>NC_141163.1:7647500-8310000 GCF_053477565.2 Lygodium microphyllum | reverse complement strand
CATGTCCTCATGACAGAAAGAGTGTGTACAAGTTTACTAGACCACTCGACACTGGATCTTGGTTCAAGGATCAGCTAAGATGAGAGAGAGTGTGTGTATGTGTCTGTCATTGTGTTATGTTTGGGCCAAGTATGACTGTCCACTCATATTGACTCACTGGAGACCTACGGCCTTGTCCACTGTCGACTAGCTTGCAAGTGCACTAGGCAAAGTCGACGACCAGGCAGGGGAGTCGAGACAGTTCAAGACAAAAACGAAGGCAGGGGAGAGAGCCAAGATGGAACGGACCGAAAGAGACTAGAAGAAAAAGTAACAATCAACGGTGGTTTTAGAATCGAGACAAAAAAATGGATCGCGTGGTCAATGGGAAACGTCACGTTCCTGACATGAAACAACACGTGGAAACATTCCATCTAGGGAAATGTGGCAACACAAGTGACATTCCATGCGTATTGAAATGCAACGTTCCCAACATGAAATGTGTTGGGAATAAAGGGTCATCGTGCCTTTTCCAGTGTTTATGTGCGCACGCACCGTTACACATGTACTATATATATATTACCAAAAACCTAAAGTGGTACTTTGGAGATTATACCCACATCAAGCCTTGTGCTCTCTCTCTCTCTCTCTCTCTCTCTCTCTCTCTCTCTCTCTCTCTCTCTAGTCGGTACTCTCTCTGTGCAAACGACAGCATCGCGTGTCTCAATCCTCGCACACTCCGTTGGTAAACTGGTATCAGAGCTTAGTTTGTTGGAGTTGCATTAGGACAATCGTCAAAGCTACATCAAAGCAATCGTCAAGACACTCTATTAAACTACGTTTGACAATCTATCAAGCTACATCAAACAATCTATCAAACTGCGTCAATCCGTCAGACTACTCAGTCAACAGATGGCAGTCCAATCAATGTAACGAGACAGATTTTTTATTAATTTTCAGAATTTCAAAGGTTTTCTGAATTAAACCTTTGGCTCACTGATATGCGTTCACATGAGTAAGCACAATGTGAATTTTGAGCCAAAAATTTGGGGATTTTTCCGGATTTGAGAATTTTGATGTAAAATAAAATAATTTGATTCAAAAATTGCAAATTTGGTGCACATTTGCCCCAAAAAATTGGGGCTTTTCACATTTTAGTGAAATTTTGTCAATTTCACTGAAATTTGTGCATACCAGACTTGAGAAAATTGGGGATTTTGTAGAATTTCATCAAATTGTGCAAGAATTGCACTTTGGTATATGTATTACGCAATTTTGGAAGATATGCCTTTGAAAATTTGGGGCTTTTGGCCATATCCGTCAAATTTGTGCCCGAGAATGTATTTGTAACAGAAATTGCAGCAGAATTTGGGGATCTCGCGTGCAATTGGTGTATTGGCCTATAAATCTGGCTACAATTGATTGTGGACTGCACTAACAGACATTTTCTCTAATTATGGAAATCAATTTGTAGATCTGGAATTTCTGCAATTTCTTAATTTTCATTGTTGGTTGGTACTTGCAGCGTACAGTGGTCATTTATGTGACATTTGGGCTTGCATTTGCTGACGTTTGAGTCAATTTAATGCTGCAAATCATAGCTCGAAATAGTGACAACAGCAATCTTTTGCACATCAAGAAGCTTGAGGGTACACACAATTTTGCAATATAGCCCTCAACGTCAGACAACTTGCTCTTTAACATTGAGAAGCTGAATTCTACATATGAAATGTGGCAAAGACTTGAGAATTTGCTCAGAACAGTGCAGCCAGCAAGGTTTATAGGCTGAAAATTTTGATGGACCTTCACATGAAGGAAGGTACAGCCATATCTGCACATTTGAATGAGTTCAACTCAATTTTTAGTCAACTGATTGCTTTGGATTTCCACATTGATGATGAGTTCAAAGCTACTTTCCCACAATGCACTTTGCCTGAAAGTTGGGATACTTTCAAGACAGCTTTGAGTAACTCAAATGCTCAATTGTTATGTTCTAATATGGAGAGTTCTTTCCTAATGGAAGAACTCAACAGGTAAAATAATTCAGTAAACAAGTCTTCTAATGCATTGCACACTAGGGGCAGATTTCAGTAAAAGGGCGGTTGTGAAAATAGAGCACATTGCAAGTCTCATGGCAAAAATGTGGAGTGTTATCATTGTGGCACAAAAGAGCACTGCAAACAGGATTGTTTTCAATTCAAGAAAAAAAGACAAAAGCAAAAACACTAAATACAACAAGGTTGAGAAAAAGGACAGCCAACTTGCAAAGAAAAGCTATGTGAAGATAGAGGAGGTAAATGTAGTTACTCATGAGAATGACAGACAGTGATGTACTCCTTGCTTCTTCTTTGAGTGCATATGCATTAATTGCAGATTCTGATGATGGCATGCACACTTGGATACTTGACTCAGTTGCGTCTTTTCATGTCACACCACATCATGAGTGGTTTTCTGACTACAACAGTGGTGCACATGGTGTTGTTCACTTGGGGGATAACTATGCATGTCACATTGCAAATATTAGCAATGTGAAATTGGAATTTCAGTATGGCTCCGTGTTTGTTTTGCATAATGTGAAGCATGTGCATCAGCTCAAGAAGAGCTTGATAAGCACAGTTAGTTAGATGACCAAGGCTATCATACCACCTTTGGGGACAGCAAATGGAAAATTTGTAAGGGCTCTAAAAGTGATACTTTGTATCCTTTGTATGTATCTAACGTGCGTGACCATGTAGTTACCATAACCTATCAGCCAAGTGTTTCTTTGGGGCATAACCAGTTGGGACACATGAGTCAAATTGGAATGAAAGTGCTTTCTCGTTTGGATTATTTGCCGTATTTAAGATACGCTAATTTTGAACAATGTGATCATCGTATTTATGGTAAGCATGCTCAAACGTCACATAAAAAATCTCTCTCTCTAAAGTCTTCACCCTTAGAGTTGGTACATTCAGATGTATGTCAAATACCAAGGTTATCTCTAGGGGAAAAGAAGTATTTCATTACTTTTATTGATGATGCTACACACATAGTATGGGTTTATCCAATCCGTCATAAAGACGAGGCCTTGGATAAATTTAAAAAATTCTAGCACTTGCTAAAAATCAAACCAACAAGACATTAAAGTATCTTCGCTCTGACAATGGTGGGAAATCAGGACTTTTATGACAGCAAAAGGATTAAATGGGAGCTCACCGCCCCTCACAATCCACCCCAAAATGGCGTTGCAGAGCATATGAATAGGACTATTCAAGACAAGCTCCATACAATGTTGTCACATGCTACTTTACCTCATGGATTTGGGCAAAGGCTATTATGACAACTATACACTTGATTGATCAGTCACCAAATAGGTCTTTTTTTTTTTTTTTGAGAGCCGGGGGGAGGGGGGCAAGAAGCGTGGTCAAGTAAGCCATCTACCTATGCTCACTTAAGAGTGTTTGGTTGAGAGACATTTGTGCACATTCGCAAGGAAGAACACGGCAAACTTAAGCCAAAGTCCTACAGATGTATTTTCCTAGAATATGGTAATGAGGGTGAAATGGGGTATAGGTTATGAAATCCCGAAAAAAGGAAAATTGTACATAGCAATGATATTATCTTCCATGAAGATCGCATGCACAAACAACCTGAAAAAACTGAGGAAGTCAAAAGGGTTGTATTCTAAGAAGATGCACCAATAGGATAGCAAAGAATACCCGCAAGACAGCAACAAATACCTACTGTAAACGGCCCTAAAAATGCAAGAAAGGATGCTGAAAATGATCGGCAAGATATTGCCCGTGATGTACCACAATTTCAGTAAGAACAGATGCCTTTGGAACAACCAGAACCGGCTGTACAGCATGCTGAACCTGCTAAATAGCAAACTGAACGCTAGCAAATTTTGATCATTGGGTCCATAAGTCGACCAAAATGCAAAGACAACCAAATAGGTTCTTTTTTTTTTTGGGCGTATGTGAGGGGGTTCCCACAAGAAGCGTGGTTGGGCAAGCCACCTTCGAATGCTCACTTAAGAGTGTTTGGCTGCGAAGCATTTGTGCACATTCGCAAGGAAGAACATGGCAAACTTAAGCCAAAGTCCTGCAAATGTATTTTCCTAGGATATGGTGATGAGGGTGAAATGGCGTATAGGTTATGGGATCCCGAAAAAAGGAAAATTGTACGTAGCAATGGTGTTATCTTCCAGGAAGATCGCATGCACAAACAGCCTGAAAAGATTGAGGAAGTCAGAAGGGTTGTATTTCGAGAAAATGTATTGATGGGACAGGAAAGAATGCCCACTGGACAGCAGCAAATACCTATTGTAAATGGCCCTAAAAATGCAAGGAATTATGCTGAAAATGATCGACAAGATATTGCCCATGATGTACACAATTTCAGCAAGAACAGATGCCTTTGGAACAACCAGAACCGGCTGTACAACATGCTGAACCTGCAGAACAGCAAGCTGTTAATGCGGATTTGCAGGCTGAACAGCCAGCAAATCTTGATCGTTAAGTCCGTATGTCGACCAAAATGCAAAGACAGCCAGATAGGTTTGTTCCTAATGTCAATTATGTGGATGATTTTGTCATGTTGATAGATTGTGGTGAGTTGTTATGCTTCAAGGAAGCAATGGACAAAAAAGACAGCAAGAAACGGCATAAGGCTATGATGTCAGACATGGAATCTCTCATGAAAAAGGACACTTGGGATTTGGTGCATTTGCCTAAAGGGAAAAGATCGCTACCATGCAAATGGGTTTACAAAATGAAAGTCACTTCTGGTTCTTTGCCAAGGTACAAAGCACGATTGGTTGCTAAAGGGTACAAGCAAGAACATGGAATTGATTTTGAAGAAATTTTTTCTCCTATAGTCAAAATGACTACTTTGCGAACCATTTTGGGCTTGGTTGCATCTGAAGATATAAAACTCATACAGATGGATATAAAAACACCTTTCTTACATGGTGATCTGCATGAGGAGGTCTGTATACATCAGCTTGAGGGTTTTGTTGCAGAGGGGAAAGAGCACATGGTATGTATGTTAGCTTGCTCTATTTCATTGTTAGTCTATCATCTCCTGGTTGTGAGCTCCTGTCAGAGTCTGGCAGGAGACAAAGGAGCTCTGTTAGTTTGTGTTGCTGATTTTGTTGTGCATTCTCTTCTCGGGTGGCTATCCACCTGTTTTAGCCCCTTTATGGACTGGCGGCCACTTTTAGGGCACGTTGGCCACTTTCAGGCCAGGTCAACCGGTTTTGAGGCTAGGGGGCTATATATAGCCCCCCCATCAGTCCCATACATTGTCTTGTTGATTTCAGCACACTCTCCCTCCTTTCCCACTCCGGCATTGGTGCTGCCACTGTTTCCAACCTCATCTAGTGCCCTCATTGATGCTTCGGGCTGCGTGCAAGGACTAATCAGTCCACACCTTTGTATTCAACATTCATTTCAGTTCAGTGCAGATTTTCTTCCTTCATTTTCTGCTCTCTCTCTCTCTCTCTCTCTCTCTCTCTCTCTCTCTCTCTCTCTCTCTCTCTCTGTTCGTGTTTCTTCTTCCGAACGCGCACTCACATGGTATCAGAGCCTAACTGAGAGCACGGAGGAGAGCTTCCATAGAAAGACACCATCCCCTTCTTCAGCTGCTGCCATACCTTCACCATCAGCCAATCGGCCCTCCTTGAAGGTCCCCAACCTTGCATTTATTGCAGGCAACCCCTTCTATGGCCGCCACGACATCATCCACCTCTTTTTGTTTGCGATTGCTGCAAGGCAGCCTCATCATCAGCTGGGCGACGCTCTTCCTACTAGCGTTTTACTGTTTTGGAGGACTTCTCATCCACTGGCGACCATTTTCTTGCTGGCGACTGCATATCAGCCTGCGTTTTGGTATCTAGCAACTGCTGCTCGAGCATTTGCATCAACAACAATTGTGTTTACAACTTCTGGTGCTGGGCAACCTCAGTTTGTTGTGTTTGGCAATCTGATCGGTGATTGGTGACCCCTTTTTGGTGGTTCTCTCTCAACATTGGCAACCTTTTTTTGGTGTTTGCAAATTTGGAAGATGTCTTACCAGTTTTCAGGCTTTGATGACTCAAAGAATGAGCTCCTTTCTCATCATTCCTCTGAGCAAAGATGGGATTATCAAGAGTTTCGTGATCGACAACAGGAGTCTTCTCGTACCCGTCCTTCCTCAATCCATGCATCTCAGAGGGTTCCATCTACCATGAAGGTTCCATCGGCAAAGACTACTTCAGATGTCCGTATGCCTTCCTTGATTCCCTCGATTCAGGTGCCCATACTCCCTTCCTTTCCAAAGGAAGACAAGTTGGATGGTTCCAACTTCTCCCTCTGGTCTTGCAAGGTGGAGTGCATCCTTGACATATTCGACCTATGGGAGCTTGTTTCTTCACCCATCGATCATCCCCCAATGGGTCCGTCTGATGGGGCCTCTATGGACCATGCAGCCTTGTGATATCGGCTCAACTCTCGAGCCCATTCCTTTCTCTTCGTGAGTCTTCATGACTCTGTTCTTGTTCATGTTCACAGGTTGAAGACCATGGCGGAAGTGTGGAAGAAGCTTGCATCTTTGTACCAGCATAAGACGTTCGCCCACAAGATCTCTTTGGAGAAGAAATTGTGGATGCTCAGTCTTGATGATTCTTCTTCCATGAAGGAGCACATCACAAAGATGAGGATATGTGCAGCGAGCTAGCCTCCCTTGGTTGGATGATTTCTTCCAACGATATGGCGATGATTTTCTTGACTCGGCTGCCATCACCCCGGTATGATGTCTTCTATACCAACCTCATCACCTTGAGGACCCGCAAGAAACTCCTATGGGAAGAACTTTCCCCACTTGTTTTGGAGTATGACGAGCATCTCAGAGAGATGGGTGCTAGTGGCTCTAGCTCCACCAAGGCTTTTACTGCAGGTACTGGTGGAGAAAAGACGAAGCAGTAGCATAAGGAGAGAGCTAAGGACAAGAAGGAGGAGGACAAGAAGGATGCGAAGGAGAAGAAGCCCAAGTGCCCACACTGTGGGAAGGGCACTCATCTCGAGGAGAAGTGTTGGCAGAAGTACCCCCATCTGAAGCCCAAGGAGGAGGACTCACAGGCGGCCCCGGCCACAATAGAGTCTGCTTTTGTGCGTGTCTTTTTAAGGAGGATACAACCCTAGCTTCTACCACTCAAGAGAAGCCTTGGCTTGTGGACAGTGGAGCATCTTCTCATATGACCTTCAGGAAGGATTGGCTTCAGGACATTCGTTCGAGAGGAAGCACTATCACCATTGGGGACAACTCTACAGTTCCTGTTCAAGGCGTCGAGACTTTACCTATGTTTTCCGACAGATGGTCTTCTTCCACCAAAGTTCTTTATGTACCTGATTTGGGCTTTAACCTTTTGTCTGTGCATGGTCTTACTCAGCTAGGTACCTGAGTCATTTTTACCCAGGATGCAATCACAGTGGAGAATGCTTCTACAGGTAATGCTCTTTGGACAGGTACACAGGAGGGTGGGCTCTACAAGCTCACAGCCTTAGCTGCGCGGGCTTCCCATGAGCTTGGGCTGCTTTGGCATGCTTGGTATGCGCATCTAAATCTTGATGCTATTCGGTGGGCTTCTCGAAGGAAGAAGGGTGGAGGGACTTCCTGATTTCCCTCCTCTTCACACTTTATGTCCCAACTACTTGGGGGGCAAGCAATATAGACAGCCTCACCCACAAGTTGCTTCCAAGAGGGCTTCTTCACCGCTCGAGTTGGTTCATGCCAATCATTGTGCACCTATGGGCACGGCCTCCCTTGGGAAGGCCAAGTATATGATGCTAATTGTGGATGACTTCAGTCGTTGTGTGTGGCCTTACTTCTTGGGGTACAAGAGCGAGGCGTACTCCCATTTCTGCGAGTGGAAGGTGTTTATGGAGACACACACTACTTCCAAAGTTCGTGGCGTTCGAGCTAATCATGGTGGTGAGTTCACTTCTCACCTTTTCTCTCAATTTTGCAGGGATCACGGCATTCGGGTGGAGTATTCCCATCCGAACACACCATTAGAAAATGGTGTTGTGGAGCGTGCGAATCGGACCATGGTGGAGATGGTCCGATCCATGCTCGAGCATAGGAGTCTTCCTCATACCCTTTGGGGTGAGGCGGTGGCTACGGCGGTGCATATTCGCAACCGCTCTCCTACTTCAGCTTTACAGGACATGACTCCCTTTGAGGCTTTCTTTGGGAAGGAGCCTTCCGTGTCCCACTTTTGCATCTTCAGATGTGATGCTTTTGTCCATGTGGACAATAAGAAGAGGAAGACGAAGCTCAACTCCAAGTCAAGTTAGCTTATCTTCGTGGGCTATAGCACGACCATGAAGGGTTATCGACTCTATGACCCGATGACACAGAAGATTGAGGTGAGCAAGGATGTGACTTCGATGAGGCTGCAGCTTCTAAGCATCCGATTGATGGTTCTCTTACAGGTGATACTTCGTCATTGACTGACCCCCCCTCCCCAACCTTTTCTCCCTCTTCTTCCTTTCAGGATGCCTCTTAGCACCCCTCCTTTCTCGGCTCCTCCCCCTCCTATTCCTCCTTTTGTAACCTCTACTACGGCTTCCCCTCCCCCTTTGGCAAATGTGACTCCTCCTTTGAGTACTTCTACCCCTTCAACTTCCTCTTAGGAGTCTTCTAGGGATACACAGCCATCCGATGGAGAGCCTTCTTTAGATGAGGAGGATCTACCTTCCCTTGGTGAGGGAGACTCTCTTTCCCCTACAGGTGCTTTGCAAGTTGTCACAACTCTATACAAATAGAATTTGTATTCTGCCTGTGACCAGAACTCATGCATATCAGGGTTAGACTCGCACACAGAAAGGATTGATGCCTTGAAGTGTGGGCTAGATCCGCCAGAACAGACAGTTACAATCAACAAGATGGCATGATCATGAAATGCTTGTACAATGTGCATGTGTGGGCTGAAAGCTTGAAATGCACATTTCTTTGCATAGAAAAGTCACATGAAGATTCTGATACCATTTTTGCGATGTACACGGAAAAAGCTTTCATATGACACTCATATTGGGGGGTCCCTAAATTTTAGGAGCCTCGAATTAGCCTAAAAATGCTAGTCCTAAAAAATAGGGATGTCATTCTATAGTAAATTCTGTACTCTGACTGTGCTTACTAAATTTGGTTGTTTCTATTCTTGACAGTATTCAGCCCAAAAAGGAAGGCCATAGAGAAGAGACAAGTGTCAAGACACTTGTCACACAAGTTTCCTAGTGTCCCACCACTTGTCACATCTCATGACATGTGGCTGGACACTTGTCTTGTGCTACTCCACTTTTCCCTTTTGTACTAGCTCTTCCCTCTCCTATAAATAAGAGCTCGTTTTTCTTCATTCAGCATCATTTTTCTTTGCTGTAAACTCATGTACAGCACCCATAGATAGCCAGAAACTGGCCCCATCCATCCCCATCATCATCCCCCACTTCTCCATTATCAAATTCCTCCATATTTCCTCTTCTATCACTGCTGTTTTACAGGACAGCAAACTTGTAAATTCATTACAGCACCTCCTTCTCAAGCTCTTTCTTCCATTTTAGCAACAAGAAGCAAGCCCTATCCATGTACTGCTAATCAACAATGGAGAAGGGCTGATTTCCCCTCTTTCTTCTCTCATACTGTAAAGAAATCAATTCTTATCATTGCATAATAGATAATGCATGTGTGTTTATACATCTTAGCATGATCTTGTGAGAGTGAGAATTACTTCTCCTCACTCTCAGGTTGATTGTAACTGAGCTCTTCCCTAAGGGACTTGGGTTAAGCAGAAATACATTCCTTCGGGGGGTGGGGGGTTGCCCATCTTCAACCCTCAATCTTGTCTCCATTACTTTTACATTTTCATGGCTGTAATTTTGTGAGTAATTTTCATTTTCAGCTTTAAGTGTTCATTCTCTTTTATATTAAATCTCGAAAACAAGCGAATATCATAATTGTTAAGCATACTATGTTGTTCGGGGCGTTTACACAAGTCCCAAAGGCTACTCAGTCTCCCTCACAACAGGAGGAGTCTCTTAGGATTCCTTTGTGGTATCGCCCGCTCGTGCAGGATTCACGTGTTTCTCACTTTCCTACTCCTTCTACAGGTCCACGCAGATCAGCCCAATTACAAGCCCAGCCGGATAGTTCACTCTGTGTGAACTATGCTCTTATATCACAGATTCTTCAGGATTCCGAGCCTTAAACTGCTGAGAAGGCTCTTGCGCAGGATGTTTGGAGACAGGCTATGCAGGCAGAGCTTGATTCCATCGAGCGAAATCAGACTTAAGAGCTTGTATCGCGTCCCAAGAAGCGGAAGGTGATAGGTGTGAAATGGGTCTTTAAGACCAAGTATCTTGCCGATGGTTCCTTGGACAAGCATAAAGCTAGGCTTGTTGCCAAGGGTTTTGCACAACGGGCAAGATTGGATTACTTTGAGACTTTTGCTTCTACAACTCGAATGTCCACCATTCGAGTTATTTTGGCTCTTGCAGCTCACTACTGTTGGCCTATCTACTAGATGGACATCAAGTCGGCCTTTCTGAATGGCGTCCTTGAGGAGGAGATCTATGATTCTCAGCCTCCAGGTTTTCTTGTGCAAGGAAAGGAGGATCATGTCTACAGGTTGCGGAAGGCCCCTTATGGCTTGAAGCAGGCTCCTCGTGCTTGGTACCAGAGGATTGACCGCTTTTTTCTACAGAGTGGTTTTCAGCGCTCCGATCATGACCCCAACCTCTACTTTCGGGTTGCGGGTGACCTTTGTGTTTTCCTGATCTTGTATGTGGATGATCTTATCATTACAGGGAGCGACACTCAGGAGGTGGATCACACTCAGTCTATTCTTCGACACGAGTTTCAGATGACGGATCTAGGGATCCTTCACTTCTTTCTTGGTCAAGAGATCTATCAAATGGCACTGGGCATTTTTATCTCACAACACAGGTACATCTCCGAGCTTCTTTCGAAGTTTCATATGGCCGAGTGTCGGCCTATTTCCTACCCCATGGACCCTGAGTCCAAGCTTGTGGCAGATGGAGTTCCCCTTACACATGCTACCCCTTACAGGTGCCTTGTTGGCTCTCTCATCTGGATTATTCACACTCGACCAGATAGTTCTTTTGTGGTGGCTTTGTCTTCTTTCATGAAGACTCCTACACAGGATCACTGGCCGGCAACCTTGCATATCCTTCGGTATTTGCAGGGGACTCGATCCTACGGGATCATGTATGGAGAGGGGGTCACTTTTTCTGGATGGAGTGATTCTGATTGGGCAGGTGATGTGGATTCGAGCTTATTATGGAGCAAATTGTTTGTTGTTTTGGCCCACCGAAGGAGATTGTGTCTGATTGAGGGACACACTTCTTGAACAAGGTTATAGTGGCCATGACTGAAGCTTTGAAGATTAAGCACAACAAGACTACCCCATATAATCCTCAAGCAAACGATCAAGTTGAGAGTACTAATAAACAACTCGTAGGAATCTTATCTAAAATCCTATCAAAAAGCAAGCGTGATTGGGATAGAAAATTGTATGTGGCGATGTGGGCTTTTAGTCTTAAACTCTACCCCCTGCAAATCCGCTAGAAGGCCCATTCCATTTGGGTTCTAATTTTCTTGGAAAGAGCTCCCTTTGAGCATCATAATACAATACTAATTGACCTTTTGCGAATTTGTACTTCTTAGCCCGAAGATCATGCAAGGCTTTCATTCTTCTCTTCCCTACTTCTTGATGTAGCAAAGCCTGCAATCGAATCTCATCAAGATGTGCCAAGGAAATATACTGTCACTATAACTCTTCTTCCTCTCCGAATGAATGATTGAGAGCAAAGCGCACAATGAAAAGCTCTATTTCTAATGGCAAAACACACTCCTTCCCATACACTAGCTTGAACGGGGTATGGCATGTGGCTCTCTTAAAGGCCGTGTTGCCGATACATTACAAGTTATGCTTTCACTCTTGGATCCGGTGCTGTCTCTTGGAGTAGCAAGAGGCAACCTACTGTGGCTTCTACAAAGGCTGAGTATTGGGCCTTATGTTCGACCACTATGGAGGCAGTTTGGCTCCTTCGTATGATGGCGGAGATTGACTTTCCATAGACAAAACCTACAGAGATGTGCGTGGACAACCAGAGTGCCCTTGCTCTGGCGAAGAACCCAATGTTTCATGCTCGCACGAAGCACATTGAGATTCAGTACCACTATGTTTGAGAGCAGGTCGTGGAATCATAGCTGGCGGTGGCCTACTATCCCACAGTAGACAATGTGGCTGATCTCTTCACGAAGCCCTTGCCTCAGGCTTCTTTGCTTCATCACATGCGGATGTTAGGTCTTCAAACCCTCCCAGGATCTGAGAGGGGGTGTTAGCCTGCTCTATTTCATTGTCAGTCTATCATCTCCTAGTTGTGAGCTCCTGTCGGAGTCTAGCAGGAGACAAAGGAGCTCTATCAGTTTATGTGTTGCTGATTTTGTTGTACATTCCCTTCTCGGGTGGCTATCCACCTGTTTTAGTCCCTTTATGGGTGGGCGGCCACTTTTAGGGCAGGTCAGCCACTTTCAAGCCAGGTCGGCTAGTGTTGAGGCTAGGGGGCTATATATAGCAGCGCCCCCATCAATCCCATACACTGTCTTGCAGATTTCAGCACACTCTCCCTCCTTTCCCACTCCGGCATTGGTGTTGCCACTGTTTCCAGCCTGATCTGGTGCCCTCACTGATGCTTCGGGCTGCATGCAAGGACTGATCAGCCACACCTTTGTATTCAGGAATTTCGGTCAGTGCAGATTTTCTTCCTTCATTTTCTGCTCTCTCTTTCTCTCTCTCTCTCTCTCTCTCTCTCTCTCTCTCTCTCTCTCTCTCTCTCTCTCCGTGTTTCTTCTTCTGTCGCGTACTCTCACAATGTAAACTCAACAAGAGCTTGTATGGGCTGAAACAAGCACCTCGAGAATGGTATCATAAATTTGATACATTTGTGTAATCTCAAGGATTCCATAGATCTCAAGCTGATCATTGCTTGTACACCAAGAAGATAGCATATGGCAACCTTATTCTCTTGGTTTTGTATGTGGATGACATGTTGATTGCACGTAGACATGTTCATGCTTTGGACTCCTTGAAACAAAGACTACACAGTAGCTTTGATACGAAGGATCTTGATGAGGCCAATCATATTCTTAGCATGCATATACTCAGGGACAAATCGCAGGGTCTTCTCTATTTGTCACAGCAAGAGTATATTACTAAGGTTTTGCAGCGTTTCAATATGGAGGGGGGAAAGGCCAATGGTGTATCGTTGCCTCCATATGTGAAACTTAGTGCAGATGATAACCCTACCTCTGATGATGGAAAGACTAGATGGCCAAGATTCCTTATGCTTCAGCTATTGGTAGCTTGATGTATGCTATGGTTGCTACATGTCCTGACATTGCATTTGCAGTGTGAGTGGTTAGCGGGTACATGGCACATCTTGGCAAAAAGCATTGTGAAGCAGTGAATGGTATCATGAGATAACTTAAGGGCACAAAGGACTTGTACATCTGCTTAGGGAAGCAGAAGTCATCTGTTGTTGGCTTCACGGATGCACACTATGCTGGTCATCTTGACTGCATGAAGTCTATTTCAGGATATGTGTTCACATTCACAGGGGGAGCAGTCTCTTGGATATCCAGGCTACAGAAGTGTATTGCATTGTCTACTACAGAGGCAGAGTATGTGGCTGCCATTGAGGCATGCAAAGGAGGCTTTATAGCTTTCGCATCTGGTGAGAGTGCTTGGCATTAAAGAGGTTCTATCCTCCACTATGATAATCAGAGTGCTATCATGCTAGCACGGAATCCTGTCTTTCATACAAAGACAAAGCACATGCAGGTGAAGTATCATTTTATCAGGGATGTACTTGATAGTAAGAGCATTGAGCTTGCCAAGGTACATACCGATGATAACCCTACAGACCTTCTCACGAAGGGTCTTCCAGCAGAGCAGTTTGCTCATTGCCGCCAAATGATAGGGGTTGGATAGTATATGTATATTTCAGCTTTGTACATACATAGACTTAGTTGATTCTTTCCTCTTAACTTCTCGCACGTTGCCTTTAGATGGGAAGTTGTCAGGAATAAAGGGTCACCGTGCCTTTTACAGTGTTCAAATGTGCACACACCCTTATACATGTCCAAGATCAAGCTATGCAACCAAAGCCAAGTTTAAGTGTAGGGTGGTCATCTTAACTAGACATCTGGTTGTTTTTCCTTGCTTATGCTATGATTTTTGTTTTTATTTGCAACATTATATCTTTTTTCAGTTCTTCCTCTTACATTGTGGGCTAATCCACTGTTTTCCCCACTTGCCTTACGTCTAATCTCTTCATTTAGAATAGAATCACGCACACCATCAAATGTCAAGTTAGGGTTATTGCTCAATGACACCACCAATGCTTCCCATGAATTGAGCAAGGTCACAAGCAAGAAGATAGCCCTCAATTTAGGATCAAAAGCTAGCAAACTTGCATCCTGTACCGCCTCAAAATACCAGTGAAAGCATTCAAATGCTCTGAGGCAGGCTTGGACTCATCAACCTTCAAGTTGACCAACTTCCACATGAGATGTACCTAATTGACAGGACTTGTATTCTCATAAGTAGCCTTGAGTTTCTCCCAAACTACATAGGCAGTATCAAGCCCCTTTATATCAACCAAGATATCGTCTGTGACGGCCATTTTAATGTAAGTAATGGCATTTTTATTCATTTTAGCCCAATCCTCATCTGACAAAGCAACAGACTTATGTTCTTCTCAAGCATCATCACAATCCTTTAGAAAGTGTATACCTTGCATACGATCTTTCCAAAGATCAAAACCATTGCCATCGAATTTACGAATCTCAAAGAGATTCTTTGTGTCAGACGTAGATGCACTCCTAGCCATCTTCAGCAATAAACTGCAATAAAGGGCTGAATACTTTCAGCCAATAGCAAGGTTGCCAAAAGTAACAGCAAGTATACACTCTTGTACTTCCAAGGTGTCCAAGAAGCAGATCTTTAGCTGCAGATTTCAGTCTTATATGTATATATATATATAAAATCAAAAACCTAAAGTGATACTTTGGAGATTGTACCCACATCAAGTCTTGTGCTCTGTGTGTGTGTGTGTGTGTGTGTGTGTCTGTGAACCACAGCATCGCATGTCTTGATCCTTGCACACTCCGCTGATAAAATGCTTGGTCAGAACGTTCCAACTCAAGGAACGTTGTTACACGGACTCTTGGAAACATTCCTCCTTATTGAAATGCATTCCCTGTTTCCCTCCATTATGAAACGGCATTCCAACGTTCCAAGCCCCCATTCCGTCTGTTCCATGTTGCTATGTGCCAAACGCAACACATGTGGACATTGACGATGGACCTGATAGCCTACCTATATTAGCCACATCAATCTCTCATATCTTGGTTGTAAGCTCCTATCAGAGTGTGACAGAGACATAGGAGCATTGGCAGTTTTAGGTGCATTTCCTTTAGTTATCAACTTATTGTGTAAATTCCTAAACCAGTTTCTGCTTTCCATAGTCTGCCTCTATGTGTCATACATCGTTATTGTCATTTGGAATTTTTCCACGGCCTTTCCCTTTTTTTTGGCATTTTCTTTAGTGTGACCAGCATTTAATGCTGGTTGGCCAGCTTTTTGGGCACCTACAGGTGCAGGTCGGCCAGCTTTATGGGCATTTATGGCTATTTATAGCCACCCGCCCCCCCCATTTGGCAATCACACATTCTTTAAGTCTTCAATTCTTCATTTATAGGTGCACATTCTGACATTCCAACACTCGGTGCTTGATGTTGCCATTATCACTAGCCTGATTTGGTGCCCTCACTAACGCTATGGGCTACATGCAAGGACTGATCAGTCCATCCCCATTGTACAACATTATTCTTAAGTCAATGCGGCATTCTTTCTGTGAGAGTGTGCAACAGAAATAGGAAAGTGAACACGAAGAGGAGAGAGAATGCAAGAGAGAGAGTGAATAATGTGACTGCAATGGCTAAAGGTACAAGGTTGTACCAGTCAGCCCCAACACCCAACTCTATGCGTCAGCGTGGACACCAGACAAAAGCAGGGAGAGGAGAGAATGAGGAGGGTTGGCTGATCACGAAGAATCAATGATGGATAATGGATGTGGGAGGGCAAGCTGCTTATATATAGACGAAAAATAGGGAAACCCTAAAAACCCTAAAGAATCACCAAAAGTGCACAAAAATAAATGCACTAATGTGCCCTCCATCTAATCTAAAGTGTCTAAAACACATAAAATGGCATACATAAACAATGCCAAAACTCCTAATGTCCTCATTTGACTAAAATTGAGGCTCATAGGCAAGAGATGACCACATAAGACATGCATGACTGCTAACACCCCCTCTCAAATCTTGGACGTGGCGAAAATCTTAAGGAGAGGCGAATCCGAGGGCGGCAGGAATAGTGCCAATGCCAATGTAGTCTATAGATGAAGAAAGCCAACGAAAGAGCAAGACCCCATCTCCATATAAACATCCAATCAAACGGAAGGCCATCAAAGAGCAACGGAAACAAAGATGCCTCGAACTAATCAAGCTAGAAAACTCCAATTGGGGATAGATGAGCCAAGCCTCTAACCCAACTATGAGATGATAGCGAGGAACTATCAAAGGCGCCATAAGCTGCATAGACATACCATGGACCAAGGGCCAAGCAGCAGGAAATGGTGGCTCGATGATGAAGAAAAGGGGTAGCCACATAAAAGACAGTCCCAAAGTAGACTAGAAACCCTGAAGCAACTCCTCACGATCTTGGGAAGTCTCCTATGAAACACAAAGGGCCAGGAAATCCACAAATACATGATCAATATCATCCCCGTTGAAAGGGATGGGAGGTATAAGGGAACCACTGAAGAAGATGGTGGGGCATGGGATGGAACCTGTGAAACAAATGGTGCACAATTGGAAATGAGTGCAACAATAGAAAGTTGCCTTGAAGGGCCCTACACAATGGAAGGGGAATGGGGCATAGATAGCCCCCTCTCCTGCAAACCTATCACAAAAGGAGCTCCTATAGAAGAATCCTCGACAAAGACGGCCGGCTTGGCGTAGACAACACGGGTCCCAAGACTAGGAAGAACATGAACTCAAAGGAGAGGGAAGCCCAAATCAGGAACAAGTAGGGCCTCAAAAACGGAGCTCGATGGACGGGCAAACAATAGAAACAAGGTGCCAACACCACTAATAGGCACTAAAGAAATGTCACCAGAAGTAATGATATCCTCTGACGAACAAATAACCTATAACAAATCACCTCGAGGAGTCAAAGGACTCAATGCACCACTATCAATGAGCCAAGGCTACTTAGAAGTCTAGACAATCGAAGAAGACTCTTCCACCTAATAAATGTGTAGAAACACTAACTCAATGGCAATAGCAGGTGACAAAATAGAGATAGACAAAGGCTCTAATGTAGATCCAACCTTCGCTCCTAGATGAAGGTAAAGGTATATCCTCCAGCACTTCTCAAGGTGCAAGATCTTCCCACAGTGAGGACATGTGAATATTCTCTACGCTTCCCCATAAAAGCTGTATCAAAGTCGAACGATGACTCCAACTTCATCCTCTTCTCTTTCTTCTCCTTGGCTTATCCTATACCTATAGTTAAAACCACATAAGCACGGCCATGCGTACAAGCTCCATAAGAATCTGACTCACTGTGACATGCATCCTGCTCAAGCACCAATGGGACTAGCTTCTCCCAAGTGAGAGTCTCTCAGCTATGAGAAGTGAGAAGACTGGTGTAGAACACATCAAATGTTAGTGACAGAAGATGTGAGAGGTGTCACAGCTAGGTCCTCCAAAGAAATGTGCGACCCCTTGCTTTACCATCAAACACAAATCCAAATCCTAAGCCATCTTTCCAACCAAATCCCAACATTCCTAAACTTCCAGCTATTACCAATAATGTGTCTAAGGCCAAACCCATAGTCTGTTACAAATGTCATCAACTTGGACATCTAGCAACGAATTGTCAATCCAAAAAGCCAATGTTCACATCAACTCTTTGGGAGCAACAGAAGATGAAGAACATGAAGAAATCCCAGATTTCACGGAAGACGATGGCGATATCGGTACTTGTGACATTAATGTGACATTAAAAGTGATATTTAATGTCATGATAAGGTCATAAATATGGAATGTGACATTAAAGTGACATTTAATGTGACATTAAGGTAAATCTAGGGGAACAAGCACGAGAATGACCGTCCGGGCTCTTGGGCGCCCGAACGGGGTTAAGGGGAGCCTAGAGAGTAAGAGAGTCCAAGAATAGTAGGACTCAAGAAAAGTGGACGGCTGGCAGAGGAATACGGGTGAGAGGTGCCAGCACTTATCTAGGCGTGGTTGGGAGGAGAAGAATCACTCGTGCTCAAGGTTTTCATCGTCTTCTCTCTGTCTTTTCCAAAGTCATCTTTCATTGGTATCAGAGCCGTGAGGATTCCTGGAGGTCTTCAACGAAAGGGCAGTGACGGATTCTCAAGTGCCCGCAATCTGTTCAGTCGACAGTTGACGGACCGTAAAGTCGTTGGTCAGACGTGACGTCGACAACAGTCAACGGACCCGTAAGTCACTGGTCAGAAGTGACATGACACGTCACGAAAGTAAGTCGCTGGTCAGACGTGACGTCGACAACAGTCGACGGACCCGTAAGTCACTGGTCAGAAGTGACGTGACACGTCACGGAAAACTTAACGTGACGTGTAAAATTGGTCACGTAACGTATCAAAGGGCAGCCACTTTTTCACGCCTGTTTGAAAAACGTGTAAGCTGATCGTGAGCCATCGAATCTTGCCCACGCCTGTCTGTGAAGGCTCCTCCATGAACACACCAACAAGACACGCATTCTTCTCCTTTTTACGGGCTGAAGTTGAAGTTCTTTTCTGATACGTGTTTGATCAGTCGACTGCGTGTTCGGACTTCTTCTTTTCAGCCTCGACTGTATTTATATCACAAGTACAGGTTCAGCACGAAGCAAATTCAGGAAAGCAACATTGCTGACCAGCGTGATTATTAAAGAAGGGGGCTGAATACTAGTCGTCCTGCAAAGAAGCTCCATTTTCTGCATGACCGACTTTCTTCGGGCAATAAAATTTGTTCCTTACTCTTCGGATTTCTTTCCAAACCAACAACCACTGCCTGCCATTAAAATCAGGGAAGTACTTTACTTTGTATGCAAATTTCTTATCTTTGCTTTCCAATTCCAGTGTATTAATGGCAGAAAAAGGGAAAGAAAGGGTAATGGAAAGCTCTAGTTTTGGGGACCAACCTATGGTAGATCCCCATGAACCAACCTATGGTAGATCCCCATGAACCAGAAATACAAGAAGAACAATGGGAAGAATTTTTTGCTACACGAGAGCAATTTGATGATCTTACTGCTCGTGTGCAAACTCAGGGGGTTCAAATGGAATTTTTAACTCAAACACTCACTGAAATAAAATCTCAATTAACTTTATTGTTGGAAAGAGATAAAAATAAGATAGAAACCTCAGATGTCCCATCTTCATCGAAAGATTTAGATGTGACTATGCGAGATCCTAAGGAACCCCAAACTTACCATAAATTGAGGGATAATCCAGTTCTAAAGGATATGAAACCACCTCAATTTTACGGGGAGGAAAAAGATAGGAATAAAGACACAATCTTTAATTTCCTCCAAAAATGGGAAGATTTACATAAATTAAAAAATACCCCACCACATCTCCAAGCACTGGAGGCTAGTTTAACTTTGGGGCCCAAAAGCATATAAGTGGTGGCGAACTTTAAAGGAGACGAATAAAATACCTGAAACTTGGGCTCAATTTGAATCTGTCTTTTTGAAAGAATTTCTTCTTGAAAATGAAATGGAAAGAAATTGGGAAGATTGGGATTATGTCAGACAAAAGGGACGACCCCTGCTGACATATCTGGAGGAATATCGTGAGATAATCCTCAAATTGGAAGGAATAGATGAATTCCAAAAAACAAGAGGATTCATTAGGGGACTAGATAAAGCCTGTAAAAAAGAAGTAAAACGAAGTTTACCTAAGACGCTGGAAGAGGCAATTAAATTTGCATTAATTTATGAAGATAGTATGCGTCCAGGTACACTCACTAGTCTCACTGATACGGAGCCCAAGTCTAAGGAATTGGAAACCTCAAAATTTGTGGGCAAATTTAAAAGAAAAATGCCATTTTTTAAGGGTAAAAAACAACCTTTTGAAAAGAAACCATATATGAGGCCAAAGTTAAGTCCTGATGACTTTGATAAGGCCAAAAAAGAAAAGTTGTGTTTCAATTGCCTATCCCCTAACCATGCTGCTTGGAATTGCCCTCAAAAGAAAAAGGGGGAAGACAAAGGAAAGGATAAGGACAAGGGCAAGGGAAAAGAAAAACAAATCCATGTAGTGCAGACCTTAGAATTAAAGGGCCATGAAAAGTACAAATCTTTAGAGGTCTTGCACATGGATGTACAACATAAGTGTTGTATGTCAACTTCTATGTGGCAGCCTACTTTTGGGCCACATGATTTACTTAGAGTACATGGATTGATAGCTGGAAAAAGGGTTAGAGTCATGATTAATGACTCTGCCACACATAATTTTATAAATTATGCACTTGTCAAAAAATTGAAACTTCCCCAACAAAAGAGTGGGCATCAATATGTTGTTTGTATGATGCAAGGCCAAGACAATAAAATATGGGATACAATGGTATCCAATTTGGAAATTGAGATTCAAGAATATAAAGACAAACTCGATTTCTAAATAATGAACATGGAAAGAGCTGATATTGCTCTAGGGAGGGAGTGGCTATGGGGATTGGAACCATCCTTAAAACGTAGTTATCACCATAATACACTGGAATTTGAAAGGGATGGTAAGACTTTTGTTATTCAAGGTGAACATGAAGTATCTGATAATCCTTTGCTGTGTTCTACTGAAGTTCAGAAGCTGATAAAGAAGGAAGTTTGTGAGGTATATATGCTATGGTCTCTTCCTGTACAGAATACTTTTACTTTCTGTAATATAAAGCAACAATTTTCTTATGTTTGTGAGTTGAATGTTAATAATGAATTGAATAGTTTGTTAGATGATTTTAAAGATGTGTTTCCTTCTGATTTACCAAGTGGCCTTCCACCAAATAGGGGTGATATAAATCACCCAATTGATATAAATAAGAATACACACCCAATTTCAAAACCACCATATAGGTTAAGTGAAACACAGCATCAAGAAGTTAAAAGACAAATTAAGGATTACCTGGATAAAGGGTTTATTCAACCCAGTAATTCACCTTGGGCTTCACCAATTTTATTGGTAAAGAAAAAAGATGGTTCTATGCGACTTTGTGTTGACTATAGAGCACTTAATTAAATAACGATGAAGAATAAATTTCCTATGCCCAGAATGGAAGATCTTTTTGATCAATTACAAGGGGCAAAATTCTTCACAAAGATAGATTTAAGATCAGGTTATCACCAAGTAAGAATTAATGCACAAGATGTTTCTAAGACAGCATTTCGTACTAGATATGGGCATTATGATTTTTTGGTGATACCTTTTGGCCTCACTAATGCACCAGCTACCTTTATAAAACTGATGAATAGTGTTTTACGGCCCTATCTCGAACATTTTGTAGTAGTCTTTTTGGATGATATCTTGATCTTTAGTAAATCAAAAGAAGAACATTTGGAACACTTACAATTAGTATTCCAACTGTTAAGAACACATTCCATTTATGCGAAGAAAACTAAATGTGAATTCTTTGCACAAGAGGTCAAATATTAGGGGCATATTATCTCGAAAGAGGGAATCAACATGGATCCAGAAAAAGTAAGGGCAATTATTCAATGGCCACCTCCAAGGAACCTGGAAGAGCTACAAATCTTCCTAGGTTTATCTGGATTTTATCGTATCAACCGGATTTACACTGGCGTAAAGCCAGATGGGCCGAACTCCTCCAAGAGTTCGACTATGAGATAAGATATAGAAAAGGAAAGTATAATATCGTAGCTGATGCACTCAACAGAATGCCCATCATTAATGAATTGAGTTTTACTCAGTTCACTTCCAACTTGCTTGAATCTTTAAAAGGGAAATGCCAGGTTGATCCAGCATATTCCAACATATGGGAAGCAATAAAAAATGGGGATCCAAATGAAAGTGCTTCTACTGAGGAAGGAATATCTGACGATGTTCAACAAGGAAATGGAGCATCAGGGGTTGCTCAAACTGGATTCAAGTGGAAGATTTTACCATTGATAATGGTTATTTACTCTACAAGGGTAGGGTATGTGTCCCGAAAGATACAAAAATAAGGCGCCAGATACTCTTTGAGTGTCATGATACCCCTAGTGCGGAACATCCAGGAGTTAATAAGACTTATAGTCTTATTAAAAGGCAGTTCTATTGGCCTGGAATGAATAAGGACGTCCTTGACTATGTGGTCAAATGTAATAAATGCCAGGTTAATAAAGCTGAAAGATTAAAAATGGGAGGACTTCTCCATCCATTAGAAATTCCTTCGGGAAAATGGGAGAGTATCTCCATGGACTTTATTGTTGCTTTACCTAGAACACAGAGGGGGCACGACTCTGTGTGGGTGATTGTGGATAGGTTAACCAAAATGGCTAGGTTCATTCCAACTTCAACTGATGTTAAAACACCAGAATTGGCTAGATTGTTCGTAGAAAACATATACCGATTATATGGCCTTCCGGCAAATATAGTTTCTAATCGGGATAGAAAATTTGATAGCCATTTTTTGCGTGCGGTATTTAGGAAATTGGATACTAAACTTAGCATGAGTACGGCGGATCACCCGCAAACAGATGGGCAAACTGAAAGGGTTAACCAAATTCTTGAAGATATGCTTAGGGCATATGTAAGTAAAAGGCAAACTAATTGGGAAGAGTATTTACCGATAGCAGAGTTTGCATATAACAGTGCCAAGCACTCTTCCACTGGATATAGTCCATTTATGTTAATGTATGGGTTTCAGCCCAGAGCTCCTTTTGCAGTAGGACTGCATAAGGAAAAGGTTCAGGCAGCTAAAGACTTTTTGGAGGATATGAATAGTATGTTAAAATTTGCTCAAGAAAATATTAAAAAAGCTCAAAATCGAGCTAGAGCATATGCAGATCCTCACCGAAGAGACATCTCCTTTGAAGAAGGAGAATTGGTCTATCTTAAGGTGCCTGAACAAACTAAAACTATGAAAAAGGGACAATGTCCAAAGCTTTCACCAAGGTATTGTGGTCCTTTCATAATACTTAAAAGGGTGGGAGAATTGGCTTACAAGCTCCAACTACCTGTTGGTAGTAAAATACATTCAGTTTTTCATGTAAGTAAATTAAGGAAGAAGCTGGGTGATTTGGATAATCTAATCTTAAATGATGATATTGAGAAACTATTCAATGACCAATCTAATCCACATGAACCAGAAAAAATATTAAATGTTCGTAATAGACGAACAAGGAATACTATTTATCAGGAATGTTTGGTTAAGTGGAAAGATTGTTCAGAAGAAAGCTCAACATGGGAGCGAGTAAGTACTTTAAAGAAAAGGTTTCCCGATTTACAGTTAGACCTTCCAAGTATCGTTTTCGAGGACGAAACCGATTCTTAAGGGGAAGGAAATGTGACATTAATGTGACATTAAAAGTGATATTTAATGTCACGTTAAGGTCATAAATATGGAATGTGACATTAAAGTGACATTTAATGTGACATTAAGGTAAATCTAGGGGAACAAGCACGAGAATGACCGTCCGGGCTCTTGGGCACCCGAACGGGGTTAAGGGGAGCCTGGAGAGTAAGAGAGTCCAAGAATAGTAGAACTCAAGAAAAGTGGACGGCTGGCAGAGGAATACGGGTGAGAGGTGCCAGCACTTATCTAGGCGTGGTTGGGAGGAGAAGAATCACTCGTGCTCAAGGTTTTCATCGTCTTCTCTCTGTCTTTTCCGAAGTCATCTTTCAGTACTACTTCAGATACTTTACTAGGTATGCCAAATCCCCATTCTTTATTAACAATGAAATGCCTTGTGCATGGTAAAGAAAAGACCGTTTTACATGATGATGGTTTGTACCAAGGAATGAAAGCTCATCCCGAATCTCCTCAATCATGTGGATGTAATCCCTCATCATAGGGGAATCTATGACGACAAAGCTATCCTAGCTTCAACTCAAGAGATAAGCGATGCCCAAACGTCTGGATCCGGAAGAGAGATACTAATCTCCTCCAAATATTTGTAGTGGTATGGATATGTCTAACATGCACGAGCACAGAATCTCTACAACTTAAAAAGGAGAGAAAAGCAGGCTCTAGTATTCAAATTGGCAAATCCCATAAAGCTACGAAATCCATGGTCACACCATCATGAGGATCCATTGTAGGTCGGGATATAGGGACTAATACAAAATCCCAAAGGTCACAATCGTCGAGGAGACACTCCATGCTGCACAACCATAGAGGGTAGTTTGTCCCATCCAACTCATCGGATGTGGAGAGAGGGTAGAACTGGCACCTCCTCAAGAGATGCCATCAATGCCAATCAGGGACTAGAAGACCCGGAAGAATATAACGGGAAAGAGTAATAAGATAGTGATCGGTCTAAATGACCCTGAACCACACGATCCCCATAGCATACATGTCGGCCATAGATGTCCTTCAATAAAATACCTGCAAGAAAACAAAGATGCTGCCACTAGAATAAAGGTGACCAATAAGAGGCGTCCTCAAGATAATCTAGATTTTTCAAGCCACAGTACAAGTTTGGCCTAGTGTGAATCAACCAACGAAGTTTCCCTACAGCTGACCTATATGTGTGCTCATCGAAGCGCTAACCCAAGGAATCCTTAGATAGATGGACAACGAGATCAAGAGACATGGCAATAGGCCGTGTCTGATTGGTACAATACTGTTCCACTAATTAAAGTGAGTACTTTATAAGGACACAAGAATACTATTTCCATCCCAAAAAAGACAACTAACCAAGGTCACACATCTTGAATGTGCAACTGAGCTAGGCCTTTATATTTGCTATGGTAGCATAATCTGAACCAATGATAAATAAATCATCGACATACAATAGAATGTAGCTAAGCTCCTCTGGAGTAGATTTTACATATAGGTTTGAGTCATAAGGGATAAAATCATATCCATGAGTTTGAGGGAACCTATCTATCCTCTGGAACCAAGAACACAATGCTTGCTTCAGACTATAAAGAGCTTTCTACAAATGAAAGACCTTGTCTTTACGGTCCATAGAAGAAAATCCGAGAGGCTACTCCACATAGACTTCCTCCTCCCAGTACCCATTCCCTGTTGAGAAAAACACTTTTAACATCCATTTGAAGAAGCGGCCAACTAGCGTGAGTGGCTAGTGCAAGCAACGAGTGAAATGATATCAATCAAACAGCGGGTACAAAGGTACCCTTGCACTACAAGGCAAGCCTTATATTTATCCAAAGTTCCATCAGCTTTTTAATTTTGTCTGAAAAATCCAGTTGATCCCGATGACTTTCTTGCAACTCAGACAAGCCACCAAGGTCCAAGTCTTGTTTCAGTTAATACTCTCAAGCTCCTTTTCCATGGCTGTCTACCATTGGGAAAGTTGAAGAGTCTGTTGTCAACTTTCCGACTCAGAATGTGCTACATAATCTACTGTAAAGACAAATGCAAATGGAGTCTAAAGTGCAAGCCGGGAAAATCTTCTAGGGCCCTCCTGAGTGAAGATCGGTGGAAGGATCCTCGAATCCCACATGGTCTACTAATACCAATAAGGTTAACATGTCTCACAAAGGGAATCTAGAAGTGGAATTATGCGGGTGGGTCATTCTCGGGTGGCAAATCCTGCTCAAATGACACTATCGTTGATGAAATACAGTGAGGAATCGGCTCAGGGTCTAGTGAGAAGACTGCACAATATCCCTCTCATCAAAAACATCTCCCAAACAATCACACACAATGACTTGCCTAGTTATGTACCAGAGGCACCCATGCTAAGAAAAGGTGAATGCATTAGATTCGTGCTTTAGAAAATACACCCACATATATCTCAATACATCATCCACTATCAAAAAGAAGTATAACATGCCATTTCAAGGCAGCAATGGATGTCGGCTCGCAAAGATCAACATGGATTGATCTCAAGGACACCTCAACTCTATGTGGTCTGGTAAGGGAATGGAGTGCAATGATGTTTCCCAAGCTAATGAGCTTTGCAAACATCTCTGGACAGTTTTAAGCATGGAAGGCCCTCAACCATTTTAGGGCGAGATAATTCATCGAGAGAGTTATGCACGAGATATCCCAAGCGATAATGTCATAGATGCTCATTGTTTGTAGACTCCCATGTGGTGGCTAAAGCATGGAAGCGATAGGGCTCTATGAGCCCTCAACTATCGAGCGACTAGGCAAACTAAGTTATCATGTGATGGCCACTAGACTACACTTCATCACGAGCAATTAGTAAACCAATCTGAGAGTCTAGGACCTCATCTGTGGTTGTTGTGAAGAAAACTATTCACCCTAACCAACAAAGTTGTTGAATAAATAAAAGATTCACCCTGACCTAGGAGACATAGTACACATCATCCATTGAAACGAGATCCAAACCCCGGTCAATAGCAAAATTGACACAACTTGAGCCTAAAACTTGACTAAGAAGTTATTTTTGAACCAACCTTGCCCAACTGCAAGGGCTCAAGTAAGAAAAATGTAATGGATGGGGATCATGTGATGTGTGGCTCCACTATCCACAATCCAAGCAAGGGAAGAGGTGATAGATTGAGAAGAGTGGGCCGTTGTAGTCGTCACGAGATAACTTGCAAAGATGTACTAGTAGGCTGCATCCTAAGAGGCTTAATTCATAAATTAAGCATGTTTTGGGGCTATTTTAAAGAAGCTAATGCATTTTTAGCTCAACAATGGGGATATTTAAAATTCTAGTTCTATGCATACGTCAATTACTTTACTTGTTACAACTTATAAGATTCTTGCAAAATCAATTATTGTTTGGCTACCCTATTTTGCAAAAACTCTACTGATACTTTCTTAAAGAGAGAAGCATCATTGATCATTTATTTTCCTTTTTAAATAGAAAGAAATGGATCAAGCTATTTGCAAGTTTGCTCTTGGATCTTTGGAAGGCCTGTGGTAGAGTGCCTTCACTTTCTTGAAGTTAAGGGATACTAAAGTGCATGGACTTCTATCATAGTTATGTAGTGATCTCATTGTTGTTTAGATCTGCATAAAGCTTGTTCCTTGTTGCTGATGAGGGGGGAGCTTTCACTTATTTTTCATCTTGCACACCAAGGCCGCCCCTTCATCTTACTTTTTGCACATAGTGCTTGCAGGTGCTATGATCATTTACCTCAAATCTCTGTCTAGGAGAACTTTATCCGACTTCTCAAATTTGAGGTTATTTTTCAGCACTCTTGTGGCTTGTTTGTGAGAAAGTCCATAAAGGTGTGAGGCAACCAGTACAGCACGCAGTCAAGCCAACCATCCCGTCACTTCATCGATCCACAACAACCTAAAATGTCTATTTGCTGTCTTTACACCGTTTTTTAAGTGATTAGTAAAGAAACTTAAAAGTTAAGAGGACCTTTGTCAGCGTAGGGCAGACGGCCACTGACATCTAAGCTGTCTTTCGTGTGAACTGCAAAGGCTACTTCTCCCCTTCCTGTGTACTTTTCTTGTGAGAGGCCACGTTGCTGGGGAGTAAGAGAACTTTTTCCATAAAGACGTGATACATGTACCATTGTACAGAAAAGAACAGATGCAATGCAACAACTTCTGCCGAAGCAAGGGTTAATATGATCACTATCCTAACAAGAGTACATTGCGTGTGAAAAGCACGGATCGAACAGTAGGCTAGCGGGTAATAGCGAAGCCGGAAGTCAAGACTTCCCTGAATGCAGCATCATTTCAAGAAGCACAAGACTCGTGAGTCGTGCGTCCAACCTTCAGAGACAGCCGACGATTGGGAAGCTTCAATCTGCAACTGGCGACGCCGAGGTGTTGTGCTCCTCAAAGCTTGTTGCGAGGCGAGACGGAGTCGCGTTCCAGAAAACTGTGTAACCGGTTTGCTACCAGCGGTAGGCAGCAGTAGGGCCGTTGAGAGAGAGGCTCTCGCGATCCCAGAACAACAGATCGCCATAGCCACAGGCTCCTGCCTCGTCAGGCCTTCAGGTTTTACAAGTGTGCTTGAGTATATCGCCACGTGTTGCCATGTAATAACTGAGTTTTTCTTTTTTTGCCCAGCTATCGATTTACACCACAAACCGATAGTGGCGCGGCGCGCCCTAGTTCCAGTCCTTTCTGGAGCATGATGTGCAATCAGGCAATTGGAGCTATTCACATAGCGGCGCTCTGGTTCCAGCCCTTTCTGGAGCATGGATGTGTAGGCAGGCAATCGGAGCTATTCACCCAGGGGTTTTGGGGGGGAGGTTTTCCAATGGTTTTCAGAGAAAAACGAAAATCATTTCAGGTTACATGGGGGGGTTTTTGGTTTTCTCCCCCCCAAAACGAGGGGTTCTCTCAAAAAGCCTCCTTGTTTGGTGACCCTCCAAAAAAAAACCCTTGCTACTTTGAGGAAATACCACGTGGAAAGGAAGCCTAAGGTCAATAATAGGTGACAGCTAAGCAAAAAAGCGGGCCACTTTTCTTTTTCTTTAATTTTTAAAATGGCAAGGGGGGTTCTCAAAAACATTCATGTGGTTGTAGCTCAAGTGGCTTGAGTGTGCATGTGTACGTGAGTTCAAACCTTGGGTTATTGGATATGCCCTTAAGGCATCTTTCAAAAATTTCAAGCCTTTCTCCCAAAAAAAAAACAAAAACAAAAACAAAAAAACCGCATGTGACCTTAGAATTGATTTAAAAACCACCTGCTAATTGAAAAAATGTTTCCAAATGGGAACCCTTGCGTGAACAACTCAGATGCTCCCCTAAAAAACAAACCCCCCCACCCCCCCCCCCCCCCCCGCACGCCCTTAGGGTAGAGGAGTCAATAAAATGCCACCACAATTTGCCCATTCGATATGTCTCAAACCATTAACAATTTTCGACAATCAACATGTGGTTCACTACAATTTTCAACAATCTACAAATGGTTCACTATAAAATGACAAGGTGAAGCTACATTGCGTATATCTCAAATCATTAACAATTTTCAACAATTTACTAGACCTGTACTGTAATATTTCCACACGAAATATTAATGAATTTTGACCACTACACGCCCCGTGCAAGAGCAGCTTAAAATAATCTCCCCGCGACTAGAAGAACCCTGGTCTAAATGCTCCACCCTCACGCATTAATAAACTCCACCCGCATGGTGCATAAGAGGCCGCGGCTTGAAGACTGGAAGGCCCGCATGAAAACACCTCTTCTAGAAGGGAAAGAGGGAAAATGGTTAAAATTATGGCAAATTTTTTTATTAATAACCCCTCCCCTCAGCCGATGCATGGCAAGGGAGAGGAGTGTGAGAGGGAGTGGAGCTAAGTGGTGTGGGGAAGCATGAGGGAAGAGGCATGCACACAAGCCACATGGTGGCAATCTCTCCCCCCCCCCCCCTTAGCCTATATAACCTCCCCCTTGGAGCTTGGGGGAGAAAAGGAAGGAATCGTGTGCCCCTACTGCCGTGAGAAGACGTCGTTTTGTTGCCGCAAAGAGCGCCATCATCGCCTGCTGCGCCAGGCTCCCTCGCCTCTACCTGCCATCGTCATCGTCACCATAATCATCATCCTCATCGCCTCCAATCGTCACCTTCCCCCCTCCTCCCCAATCATTTCCACCCCACCCCATGTCATTCTGTTCCAAACATAAGCTTCTTAAAAAAACAAGGCTTCCATAAGCCTTGTGCACATGGTTTTTTCCTGGGTTTTTATAACCATACCTTGTAAAGGAAATTTCTGCGCAAGGGAGGGAGTAGGCAGTTTTTGAGACTGATTTGCCAAAGGCTGGAGGAAGTTCGTAGATGGGATAAAGGCAAGGACAAGTTTGAGGATTCAAGAGTCTACGTCATCGATGGCCCCCAAACAAAAGACGCAAGGTGCACACGCAGGAGCCTCGAACCAAAGTTTACACGTGGACATCGCTGCGAGTCCTCATGCCCAGGTTCCAAATTGTATTTCTTGCATGAAAGGAATGCGTTTAAGCACGATGGTTTTTAGAAAAATTTAAATGCACTCCTCCCTTTGATTTACAATGTTTAGTGCATGCCGATTATTTGAAATTGCTTGCACTCCCGTCAACAAGGGCAGTTGCAATCCCCTTGAATATATGATGCTTAAATCAGAGATGGATCGTGCTAAGAAGGATAGAGCTTGTCGCATGTTGCACTTATGATTTAAATTCATGGACGTGATTCGTATAAAGGTTAATTTGAATGTTGTCCAATAATTGCATGGCATGAAAATGAAACCATGAACTTGCCTGTTGCATGCGAGGATGCATGCATTTTAAGTCGGATTAATTGGCGTAGAACGGATTAAGTCAGCAATAGTCTTAGGACACTCGTCATGCATGAACTTCTTTTATGGAAGTTGTTTTAGAAAAAGATGCATTTCATGTTAAAGCCTGAAGTCAATTGCATTAAACGAAAGGTTTAGAGGCATAGTTCTTAATGTAAATCTATGTAGGTTTTATGTGAGTTATCCCCCAAATTGTCAATCATTATGATTTTAGCAAGGAAAAGAAATGGTCAATTGCAAACCCTATAGTTGCATTGAAGGAAAAGTCTATGATTTGCATACTTACACGGAATGTTGTATCTTGAATTTATTTATTTGCATCTCTTCTAAGCGAAGATCGTTCTCGTCGCAAGACTTAGATCATTTTAGGTAAATCGCTTGTAATGGCATAACCCTCAAGGGATTCGTAAAAGCATAACTAGTTGGTACGACGAACACTTCAAAGTGCTAGGTAGGGTTTAGTACGTTAAAAATTCTGCCTAGTATCGCACTTGGGAAGCCAAGTCAAGACTTTTGATCCCAAAGGTCCTACCCACATTCACGGAATGTTAGGGTTAGTTGGACGCCTATGCAAGAACAATCTAGGGTTTCTACCCTAGGATAAATTGGCCTAATACTAGTCTTCCGATTAAGTTTAGAAACCCTAGGGCCAAACGTTATCAACCTAGTAAGGTTAGGGTTGGGTTGGGTCAAGAAGACATCCCAAACCCTACATCTTGACCAAACGTATTTCTTGACCAAGAAATGCCATTTGATGGGAGAAATGATCCCACAAGTCAGATGCGACTCCTATGCAACAAGTTGCAACGTCGCATGGTTTTGTGTTAAATCACAAAGTAGAGTTGCCACTCCTTAAAACAAGGTTGGTAGGTTCTAGTGCAAGTCTAATTTGCAAGAGGATAAGTAGACATCTTGCTACATCACCCTTCCTTGGGCTGATTTGCCAAGATAAGGAAGTTATGTATTGCCTTGCAAGAAATTGACCAATCAAGTTGGGCGACGAGGTTGCCCAGGATTTACTGTCTTAATTTAAGGAACCTAAGGTGTTTGTTAATTTGGGTTAATAGGGTATAAACCCTAACCCAAGGATAAAAGGGTAAACAAATAAACCCTTGAGGATCTTGCCAAGTCGCAATTGATCCCGGATCGAATGTTGGATGCATTCGGAGAGAAGAATTCACACCTTAGCAATTGGCCAAATAAAGGACCACTGGATTGATTGTGTTTGTACAGTTAGGAGCACTGTTTGTACTTCTTTGCTCAATGAACTAAAGATGGAAAAATAATTAATGCTTCAGGTTGAAGGCCTGGACGGAGAGGCATCATCAGTTACCCCCGATTGTCTACCTGACCCTAACCAAGGGGGTTGTTAGCCGCACCAGGTACGTGGACCGAACTGGCCGTGAGAGGTCTCTCTGTGGATGCTACTTGGAGCAAGAGGGTTGATTTTGATGAATTTTGAGTGATGTTTGGTTGTTTTTGAAAGTGTTTGAGAGTGTTTTGGATGATATTGATTATGTTTTGGAAGCTCATGATGATTCTTAGTGAAAATATGAAGCTCTGTGATATTCTGATAGGTTCTGATTGGTTCTAATACATTATGTTTAGCTTCTGTTTTGTTCTGATTTTCTTTTGTATGAAGCATGGATTGATGATTTTTGAAGGTTAAGGTCTTTTAAAAGCTTATTGAAAAGTTTTTGATAGTTTGGAATGGTTTTAGTATGAGTTATGAGGATTTGCTATTCTCTAATGACCTTCTGTAACCCTCTATAGACCTTCTATAGAGCCTCTGTCTCTGCTCTGTTTTGTTCTATAGATCTTCTGTAAGTGTTCTATAGAATGTATGTGTGACTTTGGAAAATTTTTCTAACTTTTGGAAAGGATGAATCTAAGTTCAAAAGATCTAAAATAAACGGAAGAAGCAACTGCTGAAGATTGAAGAGAAGACTGAAGTGAAGTGACAGTAGTGAGCTATGAAGAGACACTGTAGCGGCTCTAGTGCCCTTTCATACCTCCCATACATCTTGGGAGGTTCATCCACGACTTAAGAAGGATTATTAAGTGCTATTCTTGAGTATTGTAGTGAGGAGATGACATACTATTGATAGAGAGAGAGAGAGAGAGAGAGAGAGAGAGAGAGAGAGAGAGAGAGAGAGAGAGAGTCAGAGATATCTAATTCTATCAAAACAATGTATCCTTCTATGAGAGATTGATAGATAGAGAACTATGAAGACAATGAAGATGAATACTATGTGATTGATTTCCATTCAAAAATGGTGTATTCCTTTATGTTCTTGTTTGTCATGATGGATTCTATGAAGATGTTGAAGATTATGGTTGATTCTATCAAATTCGTGGGAGATATAAACTACGATGTTGTGTGAAAATTTGTTATTTTCCTTGTTGTGGTTCTTTAAAGGATGAAATAAAAGCTTGTTGATGTTACAAGATAGATTTTCTTGCAGTAGAATCCCCTTTTCCTTTGTGTCTCTCTTGGGGCTCCACAAACCCGAAACCTCAATGTTACCTTTTCAGCCTCCCAAAGAGCGAGCTAGGCCTCCATTAAAAGAGGACATCAGTTCCAGTGTATTATCAGAAGATGAGACTACTCCCTTGAAGGAGTTGATCTTTACCTAGAGGTAGTCCGTGGGACATTTATCTGTGAAGTGGAAGGTGAAAAGAAATTGATATTCATGGATATTGACGGTAATGAATAGCACCTAAAGGTGGTCTAAATCTTCCAGAAGATGAACTATTGATCTTGCGATATCTACAAAAGGAGAACTTAGATGCATTTGCATGGCCATACAAAGATCTAAGGGGATTTTTCCCACGGTTTGCCAACACTACATTGATCTAGAGCCTAATGCCAAACCTGTGAGGCAAAGACAGAGGCATATGAATCCCAATTATTCTGCTCTGACGAAGGCTGAATTGTTGAAGCTCCTTGAAGTTGAGTTCATTTATCTAGTGGCTAATAATGAATGGGTCTCACCCATTGTGGTCGTACCCAAGAAGAACAGAAAACTTTGAATATGTGTGGACTTTCGAAAGCTGAATTCCACGATGAAGAAGGATCATTTCCCTATCCCTTTCACAGACCAACTTTGACACAATGGCAGGCCATGAGCTTTATTCCCTCTTGGATGGATTCAACGAATACAATCAAGTCCAAATCATAGAGAAAGATCAATCCAAAACAACCTTCACAATTGAATGGGGAACCTATGCTTATAGAGTGATGCCGTGTGGGAGCTTTCGCTCAACCGCCGACCACTTATTGTTTCAAGTGTTCCAAGCCGAGCACTAATGGCTACCTCTCACATAACCGACGCGCCATCCATACCTACGGGTGTAGTGAGCTTACCTCCGTCCCGTTCGAGTTACCTCCTCTCCCCCGCACTTCCGTAGCTCCACGATCTAAGTGCAAGCTTCAAGCAAGCTCGATCCTCCCGCTCCAAGCTCCAAGCTCCATTGCCGCGAGCAAGAGAAGAGAAGAGAAGAGAAGAGAAGAAGAGAGGAGAAGAGGGAGAGCTTCTCCTCCTCGGTCCCTCACCCTCACACACTCACTCCCTCACACTCTCACACTCCCTCTCTCAAGCACAAGCTCAAGCAAGCAAGAAGAAGAAGAAGAAGAAGAAGAAGAGGAGAGCTACTTTTGGCCACACACAAGAATGAGCTTCTCATTCACTTTTCAACTTTATATACAAAACCCTAAATCCCTTTTGGGCGGTCATCCCCTTTTTCCCTTTTTACATGGCCGGCCATAGCCTAGGCCCTTTTTCCCATTGTCCTTCTATCTTCCTAGCTTTCTTTCCACCGCCCGTCTACATTTACAAATTGTACGGGTGAGAGCCCGGCGCTCCTTGAATTAAACCATGATACGCTTCTGCTCTTTTACAAAAGTTTTGACTTGCGCTTTTCCTTGTGCGCCTTTCTCCCTTATTTAGAACTCTTCTCCTTGTGCGTCTTCCGTTTCTCTTTGCCTTGGCCTTTGTATTTGTCTTCTGTTTTAGCTTTTTCAGATTTTCCAACTTCGTTCATTTGAGGGTTAATATTACCCCCTCCTAGACGAGTGCCAGTCCCATGGCACTCACCGTCGTAGGTAGCAGGCTATAGCATGCACCGAAGACGTGGGTGACAAGGATGCATGTGGTTTCTGTGGAGGAGGGTTGGTGGTGGTGTGGCAAAAGGTCCTGGGGGCCTATTGGTGGCCAAGGTAGTTGGTGGAAGATTGTTGGAGTTGGTGGTAGGGCTATTCTGTATTGGGGATTGCATTGATGGCCAGCACAAGTGTTGGTTTGTTGGGGATTCTCCACATGACGATTCTTTTCGGGCTTGTCGGATGGCAAGGGATAAGCATTCAGAGTTGGGTGTTGATGAAGAGCGAACGACACCTTCATGGGAGTCTTCAACAACTGCAATTGAAAACCTCTCATGTCGTCTCTCCCTAAGGGGTAGTGCTAGTCTTCTTATTGTGCACAAGACATATTTTGATTAGTTTGGGAGACAGGTCAAACTCTAAGCAAGCTGAGAGTATTGTCATGTACTTGAGGACCCAAACTGTGTATATACTTCGGTGCAGATATTATGTGAGTGCTCGTGCATACTTAGATATTACGTAGTTAGAAGACCGCATGCTAGTTTCTCGTAACAATGTGTTGATGAAGCAAAGTTGTCCATGTTGAGAAGAAGTACATGTGAAGGTATATGAGACATCCTTTGCATTGTGACTGCATGACGTAGCATAATTGAATACAGGGACACCGCACTTTCGGTAGCTGGAAGCTATTGGACTTGCTTAATGAGGACGGTGTACATTTCATGGCCAATCGTGCGGTGCTTACCACAATTGATTGCAATGGTATTAAGGCAGAGTGCAAGAGAGAATTGTGCAAGTGGGTCAGGGTGACATGTCTAACCATAGGCGAGACAAGCTCCCTAGGTGTGTCCTGCCCTTGATGTGCCCTGAACAATTGTGGGTGATACTAAAGGGCTAGGGGACTAGGGACAAAGCCAGTCGATCAAGGTCACTGGACGTACCTGATTTGAGGACCCCTAGGTCGTGTGATGTGATTGTGGGTGCTTCTTTTCGTTTGTTTCTTTTCTTTCTTTTTTTTTTCCTCTCTCTTTTTTTCTTTATTTTTTTGTTTGCTTTTTTTTGTTTCGTTTTCTTGTGCTTTTTTCTTTCTTTCTTTCTTTCTTTCTGCTCTTTTTTTTTCTTTTTTCTTTTGTTTTTTTTTTTACTTGCCTGAGGACAACCATTGCAATATGTTGAGGCTATCAGCCTTTCAGTGGGTTGGAAAATGTCAAACTCGAAGGCTTAAGAAATGGGTATTACAGTGATGATTGTGCCCTAGCTTCATTGTTAGAGAAGCAGTTGTTGAGATGGGGAGATACACTTGAGATATTGCAAACCTCCTTGCGACACACGCGATGTTGGTACAATTGAGGTAATGATTGCCGTGAGCCAACTATAGAGCTTGACCCAGAAAGGGAGCATGGTCCATGAATGTGCATTGGGACATGTGATGTGGGTGGTCGGCAATGGTGATTTTTGCTTTTGGCAGTGTGGCTTTGTCGCGGCTCTTTGTGGGGTCAATGGTCTTGCGGTGATCGGGCATTGAACACTTTCACACAAGAACCTGTATTATCCTGCATCCATTTGTCACTTCATGAGAGTATATGCTCTCTTGTGTTAAGTACATCAAACAAATGCAATCATGTTAAGACATAATTTTTCATAATTCTATGATGTCTATTGGGATGCCTATTTCCTTGCTTGTTAAGGTCGCATACATTAAGGAGAGGTAATGGGAATGTGTACAAGTGGGGATCTGGCCCCTTTACACATCAAAAAACAAAATGTTTTGGCATGTTGACTTGTCGAGCTACTTGTACATCAGAGGGGTTTAGTCAATAGGTACGAGGCAGAGTGAGTCCGGTTGGCTAGACGATCGGGGCGGTGCTAATGTGGGGCTCCCGTGAGGCTGGACAGGGAACATGTCGACCGGGACATGAATGGTGTAGTCTCGGGCCGCGACCGTTTCTAGAATGTCTTTAAACAATTCATTAAATTATGCCCTATCCCTGGCTGCCTTGTCACTTCGTGAGCACCTGGTGCTTGAGCGTGCGTTGGGGGTCTGTGCAACTGGCGTTGCCACATTTTGTGTGCCTTCTAGAGCGTTTGCTCCCCTGGCCCGCGGATTCTTCCGCCTTCGTCTGGGGCGGTGTCGCTTGGGGCCGTGTTTCTTGGCGTACCTTTTAAGAGTGGGCACATAGCGCACTGGCGGAGAGGTGTGTGCTGCATGTTCCCTCGGCTACGAAGAGCGTCCTTGCAAGCTAGCTGCCCTTGGTTCTCCATGCTTTCCTCGCAGGGGGACCTGTAAGATGCACATCAAGGATTAGGATTTATCACATGATAAGACCATTCATATGTAAGGGATTATAGTGCAGGTATCAAGCGCATAGGACGAGAGGGGGAGGGGTGGGGCATGCAGTGTTGTTGTAGAGGGATGGCCCCCATGATTTATATTTAGCCTCCTGCCATTAGCAGATCTTGGTTCACGCCGAGTTATGTTGGCTGGCGGTCATGGATTTAGGCAGGGCTCCTCCTCGGAAGGATAGACCAGAAAGGGGGAAAGGTGTATAGAAGGGATGGTACCCCATCTACACCATTAGAGTCGTTGGTCAAGGCTTCCTTTCGCGGTAATGAGGGTTGCATGCCCTTCACTTGGAGGTGAGAATGGTCACACGACTTTTAAAAGTGTGATGAGAGGAGGACCTGAGGAGCTTAGCCTATCAAACCCAACTCTTCTCCCTGCGCTTGACTATCATTGCTTGTGTGTGTTGATAATATCTATACAGGGTGACACAAAAATCATTGTTTATATATACATCTATATATATACATATACGAATCCATGTCACCTCACGAGGATAGAAACCAATTGTACAACTCAGGGTTGTACTGGAGCATGGCACACGCATCCAGCACTCGTGGCAGCTTACTTAGCACCGATAGATATTTTGCCACATCGAGCAGCATGGAACCCTGTCCGAGTCTACTGGCAATGTGTAACTCCTCCTCAGTGAGAACCTTATCTTTCAAGGGGCTCTCTAGGCTAGTTCCAGCTAAGTCCATACCCCAAATGCCAGTTAGCACTCGAAGGGAAGTTGGTGCCACATAGGTTGGGTCTCTTTGAGACCGCCATTTGGCCAATCGCTCCTCAGAGATTGTCATGATCCGAGCCCCTAGTTCGGCCATTACAACGCGGCATTCGCACCAACGCTGCTCAAATTGACTCTGGCCTGCTGACAATCGCTTTAGTTGCTCTATGTCTACGAGATTCGGTTGGCAGAGCACTTCATTGAACGTGATGGTTAAGCGCAATTCGTCGGCTTCCTCGTCAGCGATGAGTTGCATGCGTTTATGCAGAAGCCTATCGTAGTGCTCATTAAGATGTTCTTGCTCCTCCCAGGATAGAGGGAAGGGCAAGTAATCTCCAAGTTGCTCCTTGGGGATTGTGCCCACATCCGCAAGGACGTAGACTTGTGCGAACACCTTGAGCTTAGCATCCAACTCAGATAAGCAGTCTGCGACACTTCTACGTTCAACGAGGGCTTGCTCGGTTGCCATCTCATGCAAGGTTCTAGGAATTTGTCTAGGCTTTAGCCTAGCTGGGTGTTCAGGCCTAGATGAGCAAGATTGGTCAACGCTAGGATTGCTTATGCTCTCAGGGATCGTGCGTTTTTCCTGGGGTTTTGCTGCTATTTTGTCATGGTTCTTCTTGGATGTGACTGGTGTAGATTTGTCACCCTGTTGTGACAACGTTGTATCCGCTCTTGATTGATCGTCGTGAGTTTTATTGTTGGTGGATTGCGTGCTAGAAGTAACTATTGATGGCAACGGCTGCTTTAATTTTTCAGAGCACACAGATGTGACTGTGGTTTCACCACTATCAGGAGAGGCATTGATGGGTTCATTGGTGGATGGACTTGATGCCTTATTCCCCAGCTCTCCGTCACTCTTGGTCTCAATGCTCTTGGGGTCCACAACCACCTGTTGACTAATGTTGTCTTTGTTGTTTTCTCCTCTTTTTCCTGGTCAGTGAAGGTGCATCGCTCAATGACCCAGGACCTTGGACCAATTCAGCCGTTGATGTGCTTTGTTGGGCCTCAGCATTCTATTTCTCTACCGTGTCCTTATGGGACATGGCCATGGCCTGCTGAATAGCCTTATCAGGCTGTGAGGGCACAACTGTCTCCCTTTTCGGGAAGTCTAGCTCTTCAGTCAGCTCCCTTGTGATTAACTCCTTCAGCTTACGCTTTAGGCACTTTGAAAGTGCCGGAGTTTTCGAGGAAGTTGGTTGCAACCCCTCCTCCCGAGGTAAACCACTAAGGATACGTTCCACACGGGGCATTGCCACGGCCAAGGGCTGTGACTGTTGTGATCCCTGTTTGGAAGTAGTAGCAGCTGGTTTAGTGGGCTGGCTACCTTTGGTGGATTGCGGTGTCAAGTCCCTAGGGCGGCCAGAAGTGGCTGTGTTTTTTGTTGCCCTTTGAGCACTCATCTGTGTAGATCGAGCATGAGTTGATCCAGTCATATTAGGTTGCTCATGCATATCCTTGGGTTGAGAGCTACATATGGTGTCATGTCCCTCCTCTTGGACATTTGGAAGCTTAGGTGGAGATAGAGATTGGAATTGAGCAACTTCCCTTAGCAAACCAATGTTGTGCTTCCTGTGTCTATTTGGAGAAAGAGAATGTAGAAGGTCCATGGTTCTTAGGTGGACCTGGCACTGGCTGAATGATTTGCTTGAGGCTATTAGACGATTGTGCCATTTGATTTGTTGAGCAATCAGCCTTGCCTTGAGCAATGTTGTGTCTACGATGCTTGTTCTCCCCTTGGGAGATCAAAGGCTCTTTGGGCACTAACGATTGTTGTGCATGCTCAATGGCTACACATGACATCTGTCTATTTAGTAGGCTAGGATGAGGCTCTTTCCTTTGAGCAATCATGTCTAGTTTCTTGCCTCAAGCCCTAGAGTTTCTCTTAGATTTCCTCCTATACTTCATTGCTTTTGATGCACCCTGGCCTTCAGCTGATAGGGGCGGTTTAGTAGGGGATTTTGGTACCCAGATCCATCGGTTACCTGCACAGTATCCTTGCGTACCGAGCAATGCTGTGGATATCCATCGCTGCATTGTGCTGACCTTCCATCGATGCCTATGTCTATAAGGCTTGGGCTTCGTTTGGGGTCTTCTACGATATTTGTAAGTCCCAAGGCCATCCTTGGCATTGTCTCCTGACCTTCTTGCTTCCGGCATGGCCTTACTCACTGGTTCTTGTTATTCGACCTGCGCTTGTATTAACTCTTCCAACAAGTCCCCGCTCTCGTCAACAGGCTTGACTGTCATGTCAGCACCCTGCTTGCCTTTCCCTCGAGGTTCGATGAGGTCACCCTCGCTAAAGGTCGTGACTATTCTCACACCCAGTAGTGTTAGGTGTATCCTCTATGCTACATAGTCAGCCTCACACTTGGTCACCCTTTTGAAGGGTCTTCCTAGAAGGGTTTCTTTCCAGCAGCTACTAGCACTATTTGGAGGAACATGAAATAGGATAGGCAAGCTTTCCGTTTCAATTGTCGCAAGGATTCTGCACTTCCCTATGAGTGCTTGTGGGTGTCCCCCATAAGGGCTAAGAGTTGCACTAGTCGGTGTGAGCTCTGGTTGGCCTAGTAGGGTCCATGCTTCGTAAGTCAAGATATTGAAATCTGCTCCTTCATTAATGAGAGCATCAACACTATGCTCTCTTTCTGCGGTGAGTTTGACCCTAAGATAAGTAGGTGGTACTATGTCTTCATCTTCCGAGTCTTGGCTTGTAAATTTAAGCCTTCTGACAAATGCCCTTGAGTCCCCAACTGTACGACCAGATGTGGATTCTCCACTAGTGCCTTGGATCGTCAGTGTAGTGCTATTCAAGGAGCATCTATTGTCAGGACTGTCATATCTAGTCATTCTCACTATTGTAGCTTGATGTTGTTGCTTTCTGCTTTGACTAGATGCAGTCCGATTGCAACACGTATGTGTTTTTGCAGTGTGGCCTTTTTGCCCTTGTTGGCTAGATGGGCCCATTAAGGTTCTAGGGTCTCTGTTTGTCTCTATCCGGGCAAGGCTTTTGGTTTCTCTTTTGCAAGGGAGAATCTATGCTCGTGTAGAGCCATTGCTACACTAGGGTCTAATTTGGAGGACCTATCACGACGCGCGTTTTCTCTCCAACATACTTGAGGGAGGTGTAGAGGGGGTAGGGCCCGCTCTGCGGGGGTCCTCTCCTACTGGTGGGGTCCTTGAGTGGTTTATCTGAGTGAGTTCCTTTATCGAATACAATCCTCAATTTATGGCCACTCAACGTGTGTGTCCTTCCTGTGCGCTTGTGCTCAATCAGGCTTTCAGTTTCCTTAAGTGTACTTCAAGTGCAAAAATTCAGGGCGGGTGCGGCAACTAATTTCTAAGCGTTTTACGCACTCTCGCATCGTTTTGGCCTGATAAGTTTGTTGGTCAATATTCTGGTCGTCTTGGCGGGTTCAGCGGCTTTCTAATATGTTGCAGCGTTCGTTTTTGGCCAATCAAGTCTTGCAACTCAGCGGTTTGCGTCTAAGTCTCTGTATCTCGCAATTGCCTACCTCTGGCTGCTAAGCGGCTGTCGCTACAGTTTTTTTCCTATTACATGTGCCAGAATCAAGTTCTAAGCATCCGAAGGATTTCGACAAGTTACATTAATGCGTGTTTGCAGGGTCGGGTCACATTTCTAACAACTTGACAAAAAGTTGCATTCAGACCAACTGGTCCGAATTGTAGGGTTCGAGTGGGTCACTCGGATGGGCCGAATGGCTCGGGGTCAAGGGCCGAATCTCCAGATCTGACTCGGGCGATTTTTATTCGGACGAGCCGAATGACAGGTTCAGACAGGATAACTCGGATAGGCCAAATGGCAGTTGGCCGAGGGCCGAATGTGCCACATGGTGAAGAGCCTGACTCAAACGGCCGAGTGGGTTAACTCGGACAGTTGCCTCGGACGGTCCGAGGGACAACTAGGGTTTCGGGCCAAGTGGCCGAATGGTAAGGGGCCGAGGGCCGATTCTGGGACTCGGCCCAGGAGCGACCGCTCGGATAGGCCGAATGCGGCGTGATGGAAACAGGGTGATGCCGATCATGTTCGATTCTTGTGATTTACCCAACCATTCCAAGCACAAACCTCTAAGTCCTATCTAGGATGACAGGGGAAGGGTTTTATGTACCTGGTTAGCGCGGTAGGCTCGTCAATGGCTAGATCGGGGCAGATCGTGCAATGGCTCTCTCTCTCTCTCTCTCTCTCTCTCTCCCTCAAATTGAACAGTCACAAATGAGCTCTCCCCCGGCGTCTTGGCTCTTATACCCCTTCCCGGGCATGGTGCTAGTGCCCCCAATCACTCGCATACCGATCTTAGGCATCACTAGCAAGCGTTTTGCCAATTCTTGCACGATTACAGTAAACCCTGGTGCTTGTTTTCTTTGTTTTTCCTTGTTTTCTCCTACTCTAATGCATCCAAATCATAAAATAAATACCTACACTACTCCATCTCTCAACATAAACCTCAAACAAAACAAAAACCTACTTGCCAAGGAGATCAAATACCATCTTCAACCCCCTCACTTCCTACCTATCTCAAGCACCGGTTTGGGGAGACCCTTACTTTAATGCTCGATTCGAAGCACGCAAGCGCTCAAGGCTTGAATTTGTTTGTCCCGGCAACGGAACCAAAATGTGGGAGCTTTCGCTCAACTGCCAAGACCCATGGACCGCTTATTGTTTCAAGCGTTCCAAGCCGAGCACTAATGGCTACCTCTCACATAACCGACGCGCCATCCATACCTACGGATGTAGTGAGCTTACCTCCGTGCCGTTCGAGGTACCTCCTCTCCCGCGCACTTTTGTAGCTCCACGATCCAAGTGCAAGCTTCAAGCAAGCTCAATCCTCCCGCTCCAAGCTCCAAGCTCCATTGCCGCGAGCAAGACAAGAGAAGAGAAGAGAAGAGAAGAAGAGAGGAGAAGATGGAGAGCTTCTCCTCCTCGGTCCCTCACCCTCACACACTCACTCCCTCACACTCTCACACTCCCTCTCTCAAGCACAAGCTCAAGCAAGCAAGCAAGAAGAAGAAGAAGAAGAAGAAGAAGAAGAAGAGAAGAGCTACTTTTGACCACACACAAGAATGAGCTTCTCATTCACTTTTCAACTTTATATACAAAACCCTAAATCCCTTTTGGGCGGTCATCCCCTTTTTCCCTTTTTACATGGCCGGCCGTAGCCTAGGCCCTTTTTCCCATTGTCCTTCTATCTTCCTAGCTTTCTTTCCACTACCCATCTACATTTATAAATTGCACGGGTGAGAGCCCGCCGGCGCTCCTTGAATTAAACCATGATGCGCTTCCGCTCTTTTACAAAAGTTTTGACTTGCGCTTTTCCTTGTGCACCTTTCTCCCTTATTTAGGACTCTTCTCCTTGTGCGTCTTCTGTTTCTCTTTGCCTTGGCCTTTGTCTTTGTCTTCTGCTTTAGCTTTTTCGGATTTTCCAACTTCATTCGTTTGAGGGTTAACATGCCATTTGGGCTTTGTAACACTCTTGCTACCTTCCAATGAGTGATAATGGCTACCTTCCAAAACCATCTACATGATTTCATTGAGGTGCACCTCGATGACTTCTGTGTCTATAGCCTAATCCGTGAGCATTGGGAACACGTAGAACAATGTTTTGACAGATGTCGAGAGTATGGGATTTCTCTCAACCTCGACAAATGTGTCTTTGGCATCTCATTAGGATTTCTTCTGGGCCACATTGTCTCTGCACAAGGGATATCAATAAATCCTACTAAGATTGAGAAGATTGCCGCCTTGGCAGTAAGCAATTGAGGGGATTTCTTGGCCATGTGGACTATTATAGAAGATTCATTGCACACTTGACGATGAAGGTAGCCCCTTTGCATAAAATCCTGAGAAAATATGCCGAGTTTATATGGACCACTGATTGTGACAAGGCATTCAACACCCTGAAGCAGTGTTTAATTAAAGCACCTATCCTGCAACCTCCTGATTGGACAAAGAAGTTCCATGTGCGCACTGATACATCAGTTGAAGGCCTAGGTGCAGTCATATGCCAAAAAGGCCCCACTAAGTTAGATCAACCAATCTATTATGTAAGCTGAAAAGTAACGGAACTACACATTGACAGAGCTTGAATGTCTAGCAATGGTATTTGCTTTGGAGAAGTTCCAACATTATTTACTGTTGTCGCATTTCAAATTCTACGTGGACCATGAAGCCGTGTCCTTCCTGATGAGCGAGGTTGATGTGACGGGAAGAATGATGAGATGGCTCCTTCTATTTCAAGAGTTCGACTTTGAAGTGGTTACCAAACCTGGTCGCTCTCATGTTCTAGCTGATCACCTTTCATGAATCCCTCAAAGTGATGATGAAGACGAGCAAGATGATCTAGACCTTCTTGATGCTTCCTTGTTTCTAGTTGAAATAGTTTACCCATGGTACACAGACATAGCCATCCTCATGGCAACCCAACAGTATCCCCCTGGCATCTCGAGATGTGAGAAGAAGAAGTTATTGTTGGAATTAGTCCCCCTACACCTTGTTAGGAGGTGCTCTATATAAGAAAGGTAAGGAAGAAGTCTTGCAAATATGTGTTACAGGAGAAGAAATCGGCATAGTATTGAAAGCATGCCATGATGAGCCCTGTGGTGGACACTTTGCAAGTGAAGCGACAGCCAAAAAGGCCTTACTTGTAGGATATTGGTGGCCAACCCTCTATAAGGATGCCTGTGATTACTGCATATGGTGTGATGCTTGTCAACAAATGGGAAAGCCTACCAAATCCAGTGCCATACCCTTGCAGCCCATTCTTCCCCCTAAAACCGTTCGAGAAGTGGGGAATTGATTGCGTGGGCCCCATTGATCTGCAAACTAGAAGGAAGTAGAATAGATGCATCTTGGTCTATACTACAGACTACGTTACAAAGTGGTGTGAAGCTAAAGCTCTGAAGTAGGATGATGGTAATAGTGTGACCTTGTTCCTATTCGAGAACATCATTACTCATTTTGGTAGTCCCCTAGAGCTCATCAGTGGACCGAGGTACTCACTTCCTTAATAAGATCATGGAAGAGTTGACATAACCTGTTATCGTAAGTCCACACCTTATTACCCCAGAGCCAATGGCCAAGTCGAAGTTACCAATTGCATCCTTTGTTCAATTCTAACAAGAACGATAGCCGCACATCGTTGTGATTGGGATGATTGACTTAGAGAGGCCCTCTGGGCATACAGAACCTCCCATAAGGCAGCTACATGACAAACTCCTTTCCAGTTGGTGGTTGATGTATGGAATAAAAGCCATCTTTCCTGTTGAACTCGAGCTACCCTCTCTGCGCATGGCCATCAATGAATACTTGGGAGATGACGAGTCTCTGCAGCATCATCTCTTGCACTTGGAGTGTCTCAATGAGATCCGCAGGATGGCCCTACAGTGCATGGAAGCCATACAAGCTCATAGCAAGGTCTATCATGACAGCTTCATTAAGTAGAAGAGTTCAAGGAAGGTGACTTAGTCCTCGCTTACGATTCCCGATTCGGCAAGTTTCCAAGAAATCTTCAACAATACTGGATGGGCCCTTATAAGGTACTTGCCGTCAATCCGAATGATCCCTTCCTTATTAATCGCTATCGCCTTGAGAAGTATTACCCCCCTGGGGATCCTGACAATCACCGTTTCCTCAATCTTTGCACAATGGTCAAGATGGCTTTACCTAATGCTCCTGATAATCCTCTTGATGATCCTGATGATATGGTTTCGTCCTAATAGCCCCTCGCAGCCACCTTCCCCTCCCTCATAGTTTCTTTTCCGTCTGATGCAACAGAGGTGGTGAGGATGGTTCTAATATATGCATCCCTGCCATTCAACGCTTCAAAGACAATAAGAAAAAGAAAAAGAAAAAAATAAAAATATATTAATCATGGGAGAAAATGACTTCGGTCCTTGTCATGATGACCTATTCTTTGAGAAAGGGTGGAAACATCCTCAAAAGTAGGGTTTTTTTAAAAGAAGAAAATAAATAAAAAATAATAACATAAAACTATTATAGGAGAAAAGGAAGCAATTCCCTATCATTATAGGCCTCATTCCAAGACAAGGTGACACATACACCCTTGGACGAGAAGCTCGCTATGGAAAAGGTTGTAACACCCCGCAGTTCAGGATTGCCGAATCTCTAGCATAACTCTTGCAGACGAAGTTTTCAAGCCACCTCCCTTGGTGTGCTAAATCCTATAGTCTCTCCAGTGCTTTTGATTCCTACAACAGATGTCGATTCCAACATGTAATTCCAATGCCGAACTTGTTGACTACCTCCCTGGTTGGGTAGTCTTCTTCATCAACCAATCCACATTGACACCTTCAACAGACAAAGCTGATCTTCCTCAACAAACTTAGAGCGTCATGAGATTTCATCCTAACCGAATGGGGATGTAAGTATGGGCTGCCCTCTGTATTCATCAACAAAATGTGAGATAGAGGGTGGGGTGAGTGACCAGTCCTTGCCCTTGATATTCAACAGAGGGGTGAGATATGTGAATTGAGCATTGCACACATGGGAGATGGGCCTCTCAATGCACAACACACAAAATTGCTCCTGTGCATGGCACTATAAGGTTCCTTGGCCTTCCTTCTTGCACTGTGTACCGGCACATAGTGGGATGCACTGTTTTACAATCAATTGCACACAAGACATATACCCTCTGCACAAGTGACTGTGAGGATTACCTCAATGGGTTTCAGGAATGGACTGCCCTCTTGTATCTATCAACAGAGCGATAGAGGGGAGTTGAGCGTGACTGGTGTTTCCTCAATCAATTATCGAGAGGTGAGGATTGAGGGACGTTAAGACACTTGGACTCAGGTACGTTTCCTTTTCCCTATGTACACACGGGATAGGTCTCTGCCACCATCACAGGACACCACTCTGTTCTATACACTACACTATCAAGCTCCCTGGCATGCTGCCTTCTTACACCTATGCCAGACGGGTTGGAACGCACTATTACACCATTAACTTTGCACATTGGCATACTCCCTCTAAATCATTTCCCCCTTGTTCCATTCTAAATTGGGTGTGAGTTATTGGTTCCCATGATTATTCATTGAGCAATGTGGGAGTTGGGGCGAGTGACTGTTCTTTCATCCTCCTCCATGAGTGACAGTGAGCTGAATATTAAACTCTTCATCATCACCGATGCACTTCACCGACAGAGCTACCTCCTTAGGTGCTACTACGTGGTCCCTGCCATGCTGGAAGTGTGTTGTAAAGACACTCTGGTACCTTCTACAGACGACTGTGATACCGCGCGTGCCATCAACAATCACCGTCGACTATCTGCAAAATTGGGCCAAGTGTTTCTAACCCTATTCCTTTTTTTGTTTTCCAGTTATGGTCCTATTTTAAGTGTGGGGATGTCGCAATCCAATAGAATTTCAAGTTTTAGGTCCCTCTTTCTTGGTTCACCCTTCTTGTCAAAGTCTTAAGTGTGGGACGTGTCCTTGCGTGCCTACGAGGTGTATACTCATGCATATCTCGATTTTGATCATGCATCTATAAAAGGGCTAGATTTTACCCTGATGGGGTCCCTTCCCCACCCACTAGTCCTCTCTCACTCCAGTCCTAAGGACATTCCTCTCCTGTTTCTCGCTATCCCTTGATTTGCTGAGTTTCCATGTACTACGTTCACCACAACCCATATCCAACCACATAGCCATGTTTGTCCCTTTGAATGGTACATTTTTTCTTTTTATATCCCCCTATTCCAATCAACGGTTCAAAAGTTATTCATTTTTGAATAATTTTATGTCCCCTTGACGTGTTCCCAAAAGTGAACACACCCTTTTTGCTTCAGAATCACCCATGATGTGACAGCCTTGAATTATATCTTCCACTTGCCATTTTTCCTTTGTATCTCCAGTCATTTTGATGTATGGTTTGTTCATTATTAATTTTTGTAGGTTTTCGTGTCTTTTTCATGAGTATTTTCATCATTTTTCCATGCGAACCTGCCCTATCCTCCTCGGAACTTTCTTCTAATTTGATAGCTTTGTTCAACTCACCTTCTTGCCCATTATTCCTTTTTACTCCACCCTGTTTCGACTTCCATATTTTTTGTTATTAATTTGTATCTGTGTTTACGGGGCCTATTTTATCGTTTTTCCATGTGAGCGCCTTCTCATGCCCTTGGAAATGCGTTCTGACCTCATCCCCCTGTCATCCACACTTGTCTTGATATTTTTTCTTTTTTATTGTCTTTCGTTTCAATGCACGAATCTTCCACAATTAATTTTCATGTCTAGTAGCAGATGCGTGTTTATTGTTTTTCCTATGCGAACACACTTTACCTCCCTCGGAATTGCATTTTCCCATATCCATCGAGTATTCCACCTTATTGCGGACCTTTTCCCCTTCATCTCACCATGTTTTGACTTATGTATCCCTTCGTATTCCATTTTATGTCTTGTTTCGGGTGTATTTTTGTGGGTTTTTCCATGTGACCGGGTCCTATCCCAATCGGAATCGCATTTTGAAGTATTAATCTATCCGACATGTCATCCTGTACACTTTCCCTTTTTCCCACACTTCATTTCAGTGGATAGATTTTCTAGTATTAATTTTTGGGTGTTTTGCATGCCTTGTGTTTTTTTCTTTCGCACGTGCTTGTCCATGTTTTCGGGTTTTGATTCGTGTCTACGTGTCAGTGAGGTCGTCCTTCATTCGTGCATCCACCCCACCCGCCATTTTGATCCTAGCATTGTAAATTTTTTTACCCCCATGCCTGCCTTTATGTGCGGGACGCAAGGGGTTTCTTTTTTTTAACTTTTAACTTACAAATAAAGATTAAAAAAGACACACAAATAAAAACCTAAATTTAAAAAAAATCCCCCCTCTCCGTTCATAACCACCCCTTTCCTCCTCTCTCTCCTCCCTCTTATTCTTTCTTCTCTCCCTCTCTCTTTCTCTCTCTCCACGACACCCATTCCCTCTTTCTCTCACCTCCCCCCTCTCTCTCTCTCTTCTTCTTCTTCTTCTTCTTCTTCTTATTCTCCCAACTCACTCCTCTTGCTCCTCGTTTTTTTTCTTCTTCGTCTTCTTCATCTTCACACACACACACACACACACTCTCTCTCTCTCTCTCTCTCTCTCTCTCTCTCTCTCTCTCTCTCTCTCTCTCTCTCTCTCTCTCTCTCTCTCTCTCTCTCTCTCTCTCTCTCTCTCTCTCTCTCTCTCTCGCATCCCGCCTCCCGCTCCCTCCTTTCTACTTCCCCCTCCATCTCTTACTCGTCCCGCACCATCTCCCCCTCCTCCCTCACCTTCTCTCCCTCGTTCTTCTCCCTTCGTCCTCCTTGTCCGCCTTCTTCTTTTTCTTCTACTTCCTCTTCCTCTCCTCCTCCCCCTCCTCCTCCTCCTCCTCCTCCTCCTCCTTTTTCTTCTACCTCCTCTTCCTCTTCTTCCTACTGCCGCCTCCTCCTCCTCCTCCTCCTTTTTCTTCTACCTCCTCTTCCTCTTCTTCTTACCGCCGCCTCCTCCTCCTCCTTCTCCTTGGCCCTCCTCTCCTCCCACTCCCACCCCCTCCTAACCCCCATTCCCACCCTTCCCACTCCACCCCCCACACCCCCTACTAAACCCTCCCTTCCCCCCCATAACACCCACCCTCTCCACACCCCCTACTAAGTCCCCCTTCCCCCCCATAAACCCACCTCCCCCTAAGCCCCCCTTCCCACCTTTCCCCCATTAAACCCCATAGACACCCCCCTCTTCCCTAGCCCCCTTTTCCCCACCCTCATTCCCCATCCCTGATGCTGCCGTTGTGGGAGTTCTCGAGGTCGTGCTTGCACGTGGGAGTCGTCGTGCTACGTCTGCGAGTGTTCGTCAGTGTTCATGCGCGAGGACGCGTGTCCGGCCTTATCCTATGGTGGTACGTGCCTGTTCATTCACATGCAGTTGTTCACATGCAGACGCAGATACCTCTTTTCTAAATATATATTATTTTTCAAAAAACTCGAGAAAACACCTAAAAACCCTTAAAATTTTCATATCAATTCAATTAAAAAACAAAAAAAGCTGAAAAATCTTTGATAAAGTGAAAATATTTTTGGATTATTTTCTTGGTCATAATTGCAAAAAATAAATAAATAAATAAAATCCCTTTAAAATTTATTAAAAATTAAATAAAACTCATTAAAATTTATTAAAAATTAAACATAATTTTTACTTTTTAAAAAAAATAACACCACCTTTGTTGCATATTTTTGACATGTTTCATATGCTGAAAATACTATATCCACTGGACAAAATATTATTTTAAGATCAAAATACTAAATTTTTTACCTGAATTCGTGGCAATTTCATTTTAATATCCAAAAATAAACTAAAAATGCTTAATAAGTTTAGACACATTATCGAAACATGATGGTTCAATTCTCACTTGGGGTTAATTGTAAAAAGCTCATTATTAAAATTCTTTTTTAAAAACATAATAAAATTAAAAACCATAATAATAATAGCAACACATAAACACTAATCACAACTAAACAAACCAAATAAGACCACACTAACCTTGCCTTAATATTTTCTTTTTTTAAAATGAGGTGTCACATTTTTTTCAGTTAGTCACTTTTGTTTTTTTTGGACTTATTGCCTCTGGGACTCATACGTTCGTGTTCAGTTTCTTGCATACATACCCCAGTTAGGTATTTATTTTTTATATTTCTTGCTTTATTTATTTATTTTCACCCCACAACTACGATTAATTGTTAAAATAGATTTGAATCACCCACTTTTCCACGCGCACTCATGTCACACACACATTTTTCTAATAAATTAAAATAAACCAACTGTTCACTTAGCACACGCTTCATGTGCTACAGACATTCTAAGTTTATTTAAAAATGAACCCATCGTCACAAGTGCGCGGACCAAGCAAAAAGTGTTTAACACACCATTAATTTTTAATCGATGAATTTACATTTAGAGACCTTTGTTTGGGAAACCTTAAAAAGAAATTATGTGTTAAACCTTAAACCTTAAAAAGAAAATGACTATTCTTTCTTAAAATATTAATGACAAATTATTAGGGTGAAGCAGTCCGTTAAACGAACTAAGGTATCTAAATGCAAATTCATTGTTTAAAAATTAATAGTGTATTTAGTACTTTGTATTTAGTACATGTACTTGTGACGGCAAGTTTATTTTTAAATAAACTTAGATGTGTCTGTAGTGTACGAAGCGCATGCTAAGTGAACAGCTGGTTTATTTTAATTTATTAGAAAAAATTGTGTGGCACAAGTGCGGGTGGAAAAGTGGGTGATTAAATTTTATTTTAACAATTAATCATGGTTGTGACATGAAAAAAATAAATAAAGCAAGAAATATAAAAAATAAATACTTGGTAGGGGTGTGTATACAAGAAACTGAGTACGCACGTATCAGTCCAAGAGGCAATAAGTCCAACAAAAACAAAAACGACTAACTAAAAAAAATGTGACACCTCATTTTAAAAAAATAAAATATCAAGGCGAGTTAGTGTGGTCTTATTCGGTTTGTTTAGTTCTGATTAGTGTTTGTGTGTTGGTGTTGGTGTTGTTATTATTATTATTATTATCATTATATTTTTTATTTTATTATTTTTAAGAAGAATTTTAATAACAAGCTTTCTGTAATCAACCCTGAGTGAGAATTGAACCATCAGATTTCAATAATGTGTCTAAATTTATTGAGCATTTTCAACTTATTTTCGGATATTAAAATAAAATTTTCACAAATTTAAGTACAAAGTTTAGTATTTTGGCCTTAAAATAATATTTTATCTAGTGAGTTTAGTATTTTTAGCATATGGAACATGCCAAAAATATACAATAAATATGGTGTTATTTTTTCAACTTTTTTGAAAATTATTTCTGATTTTTATTGATTTTTAATGAATTTTAAAAGGATTTTGAATATTCTTGATTTTTTAAATTATTTTTTGCAATTACGACCATGAAAATAATCCAAAAAGCTTTCCAATTTGTCAAAGAATTTTTCAATTATTTTTTAATTGAATTTATATTATTTTTAATGAAAATTTTAAGTGTTTTTAGGTGTTTTCTATGGTTTTATTGAGTTTTTTTAAAAAAATTAAAAAGAGGTACCCGGGTCTGTGTGTGAATGGACGGGCATGCACCACCACAGGGATAAGGCCGGACGCGCGTCCTCGCGCATTAACACTAACGAACACTTACGGACGCGGCACGACGACTCCCACGCGCGCACACAACCTTATGAACTCCCACAACGGCATCGTCAGGGACATGGAAAGAGAGTGGGGAAAAGGGGGCTAGGGAAGAGGGGGGTGTCTATAGGGTTTAATGGGGGAAAGGTGGGAAGGGGGGCTTAGGGGGAGGTGGGTTTACGGGGTGGAAGGGGGGCTTAGTAGGGGGTGTGTGGATAGGGTGGGTGTTATGGGGGGGAAAGGGGGGTTTAGTAAGGGGTGTGTGGGGTGGAGTGGGAAGGGTGGGAATGGGGGTTTGGAGCGAGGTGGGAGTGGGAGGAGAGGAGGGCCAAGGAGGAGGAGGTGGCGACGGCGGAGCTAGCGGCGGTAGTGGCAAACTGGGCAACGATGTCATGAAGAAGAGGAAGAGGAGGTAGAAGAAAAAGGAGGAGGAGGAGGAGGAGGAGGAGGAAGTAGAAGTAGAAGTAGAAGTAGAAGTAGAAGAGAAGGATAGGAGGGGAGGAGATGGAGGGAGGATGGAAGAGGGAGGAAGGACGAAGGGAGGAGGGAGAGTAGGTGGGGGAGGAGGGGGAGATGGTGCGGGACAAGTAAGAGATGGAAAGGGAAGTAGAAAGGATGGAGCGGGAGGCGGGATGCAGGAGGGAGAGAGAGAGAGAGAGAGAGAGAGAGAGAGAGAGAGAGAGAGAGAGAGAGAGAGAGAGAGAGAGAGAGAGAGAGAGAGAGAGAGGAAGAAGAACGAGGAGCATGAGGGGTGGGGGGAAGAAGAAGAAGAAGAAGAAGAAGAAGAAGAAGAGAGAGAGAGGGGGGGGTGGTGAGAGAAAGAGGGAAGAAGCAGGGAAGGGGTGTCGGAGAGAGAGAGAGAGAGAGAGAGAGAGGGAGAGAAGAAAGAAAAAGAGGGAGGAGAGAGAGGAGGGAAGGGGTGGTTACGAACGGGAGAGGGGGGATTTTTTTTAAAATTTAGGTTTTTTTGTGTGTTTGTTTTGTGTGTGTTTTTTTTGTTAGTTAAAAGTTTTTTTTTAAAAAAGCCCTCGCGTCCTGCACACAAAGGCAGGTGTGGGGGCAAAAAATCTGCAGTGCCAGGATCAAAATGGCAGGCGGGGTGGATGCGCAAATGAAGCACGACCTCACGGAATCACAGATACGAATCAAAACCTGAAAACACGGACGGGCACGTGCGAACGAAAAAAAAACACAAGGCACACAAAACACCCAAAAATTAATACCAAAAAATCCGTATGTTAGAATGAAGTTCGGGAAAAAGGAAAAGTGTGCAGCATGATGTGTTGGACTGGATTAACACTTCAAAACATGATTCCGACTGGGATAGGACCCGGTCACGTGAAAAAACCCACAAAAATACACCCGAAACAAGACATAAAATGGAATACGGAGGGATACGTAAGTCAAAACCTGGTGAGACGAAAAGAAAAAAGGTCCGCAATGATGAGATGGTGAACTCAATGGATACGGAAAAATGCAATTTCGAGGGAGGTAAAGCGTGTTCTCATAGAAAAAAAATAAACACGCATATGCTACTAGACGCGAAAATTAATTGTGGAAGATCCGTGCATCGGAACAGAAGACAATAAAAAGAAAAAATGTCAAGACAAGTATGGATGATAGGGGGATGAGGTCACAATGCATTTTCAGGGGCATGAGGAGGCATTCGCATGGAAAAATTATAAAATAAGGCCCAAAAACACAGATACAAATTAATAACAAAAAATCTGAAAGTTAGAATAGGTAGTAAAAAGGAATAATGAGCAAGAAGGTGAGTCGAACAAAGCAATCAAATCAAAATAAAGTTCTGAGGAGAATAAGGTAGGTTTGCATGGAAAAAGGATGAAAAAACGCATGAAAAAGATACAAAAACTCACAAAAATTAATAACGGACAAACTGTACCTCGAAATGACTAGTTGTAAAAAGGAAAAATGGCAAGTGGAAAGTATAGGTCAGGGCTATTATATCATGGGTGGTTCTAAAGCAAAAAGGGTGCCTTCACATGGAAACACGTCAAGGGGATGTAAAATTCTTCAAAAATGAATAACCTTTGAACCATTGATCGGAACAGGGGTTTCTAAAAAGAAAAAATATACCATTCGAAGGGACGAACAAGGCTATAAGGTTGGATATGGGTTTTGGTGAACATGGGATACATTCACATGGAAACTTAGCAAATCAAGGGATAATGAAAAACCGGGGAGGAACGTTCTCTTAGGAGTGGAGTGAGAGAGGACAGGTGGGTGGGGAAAGGACCCCATCAAGGTAAAATCTAGCCGTTGTCATGCCTCTACGTGCACACCGTGTAAAAAAATCTAGAGTGTGGCTTTCTTTTAGATTTAGAGAGCCAATGTCACTTTAGGGATTAGTGTTAGTGTCCATGGTTCAAAATATTAGATTTTTTTGGACAAGTTTTTAGTCAATTTTTGATATTCTAGATACTATCTCTTGTAAAAAAATCCATAAAACTATAGACAACTTCTAAATTAAGATGACATGTAAAAGAAAGCATGTAGCTTTCAGCCAATTTGAGAGGATTTTATATGTAAAGAGAGATTGACGAAATCGTGCGATGCACGATCGTTGTTTTCAGGCAGTGAACAATACTCCGAAGTGGGAGATGAAAAAGAAGTGATTTGGCTAAAATTTGGCTAGGGTCTTGGTATTTAATCCCCTTTCAGAGCTAATGGAGGCATCAGATTGGCAATCTGAGCAGCATAGAGGAAGGTATTATTTTGTACACGTTTTTGTCTATTAGAGTTATATCTTCTCATAATGCTGAAAGAAACTGACAGGCTTCATCTCTCTTAGTATTCTTCTACATTTTCTAATTCTTTTTTTTGAGTATTTTTCTACGTCTTCAATTTCTTCAAACCTATTCTCTTCTATCTACTCCTCTCCCTAAATCTACCTTCACCCTGCTGTCTCTTATCTTCAAGAACTTGGCTTGAAACCTTCAACCCTTCTCTTTTCTCTACCATCTCCAGAGTCTAAGCTCTTGAACCCCCATATATTCTTCTCTTGCCAAACCCCTAAGGTGATCTTCAATCCTATGTGCTGCGACACCGTATCATAGATGCATGATCAAAATCGGGATATGCATGAGTATATGCCTCATAGATGCGCAAGGACACGTCCCACACTTAAGACTTTGACAAGAAGGGTGAACTGAGAAAGAGGGACCTAAAACTTGAAATTCAATTGGACTGCGACATCCCCACACTTAAAATAGGACCAACACTGGAAAACAAAAAAAGGAATAGGACTAGAAACACTTGGCCCAATTTTGCAGATAGTCGACGGTGATTGTTGATGGCACGCGCAGTATCACAGTCGTCTACAGAAGGTACCAGAGCATCTTTACAGCACACGTCCAATATGGCAGGGACCATGTAGCAGCACCCAGGGAGGTAGCTTTGTCGATGAAGTGCGTCGGTGATTATGAAGGGTTTAATATTTAGCTCATTGTCACTCATGGAGGAGGATGAAAGAACAGTCGCTCGCCCCAACTTCCACATTGCTCAATGAATAATCATGGGAACCCATAACTCACACCCAATTTAGAATGGAACAAGGGGGAAATGATTGAGGGAGTATGCCAATGTGCAGAGTTAATGGTGCAATAGTGTGTTCCAACCCGTCTGGCATAGGTGGAAGAAGGAAACACGCTAGGGAGCCTGATAGTGCAGTGCATAGAACAGAGTGATGTGTCCTGTGATGGTGGTAAAGACCCATCCCATGTGTGCATAGGGAAAAGGAAACGTACCTGACTCCAAGTGTTGTAACATCCCTCAATCCTTACCTCTCGATAATTGATTGAGGAAACAGCAGTCACACTCAACCCTCCTCTATCGCTCTATTGATAGATACAGGAGGGCAGTCTATTCCTAAAACCCATTGAAGTAATCCTCACGATCACTTGTGCAAAGGATGTATGCCTTATGTACAATCGATTGTGAAACAGTGCATCCTGCCATGTGTCGGCATATGGTGCAAGAAGGAAGGCCAGGGAGCCTTATAGTGCCATGCACATGATCAATTTTGTGCATTGTGCATTGGGATGCCCATCTCCCATGCTTGCGTGCAATGCTCAATTCACACATCTCACCTCTTTGTTGAATATCATGGGCAAGGACTGGTCACTTACCCCACCCTTTGTCTCACACTTTGTTGATGAATACAGAGGGCAACCCATATTTACATCCCCATCTGGCTAGGATGAAAGCTCATGATGCTCTAAGTTTTTCGAGGAAGATCAGCTTTGTCTATTGAAGGTGTCAACGTGGATTGGTTGATCAAGAAGCCTACCTAGGGAGGTAGTCAACAAGTTCGGCATTGGGATTACATGTTGGAACCGACGTCTATTGTAGGAATCAGAAGCATTGGAGAGGTTACATGTTTTAGCGCACCAAGGGAGGTGGCTTGAAAACTTTGTCTACAACAAGAGTTCAACTAGAGATTCGGTGATCTTGGGCTGCGGGGTGTTACAACCTTTTCCACAGCCAACTTCTCATCCAAGGGTGTGTGTGCCACCTTGTCTTGGAATGAGGCCTATTATGACAGGGAATTGCTTCCTTTTCTCACAGAATAGTTTTGTGTTTTTTTTCTTTCTTTTATTGGTGTTTGCACCTTTTCTCGAAGAATAGGTCGGCATGATAGGGACCGAAGTCATTTTCTCCCATGATCGATACATTTTCATTTTTATTTTTTTATTTTTCTTATTATCTTTGAAGCGTCGAATGGCAGGGACGCCATATATCAGAACCATCATCGCCACCCCTGTTGCATCAGACGGAAAAGAAACCAAGGGGGAGGGGAAGGTTGTTGTGAGGGGCTATCAGGACGAAACCATATCATCTGGATCAGCAAGAGGATTATTAGGAGCATTGGGTAAAGCCGTCTCGACCATTGTGCAAAGATTGAGGAAGCTATTGATGGTGATTGTCAGGAGCCCCAAGGGGGGTAATACTTCTTGAGGCGATAGCCATTAATAAGGAAGGGATCATCTGAAGCATCGATTGTCTGGACTTGGACTGAACCATTCAGATTGATGGCACGTACCTTGTAAGGGCCAATCCAGCATTGTTGAAGCTTGCCTAGAAACTTGCCAAATCGAGAATCATAAGCAAGGACTAAGTCGCCTTCCTTGAACTCCTTCTGCTTAATGAAGCTGTCATGATAGACCTTTCTGCGAGCTTGCGTGACTTCCATGAACTATAGGGCCATCTTGCGAATCTCATCGAGACACTCCAAGTGCAAGAGACGGCATTGCAAAGACTCACCATCTCCCAAGTATTCATTGATGGCCACACACAGAGAGGATAGCTCGAGTTCAACAAGAAAGATGGCTTATGTTCTATACACCAACTAGAAAGGAGTTTGTCCTATAGCTGCCTTATGGGAGGTTCTGTATGAGTACCTCGGTCACTGAGGAGCTCTATGGGACTGCCAAAATAGGTAATGATGTTCTCGTACAAGAACAAGGCCACACTATTACCATCATCCCGCTTTAGAGCTTTAGCTTCACACCACTTTGTTACGTAGTCTGTAGTACAGACCAAGATGTATCTATTCTGCTTCCTTCTAGTTTGCGGAACAATGGGGCCCACAAAATCAATTCCCCACTTAGCGATCAGTTTTAGGGAAAGAATGGGTTGCAAGGGCATGGCACTGGATTTGGTAGACTTTTCCATTCGCTGACAAGCATCACACCGTTTGCAGTAATCATAAGCATCCTTATAGAGGGTCAGCCCCACCAATATCTTGCAAGGCCTTTCTGGCTCTCACTTCTCCTGTAAAGTGTATACCACAAGGCTCGTCATGGCATGCAATACTATACAAATTTCTTCTCCTACAACACATCTTCACAAGACTTCGTCCTTGCCTTTCTTATACAGAGCACCTTCTAATAGGGTGTAGGGGGACTAATTCCAACAGTAGCTTCTTCTTCTCACGGCTCGAGATGCCAGGGGGATATTGTTGGGTTACCAAGAGGTTGGCTATGTCTATGTACCATGGGCTAACTATTTCAACTAGAAACAATGAAGCGTCAAGAAGGTCTGTATCATCTTGCTCGTCTTCATCATCACTTTGAGGGATTCACGAAAGGTGATCAACCAGAACATGAGAGCGACTAGGTTTGGTAACCACTTCAAAGTCGAACTCTTGAAACAGAAGGAGACATCTCATCATTCTTCTCATCACATCGGCCTTGTTCATAAGGAAGGACATGGCTTCATGGTCCACATAGAATTTGAAATGCATCAACATCAAATAATATCAGAACTTCTTCAAAGCAAACACCATTGCTAGACATTCAAGCTCCGTCATTGTGTAGTTCCGCTCTTTGTCGGTTACTTTCCGGCTTGCATAATAGATTGGTTGATCTAACTTAGAGGGGCCCTTTTGGCATAAGATTGCACCTAGGCCTTCAACTAATGCATCAATGTGCACATGGAACTCTTTCACCCAATTAGGAGGTTGCAAGATAAGTGCTTCAATCAAACACTGCTTCAGGGTGTTGAATGCCTCATCACAATCAGTGGTCCATATAAACTCCTCATCTTTTCTCAAGAGTTTATGTAAAGCGATTGCCTTTGTCGCAAAGTGTGCAATGAATCTTCTGTAATAGCCCACATGGCCAAGAAATCCCCTCAATTTCTTAAGGTTGGTTGGGACCGACTGTCAAGGCGGCAATCTTCTCAATCTTAGCAGGATCTGTTGCTATCCCTTGTGCAAAGATAATGTGGCCCAGAAGAACTCTTGATGAGACGCCAAGTCGGGGTTGCCATACTCTCGACATCTATCAAAACATTGTTCTAAGTGTCCCCAATGCTCATGGATTAGGCTATAGACACAGAAGTCATTGAGGTACACCTCATTGAAATCATGTAGATGGTTCTGGAAGGCAACCATCATCACTCGTCGGAATGTAGTAGGAGCATTACAGAGCCCAAATGGCATCACTTTGTAAGGATAAGTTCCCATTCTATTGTGAAGGTTGTTTTGAATTGATTTTCCTATGTAATTTGGACTTGATTGTATCCGCTGAATCCATCCAAGAGGGAATAAAGCTCATGGCTTGCCATTGTGTCCAACAGTCGGTCTGTGAAAGGGATAGGGAAATGATCCTTCTTCATCTTGGAATTCAGCTTTTAAAAGTCCACACATATTCGAAGTTTCCCATTCTTCTTGGGTACGACCACAATGGGTGAGACCCATTCATTGTTAGCCACTAGATAAATGAACTTAGCTTCAAGGAGCTTCAATAATTCGGCTTCACCAGAGCATAATAATTGGGATTCATACGCCTTTGTCTTTGCCTCACAGGTTTGGCATTAAGCTCTAGATTGATGTGGTGTTGGCAAACTGTGGTATCAATCTCCTTTAGATCTTTGTATGACCATGCAAACACATCTAAGTTCTTGTTTAGTAGGTCTTGTAGGACCAGTAGTTCCTCTTCTGGAAGATTTAGACCCACCTTTAGGTGCTGTTTAGTACCATCAACATCCACGAACGTCAATTGCTTTTCACCTTCCACCACATTTCCTTTTTGCGATCCATACAACTTCAATACTACTTTATTGGGTTCTTTGCCTAGGGTTAGGGTCCCTTTGAATCTGCCCTTGCTCTTGCTTCAAAAAGCAAAGGTCTTCCTAACAACAGAGGGTATGAGGTCCTGTAGGAATTTGGTTTAACCATCAGATATGTCAGCTAATAATCCCTTCCTGCAAGGGTTGTCTTTATGTATGGGAGGATTCCGAACGGTTTGATTCTGCTTTGATTTGCCAATCTGATAAGCCAGTGGTAGGCTGCATTCCTTGCAAGCATAGATCCTTCATTGCCATATCTGTGATTATGTTTACTAATAAGCCTCCATCAATCAATGTATCTGCAATAAAGCACCCTTCCTTCTATACGCCAATCTCTGGGGTTCCAAGATCCAGGAAGGCGTTAGCCACATCTACTTCCTTTACGGGTTCCGAGGCTCTATTGGACTTGGTCACCACGAAGGGAACAATTCTTAAGCCTCTTCTCCTAGTCAGTATGCCTTTGAATTTCTTTTGACAGCTGGGAGACAACATAAAAAACTATAGGAATGTTAAGTTTTGTTTAAAAGTGTCTACGCCTTTGACCAAATCATACTCTTTAATAGGATCCACAGGCTTTTCCAATCGACTTGGAAATGGGGCCACGCCCACTTTTATCTTCCCTTTTTCTTCTAGATGCAGCAACATCTGTGCTTCTTCTACATGAGGAGGTACTTCTGCATCCTCTATCTCCTAGACCTCTGGTTCTGTCTCTATAACTATCTCTATAGCTCTCTATGGCTTTGCACTTCATTGTTCTGGATTGCATTGTTCAGCTTTTCCCGAGGAAGGTTGAACTTCACAGTCTTGATAGAGGGAACGTTCTCTTTTGGAACTACGGGTTCTCCTTTCTTTGCACGCGTTATTGCGGCCACTTCTGATTCCACCAAATTGAAAGCAAGTTCTTGGGTCTTCTGTTGGGTATTAGAAGTAGATTTCATGGGATCTGGTGGACTTGGACAATCTTTTGTAGTGTGGCCTTCTCCTTTGCATCGAGTGCATAAGGGCTTGTAATCCACATACCTTCTAGGGTTTGGACAATTCGGTGAGATATGACCCTTTTCATCACATTTGTAACACTCCACCTCTGATCTTTGACCACCGCTAGATTGTCGTCCTCTGTAACTTTGAGAGGAAAACCTCCTTGGACCAAAACTAAGGCCAAACTCCCTAGGCTTTGGTCCAATGTCCTGTGTTATCATTTTGGATTCTAACAAGTTGAATCTTGCATCTTCATCTTTCTTTCTTCATTCGTGCATCTCTTTCAGAGAGAAAATATTCTCTATATGGTTCTTTCTCAAACAGTATGAAAACAGAAGGCTCCAGGAATGGTTGTTTTTCAGGTACATTTAGCTGCTAAATGTCCCACTTGATAGCACTTTCCGCACCATGTATTAGAATGTATCACATCTCTCCCACCTCCCACAAGAGTGGATATATTGGCGGTATTTACCTTTAGCATTTGTAGCTATTCTATAATCACATCCATAAGATCTTTCTTGATACTAGCTACTGAATTGGACAGGTAGTCCTTCAAATTTTCACCTCCCGAGGTACTTGTAGTAGGGTTTTGGGAAGCTTCTATGATTACTTCATACACTGATTGGGTTGATCCAAAGGGTCCTTTGTTCTAGTTTTGATTCAGAGCTCTTGTTGAGACTTGGGATTGTTGATTGCAATAGGTAGGATTCCACTGTTGTTGAGTCACCATTGGAGGAACAGTTTGAGACCATTGCTATTGTGGTTGAACCATCATTTGAGGCATCATTGTTTGAGACCACTGTGGATTAGGTGCATTGTATTGAGGCACTGTTTGCATATGGGGTTTCGGAATAGAGAATTGACCCTGGAACTACATTTGGTGGGTATACCATTCCTAGCATGGGAGGAGGTAACACTCCTCTTCCTGAGGTCATTGACAACCTTGCTTCAACCTCATCATACATTCTTGCACCTTCCACTGCATCTTGCAGATTGACTGGTCTTCTCAATTCCACAAACTTGCGAACTTCTGGTTATAGGCCTCTTAGGAACACTCCCTTCTGGATGCCTTCATCCAAATGATGATTGATCCATCTCTTCAAGATGGATTCCATTCACGAGACATAATCTTCTACTCTTTCTCCAGAGGATTGACTTAGGTTCATGAACTCCTATTGCATCCACTTGTTAAAACCTTTACGACTGAATTTAGTGAGGAAAGTCAACTTCAGGTCATCCCATGTATCAAAAGTTCCTGCTCCTTGTCTCTCATACCACTAAAACGTTGTGCCTTTGAAAGTGGTGGGAAATATTGCTAGCCAATGCTCGGGGATTCTGGCATTGTTAGCCACACATGCTACCATAAACTCTGCTACTTGAAGATCAGGATCTTCATTATACTTTCCCTTAAAAATGGGCAGTGGGACTACATTTTTTGGCCTGTCATCAATATTTCTAGGATGGATTTGACTGGGAAGGGGACCTTGATTCGCCATGGGGACTTCTATAAAGAGTGCTTTTAGGGCGTCAAGGAAGGCTTTTACTGCAATCTCATTCTCGGCCTTGATTTTTGCCTTCTCTCTTCTCACATACCTTTGGACTTGTTCTAGTGCTTGCCTCTTGATTGTCATTCATTAGGGGGTTGGCTCCAACTAGTTAGTTTGTACTCAATAGAATAGAATCACAGGGGACTCTCTGGAGGACTCTCTGGCCAACATCTCTTCTACCTCTTGCTTTTCTATGCCTCTGAATTCAGCTTTGAAACCACTACAGAGAGGGAGATATTCTGTTTTGAAGGTATCAAAACTCATTCTTCTAAGAATCGTTGTTGTGCCATAATCATAGTAATGCCAGCTTCTAATGGTTTCAATAGTGTATGTTGTGAAGAATACTCTGTCTACCAACTTCTAGTGGGTTGTTAATTGAACAAATAGGAGATTGTCAATGCACTATGCATCCCATGTGTCCTGCTGTTGAGCATCCACGAACAAATTCCAACTCTCTTCTCTCTTGTTTTTGTGAACCTCCACACTGACCAGGACTCCTGAAGCTTCTTCATGATCTCCCACTTGATGATGTTTGGAAACTTCTCAATGAATGTCAAATCTTCCATGGATTGTCATTCTCTCTCTTTTGCACTTCAGTTTGTTCCCAAATTCTTTGATAGACATAGGAAACACAAAATAATTCTCCACTTTGAATGAAAAAATATCACATAGTATTCATCTTCATTGTCTTTTTCTCTCACAATCTCTCATAAATAGATACATTGTTTGGCACAGAATTTGGCTATCTCTGACTCTCTCTTTCTCTCTCAATCAATAGTACATCATATCCTCACTAAAATACTCAATAATCACTCATAATAATCATTCTTTGGTCGTGGATGCCCCTTCCAAAAGGTGTGTCTGATATGCAAGGTCAGCAGAGCCATTACAGTGACTTTTCATAGCTCATCATTATCACTTCACTCCAATCTTCTCTTGAGTCTTTAGCAGCTACTTCTTCCACTTCCTTGAGATATTTTTACCTTACATTTACCTCTTTCCAAGGCTAGAAAACTTTCCCAAAGTCTCACATACATTCCACAAAACACTTACAAAGGCATACAGAACAGAAATAGAGCTGGAACAAAGGCTCTACAGAAGCTCAACAGAGGGTTACAAAAGGTTAACAGAAGGCATCAGAACCTCATAACTCGTACTAAAACCATTCCAAACTATCAAAAATAGTTCAATGAGCTTCCAAAAAACCTCAACTTCCATCAATAATCAATCCTTGCTTCATACAAAAGAAAATCAGAACAAAATAGAAGCTAAACAGAACCAATCAAAGCCTCAAGAGAACCTATCTGAACATCACAAAGCCTCATATTTCTATTGAAAATTATCATGAGCTTCCAAAACATAATCAATCTCATCCAAAACACTTTCAAACACTTCCAAAACAACTAATCATCATTCAAAATCCATCGAAAATCAACCATTCAGGCCTCAAAAACTACAAAAATCAACTGAAAAATCTAGTCATTTCAGTATTCAACATATGCCTTTTATCTTCTTTGTTGACCATCAAGCCTTGCTCTATCTTATTAATAAACCTTGTATTATATGATGCACTTCTCAATGGTTGCTTTTGCTGTTAGAATTTGACTTCTCCGTGGTTGTGCACAAAGGGAAACAACATTACATGGTTGACCACGTGTCTCGCATTCCCACAAGAGAAGCTACTAGACAGGGTATTGTCGAGACTTGCCAAATGCACAGCTCTTTAGCCTGACTAGTGAGAAAGATTTGTTTAGAGTTAACTTGACACCATACTAGGTAGATGACATAGTCCAAGTTCTTGAACACAAACTATCCAAAAGATCCATCAAGAGGGCCCGACTTAGGCAACTTATCCTCAAGATGCAACCGTATCAATTGATAGCATGACATCTCTATAGGTTAGGGCAAGATGGCTTGCTACGTAGATGTGTGTGTGAGGATGAAATGCATGATGCACTTTGCAGAAGCACACAATGGAATCATTAGAGGACACTTCAGTGGAGACACGACAGCCCGCAAGGTGCTTCGGTCTCAACTATGTTGGTCTACACTTTTTCGAGATACAACACGATTTGTAAAGCACTATGATGAATGCAACGGACTAAGGTACCTGTTCGCAAGGACAAGATGGAGTTAACCCCCAATCATTGCAAAGCAACCTTTCAAATAATGGAGAATATACTTCATCCGGCCAGTTAGTCCCATAGCACAATATTCTAGTGGCCAACGGACTACCTCACAAAGTGGGCAAAAGCACAAGCTACTAGAAAGAATGATGCTACAACCACAGCTAAGTTTCTTTAGGAGCGGGTGATCTCACGATTCAACTGTCCCATTGAACTAGTTAGTGATCAAGGCACGCATTTCATCAATGAAGTGATTGCTCACCTCTTGTCCACCTTTCTGATCGTACATAAAAAATCCTCACCTTACTACCCTCAAGAAAATGGCTAGGTAGAATCTACAAATAATATTTTATGAATTTCTTGACCGAAGTTCTCTCTATTTTGCGCAATGACTGGGATAACAAGCTGATGGCAGCCTTATGGGCCTATAAAATAGCCCATAAAACAACCATAGGACAGACCCCCTTTAGGTTGACCTACGGAATTGAAGCCATTTTACTAGTGGAATTCTTTGTCCCTAGTCTGAGAGTAGCCATTTCAAGAGCAATGAGATGGCAAGGAGGCATGGACAGATTGCCTAGTTGAGTTAAAATGCCTATCAGAGACTTGACTTCTAGCTACCCATGCACTAATTTGAGAAAAGGCACGATGTAAGAGCTGGTTTGACAAGCACGTCAACAAGCAGCGATACTTCGATTGAGGCAACCTCATGCTGTTATACTTAGTGAAAGGCCACAAGCAAAAAATGAAGTTTAGGGGATTACGACCTTTTCGAGTTCGCACCATCAGCCGAACCGATAATGTGGAGCTCAAAACCCTCGATGGAGAGGGCATAGGCTTCTTCAATGGTAGCTACATAAAGAAATACTACCCTCCCATAGATTCACTACACACGAGCCTCCCATGCTAGAGGCCCGTGTGAATGTCTGAGTTGCCACAATTACAAAAATTGAAGATGAGGATGAAGAAGCAATAGAACCTACTTACCTTTGCATAACAATCATCGCCCAATGAACACATACCTTCCATGCATTGATCGATGAAGGAGCTGATGTTAATATCTTAACTCACGATCGTTGGGCTCAAATTGGCCGATCACACAACTACAGCCCATGAGCTCCAAAATCAGCCCTTTTGGAGGCCAATCATACCCACTTTTGGGAAAGTGCAAAGTCGCAGTCTCTATCAAGTTTGAGAGCATATCTATAATATTTTATGTGTTTCCAAACACAAAAGATGCTGGTAAGGAATCGCTTCCAGGACATGCCTTTAAAAAATGGACCCATTGCAATGCCGACTATGAGTCACAGTGCATTCACCTTGCCATCAGCAATGTATGCATCGTGACAGCTTCCAACAAGGGCAGTGCGGCTCTCAAAGCCCACGAAGCCACCAATAGAGGAATCCACCACTAAGTCTAAGGAGGGGGGTTGTGACTTGTCACAACTTACCAAGCCTCAACGTCAGCAAACTGCGGAGATGAAAGCCAAAGCCCATGAACCCAAGCTTAAATGGGTACTTAAACATCAAGGACCACTGCCAAGAAGCAACCAAGCATGACCTCGTAAGGCTAGGAATTCACCCTCGAATTCTAGGAGGTAGAGAAGAAACTATAGGCAACAATGACGAATGGTCAAGCCATGATGGGTCCCCAAGACTTTATTGCAAGCACAAGGCTATTATGAGGGCAATACCTGGATATGGGTACCCAAATCCATAACTGCCAACAGGCACATCACTCAAGCGCAACCCCCGAGCTTGGGCACACAAGCCTGTAGGACGATAGATCCAAAACCAAAATCCCAAACAACTCAAGTTGTGGCTCCTATAAAGCCCAAACCCACTATGTCTGCAGAGCCTCAACAAGTCTACCGATCGAAACTGCAGCTTCATGATGGGACCTGAAATGGGCCGGCACTGGCTATGGCACTAGTCGGACCTCATGCTCATGACACATAAACACCCTCACGGCCTCGTGGACGAAGAGCGTCAATCTAATGCTAAAGGACAAACTACCCTAAAGCTTAATTCCTACGTTTATAGTTTATAGTCCAACATTTCCCTAAAACTCCTCAAAGGGAGATCCCAAAGTACTTAAGCATAACGCCTCGTCACACACATATAGGAGGCACTCCACCGACTAATAGTCGGAGCCTCACTGCAGCTCTCCTACATCGTAGGGATTGGCCCTTTGATGCGTTGCTAGACATATAACACATATAAGCACAAACTCCTCTCAAGGTACCAATATTTCATGTTCCATGATGTACCATTTCTCACTATAATTTTCCCTTAGGACCCAAAGACTAGCCTATAGCTTAGGACATCCTCTCACGCTCATCGTTGGTCACAACCTAAGGAAGACAGGTGCCATGCATCCAAGAGGTTTTTCTGATACCTTTTAATTATTATGCTTAATGTAAATCATGTATGGCTATGTGCTCAGACAAAAGAAAAATCAACATCGTGCATGATGCATAAAACATTCTTTCCATGAATTTTACTAGCGCATGCTGCGTTGAAAGGAGGCACCGAGCCATATACTCATGCTACCATCCTCTTTATTTAAAAAGTTTCCTATATGGCAAGTGCAATGCATAAATCAAATCTTTTCTTTATCTTTTAGTGTTTCAGCCCCTCTTCATCCAACATTTAGCATTTTGCATCATTGATCGGTTAGATAGGGTTTCTATGCATTTTTCCCTTTTAAAAGAACAATAAATACACATAAAACATAGAAACAGGGACAAACCGAGGCCAACCTCGTGCTTTGCCATCGTTATACATTGCACAAACATAGATATACTTTTCCCTAATTTTCCTCAGTCCGTTTTTTATTTTTCCCTAATTTTAAACCCATTTTTTCAATTTTTTGGTATTTTTCCTATTTTTTCTTAATAAATAATGACTGAAAATGAAAGTGGATTGTGGGTTGTGGCCCTTAGGTTTATTGACAGAAAAAACTCAGATTTAGTTGGTGAGACATGTCATATTTCTCATTTATATAGCAAAACCCCCAATTTTACCCTTAAAACGCGTGTTTTTCATGTATTTTAACACTAACTCCGGCCATGTAGCCTTATATTTTCTTATTTTCAGGTTGCAAACAATTGAAACTCATGGAAAAAAATATCATAATGAACTTTCATCCCATATGAACAAGGTTTCATAAAGCAAATAGCATAAAAAGATCATTTTTCTTCATAAAAATAGCATTACTGCTTATTTTCAGGTCTTGGTTTCTTGGTCTTGATTACGGAACTGATTTCGAGCATGCATTTAATGCTCATCATCTTCAAGAACAGCACTCTTCATATCTCCATCCATCCGGAAGCAATCTGGTCTCATCTGGACAAGCTTTCCTCCACCATTCTTCATTGTCTTCTTCCACACAAGAACAGCCCCTTAAGGGAGAGAGAGGGAGGAGAGAGAAAGACTAAAATTGGTTCTTCTCATTCCCACAGCCATTTCATGGGCGAAGACAGGTGATAAGATCGGCCAAGAAGGAGAAGATTAGCCCCAAGATCGGTTGTATGGGGTATTCACAGCCTGTCATCTCCATCTCCATCCATGGAGGCGCCAAAAAATGGCGTGAAGATGGCGCCTTCATGCCTCATTCTCTCTCCACGTTTTTTCATCTTGTATGCTTAAAATTTGGGGGGGAGGGGGGGGGGGGGGGGGGTGTTATCCAAACTCAAAAGGCATGCCCAATTTTGGCCTCCCAAGTGTCCACCTTTTCATATCTTGACCATTTTGTGGCCATTTCCCCGTCCGGGCTCTGATTCGAGTGCTGTAAATTTTTGCGCGTCCGGCTTGACATCCCACAATGACTGGAAACTCCTGATAACCCACACGGTAATCTAAAAAATTATAAAAAATCCACAAGTGTTGCTCGGGCGCCTTTTCAAAGTCGTCTTTCACTTGGTGCTTAAAATCGTCCTAGTTGGAGCCGCCGCCTTTGATGCTAAATATTTTTTCCCTAAATTCCATATTTTTTGGCAAATTTTAGGCACATCCCGGGCTCAAAACTCCGCTCTCACTTCATGTCCCCCAAACCACCTCAACCTAGCACTGCTAGCTCCCCCAAGGCCTCATAAGCATCTAGTAGCACAACATCTACATCACAACCCTCACCTCGTGTGCAAGTGATTGAACCACTTCCTTAAAAGCAACTAAAATCGCCAACCTCAACTGTGTAGACCTATCTAGCCCAGTCAAACCTCAACCTTGCGTAGGCCTAAAACCCTCTTATGAGTGACGATCAATTCTTACCTTGGCCTTGGACTTGGCTAAAAATACAAGCGATGATGTGGCTACTTGCCTTCAGCGATTGGATGTTATATTTACTACACTTGCTAAAAGCTATGACCACGACTAAACCTAGGCCTTTTAGAAGAGCCTTTGGCCATGGAGGTATGTACGCTGCCTTGCTCTTGGGAAGAATTAGAATTTGTACTTGAGGCTCCCTAGTAGCTGAGGACCTAATTGCCACTGACAGTTCCCATGAGAAAGCGCACAAATGATGACTCATAACCTCGTATGATAAGAGCACGGTCTCTACCAACATACCAGGAAATTGAAGAGTTGAAACAACTTGCTAACAACAACTCCTCTTTCCTGTGAAAATGGTATGCTCTTTGACTTCAATGGAAGCTATAGGGTTGCCAAATCATGACTAACACTGAGTAGAGACTTGCTATCAAAACCTCGAAGTATGATCCAACTATTGTAGCTTCGGCCTCCTATAGGGTGTTGACTACCATTTGCAACCGACCCCTAGAAGAGCACATCATGACCCGCCTCTATTTAGATCGCATGTTAACGGAGGAGGAGTTACATGTTGCCAGTCGAATCAACTTCGGTGACTTCCTAATGGATTTCCTCACTTACCTCATCCATGTAAGCATTCGACCTGTCAACATGGACCACTATGCTCACATGGAGTACAACCCGAACTTCTATGCCTAGCTCATGTGAAAGTAAAACACCATGAGCATGTGTGTTGAATGGCCTTAATCCTTTAACCTCTAATACTAGGAAGAATTCTTCTCCTTTCCAAGGGAGGAGGGGATAAGGTGTAGAACAAAGATGTGCAACATAAAAACAAACCCTAAACCTCAATCCGCATCCAAAAGCTGAAAAGAATGGATAAAAATCAACTTATGATTGAGGAAAAGTGTCATAAATTTTTTGAGGAATGCATGGACTATTTAAAGAAAAATTCCCTTTCTATATTTAAGCATTTTTTCCATTTTCCACGTGTCTTTTTGCAAAAAATTATCTAAAGAATACTGATGGTGGGTTATGGCTTCATGATAAGCACCTACAATGGTAGGACATGAGAAAACCACCAAGTTGCCATTCTTAGAGGAAGAGCAAACAAAGTATGGCCTCTCAATGGAGAGGAGGGCCTACAACCAATTCAAGTTTAGGCACATCCTGAATTTGGAAGATGTTGTCATGGAGGAGCAGGCCATAAAGCACATTGTGGATCAATGCAAGCTATGCTGCAGAAGTATGTGGAGAAGGTTACCCAAGCCATTGATTATGAAAAGTACGCAAAGTTCCTCCGTACCTTCAAAAGGAACCGTGGCACCATGATTGTGCATCTAGGAGAGGCCACTCGCCAAGTAGAAGTTGAGCTGACCCTAAAGTTGGTGGAGAGAGTGTTGGGCCTGGCCAACAAAGTTGAAAGATGGTTGAACAGGGAACATGCTGGGAATGGACAAAGTTCTAGTCCACACTAATGATGGCATTAGCTTAGCTAATATCCTCGACCTAGAAGTCCAACTACAAGCCATTGATGAGTAGGATCAATGTGCTGATGCTGGAAAGCATTGCAGCCAAATCTTTTGATGAAGTGAACTTGAACAGCTTCATGTGGAAGACAATCGAGACTTCAGCAAAGGCAATGGCTACGAGAGGAAGACCCACAGGTGAAGAGTCCTCGACCTCCAAGGCAAGAAAGAAGTCGTTATCTAAGGCCTTGACCATTGGATTTGGTGGGGTCTTGATGACTGCCATCATCAGCAAAGGCAATGGCTACGAGAGGAAGACCCACAGGTGAAGAGTCCTCGGCCTCCAAGGCAAGAAAGAAGTCGTCATCTAAGGCATTGACCATTGGATTTGGTGGGGTCTTGATGACTGCCATCATCAGGTAGGCATTAGGGAAAGCACAAGGCGACAAAGGAGTTGACAAGACACCAAACATGTCACCTCTCCACCAAGAGCAGGAACAGTCCAATGAGAGAATTGTGAGTGATGAAGAAGGACAACAAGAAACATGGTCTAGCCATGGAGGGGCTAGGAAGTCCAAGAAGAAAATCCCCCAAGGAGAGTGGAAGAGGAGAGAAGGAAGAAAGAAAAAGCTAACTACCTCAAGGCCCAAAGGGAATCCAAGGAGGCGAAAGAAGAGAGAAAGAGAAAAGTAGATGAAGAGGCTGAGGATTTTAGAAGAAGAGAAGAAGAGGACATAGCCAAGGCCATCCACCTATCAGTGGAGTAGCCCTCCCAAGAGGAGGAGCTGGTTGCCATGAGCCCACATAGAGAAGAAGGCCCAAGGACAAGTTCCCAAGTGCCACAACTTACACCATCCCTAGTAATAGAAGGCAAGGGCAAGGGTTTGCTTGATCCTATTCCACCTGTCCTAGTGCCTACCATCCCAGTCTCTACACCTGCCCAAGGCACTTCAACTATAGTAGATGCTAGTAACCTTATCGCCTAGGTGCAGTTTTTGGTCATATAAAAAGAGATAGCTCAAGATGCAAGTGGAGGCACCCTAATGATGGGAACAAAGAGACTAGTGTTAAACCCAATTTGAGACAAAAGAAAAAGAAGTCAAGAATGCAGGTGTAACGGAAGAAGCAGGATGGAGAATAGCTAAAAGTGCAAGGGTGGCCTCAAAAATCAAGTCAAAGGCAAAAGTGCATTTTTAAATGCAAGGTGCCCCTAAAACTGTTGTAAAGAGCGCGTGCTCTCTCCTGTGCAAATTGTAAAAGGTAGGTGGGCATAGGTAAAGAGATATGAAAAATAGAAGGAAATGGAAAAGAGAACCTTGCCACAATGGTTAGTCATGTAAAAAAAGGGATGGGTGCCCAAGGAATTTAGGGCATGTATAAAAGCCAAGAAGTGTATAGAGAAGCTCATTCTTTGATGTGTGGAAAAAGTGGGCTCATCTTCTTCTCTTCCTCTCTTCTCTTTGCTTGCTTGTATATGCTTGAGAGAGGGAGTCAGGGAGTGAGTGTGTGAGGGTGAGGGATCTTGAAGGTGAAGCTCTCCATCTTCTCCTCTTTTCTTCTTCTCTTCTCTTCTCTTCTCGTGTCTCGCGTGCAGCTATGGAGGATGGAGCTTGAAGATGGAGGCTTGAGGGTGCTTGAGCTTGCATCATGAATCATGGAGCTACTGATGTGCTTGGGGGAGGAGACAACTCATTCGGACATCGAGGTAAGCTCACTACACCCTAGTAGGATGAAAGACACATCGACTAGGTGAGAGATAGCCATAAGTGCTCGCTTGAAATGCTTGAAGGGATAAGTGGTCTATGGGTCTTGGCGGTTGAGTAGTGAGCTCCCTCTACATTTTGGTTCCATTTTCCAGGACAAACCGATTCAAGCGTGAGCGCTTGCATGCCTCAACTCGAGCATCGAAGTAAGGGTTCAGAGCTTGAGATAGATAGGAGGTTTTGGGCATTTTTGATTTTTGATGATTAGGCAAGTAGGAGAAATCATTTCAATACTTTACTTTTAATTTTTGTTACATTTAGAGTAGGCAGGATCGAGAAATCAAAGTGGAAAGCTTTGGGGTTGTTGCTATAAAACAGGCCCAAACAGGGTACAAATCAAGAAAAATGAGGAAAAAAAGAGTGCTTGAATGGATTTATGTCACTAAGAGAGTGATTGGAGAGGTTAAGGGAAGGGTTTATAACCCAAGAGACCAAGGGAGAGCTCATTTGCAACTGTGGCATTGTGTGAGAGAGAGAGAGAGAGACCCATTGCCCGCATTAGATCGATCGCTTCTCCCAGGAGTCTTTCTCGCATTGCAAGTATATACAACTCTTCTCCTCTATCCATAGCTTTGATCTAGAGGTGCGTGCTATATGTTGTGACCTAAATCATACAATTTGATTGATCCATTGCTGTATTTGTCGAAATCGCACCGCGTTAGGCCTGGTTTTGGAATCATCTGATCCTAGGGTCACCGTCCAAGTGACAATGACCCTAGAATTAGCCCTTGTCCCTCTTGTGTTTGGCCATTTGGCCCACCATCATTCAAATTCTTAGGACTCGGCCCAGTTGAATCAACCATTCGGCCCATGATCTTACTCAAACACTTGAAAATTTGGCCCTCGGCCTTGCCGACTCGGCCCGGACGGCCTACCAGTCGAATTGACCATTCGGACCAACTTTTCATTTGGCCCACCTAACTTGGACCTCAGCCATTCAGCCCAAACCCATTTGGATGAATCACTTGGCCCTTGGCCCGATCGATTCAACCCACTACCGTTCGGCCCTCGAACAACCACATTCAGACTGGCCAAATTTGACATTCGAGCCAATTGCATTCGACCCTTTCCCATTCGGCCCTCGGCCATTCAGACTAGCTGAATCAGGCATTTGGCTCCTGAATTCGGATCTGCTCGGTTGAATTTGGATTTTTTCAATTTTTTAACCCATAGACTTTGAGTGACCCATACCATTTCCATGCGAACCCCCGAAGGCCATACAAGCACTTAAAATACCTTTTTGGTGCGAGAAACAAGAAAATTAATGAAAGACGAACTTAGAAGTGACTCTAGACAACTAGCTAGTAGTCCAAGCCACTAGTAGTATCAGACTAAGTCATAGATCCCCAAACAGATATCGATCAAGATGAACGATGCAACACAGACCCTAAGACCAATGAAAATGGCAAGAACTGAACTTACAACCTATCTGGCCAAATCCATAAACGAGAGTGTGATAGCCATGTGGTCACTTTACCTTTGCACTCGTATTGTTTTCTAGCACTTGAAGTACACCTAAGAAAAGCCAAAAGCTTGATTGCGCACAATACACACACACATACACACACACACACACACACACACATAGAAACTGTAAATTGAGGATTGTTTGTAATGAACAAGGAATGTACTTAGACGTAGCCATAGAATGAACCCACCAATAGGAGAAGACCTGAGACATAGTCGGGTGATCAAAACCCCAAGCATAGGACCAAGCAAAAGATGCAATAGAGAAGCCAGACGTAGTAAGGAAAGACACCATTGGAGGAGTGGATCTACCCGATCTAATCAATCTCATTGACAAAGGGGAAGAGAGAGAGACCACTAACATGGTAGAGACAAGTACTAACCATAAAAGAAATGAAGAACTTGACCTGGGAGATTTCCCAGAGATGATACATGAAATGCTGAATAAATACGACACTCAAATCTGGCTGACCACCACGGTAAACCAGCTGAAGATATTATGGTGGATCTCGAGGAGGAAAGAAAGTTAGCATGCAAAGCCTTGCAAGGCATAGTTGCATACAATCAAGAACAACAAACTAGAAGCTTATGCCAGAACATAGAAATGCAAGAGATTGAGTAAGTGTTCGAGCAAGTATTAGCTCTGGCAGGCACAAATCAGACATGACCAGATGCATAGAGAGAGAGAGCGCGCACTAGAAGAGAACCTCACACTGAGCGAGAGCGACTACTAGATAACACGACAATAGAACAGAGTACAATAGCTCTAGTGGCTTCATTGCTGAATGATTAGGAGTTAACCATGGCTCTAAGAGCCAATCTAAAATCCCTATAGTTGCAAAGCAGCTAGATAAATACTAGCCAAACAATGATCCCTATAGCTTCATAGAGCAATTTGAGTAGGTTTGTGAAGCCAATGGCCTTACCAATCTTGCTCTCAATCATAATCTTTTGGCCTATGCTTAGGCGATAAGGAAAGGACTTGGTACACTAGCCTAGATGTCGCAAAGAGTGCAATAACTTCAATAACCTCAAGAATCGCTTCATTAAAAGATTCTCGGAGGCTGGGTACTCAGACAACCTGATCGTATGACTCATGAACGTGAAATAGAGAGATAAGGAAGACATCAGGGATTATATGACCCATGTGAGGAGTCTCTTTAAGAGAATCTCAATGAACAAATGATCCATGGAGAGAGTGATGTCCACAGTCTTCATCAATGGGATACGGAGTGAAGAACTCTACAAGCCTTTGGCAGGCAACTTAGGCTTGTTGCGAGACGCACTAACTGGGGTCTTTGAAGAGGCCATGAGAGTGGATGACTAGTTCAAGGAGAGAAGCTCCACAAGCTCAAGCCAAAGCCCTAGAAACTCTGAGAGAGCTTCAATGTCAAGCAAAAGATCAGGCCAAAGTACTTAAGACAAAGGAAAGGGTGCTCACCCAAGTCAGGAGCTAGTGGAGATGAAGATGGAGCTAGCCAAACTATAAGAGATTATGAGAGGACCAACATGCCCTCACGTTCAATGTGTGTATTGTGGCAGAAACCACCTACCAGTTGAGTGTCAAGATCCTAGGTCCCGACCTTAAACGATTTGCGGTAGGTTCAGCCACCACGATGCCATGCATTGTAGGCTGCCAAGGAGACTTCTGTACTCACAACCTTACAATCAGCCTTACCTAGTGAATAGGTCGCCAAACTTCTTCAAAAGGGGAGCCCCATTGGCTCTCTTGGCACCCAATGATGCTAAACCAGCCATTCCTAGGATGGAGATAAATCCCACAGGAATACCTAGACCACCTGGACCCTACGTAACCCATCAACTAAGCGGCGCTCCAGTCCACTACGTGGAGGAGCAGAACGATGAAGAACCTTACGTGAACCCTTACGTCTTATATGACGAAGAGGGTAATCCAATCCTTATGGATTATATACCAATACCGGTGATGGCGTTAGGTAGAGGTAGAGGTAGAGGCTTAGGAGGGCAGACCCAAGAGCCATTGGACTTGCAGTCACCTAGGATATATCTCCTCCACTACCAAGAGAGAGCAAGCCAACCGCGACAAGGTAGATCTTAGATGTGCGGAGTGTGGAATCACTCATCTCTTTGCCCATCGCCCTAGATGGAAACCATCCTCTAGTTTAGAAATCGTGCCATCAGTCCCATTGGGGTTGTTTGGTGTCGAGACACTCGACGGGGAGGCCATGCCCATCCCATTGCATGCCATGACCTGCACCTAGACAAAGGAGGTCGTTGCCAGGGCCTAGCAACTTAGACGCAGCCTCAATTGAAAAAAAGAGTCATAGGAGAAGGAAAAAGAAACCAGATGCAAAGGTCATTATAAAAACAAAGAGTGTCACAACACAACCTGTTTGAAAAAAGGTGACAGACGCAGAGGGAGAAACGGTAGCAAAGATGACTGAGAAGGGAAGTGCGAAGGTCGGGGAGTACCCCAACCCAAAGCGCTAACTTGAAGCCATTGAGAAAGTGAAGGAGTGGGTGAAAGAGGCCCAAGACCACTTAAAAGATGTTGAGCCCATATTGGAAGATGAGATCGATGATCTCTCAAGCATAAGCATGCCAGACTCACCACCATGACCAAAATCAAGAGACACGATTGCACCACAAGCACTGCCACTTAGATAGAGCTCGAACGCTACGGGTTAGTGAATCATTCAAGGCCATTGGCTTGGAAATGCATGATTTGGAGAAAAGCAAGCAACTAGCAACCTCCTCACCACACTAATAACCACCCCTATGATGCTAAGCCTAGAAGACCTGCTTAGGCAGCATCCGACAGTATGGCAAGAGCTGAAATAGTGGGCTAAAGGTTCGATGGAGCAAACCACTGACTTGCACGAATATGATACAAATACACAAATATCGAGGTTGACGTTGCACTCAATGCCCAAATCCTTGCACTTCAATGCTTTCTAGGAAGGCACGAAAATGCATGCTATCTTACAGGTTTTAGATCTCAGAGATTCCACAAGAAAGGAAATTGTAGACATAGGGGCAGGAGTTAGTGTGCTTAGCCATGCAGTACTCCACGCTTGGGATAACTCGCCTGTTGAGAATGCTAGGTTTCATGTCACACTAGCTAATGGAATGAAGGTAAGGCCATTCAGAGTGCTAAAGAATTAGCCCTTGAAGATTGCAGGAGTCCAATTCTTCATTGACTTTATAGTCATGAAGGGGGTGGAGTATGACATCCCGCTATGTCAGCCATGGATGCACAATGCACAGGTCATAGAGGACTGGGGTAACGGTCTAATCTTCTTAGGCAATAAAATAGAAGTAGTGAGGGTAGAGATGGACACTTGGAAGACAACACCAATAGACCTAGATGCCATCTCGACCATGTTGAATGGTGACGCCCAGATTAGAAAATCTTATGGGCCATTGACTAAGTATATCCCTTGTCCAAAAGATGAGCAAGATTGGATGCATGTGCTAGCCACTATCAATTTTCCATTCTCAGATGGTGAGGAGTACGAGTAGGCTACTAAGGCAATCAGTAAGCCCAAAGACAAACCTTTAGTGCTAGTCTGCATGATGGCTAAAAGCTCAAACAAACAACCAAACCTTGTCACATTCCATATCCCCAGCAACAAGAAAGAACTCCTTGAGATCATAGAGCATCTAACAAACAAGCCAATAGGAAACCTAGCTGCTAACCTTGAACCTCTTCAAGATCTCTTAGACAAACCTAAGTGGCGATGGACCAAAGTGCATGACTTAAACTTGATGTACAATTAGGCCTTAGTCACTGATGAAAAATAGGAGCTTTAGGAAATGACAAGTAGTCAGATGAAGATAGCTCTAATGATGAATACGAGGACTATTGTTCCTTTACTAACCAAAGCGAAGGAGAGATGGATACCATAGAATATATGACACTAGAGGGATGAGTGATAGAACAGATACGAGCAGACTCCAAACCAAGAAAGAAGAATGTTTTTAGGATTGAGAAAGGAGTCATGTGCATGGATTGCGACCGCATATGGTTGCAGCACATAGGAGCGATAACGAGCAAGCAAGTCTAGCCAACCAAGTACTACACCATTATTCAAGATGGATTTACCCTCTGAGCTGCAACCTTCAGGAGAGACTCCCTCTTCTAGCAAAGACAAAGAGTTTGATTCTGAGTTGGAAGTAAGCTCAGATAGTGATCTCGAAATACCTCAACCTCCTAAGACTAGATGCACCAAAGGGGACCTATCCATTCACCTAAGGTACCAAAGGCTGAAGGAGGAAAGGAGGAAGCAACCCAAGAAACCACATGTTGATAAGCAAAGAAAGCCACAAGTCCTACCAAAGCAATTCACGAAGTTCAAAAAAGGCGATAGGGTGGCGATCTTGCTAGGAGCTAAATGCCAAGGGAAAGCCAGTGAACCAATAGAAGGGCCCGCCAAGGTCAAGGAGGTCAATTTAACTAAGGAAGGGGAGACATCCCAACATGTCTTTATAGCCGATGACTTGACTAAGGAAGAGAAAGCGAGTCTCACTGCTCTCTTGCGAGAGTATATAGACTTGTTTTCTTGGTCTCTCGATGAGCTAAAAGGGGTAGATCTGAGGATAGTGACTCACAACATACCCATGACACCCGATGCAATGCCGATCAAGCAGCAACCATATCCAATGAATCCCAAGCATGCTCACGCAGTGAAAGAGGAAATTGATAAGTTGTTGAGAGCAAGATTCATTTACAAGATTGAGCACGCGGACTGGGTCTCACCCATAGTGATCATGTTGAAAAAGAACGAAAAGATCAAAGTGTGAGTCAACTACAAGAAGGTAAACGCTACTGCAAAGAGAGATAATTATCCATTGCCATACACAGAGCACATGCTCAAGAGAGTGGCTGGTAAAGAAGCCTACAATTTCTTGGACAACTTCTCAAGATATAATTAGGTGTAAGTGTATCCTAATGATAGGCATAAGACCGTATTCACCACTGAATGGGGCGTTTTTGTCTACATAGTCATACCTTTGGGTTGACTAATGCACCAACTATCTTCCAAAGGCTCATGTGTGCCATCTTCAAAGACATGCTTAGGAAGGAGTTAGAGGTTTTTGTAGATGATTTGTGTGTTCACTCTACATGAAAGGAACACTTAGATAAGCTCTGAGAAGTCTTTGAACAATGTTAGTTATATCGCCTCTCGATGAACCCCTTGAAATACCAATTCTGGGTAAAGCATGGATGCATCCTAGGGCACGTGGTGTGGTGTCAGCGAGGAATGGCATTTTCATATGGACTTCTCAAAAGTCAAGGTTATTTTCGATCTTCCACCACCATTCGATTACAAGGGAGTTCAATGCTTCCTAGGCCACACAGGATACTATCAGTGCTTTGTGTTGAACTATGCATTGATTGTTAGACCTCTATACAAGTTGCTGATTATATTTGAGTGGACTGAGGAATGCCAACGTGCATATGAGGAATTGAAAAAGACTATAACCACTGCACCAATTCTACAAGCCCTAGACTGGACAATCACCTTCCATGTTCACATCGACGCTTTGAAATTCATTGTGGGAGCTATGTTGTGCCAACCTGGTGAACACAACCTAGACTATCTAGTGAGCTCTTCTAGCAGACAACTCACAAATACAAAAATGAATTACCCAAGGGCTTAGCCATGGTATTTGCTATAAAGAATTTTTGGCATTATCTTTTCGCCACGCCTTTTACCTTCTTTGTTGACCATCAGGAATTGCTTTATCTTGTCAATAAACCTTGCGCTATGGGATGCATTTAAAGTCTCAACCAACATCCAAAATAGATGAAAATTAACTTGTGATTGAGGAAAAGTATCATAAAATTTTGGAAATGAATACAACTGCTCGAAGGAAAATTCTCTTTTTGTGCTTAAGCATGTTCTTATTTCCATAAAAGCATGATCAACTCCTACTTATCTTCTAGCAAGAAAGTGTCTTAAGAACACTAATGGTGAACCATGGTTTTATGACATGAGTTGAAGATGGTAGCACAATAGGATCATGCCCACCGTCTTGTTAGAAGTCAAGCTCTCCCGTCTGTCTGTCTTTATGTATGACCGACATCTGTGACAGCTAGTGTGCAGCTGTCTGCATATGACTATATTGAATAAGTCGGTTTAGCTAGTCGGTGACCTGACTAGAGTTAGTCAGTGAGTTAGCCAGTCTAGTTACACTTACACTAGGTTATCCTTTTGTAGTGTGAGTATTGCTTTAGTATTGAATAATGGAAGAGATCAGTCTCTCGGTCTCTCTCTTCTCCTTCAACATGGTATCAGAGCCTCATCCACCATGAGGCTGTGGGAGAATGGGCATGACTACTTGTAGTGCAAAGGAGATGAAGTAAGGAATGAAGAAGAAGCTGGACACTTGCAAATGAAGCCATAGTCAAAGGGAAGGTATGTATCAATGTCTGTATGCATACGACTGATAGAGGTCATCAAGGCTTGAAGGAAGGGTTGAAGAGCTTGATTTGAATCATGCTATGCAGCAGTTTATGACCAGCATTGGAAGCATTAAATAGTGGAATATATATTTAAAAAAATCAGTGCCTGGAAATTAGCGTGGACTGCCTGAAAATCTGTGCCTCCTTGTCTGAAAATCTGCTCCTGTTCTTGTTGGTCAACGTGATGAAGTATACACTTATATGCTTGACATCAATGATGGCATTTCACTTGGTAGCTGAAGAATAGTGAGCACTGATGAGTGCTTGGCATCTCCCATACCTGAGGCAGTAGTAAAAACGTGGGTACATTTAGCATGCAGTCCACACGATTCCTAGGAAAATGTGCCTGATGTATGGACAAATAGGTAGTACCATACCTCCTCAAGACAATACACAAGGGCATGTTAGTTCAAGGTTATTGAGATTATGCAATAAGTCAGTGCTATGGGCAGCATTAGCAGCTCCATGTTCAGCCTGCATACAAACATGGACTGTATGTAAGGTTGTGACAGATCTGTAATATACCAGCAGACAGTTCTTATCATTAGATAGTAGAGCTGGCATACACAAACTTCATGGGATGTCTTATATTCATCATGGCTGGAATGAAATGCCTTTGAAGAGTTAAACTCTCAGACTTGTAGAGAGTTAACTGGCTGAAAATAGTTTTTTACTCTTATGACCGTTTACATTTTGAAGTTGAGAGCCTATAGATGCTTACTTGATCACAGTAAATGCTAGGAGGGTCTTCATAAATGCAAAGTACTTGTGTGAAGTACAGAGAGCATTGGATGCTCAAATCTGGACTAATTTGAAGTTGAATAGAAACTATCATTTGTGCTCATTGACTGTGGGGGCTGGTTACAAACAGTTGATGCAACTCTCGACTTGCCTCTCCCAGGATGGGTTTGACTCCTTGAAGACGGGTTGTCTTTGATTAACCGAATGCTCATGTATTAAGTTTGTCATCAAGCAGTGAATGGATGGAATGTATTTGCAGTTCTTAGACTGAAATACACGGTGATTGAATGTCTTTGGTGATTGAGATTTGTAGCCAGATTACTATGTTTTGGTACTTGCAGTACATGCAAAAAGTGTCAGATTGACTTGTTTGGAACCTCGTATGCAGAGGTCAACATCTGGACTGCTGTAGGTGCATTTTTGGATCATATACACTCATTTTTGGACTACAAAGAAGCTGCTGGTCACTCAAGTTTTATGCCTACAGATTGCATGTCTGATCATAAATAGTTTGCTTGAATACATGCTGGCTTTGCATTGATTACAGTCCATACACACATGTTGAAATATCTTAGCGATTGCCAAATGTGAGGGGGAGCATGTACCAATGTTTTTTTTCAGACTGAAATACTGCGTATCTGAGCAGAGAATAACCAGCAAACTGTCATAAATAGCCAAGGGCTGAAGTCAGTCAAGTGACTTATTGACTTGCAGGGAGTCAAGCATTTGACATACAGTCTGTTGCATCATGGCTAATGCACATGGGACTGATAATATCACGCAAATAGTTGGAGAAAAGCTAGACAAAAAAAAACTTTGCATTATGGAAATTCAGAATGAAAAATTTTCTGGTTGGCAGAGGATATTGGGACTTATGCACAGGAGATGAAGTAGCTCCTGAATTACCAGAAGTAAATGCAACAAATGAATAGAAGAGAGCTCACAGGTTATGGACTGAAAGAGCATGTAAGGTATTGCATTGGTTTTCACTATGTATATCAGATGCTATGGCTATTCAAATCATTGGTTGTGAGTCTCCAAAGGATGCTTGGGATATACTTATGAGAAATTATGGAACCATGACACATGCACGGAAGATTCAGTTGAAACAGCAGTTCAATAATATGTCTAGAAATGGTAGGAGCATCTAGGTGTATACCACGGAGATCAAGACCATAGCTGATCAGTTACCTACCATTGGTTCAAGGGTATCGGAAGATGATATGATTGCTGTTGCATTGAATGGTTTAGGGAAAGAATACAAAGCATTTGACACTTCCATCTTAGTCAGAGCAGATCCCCCTGACTGGGAAGAACTGGTTGCATTGTTGCTGCATGAGGAGGTCAAACTTGGTATAAGTACAGGTTCCAGTGCCTCTCAGAGCAGAGACACTGTGTTATACTCTAGCCAGCGTGGCAGAGGAGGCAGAGGCCGTGGTTCATATCGAGGTCGTGGCGACACTCATAATGCCTATGGACAGCAGTAGTAGCAAGGAAATTGGCATGGTGCCAATACACAGGGCCAACAAGGATCTGGTGGTTTTAGAGGTAGGGGGAGATCACCTCGAGGAAGAGGAGGTGGATCTGGATCTTGGCAGTCTACTGATCAATCCAACAAGGACAAAGATTGTCATTATTGTTTAAGTATGGGCACATAGCGAAGGAATGTTACAAAAAGTAGAATGACATGAAGACAAAAAGGAAACAATATGGGCATTATGCATCCTCTAGTGGTGGTCAAGATGATCAGGTTGATAGACTCTTTGCCATGCAGCATGTGTCCAAGACTGCGTCAAGGCAGAACAGAGATGACAGGTGGTACATTGACTCTGGTGCGTCAAACCACATGACTCCGCATGGAGAGTGGTTTGATGAGATGGTTGCAGGTACACATGGTCATGTATGTACTGGGGATGACACCCAACATGACATAAAGCATAAAGGGATTGTTCCATTGATGATGCCTGATGGCAAGAAGAAAGGCCTGCATGATGTCTTGCATGTACCGACCATAACAAAGAATTTGTTGTTTGTGGGTCAAATGGCAGAACAGAATCTGCAAGTGAGGCTTAACAAGGATGGATGTTTCATTGAGGAGTATGGAAATGGCTGCAAGCTAATTGCCAAGGGCAGAAGGGATGGCAGGATGTTTACTTTGGAAGCGACCATTCCTAAACTTAAAGCAGCTATGTTTGCTCATGATGAGAGTGCCATCAGAGATGTAGAGATCTGGCACAAGAGAATCGGACATGTAAATGTACAAAAGCTGAAATCCATGCAACAGAAGGTAGTCGTACTTGGATTACCAAAATTCAAGTATAATGACTTTGGGCATGTGTGTCCTACATGTCAGTTTGGGAAGCATGCACGATTTCCTTTCATGAGACATGTACAAAACAGCACTAGGCCTTTGCAGTTGGTGCACTCCGATGTCTGGGGACCGTCGCATAATGCGTCTTTTGGAGGTGCATGGTACTATGTCTCATTTATTGATGATTTCAGCAAGTACACTTGGCTGTACATTTTGAAGCATAAAGATGAGGTGTTTGAAGTCTCTAAAGACTTTAAAAAACATGCTGAAAATGAACTTGGTTGCTACATATCATGTTTGAGATCAGATGGAGGAGGTGAATATGTATCCAAAGAATTTGACAGATATCTTGCCAAGTATGGGATCAGAAGGCAGGTCACGTGTAGCTATACACCGTAGCAGAACGATGTTGCAGAACGAAAGAACAGAGTCTTAATGGAGTCATCAAGAGCTATGCTAAATGAGAAGTGTTTGCCTAATGCCTATTGGGATGAAGTAGTAGTGACTGCAGTTTATGTGCTGAATCGCACTCCTACAGCAGGAATACATGCAGTCACCCCTTATGAGAAACTGTATGGTCATAGACCTGATATCAGGCACTTGAAAGTCTTTGGATGCATTGCGTATGTGCATATACCGGATGAGAAGAGGAAGAAATTGGATCCTAAGGCAGTGAAGAGTGTGTTTTTGGGATATGCACAGGAACAGAAAGCATACAAGTGTTATGTACCTTCTACGCATGAGACACTCATCAGCAGAGATGTAGTCTTTGATGAGTTAGCATCGTGGTATGGGAATCCTGTTGCAGTGTCTATTGATGGCTCACCTAGTATGAATCATGCTGAAAATACTCCTGTAGAGAGTACTTCTATGAGTGGTCAAACAACAGATGTATCTTCCGCAATGAGTCCTTGGTCCGGACGCTTACGGAACCGTAATTCTATGTCCACTAACACGAATATGTCAGTGAGGGGGAGAAATGACAAGAGAAAAGGAAAAGAAAAGGTTTTTGAGGATGTGACAGGACCACTCACAGCAAGCTATGAGTCATCGAGCAGTGACAGCTTAGACAGCGAATTGGGGATTCCGTCTGTTATGACGCCAGGTGCTAGGCAGAGCCGTTATGTGCCTCCTCATGAAAGGCAAGCTCAGAGTGAGCCACAGCTCAGGAGATCAGAGAGGATTAGGAGACCTGTTGACAGGTTTACGTACACTGGTTATGCTGCAAAGCATTATGCTTACATGACAAAAGTGATGGAGATCAAAGAACCAGGTACTTATGCTGAAGCAGTAAAGGATGAAAATTGGTGCAATGCTATGGATGAAGAGATGAATGCCTTGGCTGAAAATCAGACTTGGGATCTGATGCCATTGCCTGATGGGAAAAAGACCATTGGCTGCAAATGGGTCTATAAAATCAAATGTAAGTCTGATGGCAGTGTGGAAAGATACAAAGCCAGGCTGGTTGCTAAAGGGTATGCTCAACAGTATGGATTGGATTATGATGAAACATTCAGCCCGGTTGCAAAGATGGCAACCATATGTATAGTAATTGCCTTGGCTACTGCAAAAGGCTAGAAATTGTAGCAGATGGATGTCAAGAATGCATTCCTCAACGGTGATTTAACAGAGGATGTATATATGGTTCATCCGGAAGGGTATGAGCACCCTGATTTTCAACATTATGTGTGCAAGCTGAAAAAGGCACTATATGGGCTGAAGCAAGCTCCGAGAGCCTGGCATGCTAAGATCGGCAGCTACTTGCAGAGCCTTGGATTTGTTGTTGGCAGGGCTGATCACAGCCTTTTCACAAAGAAGACTGACTTTGGCTTGGTAATGCTAGTCATATATGTTGATGACCTAATAATTACTGGAGATGATGACATGGGAATTCAGCATGCAATGAAGATGCTGAAATCTGAATTTGACATGAAAGATCTAGGAGATCTGAAGTATTTCTTGGGTATTGAGGTTGTACCAGCTGAAAATGGTTTATGGCTGATACAGAAGCACTATGCCATGGAAATGCTTGTGAAGTATGGCATGGCTGAATGCAAACCACTCGATACACCTCTGGATCAGAATGTAAAGCTAGACATGAACATTGGGGCTGAAGTTGAAGATGTGACTATGTACAGGCAGATGGTGGGCAATCTGATTTACTTAACCATCACTAGGCCTGACTTGAGTTATGTTGTAGGGCTGATAAGCCAGTTTATGGGCTATTCTATGTCAGAGATGCAGTTAGACGCATCATGAGGTATGTTAAGTCCACTGTAGACTATGGGCTATTCTATGTCAGAGATAAGCCCTTGACACTGATTGGATACACAGATGCAGATTGGGCAGGATGCTCATTTGACAGACGGTCTACGAGTGGCTATGCTTTTGGCTTTGGTAGCGGCATGATCAGCTGGAGCAGCAAGAAGCAGCCTACAGTTGCTTTATCCAGTACTGAGGCTGAGTACAGGGGAGCTGCATTGGCAGCATGTGAGATTGCATGGCTGCTCAAGCTTATGGCTGACTTGGATATACAGGTTGATGCTCCAGTGACACTGTTATCTGACAATCTCAGTAGTGTACTCCTGGCCATGAATCCAGTTTACCATGCCAGGACAAAACACATAGAGGTACACTACCACTTCATTCGAGAGATGGTCCTTGTAGGAAAGGTTGATCTCATGCATGTGAGGACTGATGAGCAAGTTGCAGATATCTTTACCAAGTCTCTAAGTAAAGATAAGTTTTGAGGTTTTAGATAGCTACTTGGTGTGCAGATGCTCTCTTGAGCTTAAGGGGGAGTGTTAGAAGTCAAGCTCTCCCGTCTGTCTGTCTTTATGTATGACCGACATCTGTGACAGCTAGTGTGCAGCTGTCTGCATATGACTATATTGAATAAGTCAGTTTAGCTAGTCGGTGACCTGACTAGAGTTAGTCAGTCTAGTTACACTTACACTAGGTTATCCTTTTGTAGTGTGAGTATTGCTTTAGTATTGAATAATGGAAGAGATCAGTCTCTCGGTCTCTCTCTTCTCCTTCAACATGTCTTTTGTTCATGGATGAGAAAAGAGAAAAGTATGGCATTTTCCTTGAAAGTTGCACTTATAACCAGCTCAAGTTCTGAAGTATCCACAATATTGAAGAGGTGGTGGCTAAGGAGGAGGCTGACAAAAGGGTTGTGGAGAAATGCAACCTAGCCAAGTATCTTGAGAAATTTGGACAAGAGCCCCGACCACACCAAATGTGTGGAATTTTTGAGGACCTACAACCTTGATAGGGAATGTGGGATGGTGACTGTGGGGAGGGAGGAGCTAAGCAAGTGCAGATTCACCTCAGTGAGGCCTTGGTGGAGAAGGCACTGGGTTTAGAATCCAAGGTGGAAAGGAGACAGAAGTGGGACGCTTATGTCATGCTGAACATGAAGAAGGAGCAAGTCTTGACAAATGATGGCATAAGCATTCAAGACATCCCGGACCCAGAAATCAGAATGCAAGCAAAAGTTTTCCATCCGCTCTTCTCCAACCAAAGATACAACTCCCTCATGCACAAAACCAGTGTGCCCATGCTAGAGAGCTTAGTAGCTCACTTGTTGGATAAAATAGACTGGAATGGCTACATGCGAAAAACCATTGATCAATCCCCTAAGGCACTAGCCCTAGGAAGCAAGCCAGCTGGTGGAGAATCCCCCCAACATCAAAGGGAGTTTAGAGAAACAAACCATCATCCAAAGCCTCATTCATCAGGTATGGGGAAATTTTGACTGCTCTCATCCAGGAAGCAATAAAGGAGGCGCATGATGGAGAGAAATGAGCTAATGAAATACATGGAAGGTCACCTCCCCATCATGAACAAGAGCAATTAAGTGAGAGAACAATTAGTGAGGAGGAGGGGGGAGAATCAAAATCCCAGTCTAGCAAAAGAAAACCAAAAAAGCCCAAGAAAAAGATGACACAAAAGAAGTAGGAAGAAGAAAGGAAGAAAAAGGAGAAGGTAGACTTGCAAAAAACTAAGAAAGAGTTTAAGAGAGAGGTAGAGGAAAGGAAAAAGAAAGAGAAAGAAGAGTCTAAGAGATTTGAAGAAGAATCGAAAAGAGCCAAAGAGCAGAGAAAAAGAAAGATTGCTGAAAAGGAGGAGGAATTGAAGAGAAAGGAAGAGGAGGATGTCGTGCTAGCTATGCGCTTGTCTATTGAACAACAAGGTAGGCAAGACGAGCTAGGTGCCTTGAGCCCACAAAGAGATGAAGGCCCAAGCTCGAGTGCATGTATACCAGAAATTACTCCATCCCACCCCTCTTAATACCCACCACCGCAGCAGCAACGTCTACTCAAGGCACCCCGGCCACTATAGATGCCAACAATCTCATGGCCTGGGTGCAAGCAGTACTTTGTCCCAACACAGGGGAAGAGTGTGGAAACCACAACTATTGGGCAAAAGAGATTGACAGAGTCAAGACAAGATCCAAAATGACAAAAAGTGGAAACCTCCATGACTCCCATCCCTACAACAATGACTCCAACTACTGACTATGATGAGCTAGAGAAAGCTAAGGAGAAGAAGAAAATAGTAGTGGAAGCTGAGAAGGAGTCAGTGGCTCTCTTCCAGTTGGAGAAGACTAGACATGTGGCCATGTGCCAAAAGGAAATATACTAGCTAAGAGAAGAGCTCAAAGCAAAGAAAGGAGAAGATGGACGGTGGGAGGCAAGACTAGCCAAAGAAAAACAGAGCTTCATGAGGCTGTAGTAAAACACTACGGAGTTGGGAGAGTTATGTAAAGAGCTACATGCGGAAATGGCAAATCTGAGGGATGCCTCAACTGTTGAGATATCGAGCTCCACTCGTGATATGCCAGGGTGACCGTTGTGCATTTATGTCACCGGCATGTCAGTTGCTTGCAGATGCGGTTGGTACACCGCCCATGAATAATAGCTAGATGACAGCTATCCTTATCTGCTCTAGTTCGTGGCTCAGTTTGTATGCTACCTTAGTTAGTTGAGTTTGGTTTGAGACCCATATATAGGGTTCTTCTATTTCTTTGTATGAGAGTTCTTTTGGCTTATGCAACTAAGAAGAGGAAAATTTCTTTCAGCCTCCACCTTTGTGTGTATTTCCCCATTGTGCAAGCAAGAAAGCTACAAGTGAGACTCCTTCCTTCTCTCCCACAATCTTGACATGGTATCAGAGCCTTGTTCGTGGTAAGGAGCTCAAGAAAGCAAGACAAGCTCGCGGTGTTCTGGTAAGAGGAGCAGTGTTGCTTTCATTTTCTGTTTTGGGAGCACATCTCTGCAAGAGTGCATTGTCTCAGGTTGAGACGCCCTTCGCGGTGAAGCAAGAGGGCAGTATATGCTGCGGGAGAAGGGATTTATCCCTCGGCTTTTTATTTGAGGCCATTTCGGGGCCTGTTTTGGAGGCGGAAGTTTTCTGCACACACTCAGGAAAAGGCCCAGTTTTATGCTGTGCAGCCACTGTTCTACAGGTCGGTGAAAAGTTACTATAGAAATTGCATTGTATACCTGTGCGCAGAGACATTGGGAGTTACAGAATCATCCCCGTTGCCTGTTGATGCAAAATAGTCACTAGGAAGTGACTGTGTGGTCAAATACCACTTTCGTCAGTTTTGCAGATTAGCCCTTGTGAGGCTGAAGTTGTGTTCTTTGCAGTGACAGAATTTTTTGCAGTGTTTTGTAATGATGTCTGATTCTCTTTCACAGATTGTCACTGAAAAGCTTGACAAGAACAACTTCCAAGCATGGAAGTTCAGAATGACGAATTTCCTTATGAGAAAAGGATATTGGGAATTTGTTGCAGGAAATGAAGAAGAACCAGTTCTTCCTGATATTCCCAATCAACAGCAAATGCAGGCATTCAAAGCATGGCATGAGAGAGCCAGGAAAGTTATGTACTGGTTGTCTATCAGTATTTCAGACTCTATGATTGTGCATATTCAGGATGCAAGTACACCAAAGGAGGCATGGGATACTTTGTCAAAAATGTATAGCAGAAATACGCAAGCCAGGAAAATGCAGCTCAAGCAAGAGTTGCATAATGTGCAAAGAGAAAATATGAGCATCAATGACTACCACATGAAGGTGAAGAAGATTGCAGATGCACTTGCTTCCATTGGGTCGCCAGTGGAAGATGATGATTTAGTTTCTGTGACCTTGAATGGTCTAGGAAAGGATTATGCACAGTTTCGAACATCCATTTCCGTCCGTGAAAGATTTCCTGATTTTGAGGAGTTGATTGCTCTTCTAATTTCTGAGGAGCAGAGAAATGGTGGTGCATCTTCTTCAGGAGGAACTTCAAAAGAAGTTGTCTTCTACTCAAATGCTGGAAGAGGTAGAGGCAGAAGTAGAGGAGGCCGATTTGGAGGCCGTGGTAGAAATCAGAATATGCAGCAAACTCAAGAAAACCAGTCCTATGGAGGAGGACGTGGTAACTCTAGAGGCAGGGGGATCCAAAGAGGTCATGGTAGATGGCAAAGAGGCCAAAATGCAAACAGCAATGTTGAATGCTACTACTGTGGTAAAATGGGTCATATGGCTAAAGACTGCTATAAAAAGCAGAATGACATCATGAATGGAAAATTGCAACAAGGGAATTATGCATCTTCTAGTAGACAGGGTGATGACAGAAATGAGCATTTGTTTATGGTGCAGCACATGAACAATTATGTGACAAGTACAGAAGAAAGCAACAATGTGTGGTATGTTGACTCAGGTGCATCAAACCACATGACAGGTCATGCAGAATGGATGGAGGATACAAGGAAAATGGAAAAACTAGGATTTGTGGAGACTAGTGATGATACTGCATATCCTATTGTGCAGATTGGAAAAATTCATTTGTCTATGCAGGATGGGAAAAAGAAATACCTGTCCGATGTATTTCATGTCCCGAATATCACCAAAAATCTGGTTTCTGTTGGTCAAATGGTTGAGCAGGGCTTGCAGGAAAGATTTAATCCTCATGGATGCTTTGTTGAGGATATGAAAAATAAAGGTCGCTTGATAGCAAAAGGAAAGAAGAAGGGCAGAATGTTTACGTTGGATGCAGACACGTCTGAATTGAGTGCAGCAATGTTTGCACATGGGACCGATGTAGTTGCAGATATTGATATCTAGCATAAAGGCATTGGTCATGTTAATGTACAGTGACTTAAATCAATGCAGGCCCAAAATATTGTTGCAGGATTGCCTAAATTCAAGGCTTCAAAAATGCATAAGGTATGTGAAGCCTATCAGTTTGGAAAACAGGCAAGGAAACCATTTCCTAGACATGTTCAAGAGAGTAAGAAGCCATTGGAATTAATCCACTCTGATGTGTGGACTACTAAAGCTACATCTCTTGGAGGCTGTCATTATTTTGTCAGTTTTATTGATGACTATAGCAGAAAAGTTTGGGTGTATTTTATGAAAAAGAAAAGTGAAGTTTTTGGGCATTTCAAAACTCTTAAAGCTATGGTTGAAAAAGAAACAGGCCTGCAAATAAAATGCCTAAGGTCAGATGGAGGGGGAGAGTACCTCTCAAATGAGTGTGCAAGGTTCCTGCAGGAGCATGGCATAAAGCAGCAATATTCATGCAGTCATACCCCACAACAAAATGGAATTGCAGAAAGGAAAAACATGCATATTGGAGAGGTATCTCGTGCCATGCTCAATGAAAAAGACCTGCCAGATTTTTATTGGGCTGAAGCAGTTGCTACAGCAGTCTACATAATGAACAGGACTCCCACTGCAGCAATACATGGGATGACTCCAGAGGAGAGGTATACTGGTAGGAAACCAGATATTTCTCATTTGAAAAATTTTGGTTGCATTGCCTATGTACATGTGCCAGATGAATTGAGATCCAAGTTGGATCCAAAAGCTGAGAAGTGCATCTTTATTGGTTACTCTCTGCAGCAAAAAGGGTATAGATGCTATAACCCTTCTACTCGTAAGTTTACAGTGAGTAGAGATGTTGTTTTTGATGAGATGAGTAGCTGGTATAAACCAGTAAATGTGATTGATGATGTAGATGCACAAAATGGTAATGCTGCACAGAATTCACAGCAGCATTCACAAAATATTAGTGGACCTGGAGCGTCCTCTAGCAGTGGTTCACATTCTTCGCCATGGACAGGCAGATTGAGATCAGGAGAATCTTCTCAAAGCAATGTAGATAGTGGTATGCAGGTATCACGAAAAGGAAAAGAGAAGGTTGATCAGCCCATGTTTGATGTGAATGCAGGTCACTCTTATGTGGATGGTGAATCCAGTGGCTCAGAACAGAGCATTGATGATGAGTTGGGTATTCCTTCTATTGTTACACCTGGAGTAAGAAAGACCATGGATGTTTTGAGAGTACCTGGGAGTGAACCTATTTTGCGCAGGTCTACGAGAGCTAGGTATCCTGTGGATAGGCTGAAATATGATGGATTTACAGCCATTCACTATGCATATATGGTCAAAGTGATACAGGAACCAGAACCCACTTCTTTTGAGCAAGCCATGGGAAAAGAAAAATGGGAGAAAGCCATGGATGAAGAAATGGATGCCTTGGAAGCAAATGCTACATGGAAATTGGTACCTTTGCCTAAAGGTAAGAATGCAATTGGCTGTAAGTGGGTTTATAAGGTGAAGCACAATGCAGATGGTTCTGTGAACAGATACAAGGCAAGATTAGTAGTCAAGGGGTATGCACAAACATATGGCATTGACTATGAAGAAACATCCAGTCCGGTTGCAAGGATGGCAACCGTAAGAGCAGTCATTGCTATGGCTGCATCAAAGGGATGGTCTTTACATCAGATGGATGTAAAGAATGCCTTCTTGCATGCTGATTTGCAAGAAGAGGTCTATATGGAGCAGCCACTAGGTTATGTGCATGTTGTTCATCCTGAGTTTGTTTGCAGGTTGAAGAAAGCCTTGTATGGCTTGAAGCAAGCACCTAGAGCATGGTCTGACAAGATAGGACAATATCTTATCACTATTGGCTTTCAGATTTCCAAGGCAGATTTCTCACTTTATGTGAGAAAAATAGAGAAAGATATTATGCTACTTGTCATTTATGTTGATGATTTGATTATGACATGTGACAGTGATGAAGATATCCTTCATGTGAAAATGCTATTGAAACAGAAGTTTGAGATTAAGGATTTGGGAGAGCTGTGTTATTTCTTGGGCATTGAGGTGATTAGATCACCAAGTGGGATACAGCTCTTGCAGAGGCAGTATGGATTGGACATGCTGTCCAAATATGGGATGACAGGTTGTAAGCCTATTTCAGTTCCTTTGGAGCAGAATGTGAAGCTGAGCGCAGATGCAGGTGAACTTCTAGAAGACCCTACTATGTACAGACGCATAGTAGGAAGCTTGATTTATATGACTATTACCAGGCCAGATTTGAGCTATGCTATTGGACTGGTAAGTCAGTTTATGCAGGCTCCAAGGAAACCGCACTTGGATGCGGCTAGACGCATACTCAGGTATGTGAAGTCCACATTGTAGTATGGACTATTTTATGAGGCTGGGGTTCAGATACAGTTGCATGGATACACTGATGCTGATTGGGCTGGTAGTATTTCTGATAGACGATCTACCAGTGGATATGTGTTCTCTTTTGGGAGTGCTGCAATCACTTGGAGCAGCAAGAAACAGCCTACAGTTGCCTTGTCGAGCACAGAGGCTGAGTACAGGGGTGCAGCAATGGCTGCATGTGAGGTAGCTTGGTTGCATAAGCTACTTTATGATATGCATCAGTCTACAGATGGGCCAGTTGTCATTTATTGTGACAACATCAGTAGTATACACTTGGCAAATAACCCAGTCTATCATGCTAGAACAAAGCACATTGAGGTGCATTATCACTATGTGCGGGAGAGGGTTTTACTAGGTCTTATTGATCTAGTTTATGTCAGCACAGAGGATCGGGTAGCTGACATATTCACCCAAGGCATTGGGCACAGAGAAGTTGCGCAAGTTCAGAGACCTGCTTGGTGTGCAGGAATTGGGATTGAGCTCGAGGGGGAGTGTTGAGATATCGAGCTCCACTCGTGATATGCCAGGGTGACCGTTGTGAATTTATGTCACCGACGTGTCAGTTGCAGATGCGGTTGGTACACCGCCCATGAATAATAGCTAGATGATAGCTATCCTTATCTACTCTAGTTCATGGCTCAGTTAGTATGCTACCTTAGTTAGTTGAGTTTGGTTTGAGACCCATATATAGGGTTCTTCTATTTCTTTGTATGAGAGTTCTTTTGGCTTACACAACTAAGAAGAGGAAAACTGTTTTCAGCCTCCACCTTTGTGTGTATTCCCCCATTGTGCAAGCAAGAAAGCTACAAGTGAGACTCCTTCCTTCTCTCCCACAATCTTGACATCAACAACACTAGAAACATATAGACAAGAGCAAACCTTCAGATTACACACAAAAATAGAAAACTTGAAACAAGAAGCACCCCCTTGGAGCAGGAGGAGCAACATAGACTAAAAAGAGAGATTGAAGATCAAGAGCAGAGGCTAATGGTACTAGCTTGGAGGAGAAGGAAAGCCTTGAGAAAATAAAGAAGAGAGCTGAAGGGCGGGCAAACCACAACGAGAGAAGAGTCAAAACCTTAGCGCACCATCTGAGTCTCAAGTAGAAAAAGATAAAGTGCTAATAGTCGAGAGCATAGCAGAGGCCGCCCAAGTGGGCTTTGAAACCCAACAACGTGTCTTCCTCAACACCTTGCTAGACATCACTCAAATAGAGGAAGGGGAGGCCATTGACACCATTAAAATAAAGCGAGGGATTGCAAGTAAGGCCTTGCAAGCAGGCCTGTAGATGCCATCACAACCCATGGGATTTAGCTTAACCCTTGAAGAGCAACAAAGATACCTACTGCAAGTAGGCTTGACACCACAAGGAATAGATGCACTAGGGTTCGCATAGGGAGTAGGACATGGAGACCAAGGAGAAGGGGGTAGACCAAGCTTTGAGTTGGGACCTCAAGAAGAGGAACTAGTCACATAGCCTCCTTTCCCCCCATGGCCAAAAGACCAACAACAAGCAGACACCTCCGCAGAAAGAGATGCTACACTTAGAGAAAAGAGGAAGCATATGATGGAGGAAGCACGGAGGAGGCTGAGTGCTAAACCGACTGTAAGGCCATCCACACCTATCCCACCAAGCCAGGATGACTTCCTAGCAAGCTTCCATGCTGACCTGATAATCTGGGAACAACAGGAGACTACTAGAAACCCCTTCGATCTTAGTTTCCAATTCCTCGCCAACTTTCATAGGGTTCTGCCAATCACGGCGGTGGAAGTAGTGATTAATATCAGAAGCAGGCTAGGGGAGAAATGGTTGGTTGAAAGAGAGCAGAACTCCACCCTATGCGGCACAAAAGACACCGAGTTTTGGTAGAGTAAAGTTTTTGAAGGGCCTAGATTTGTGCCTGGCTATGAGTGCCAACCCACATGGAGAAGGCACATCTGTAATGTGAATATGGACACTTGGATGGCTTTTTGTAACATCCTGCCCTTCGAGCAAAACAACCCAATGTTCATGCCGTACCCTCAAAGAGTAGAAGTGGATTTTGACCCCAATGTCCACGGCCGATATGGCTTCCTCTTAAAAGAGATCTTAGATGTGTTTGCTTGGTCGATGCAAGAACTCAAATAAATAGTTCCTAACATCATCGCATACAACTCAAAGAAATAGATCATAGCATCATCATGAAGAACTTAAAGAAATAGATCCTAGCATCATCATATATAACATCTCAATGGTCCTTGACACCACACCAATAATGTAGAGACTATATATAATGAATCTTAAGCATACACATGTTATTAAAGAAGAGATAAAAAAAACTTTTGAATGCTAGATTTATCTATGAGATTGAGCACATTGACTAGGTAACTCTGATAGTCATAGTATTCAACATAAAAAAGTCAATGTCATGACTAATAAGAGAGGCAACTATCCCCTACTAGACACCGAGTATATGCTTAAAAGAGTAGTAGGGAAGGAGGCTTCTAGCTACCTTCTAATGGATTTTCAAGTTAGAATTAGGCAAGTTCATCCAAATGATAGGCATAAGATGGTATTTTCCCACTGAGTGGGGAATTCTTGCTTATAGTCATGCCTTTTGGTCTAATTAATGCCCTTTACACCTTTTAGTGACTTATATGTGTGATCTTTAAGGATGCATTATGGATGTGTCTTGCCAATTTGATCTTTGTCTTCATATCAATATTGGGAAAAACACTTAGAGAAACTCTATATAGTCTTTGAAAGATGCAAAGATTATCATCTCTTTATAAACCCCCCTTGAAGTGCCAGTTTAGGGTGAAACATGGTTGCATCCTAGAGTACATTATGTCAAAGAATGACATTTCTATTAACTTCTCAAAAGCCAATATGATTTTCAACCTTCACCCTTAACTAACTACAAGAGTATTTAGTGCTTTCTTGACCACCTTGGCTATCATTAGTGATCTATATTATACTATGAGTTGATTTCTTGACCCTTATACAAATTTTTGGTTTTCTTTGAGTGGGAGTAATCAATGTCATCATTATACAATTATGAAGCTTTGAAGAAGACACTCATCATAGCTCTTGTAATGTTTCATGTACACATTGATGCATAAAAAGTTGCAGTGGGAGTAGTGTTATGCCATCCTAGAGAACATAATATGGATTTTCTTGTGAGCTTTGCAAGTAGGTCATTGATGCTAAAATGAAACTATTCCACCATTAAAAGGAAATGCCTTGCAATGGTGTTTGTGGTTAAGAAGTTTTGCCACTATCTTTTGGAAATTCTATTTAAGTTTTTTGTTGATCATTAGGTAAATGTGTGACAAAGTGGTTACTACTTCTATTGGAGCTTGATTTATCTAGTGTTGTTTGTAAGGGAAAGTAACATTAAATAGTAGACCACATGTCAGGAGTAACGAATGAAAAATTTTCATGAAAAAATATCAGGGATGATCTATTAGATTCCCATTTATTTAGAATCTCTAGAGAAGAAGAGTTGTACAAAGTAGATGTTACTTGATATTGGGCTAATGACATTATTGAGATGCTTGAAAAATAAATTCTTGATCTCCTAATTGAGAAGGCTCAACTTAGGTACCTTATCATTAAGACACATCCCTATCAATTTGATCTTAGGTCAGGTATATTGGTTAAGCTAGGACGAACTTATGAGATGCATGGTGTGCTCCTCGAAGCACACTAGGGAATTGTAGGATGTCAGCTATATTGGTTAAGCTAGGATGGACTTATGAGATGCATGGTGTGCTCATTGAAGCACACTAAGGAATTGTAGGATGGTCAGCTATATTGGTTAAGCTAGGATGGACTTATGAGACGCATGGTGTGCTCCTCGAAGCACACTAGGGAAATGTAGGAGGATAATTTGTGATGAAGATACAATAGTAAGGAAGTTTCTTTAGTCTTGGTTGTAATTGCTTGCTCTTTTTCATGATGTGATTATATTCATTAAGCACTATGATGAGTGTCAACATACAAATGTGCTAAGTCTAAAGGATAAAATGAAATCAACATCTATAATAGCTTGTCAATCCTTTGAGAAGTGGGATATTGTCTTTGTTTGATCCATAAAGTCTTGTAGTCTAGTACTCACAAGAAAATCATATGATTGTGGCACAACTGAGTATTTAAAAAAATGGGTTGAGGCAAGAGCCACTCGAAAGAACATGCCAAGACAATGGTAGTTCTTATGGGAGCGGTGATCTCTTGATTCAACTGCTCCATTGACGTTATGAGTAACGAGGGCATTAATGGTTATGCACTTTATTAATGAAGTAATTGCTCACTTGTTATCCACCCTCACGGTCATCCATAGAAAATCATCACCTTAGGCTAATGGCCAAGTTGAAGCTATAAACAAAATCTTGATTAATGTGGTGACAAAGAAAGTTTCAGTCTCTCAAAGTAATTGGAATAATAAGCTAATGGTAGCCTTGTGGGCACATCGAATGGCCTACAAAATGACAACAAGACAAACTCCCTTCGAACTGATTTATGGGATAGACACAATCTTACCACTTGAATGTGAGTTGCTATACAAGAGCATTGGGAGGGTCAAAAAGCTTGGACTAAGTATCCTATTAAGTTCAAAAATGTATCAAAAACTTGGCTCCTAGTAATATACACTTTGATTTGCTAGAAGGCACAAAGAAAAGTCTCGTTTGATAAGACTTTGAGAAGGGTGACCAAGCATTACTCTACTCTCTCAAAGGTCGTGAATAAAATATGAAATTAAGAGCTCTCGACACTTGTTGAGTATCCCAAATTAGTAGAATAAGTAATGTAGAGCCAAAGATCCTAGAGGGCAAGGGGATCGGATTTTTGGATACTACCCACACATCTATTGCATGAACCACCAATCTTACTACCACCTATCATTGTATGTGCTGTGAAAATCACAAGATGAAGAAACAATACCACTAGCTTATCTTAATTTTTTTTAAAACATGAGATTATCTTAATGTCAAGATCATTATAAAGAGAGAATACACCCTCAACGCTCTAAATAGGCAAGGGGATCAATCACAATGCTATGATAGATGAGGATTAGACATCATGTGACCTCAACTAATCTTGACTATTGCCAATATCAACTCATATAGGGGGACACCTTAAACCCTTCTAGGGAAGTGTAAGATGATGCAAAGTTTCGTCACAAACTTCTACACGTTGCCTTACACAAAGAGAGTTGGTAAGAGACTCTATTGGTTCATACATTCAAATGACAAGCCAAGTACAACATAGATTATGACACAAAAGGTATACACTTGGCCTTGACTAATGTGCAAATGATTACAGCTTTGAGTAAGATAAGCTTACTTTCTTGAAGCAATAGATACCATCAATATCTTCCACTAAATGAATAACTGAGAAGCGTGAATAAGTGCCAAAATCGAGGTGAAAAATGAAGCATTTGTAGTAAAAATGAAGAGGTACTAGAGTTTTCTAAGAAAAAATGGGTGGCCCGGAACATTTTGGAAGCATTCATTTTTCAATCAAAGTTCATTAGACGAACCATTTAAAGAGGTGCAACTTTAGCATTACAAAGCAATTGCATGATCTAGAGGTTGGAAATAGCATCTAAGAGGCCAAGTCAGTAGTAAACAATACCAAGAATGCAATTTGTGCTTTTATATCTTTGATTTTAGTGGAACCACTTTGTTGACAGTGCGAATGCAAAGGGATATCAACTATATAGGTGGTAATAAGGTAATTAAGAGCTTAAAAGCTCAAATTCCTCACAATTTGAAGGGGAGCACATTTTTTTAGTACACCCCTTCAATCCCCATAAAATGGGATTTTGGAACTATCAGATTGAAGAGGAGAAGCCTCCTTGGCCATAAGATCTTGCAAATTTTCTCTCTATTGCCATAAAAATGGTTGAAAACGATGCATTTTATCAAAAGATTGGTTTTTAGTCTTTCTCTCTCCTCTTTCTCTCTGGCCATAATGACTGTTCATGTGGGTTGAGAGAGGGAGGGGAAAGGGATATCAAAACATGGTACAATGTGAGTAATGGAGTGAAGGATCATGAAGGTGGCTATTAAGACCATGTGGACTATTAGCAAGCTGCGTAAGTGATCCTGAAATCATAAAAAATAAAGCAATATTTTACAATAAGTCTCATTTTATTTGAAAATGGCAACAAATGAATGATGTATGTGCTATAAAAGCATCTTTCTTAAGTAAAAAGGAAAAATACATTTTTAAATACTTAATCAATGTAGTTTTTATAATACTTATTAGCTTTCAAAAGGTGTTCATATGCGAAAAATTATAAAAAATGGAGTTTTGAGGAGAATTAATTGATTAGATGGATCCCAATATTGTAGAATAATAAATATATGTTTGTATGGGTTCCATGGCATAGGGATTACTTCAATGTGGCCTCATTTTGTGTATTAAAGTGTGTTCTTATGCAATTGTAGGAGCTCTCGCTCAACCGCCAAGACCAACAAACCACTTATTGCTTCAAGCATTTCAAGCCAAGTATAATGGCTACCTCTCACATAGCTATACACACTCTTACACCTATGAGTGTAGTGAGCTTACCTCCATGATCGATCAAGTTTCCTCCTCCCCCAAGCACTCCGGTAGCTCCACGATCCAAGGTGCAAGCTCAAGCAAGGGCTTGATCCTCAAGCTCCAAGCTCTATGCTCCATTGCTGCGTGAGAGACAAGAGGAGAAAAGAGAGGAGAAGATAGAGAGCTTCTCCACCATGGTCCCTCATCCTCACACACTCAATCCCTCAATCTATCACACTCCCTCTCTCAAGCATAAGATCAAGCAAGCAAGAAAAAGAAGAAGAAGAATGAGAGAGCTAGTTTTGGCCACACACAAGAATCATTTTCTTCATTCACTTATTGCCTTTTTATACATGCCCTCCTCCTCTTGGGGCACCCTTCCCTTTTTATATGACTGGCCATTTTAGTCGAGGCCCTCTTTCCTTATTCCTTCCTACTTTCATAGTTCCTTCACCCATACCCGTCTACATTTACGAATTGCACGGAGGGAGCTTGGCACTCTTTTACAAAATGAATTATAATACACCCAGTGCTTTCCTTGCTAGAATATTTGGTACACTTATTATTGTGTGCTTCCTTTTACATTGAGGCTTTTTCTACATTTGTTTGAGCTTGCCTTTCTCTTCCATTTTTCTTGCCTTGGGCTGTCTTATGTTTTCGACTTTTTGGGGTTTTTCCATCTTGAACTTCTTTTTGGGCTGTAACATTATCCCCTCCTAACCGAGTGCTAGTCCCATGGCACTTGTTGGTAAGGACTCGCGTGGTTGAAGGTTTGCCATGTGGGTCAATGATGGGGTTTTAGGGAGGTTGGCTATGGAGAAAAAACACACCAAAATGGATGTGGAGTTGTGGAGGCTGAGGATGGATTGAGTGGATGATGGGGGTCGATGTCGATGGTTAATCATGGGTTGCCAAATGTACCTAAAAGGAAAAGGAAGTGCACTACTTGGGGGTGCGCCTACCTCACTACTGTGTAGTGCATGGTGTCTGTGCTCATGGAATTGGGAGTTGGGTTGAACCTTAGGCAAGCTCCTAGTGTTGTCCTACACCTAGTTCGTGTACAAAGGGAGGTGTTGTGGGTGTGACTTATTAGGGAGATAGGTGCGGGATCTCCCTAGGTGTGTCTTGCCCTTGATGTGTTCTAAGTGTGTGAAGGGGGAGAAAGGGATAGGGTGGTCCCTAGGTGCAGTGCTTGTGCAATGCTCGTAGAGTATAGATGGGCTGGTTTCCTTGTAGTGTTTCTTTTCTTTCTACTTCTTTCCTTCTTGTTCTTTTCCTTTTCTCATATTTTTCTTTTCTATCTCGTTTTTTTTTTCTCTTTCTCCCCTTTTTTTATTTTTTAAAATTTAAATTAATAAGGGAGTATGCTAGGAGGCATCTAGTTGATGAGCAGGGGTCAGGTTGCATGGCGACTTGAGGGCCTTATTGAGGAATGCTCTACTCTGTAGATACCCCTTTAAGTTGGTTCTTACATTGAGTGGAGTAGACAACAAAAATGGGTGGTTACACCTAGTGAATCTACTATCATTCATATCTTCTAAGAGGCTCATACAAAATGTTGGCAAGAGAGTGGCTCTTATCATGAGGCACACCATCGATAACTATCTATCCCAGTATTGAGATAAAAGAAGAGGGGCAGCAACAACTGCTCTTTCTCTGCATTAGGTTTTTTTAGTGTTTGCAGTAGATGGAGGTAATTACATGTGGTGATGAAAGTGGGGTTGGGGCATGAGGAGAAGTCCTTGAGGAAACTTGCTATAGATGGATGGAGGTCCCTTTCGATGAAGATCAAGCTCTCTTCAAGGATTGAGGCATTTATGTTGTAGATAAGAGGGAAGTCTTATCTACATGCACCTTCAGGTTAAAATCAACTTCAAACCTTCTCAAGTGTAGGGCATGTAGATAGAATCATCCCGTTCATGGGGTAGGGTGATGCAGAAAGCTATCTAGGCCTCTAAGATAGAGTTTGAAATGTTCCTCCACTACTTACGTTGTGCCTCATATACCTCTACCCTTCAGGGGTACCTCCACTGCCTTATCTTCCCAATAGTCTGCAGGTTCCTACTGCCACCTTGTGGGGTACCTCCTTCGTTCCTCTAACCATCTTCTTCCTAGTCTTGTTGAAAGCTTAATGATGTCCTCCACCAGCCTAGGAGATAATACTCTGTCCAATATGCGAGGAAAAGTGAAGGGGAACTCAAAGGGGTGGTAGTGATTCTCCCATTGCTCCCACATTGCAAGTTCCTGGCCCCAGTTTGACATGATTACACTCCCCACTTTGAGGGATGGCCACTTGTGGAACTTGTGGTATCTTGGCTTGGAACTTTTTGCGGGCATGTTTCACCTACTCTTTGTGCTTGTGCCTCATCTCCACCATTTGTTTAGGTGGCCCTGCTTCCTCCTCTTGCTCTTCTAGTTGCACTTGTGGCTGCATAGGGGGACTTGGTTCCTACACTTATTCTTCCTCTTGATGGTCTAGTTCAAAATCAAGCCCTTCTTCTTTGACTAGCTCTAGTGGCTCTTGTTGAGGTGGCTGCATTTGCTGTTTGGGGCCCTCTTTATTAGCTCTAGTTTTCTTCTTAGTTTCTCCAATGTCTCTTTTTCTCATGACTATGTGACATTCAATATTGTGCTTAAGAATGCGCATTGTTGCTCCATCATTCCTGTCTCATCAGCTGGCAGCTTTGCTTTCCACCAAGAGGCGCTCACTCTCATAATGGGCCAGCTTGTAAGCTAAGTTTTTTATTCGCTCTTCGTTCTTGGCTACCCATTCTTTTTCTTTTTCCTTCATCTTCTCTAACCCTTGGTTTTGGTACCAGGCTATGGTGGCAATCACTTGCTCTTGCTCCTACCATAGTGTATGCATGTGCTCCTACTCTTGGTTTTTACATTTCGCCTACTCTTTCATTATGGCTTGTTTGTGGAGAGCTAATTATAGCTGGTTGTGTAGCTCCATCAGTTTTTGTGTGTTATCCTTATCTCTTTGGTTCCTTGCCACATGCAGCTCTTTCCTTGCCTCTTCTCTTTGCCTCTTCAACTCCTTTACTTTCAGCTCTAGATGTATATTTTCTTGGGAGTTGAAGGCGCACATATTTTCTAGGGAGATGTGGTTTTCTCTCTCTTAATCATACAACTCTATTAGACCCTCTTCTCCCTCTCTTGCCTTCAAGGCCTCTTTTAATGCAATCTTCTCCCTATTTATGATGGTCATTACTCTTGCTTGTTCTGTCTTGTAGTTTGTGAAGTAACCTTTTCTTTTTCAAGATCTACAAGAGTGGGCATTTTTATCTCTTGTTGCCTTGTGGAGTTGGCTTTGAAAATCCTTTACCAGTTTGTCCTAATCTTCATTGTGGCACATGGCCAAAGGCACTGAAGTGATTGATACTTCTAAATAGGGTACCTTTGGTCCTTGGCGTGGCTTTGTGTCAGCCCACTACTAGCCTTTTTGTTCCTACAAGGGGGGCTCCTTCGATGGGTGCAAGTGCAATTTCTTATAATTTTCTAATGAGATACTACACCTAGGCCATGATATTGATTTCGTTGATCACCCATTTTGCAGTACCCTATGTGGGGGTGATTGTTGGTGTGGCCAAGACTGGTGGGATTGGTTGTAGTGGGGCTTTACCCTTACCTTTTGCCACGGTTTTGGTCCCGCTTCTTCAGTTGTGCTTGTGCTTGGCGTGTCCTCTCTTATTGGGCTTGTTCTTCCTCCTCTTGTTGCCTCTTTTTGTGCTCTTCTTCTATCTTCTTTGACTCCTCCTCCACCCTTTGCAGCTCTCTGTTTTCCTCAGTGGTGGAGGGAGTCCTTTGTATGGGGATTTTGAGAGTGATCTTTTTTCTCCCCTCTTGGTTTGAAAACTTTGAGCCTTGCTGCTCATTGACTATCCTCTCACTCAAGGCTTCTTGTGGTTGAGATGGTTGGTCATTCTTCTTTTCATCAACAATTCTTTTTGTGTTGTCCTACTATTATTTGTGGCTTTCTTCTTCTCTCAGTTCTCTTGCTGAAAGCAAGATGGTCGAGCTTGCTAGGGTGGGAGAGTGATGCTCCTCATGGATTGATGACAGCTATGGGGTCTCCTTTACTACTTCTCTTTCTACCTCCCCTAGAGATTCCTAGATAATGGTCATTAACACTCCTCCAAAGCCTACTGTCAAAGCCTTGGAGGTAGGTTTTTTCCTCTCGAACTCTACTATGGTATCCAGAGACTCCCCTCTTGCCACCCTTGGTGCTGTGGCTAGTACCTTTGCTGATGCTTGTATCGTCCTTTGGATGTAGGCATTCCAATTTACCTCGTTCAAGGTGTTGGCTGCAAGGCTTTCCAGCAATTGTATGCCAATTCTATTCATAAGGGCATTGTATCTCTGGCTTGAAAAAAGGGTGTGGATCATTTTAGCATGCAGTCAAATGGCGGGGTCTAGAATATCAGCTGGACTAATTCCATCATTAGTATAGACCTTCATTTTGTCCATCCCCAACATTCCGTACAGATCCCTCTTTGGCCTCTTCTCCAGCTTCTCTGCTAACCCCAGTGCCTTCTCCACGATCTCTAGATGACAACTTCCACCCTTCTAGAGGTTTTGCCTTGCCTAATAGTCACCATGCCACTATTCCTTTGGACATCGAAAGTCCTCATATGCATTTATCGTGGTTGATGTCTTGTCCCATATTTTCTAGGTACTTGGTAAGGTTACATTGCTCTATCATATGTGCTACTGCCTCTTTGAATGTCACCACTCCTTCTAGATTGTGGATGTTGCAATATTTTAATTGGTTGAATGCGCAGATCTCCATGGCTAATTTATATCTTCCATTCTCCTCCTCTAAGAAGGGGAGCTTGTTGACTTTATCTTGTTGTCCTGCCATTTAGGTTCTTGTCACCACACAATGTGCCACGATTAGTTTTCTTTAAAAGGCATCTCTTGCATAAAAAGTAAAATGACAAGAAAGATTAGTGTTGGACAATGAGGAATATAACCCACAAACTAAGAATTCTCATACCAACAATCCACACACTTCACACATTCATTCTTTCATTTTAGAATTCAATTTCTCTTTTGAGTTTTCATTACTCCCCTTTTCCCAGGATGAAAATCATTCCTAGGATTGGGGGAATCAAGGTGTATGGGCATGCGTTGCATCCATGGTGTGTTCACCTTCTCAAGAACAAGTTGTAAAACTTGGGGTTATACTCAAGAGTCACATAATGGTCCATATCCTATGGGTGAATGCCTACTTGTGTGATGTAAGTTAATACATCGGTTAAGATGTCATCAGAATTGAGCCAACTTGCAACGTGGAGTTCCTCCTCCATTAGAATCTTATCCATGTATGGGTGAAGCATGATATTGTCTTCTAATGGCTGATTCCTAGTTATGGCCAACACTCTAAATGAGGTGGGGGCCAAATAGGTCAGGTTATACTTGCCAGCCTTGATGGCACATCGTTGCTTTGTAGTATTGGTCATGATTTGGTAACCCTCTTGAGCCCATGAAAGGCTGAAATTATACCACTTGTAAGAAATTGGACTCAAATTCAACAAGTAGTTGGAGTTCAAAAAGCTCTTGTGGTGTCATGGAAATTTTACTTTTCTTATAGGATGTGATCAAGCATTGGCTTACGGCCTTTTCTTGTGAGATTTCACTACCAATCATCTCATTTACAATACTAGAAGTCTTAATAAAGATGAATTCGTATTCTTCCCAAGAACACAATAAGGAATGTACCTCATTTGCTATGGGTTCGTCAAGTAGGCCTAGGTCTAGACGTTCGTAACTTCTAGTAAATAGTGTGAAAGTTGAATCCAACCATCGGATGCAAGTAGGCAAGTCATCCCATGTGTCCATGCTATATTGGATGCTACCTCAAGAACGAATCGTCATGGGGCTACGGTGGCTTAAGATGTGTTGGTGGCTTAGGTTTAGTTGAACATGACAATTTGATGCATGGTACTTCCAATTGAAGATTCTCAGTGGGTGTGGCAGGCTTGAATTGTGAGGTCAAAGTTCAACATGACCAATGGCAAGGTGGATGCGCTACGAGTCTCGTAGTCAACATTACAATGAACTTGTTTTTTGAACGCTCATCCTAGCAATGTCTCCTTACCAACACTTTGCTTGTTGGGTAGCATGTAGAAAATGACAGGTAGACTCTTAGTCTTGACAAAAACCATTAATTTGCATATCCCCAAGAGTGGATAGTATTGCCCCCCCAAACAGGTTCATTTTCGCAATGGTTGATTGCAATTGGGGTTGACCCATGGCAGTCCAATGTTTGTGAGTTAAGGCATTGGCATCGACTTCCTCATCAATTAGTGCATTAAGGGAGTATGCCTTTAGGGAGGTTACAGTGATCCGTAGCTAGGTTGGTGCTACTACTTCCTCATCTGTCTCCTCGAGTTCTGTGATGGTTGCAACCCTCACATTCAACAGTCGTTCTATTATTGGAGATTCATAAAGTGGATGTGATTAAGGGTAATACTTTCTGATGTGACTTCTATTGAAGAAACCTATACCCTGTCCTTCTAGGGTTTCAAGTTCCATATTCCCTATTCTACTAATATTACGAACCTTGAAGGGTCCCAATCCCCTAAACTTCATTTTCTACTTGTGTCCCTTGATAGAGTATAACAAGACTCAATCTCCTTTCCCAAAGTCTCATTGCTTGACATATTTGTTAAACCAACTCTTGTGGCATGCTTCAATAACTAATTTTTCCATGCTTCTTGGCCCTCCCATCTCTCTTGGGATGTTGTTCTCAAGTTGGGAACAAAGAATTCCACTAGCAAAATAGATTTGGTTTTGTAAGTCAACTTGAATGGAGTCTATCATGTGGCTATTTTGTAGGCCATTCTATATTCCCATAAATTTGCCATAAGCTTGTTGTCTCAGTCACTACATGAGGGAGGGACAACTTTTGTTAGAATACCCACCAAGATCTTGTTTGTGGATTTGGTTTGATCATTAGCTTGTGGATAATATGGAGAGGACTTCCTATGGATTATTAAGAATGTGGATAGCAAGGGAGCGATCACTTTGTTGATAAAGTGTGTGCCTTGGTCACTAAAACCAACTCTATGGGGAAATCAAATCATGAGATTACTTGCTCCTAGAGAAACTTGGCCGTGGTCCTTGCATCATTTTTGTGAGTTGTTCGAGCTTTCACCCACTTGCTGAGATAGTGGGTGGCAACAATGATGTATTTGGCTTGGAAGTATTGAGATGTAGGGCTAATTGGGCCAATGAAATTGATTTCCCACTTCTTGAATGGTTGGCATGTGATCACTAGGGTTAACTCCATTTTGTCCTTACAAGTAGGGACTTTAGTCCGTTGGCACTTATCATAATGTTTTACAAACTTAGTCGCATCGGAGAATAGCATTGGCCACCACAATTGGGACTGGAGCACCTTGCGTGTGGAGGAAGGATAAAACTCATGGAGACATCTTGAGAAAAATTAAGAAGATCAAGTAGAAGAATATGCTCAAAAGTTCAAGAACTTGCTTAATAGGTTTGGATGTTGCAAATGCACCATCAATAGAGATGCAGATTACTTACTTCATTAAGGGATTGAGGGGCAAAATTAGGAATCCAATCGCTAACTAGAGATTGTTCAGAATGATACACAAGATACCATGATAAGAGTTGCTATGATGATGGAGAGAAGGTGTAGTGGGAGCTCACGCTCAACCGCCAAGACCCACGGACTGCTTATTATTCAAGAGTTTCAAGCAAGCTCTAATGGCTATCTCTCACCTGGCCGACGCACCTTCGATCCCACACGGGTGTAGTGAGCTTACCTTGATGCCAGAATGAGTGGCCTCCTCCCGCAACCACTTCGATAGCTCCATGATCCTAGTTGTGAGCTCAAGAAACCTCAAGCCTCCTCCTTCGAGCTCCATCCTCCATAGCCATGCACGGGTCAGGAAAAGGGAAGAGAGGAGAAGATGGAGAGCTTCTCCACCACGGTCCCTCACCCTCACACTCACTCCCTCACACTCTCACACTCCCTCTCTCAAGAACAAGCACACACAAGTAAGAGGGAGAGGAGAGAGGAAGAAGAAGCCACTTTAGCTACACACCAAAGAATGAGCTTCTCATTCACTTTTCAAATTTATATATAAGCCCTAAATCCCTTGGGCACCCATCCCCTTTTTTACATGACCAAGCATCTTGCCAAGGTCCTCTTTCCCTATTCCTGTCCAGTTGCCTTATCCCTTCATCTATGCTCGTCTAGATTTTACAATTTTCACAGGAGGGAGCTTGGTGCTCTTTTACAAAATTATGGTGATGCCTTTGCATTTTAAAATGCGCATTTATCTTCGACTTGACCTTTTGTCACCCACTATCTCAGCAAGTGGGTTAACATTACTTTTTGATTTCTTTTTTCTGTCTTGCATTGGGGTTAACATTACCCCCCTCCTAGGAGTGCCAATCCCATGGCACTCATGGGTCTTTGTTTATGAGGGCTCGGCAATTTGAAGGGCGGTCATGTGAGTTGATGATGGGGCATTGTTGGGATTGGTCATGGGAGAGAAGCTTGTCAATTAATTGCGACGGTGCAAGTTGAGGGTATGTCGAGTGGATAGAGAAGAAAAGTGCATTGCCTAGGGGGTGTGTCTACCTTACCGTGTGGTGCATTGTGCTCATGCTAGTGGAATTGGGACCTGGGTCAAGCCAGGGTGTTGTCCCACACTTGAGGACCCAATCATGTGGGAGGGAGGTGTGGTGGGTGTAGCTTAGGGAGAGAGGTCTAACCATAGGCGAAGTTGAACTCCCTAGGTATGCCCTACCCTTGATGTACCCTAAGCATGAAGTGGGGAATCAAAATGGGCCAGGGGGAGGGAGCCGACCGACTGAAGCCACTGGGCGCACCCAACTTGAGAACCCCTAGGTGCAGTGGCGGTGATACTCATGAGTTTCTTGTTTTTTCTTGTGATTTTCTTATTTGTTTTCTTGTTCTTGTCCTTTTCTTTCTCTCTTTTCTTTTTCTTTTGCCGTCTTTCCTCTTCTTTTCTCTCTCTCTTTTTTTTAAAATAAATTATAACAAGGAGCTAATCTTTGTCGTTGTGGTCATGAGAGGGAGAAGTGGGGGATTTAAGGGACTTACTAAGATAGCTTTCCCCTTGCATGTATCCTTTTATGCACATTGGAATATTGAGAGGGTTTGTGGATAAAAAGGGGTGGTTGTAGCTAATGAAATGGCTGTCGCTCATGTTCTTTAAGAGGGATACATAAAAAGATGGTAAGAGGGCAGCGCACATCATTAGCCTAGCCATTGCACAGTGATTTGTGCCAGCATTGAGATAAAAAAAGAGTAGCGGGAGGCAGTATTCTTGCAGAGTAGGGCCTTGCCTTAATAATACTCTAAGGAGCCTAAGGTAATTACAAGTTGTGAGGAAAGCGGGGTCCGCAAAAGAGCTGAATTCATTGAGGAAGTGGTCAATAGAGGCATACAAGTCATGCTTAAAAAAGGTGAATGCTTCCTCAGGCTTAGTTGTGTTGACATTATAGATTTTTGGGAAGTCATATCAACCATGGATGTTTGGATTGAAGTCCACTCCTACCCTTCTAGGATATGGCATGTAGGTGGGGTTATTCCTCTCAAAGGGTAGGGTGTTGTAGAACGACATCCAGGCATCCATGTTTTCATTTGGATGTGCCTTCTCCACCTTGGCTAGCACTCGTAGCCCTTTACTATTTTGGGTACTTCCATGACCTTGTTCTCCCAGTAGTGAGGAGCCAATGTTTCCCATAAGGTAGGGTTCTTCTCTCTTTCAGCAACCCACCTGTCTCCCAGCCTTCTTCCTACATTAATCACTTCTTCCACCAACTTGGTTGATAAAACTCTTCTCAATGTAGTGGAGAATCAAAAATTAAAGTTGAAGGGCTCACTGTCATTTTCCTTCTGCTCCCATACTATGAGTTTTGCATTCCAATCTATTGGAAAATAGTCTTCTCTTGGAGGAATGGGTGCTTTTGGGGCCACTACTGGTTGAGCTCTCAGCCTCCTCCATGCCTCGTCTAGTATGTTCATTATTCTCTTTTTTATATCTACTTTTCTTTCAGTAATGGTGTCTACCTCCTATTGTATTACTGGCCGTGGCTATGGGACTAACTCCTTGTCTTGCTGCCCCATTTCAAAGCTTGGCCTTGCTTCTTCAGTCGGCCTTTGCATCTCCTATCCCCTGTGCTCTTGTGGCTATGCTTCCTTGGGCCCTAGATAGTCTGCTTCTTGGACCATCAAGCCTGCATGCCCTTAGTAAGTAGTCTCTTTGATGTTGTGGGCCCTGGGATGGTTCCTATTACTTGTGGTTGGATGTGCAACCCGTGTCTTAGAGCCCTGCACGGGAGATCTCCAATTTTCTCCTTAATGATTCAATGGCCTCCTCCTCTTCTAATTGTGTGGTGTCTAAGAGAGTATTAAGGAAGGCGCGTTGTTGGGCTTCTAAGCTTATTTGCACGGCCTCTGCGTTGCTTTCTACTATCACCTTGTCACCTTCTGTGCAAGGGCTAGTCAACTCACTAAGTCTCTTACCCATCCTTCACTCCTACCCACCCATTCATTTGCTCTTCTTTTCATCTCTTCCAAGCTTTTGCTATGCCTTTGAGCTAAGGCCCTTATTCTTTGCTCTTGTTTCTCGATTTCTCTTTCTAGTCTCTCATGCTCTTCTAGTTCTACAACCACCCTCTTCTCCAAATTGTGCATGTTTTCATGGTATCATTGAGCCCTCTCTTCTTCTCCGGCTACAAACTCCTCCATGGCATTTTGGACCCTTTTCATCCTTGTTTGCAGCTCTTCTTGTTGTAGGATTAAGAGCTTGTACTCCCTTTGAAGCCCCATCAGCTCTCCTGATTCTCATCTTTAAGCCTCTTTTGCCAGCTTTCCTCTTGCTCCTCCTTAGCCCTGAGCTCCGCCTTTGGCTCACTTATTTCTCTTTAATAACTAGCTACTTGGAGAGTTTTCTCAAGCTCGAAGGCTACTAGTGCATCTTTCTCCACTTCTAACTCGGCCGCAACCATCTTCTTTTCCTCCTTCTCTATTTCTAGCCAGGAAAGGAGTTCTTTGACATAATCTTCATAATTCTAGATGATGGTAGTGCTATAGGGATAGCCGTTGTGGATGCGTCTACCTTTTGTCTCTTAGGATCTTGTCGTGATTTCGCATCCCCAGCTGCTGGTTGTAGAGGGAGCTCACCACTTAATTGCCAAGACCCATGGGGTGCTTATCCCTTCAAGCATTTCAAGTATGGCTATCTCTCACCTAGTTAATGCGCCTTCAATCCTACCGGGGTGTAGTGAGCTTACCTTGATGCCCAAATGAGTTGCCTCCTCCCTCAAGCACACCGGTAGCTCCACGATTTGTGATGCAAGCTCAAGCACCCTCAAGCCTCCACCTTCAAGCTCCATCCTCCATAGCCGCATGCAAGAGAAGAGAAGAGAAGAGAAGAGAAGAAGAAGAGAGGAGAAGATGGAGAGCTTTACCTCCAAGATCCCTCACCCTCACAAACTCACTCCCTCTCTCAAGCACACACAAGCAAGAAAAGAGAAGAGAGGAAGAGAAGAAGATGAGCCCATTTTTTCCACACACCAAAGAATGAGCTTCTCTATATACTTTTTGGATTTTATACATGTGGGGCTTTGCTGATGAGGGCTTGGTGCTTGGAAGGGTGGTTGCTGAGGCGATGATGGGCCTTGTGTGGTTGGGTACTAGGTGAGAAGCTTGGCAAATGATTGTGTTGTTGGAGGTCGAGGATATGTTGCGTGGATGGTGGGGCCTCCGATGTTGGTGGTTTGCAACATCCATCACATTACTTGAAAGAGAAGAAGTGTGCTACCTGGGGATGTGTCTACCTTACCATGTGGTGCATTGTGCTTGTGCAAGTGGAACTGGGAGCTGGGTCTTACTGCATGCAAGCCTAGGTGGTATCCCACACTTGAGGACCTAGTTCATGCATAAGGGAGGTGTGGTGGGTGCGACTTAGGGGGACAGGTGAGTGTGACCTCCCTAGGTATGTCCTGCTCTTGATGTGCCTTAAGTGTGTGTAGTGGGGAATCAAAAGGGCTAGGGGGTTAGGGATCCATGGCCGACTGAAGCCACCGGACGCACCCGACTTGAGAACCCCTAGATGCAGTGCTTGTGGCCTATGTGAAGTGAGGTGGTCTAACTGCTTTGCTCGTGAGATGCTTCTATTTTCTATTTGTTCTCTCCTTTAAAAATAAAAATAATAAAATTACATAGTCATATGAGAGTTAGTCTTCACCATTTGAGCGGGGTAGAGATGGGGACCTAAGAGATTTATTCAAGAATTGCCAACTCTGCAAGTACCCTTTGAGATTTAGGCGTACTTTAGAGTGGTAGTAGAAAGAAATGGATGATTGCAAAGCATAAAGTGGCTATCATTCATATATTTGAGGAGGAAAAAGTAAAACAAAGCGAGAAGAGTAGCTCGCATCATCAATCAAGTCATGGTGTAGCTGTCTATGGCATTGGGATCAAAATAGAGGGTTGGAAGGCCACGTTCTTGTGGAGTGGGATCTTGCCTTAGTAGTATTCTAAGTAGTCTAAGGTAATTACATGTAGTGATGAAAGCAAGGCCAGGGCAAGAGGAGAATTCATCTACAAAGCAGACTTTAGAGTCATACAAATCTTCGGATGCAAAGACAAGGGCCTCTTTAGGTTTAGTACAGTTTGCATTAGTCTCCTTATCCATGGTGGTCAGGTTGTTAGCTATGAACATAGATCAATGCTTCTCCCCTTCCTTGGCCTAGTTGACTTTCTTAAACTTAGCGAGTCCTTCAATCCATCCGATGGATTGTCCTTATTGTTTAATGCCCAACAATACTATAATCCAATCTCCTTTTTCGAACTTCATAATTCCTTAGAGAAATCCTAATGTTTCTTCTGTCTCTCAACTTTTAAATCCTTGTCTTTTTTTCTTCCCTTCCTCCTTTAACTTCTTCTACCATATACAAAGTAGAAAGTCCCCCTTGGTGTATTGAGTTTTAGAAGGTCGAGGGATTCCAGGGTCACTATCAGAGCTGACGTTGAATTTTGAGTTGATGTCATAACCTTTGCTAGATGAGGGTACTTCACTTGGGGTTCATAGCTCAGATTTAACTCCTACTTTTATACATGGTTTTATTGAGTCGATTTGGTTGAGTCTTGTTGATCGTAGACAAAAACCTCAATGTACTCAAGCCAAGTTTAATCACGATCCATTCTGACTTCTCCTCCATTGACAAGAAATGCACTCATTTATTTTGGCTTAGAGTCCATCATGGTTTACTCTATTATGTGCTCATCATTGTCATAGTCAATGGCCTTGATCTCATTTGATAAAGGTTTCATCCTTAAATTCATTGCTAGTTTATTTACTCTCTAAGTCCTCATGATTGAAAGTCTTTTTATTTGTTTGGTCATCATCATGAGCTAGAGTTTCACATCAACTTTTGAGCTTTCAAGGAGTTCTTCAAGGGGCTTGATGAAAATATGGGGGAAGAGAGAGGGAGCTTGAGCTCTTGCAAGATGCAAAACATATAAAAAGAATACACACAAGATAGAAAACTAAAGACCCTAGTCTTGTTCATCTTCTTCACTACATGACTCTACTAAAAAATCGGAGAGAGTATAAAAGCGGTCCATAATGTGACCATGCTAAATAGAAAAATGAATAGATAGATATCCCATAACTTGGATAGGTGGAGTCAACTATTAAGTGTCATTGGAATGATATACCAATGTGGATACCAACCACATTAGTGATATGAATGCAAAAATAGTCATGTGAATACATTAGTGTTAGCTTGTGTTGAGCTTGACATCTCAACACTCCCCCTCAAGCTCAATGCCATGACATGTACTCCAAGTAGACTTCAAAAACACCAAAGCTTTTCTACTCCTAGGGCCTTTGTGAGAATATCTACAATCTTATCCTATATGCTCACATATATGAGATCTATGTCACTTGTGAAGAGATGCTCTTTGATGAGATGGTAGTGAACCTCAATGTGTTTCATATGTGCATGAAACATTGTGTTCCTATCCAACTATATACTGCTCATGTTATCACAATAAATGACAACTTTGTTGTCTCTCTATATCCCAAATCAACAAGTAGCTTTCACATCCAAGGTACTTCACATGCTATCATAACAGCACCCCTGTACTCTGCATGTGTACTCGATAAAGCAATAGTGGGACATTTTTTACTGCTCCAAGTCATAGCCCCACTCTCAAAGGAAATATACATTACAACTCGTGGACTTCCTGTGAGACATACTACCTGCCCAATCTGCATCAATATAACCAAATAACTACACCATCGAGTTAGCCTCATAGAAGATACCATGATTCAAAGTGGCTTTAAGGTACCACAAGGTGTGTCTCACACTATCCAAATGAGGTTTACGAGGCACCTACATAAACTAACTCTCCAGGCCAACTATGTAGTTACAATGTGGCCCAATGATAATGGTGAAGATCAAACTTTCTACCATCTTCTTGTACATTATGGGATCCTCCAATATCTCACCCACGTCAGCACTTAGCTTCAATTTTTGATCCAATGGCACTGAGATTGGTTTACAATCAGCCATACCATACTTTGTCAAAATATCCAAGATATACTACCTTTGTGAGAACCATATCCCCTTAGATCTTTTATCACTTCAATGCCAAGAAAGTACTTCAGCTCTCCCAAATCTTTGATGTCAAATTTCTGCTTGAGAAGACTCTTCACATGATCCACCTCTTGCACATTATCACCCCCAACTATCAAATCATCCACATACAAGGTAATGATAGCAATGCCCCTACCACTCTGATGCCCATAAAGTGAGTGATCTACTTTTCCAACATCAAAACCAATAGAGACAAGATAATGTGATATCTTGTCATTCCATGCTCTTGGTGCCTGTTTCAATCTATACAAGGTTTTGTGTAGCCTACACACATAATCAAGGTGAAGCATACTCTTGTAACCTTGTGGCTACTCCATGTTCACTTCTTTTAACTCACAATGCAAGAATGCATTCTTTACATCCATTTGATGCAAGACCCAGCCTTTTGATGTAGCCATTCTGCAATGACAACTCTTATAGTTGCCATCTTTGCCACTGGAACAAATGTCTCCTCATAATCAATCCCATAAGTCTATGAATAAGCTTTGGCAACCAGTCTTGCCTTATACTTATTGACACTACCATCTACATTATGTTTTACTTTGTAAACCCACTTGTAGCCTATAGCTTTCTTTCCCTCAAGTAGTGGCACCAAATCCCAAGTCTAATTTACAACCAATGCAGCCATTTCTTTATCCATGGATTTCTCTTGATACAAATGACCAATAGCTTTCTCAAAATAAGTGGGTTCAATTGATTTTATAGTGTTTACCATGTATAATAGTGAGCAAGATAGCCATTCTATGTCAACATGTTTACAGGATACCTTTGTGATCCCTTTGCATCATCCTTGGTTTTTCTCACACAAGGTGTACAAACAATTGGAATATCAAACTCCTCATCCATACTCTGACTTGAACCGTTAGATTCACCATCTACATGTGAATAGCCTGCAAAAGTATCTCTCACACCAAGTGACTCAACCATCTTTTCTTTTCCCTTGTGTGATACATTTTCTATGCTTATAATAAGTGCTATTCACACAAAACTTGCCACTCCATGATCTCTCAATAGACCTACTAAAAGATGACTCTTCTAGCACACAGAATGCCTGTGATTGTGGAGCCACATTTTTTGTAATCGCCTTTTTTTGCATCATAAAAAATAACCTATTTTTCAATAGCTTACCGATTGCTCAACTCATCAAACACAACATCTATGATCATTGTAACTTGTGTGTATTTGGATTATAACACCTGTAATCCTTTGCTCAAGGGAATAGCCAACAAATATACACTTTTCAGCCTTCATATCTAACTTCTTTCTTAGCTCATCATCAGGAACATGTACATATGCAATGCATCCAAATACTTTAATATATGACAAATCAAATTTCTTGCCAATAAACTTTTCCTTTGGTGTCACATCATGCAATGTAGTGGTGGGAGTCTTGCTCATAATATACACAGTTGTAGAGATAGCTTTAGCCCAATAATAATAAGGTATATTCTTTTCAGCCCATCAAGGCTCGTGCAAATTCTGCAATGTGCATGTTCTTCCTTCCAATAACATCATTCTATTGTGTAGAGTATAATACTTGCATGTAAACTATCTTTGAATTCCATGCTAGTTCAAAAATTTACCGAATTCATTTGAGAAGTACTCTCCCCCTCCATTTGATCTTGGGTACCTAATCTATATACCTATTCATTTCTCAACTAGATTTTAACATCTTGAAAATGGGAAAATACCTCACTTTTCTCCTTCATGAAATACACCAATGTGTTCCGTAAATGATCCAATAATTGTTACATAATACTTACATCTAGCCATTGATGTAGTATTTGTAGGACCCCACACATCTAAATGTACAACATCAAGTAAGTGATTGCTTATATGTTTAACATGAGGAAATACATAATTTTTCTATTTTCCAAATGGGCATGCTTTATACACTTTCTGCATATTAGCCACTTTGCTTAAACAAGCTTGTCACAGTTTCATATGACTATATATTTTTCAACCACTGCACATTTACATGGCCAATACATTTATGCCAAATATCAATATTAGCCACCATAACTCCTTCACCTTGTGCAAACATAGTAGCTTTTATCTTGAGTACATTTATATCTAAGGTAAACATCCTTCCCACATGCTTGTCTTTTGCAACTAGTTTACATTCATTCTTGAAATCTTCTACAAAGTAGCCATTCTAATTGAACTTTACTTGCACTACTCAACCATTTTCCCACAACAAAAACGAACTAACTTTTTTTAATGTTAGGCATACGTAGCACATCAACCAAATACTTAACTTTTTCTATCCTTCATAAACAATGGGATACTCCCAACATGAGCCATAGGATGCACTATTTTATAACTTGTTTCCATAAAACCAGACATTTCAAGATTTTTCATTTCTCTAAGCCATTATCCATGAGACATCATATGATTAGAGGCACCTCAATCAATATACCATACATGATCATTGATTATTATTGATGCATTTGCATTTATTGCATTCATCATATGCTACATAGCAAACAACTTCTTATTATCAACCTAATTACTGGTAGATGCATAATTGTTATGATGTCTTCTCCCATTTCTGTTATTTTCACCTCTTCTCTTTTTTAGGAAATCATATGAAATATGACCTTTTCGACCACAATTATAACATTCTTTGTTATCATAACCCACATTATGTCTGCCACATCCTGTATAGTTCCCCTTTCCTTGAGATTGGACTCTACCATATGTATGTAACTGCTCCCATGAGCCATGAGATTACGCCTAATTTTTCCCATAATAGCCACCATTGTGGCCTCTACCACCACAACCTCTACATCTACTTGTGTTAGAGTAGAGCACATGTTCTAAGTTGTTCTTGCTTTGACAAAGATACATCAAGACCAAAATTTTATATTCTAATATCAACATAAATATTAGATTGCAAAATCAGGAATGGTATCTCGTGTTGATGGAGGTTTGAAACTACTTGCACTCCTTGCCCAAGCCATCCAAGCATGCAGCCACTATACTATCATCATCAACCTACACTTTAATAGATCCAAGAGCTTCAACAATGCTCTGAACCTTCAATCATGGTCATTAATAGATAGATTGCGGCACTTGATGTTGTCTAACTTAGACTTCAACTACAACTTTCTAACTTTGATTTTTGTACCGAATAGTTCAACTAGGTTATTTGATGCTCTTGCAGGACTGTTTGCATCTTGTCTATGCCCAATCATATTGTCTAAAACCTAGCGCATAACTTTTCGAGCAACTTGGTTTCATTCCTCAAATACATTGTCTCCTCCAGCATAGCATTTTCCTCTGGTAAATCTAGAGCCTTAGCATTATCTCTCCTTCGATGTAGTCCTAATAATCTTTACCCATAAGGAAATTGGTAAATTTTAACTTCCAAGTATGGAAGTTATGCTTATCAAGCTTGTCATTGACAATGCGATTAAATCCCTCCAACATTCTATAGTGGAATCCATAAATTAGCTTTTACTAATAACCTACTATTTTAAATAACTACTACCCATATTGTACTTAGTATACAAGTATACCCTAAGCAGCACCTATAATGTCTGACAATATCCAAATATTCTAATCATCCTAGTCATCTAAGAAGGGCAAGTCAATGGTTGCCAGATGACAAGGATGATTATAAAAGGGTAGGCAAGTCAATAATTGTCATTTAAGAAGGGCAAGTCAATGGTTGCAAGGATGTGCATCTAATTGCACTCGTCCTTTGGGTAAGAAATGTATTTAGTTAGAGTTTAGAATCCCTTTTAGGTTATATCACCTAATGCAATGATTGGGATAACTATATGCATTTTAGTTCCTTCCTAGAAGGCACTAACATGTAAAGCTCTTGGCATTAGGCTATGTGTTAGGCTAGGTATATGGATTTTAGTGTTTGCTCTTGCACAATTGCATCAATTGGCTAGTTACATGCCTTAAAGGCTTGCCAAATTGTAGGGTTTTGTTTCATTAGCAAACCAAGAGGTAGGGAGACTTAAGCCAAGGCCAATGTGGCCAACAATCCTACACTACTTTATTGTACCTACATTCTCTTGTCCTTTGTACACTAGGCTCTCATATGTGATACATTAGAATAATGTTATCACAATTAACTCCTTGTTTGGTAGACTCGATATCTCATTCCCATGGGGGTTGATCTACGTAGTTATGGAAGGTAGGTTGAATCTCAAAAGCTCACACACCTCATGATTTAGCACTAAGTCAATGTCCTTTAGATAAGCTTGAGTCTCGTGGACATAGTTTCCAACCTTCTCTACAATCTTCATTTGATGGTTGGAATTAGAATATTCCCCTATCTTTGTGCTATCTTTTTCTTCTATCTTTGGAGCTAAGGTTGTTGCTTCAACATCAAGGACCCTTCCCACAATTAATATAGTCGCGCTATCACTCTTTAGATTCATTGGCCTTCTTATTTTTATTCTTTTGTTAGAAATTATGTTTTTCATGCATAGTCATCTCCTATCTAAGCCTCAATCTGATTTAGACGGAGACATTAGGAGCTCTAAGATTCATTCTACCATGTGTTTTACCAAAGATGGTAGCTATTTCTAGAATATACCTTTCTTTTTTAGTAGGGTTTTATGCATCTTCACATTGATTGAGGTTTATTTCCATCTTGCACTTCTTTTTTAGTGGTTTTTTATTGCATTCAAACTAGCTTGATGAGGCAATCAACTTCAGCATTTCGCTCATTATTTTTTGCAAGTCAACCAATTTTTTTGCACTTTTGGGCATAATAGTTGGCTAGTTTTGAACATTATGGCTATATATAGCCTATTCTCCAAATCTACTTGCTCATTCAATCTATCTTGCATGTTTTAGCACACTCTGATGCTGCTCGAGACTCTCCATTTTCTTGTATTACCTTCCATCATTAGCCTAATCCAATGCCCTCACTAACTCCTTGGGCTATGGTGTAGGGACTGATTAGTCCTCCTTGTATTCAATATTCTTTTAGAGTTCAACGCAAATTTTATCCTTCCATTCTCTTCTTCCAATGCAATCTTTCTGTTCCCTTCTCTCTTGGTGTTTATGTTTTATCTTTTGTTGCACACTCTCACATGGTATCATTGGCAAAGTGAGGATTCATAGATTCTATGAAGAGAAGACAAGACTACACTCAGGTTGTTGTTTGGAGCAAATCTATAGTGAAGAATGCATATTTTTTGCATTGTTTGGGCCTTCTATAAAATATGTAGGGCAACTACAACTTCCTTTTGCAAGCTATAGCTGATTTTCCCTCCATTCAGGCATCTCGATACCAAAACATAAAATTTCCAAGTGTGTTTTTAGGTTTTCAAAGACAGATAACTACATGAACTTTTCCCTTCTCCTAATAGGCAATCACACCAATCAGAACATTGTGAAGAGCAACATGAAGATTGATACTTAAGAGTCACATTCTCCCTTTCTTAGGTCAGGAAAATTGGAACCCCCTACATCTCTTCCTACTTCTCTCCATATTAAATGCAAGAGAGGGGGGGGGGTCACTCATAAATGTATGTATGTATCACATGGCTTTAACATAAAGGATTCTTCAAATACCATTTTTATACTCTTCTACATACAAAAGCTACCATATAAAGAAATTATTTACACATTGAATAGAAAAGGGTTATGTTTTATTGAAGAAAAAAATCACAAATAAGGGTATTTATAAATAGGTCTTGAACACATATGATATAGAGGATATATATATAGTGAATCCCTAAGGGCGGAGAGCTTCCCCACCAAAAGAAGATCAAGTTGATGGATCAAACTACTCCCTTTAGTCATGTAAAGTGAAGTGCATCCTCAACACCTTTGGCTATTTGCCGTCTAGTGGACAATGCCAACATTGGTTCTATGATGAACTTGAGTTGCTCTATGGGATTTGCTCAACTCTAGAGCGTGGTCCTTTCTTTTCATGATCTTATAGGGTTTTATCATTGTCCATGTGTGTAGACTTTGAGTCATAGCAGATGTGTGGACAAAGTTAGCTTTCCTCTATCATTAAAAGACCTTTGCCATTGCATCACTCTAGAGAATAAAATTTGAATGCTCTCAGAGGAACACACCAACCAAATGGAGGATATGTGGGATGAGCTTGCATCCCTAGGTCAAACAATATCTTCATACGACATGGCAATGATCCTTTGTACTCATTTAACATCTCCCAAGTATGATGTTTTCTACACCAGTCTATTGACCTCTAGGGTACGGGAGAGTGTTTCTCTAGTAGAAGTTAATACTACTTGCTTTGGAGCATGAAGAGAGCCTTAAAGGGATTGGAGCAACTGGATCTAGCTCTATGAAAGCTTTTACTATAAGTTTAGGAGGGGGAGACAAGAAGGATAAGAATGCCATGAACAAGAAAAAGAAGCAAGTTACACATTCAGAGTCTTCATTGCACTCTAACACATATTCAAAGAAGCCTAAATGGTCATACTATGGGAAGGGTACTCATCCCAAGGAGAAGGGTTGGAAGAAATACCCTCACCTTCATTCACGAACAAAGGATGGTGCTAAATCCTCTAAGCCTTCCTCTTTTTCTATACCCTATATTTCCCATGAGTCTGTTTTCCTTCATACCCATGAGATGGAGGACCCTTCTTCAACGGTCTTCAAAGAGGACTTGGCCTATTGAAAATAGTGCTTCGAGTCACATGAATCCTTGAGGAGATTTGCAACACAACATCTTCATCCAATTGAGGGTACCCTTGGTGTTGATGATATCTATAGAGACGCAACCGCCAAGATGCGCAGGCTGCTTATTCCTTCAAGCGTTTCAAGAGAGCACTAATGGCTACCTCTCACATAGCCAATGTGCTATCCCTCTCTACGAGTGTAGTGAGCTTACCTTGATGCCCGATTGAGTTGCTTCCTCTCTCAAGCACTCCGATAGCTCCACGATTCCAAATGCAATCTCAAGCATCCTCAAGCCTCTTCCTCCACACTCCATCCTCCATAGCCACGTGCGAGACGAGAGAAGAGAAGAGAAAAAGAAGAAAGGAGATCCTAGAGGGCTTCACCTCCAAGATCCCTCACCCTCACATTCTCACTCCCTTACTCGCTCACACTCCCTCCCTCAAGCACTCACAAGCAAGTAAGCAAGAGAAGAGAAGGAGAGAAGAAGAAGAGTCCACTTTGCCACACACCCAAGAATGAGCTCTTATTCACTTTTTGAACTTTATAAACAAAACCCTAAATCCCTTTTGGGCGATCATCCCCTTATCCCCTTTTTTACATGACCGGCCATTGTGGCAAGGTCCTTTTTCCCATCCCCTTCTACTTGGTCCCGTCTACCCTTTTACAAGTTGCACAAGAGGGATCTTGGCGCTCATTTTCAAAATTTGTGGGGCATCTTCCACTTAAAAATGTGTTTTTGCCTTTAGCTTGATTTTAGAGGCCATCATTGTACCTTCACTTCTTCTCCATCCTACTTCTTCCTTGCCTCCATATTTTACTTCTTTTTCTTCCATCTCAAGCTGGGGTTAACATTCCCTCCTCCTATTATAATGCAGTCCCATGGCACTGATGTGGAGTGGTTAGAAGGGGTGATGGGTGTAGCCATATGGCTTTTTTGAGTTTGTATACAAGCCCTTGCGAGGGATGATGTTGGATGGACCATGGCCCTTGAAATTGAAGATGTAGTTGGGGTGGGTCCTTTTTTTGTTGCTGGTGTTGAGGGGATTTGTCCTTTGAAATTGAAGATAAAGTTCGATGGATCCCTGCATAGAGAGAGGTGGATGTGTAGATCCATCTTTGAAATTGAAGATAAAGCTGGATGGATATGTCGTTTGGCCCTTTGTGGCTGCCTTCTCCTGTGCTATTCCAAATGAGCTTCTTCATTCACTTTTTGACTGGGGCTGCCTCGATCTGCTGATGCCTTGTTTTGCCTTCATGGGAATGTTGTCGCATAAAATGGCCCCTCTGTTAGGTGGTTGCTAGTCCCGAGACATTGTGGTTTTGAGCTAATGAGGGTTTGATGAGAAAGGGCAGATGTGTGAGTCGATGATAATGGGGATGCAGAGGAATTAATTGGGAAGAAACAAATCACCTGGTTAAGGTAGTGGGGACTAGGGGCATATTGCATGGATGATGGGGCTGCCGAAGTCAGTGGTTGAGGCCCTTTGTTTGTACCTAAAAAGAAAAGAAGGTGTACTACTTGGGGGTATCTCTGCCTTACCATGCAGTGCGTGGTGCACATGCTTGTGGACTAGGAGATGGGTCAGGCCTCGATGGGTCTAACCTTGTGGGCTGGGAGATGGGGTCTACTAACCTTGGGCAAGCCCTCAGTGGTGTCCCACACTTGAGGACCCAATTTGTGCATAAGGGAGGTGTGGTGCAGGGAGCTGGGAGATGGGGTGTAACCTTGTGGGATGGGAGATGGGGTCTACTAACCTTGGGCAAGCCCTCAATGGTGTCCCACACTTGAGCACCCAATTTGTGCATAAGGGAGGTGTGGTGCAGGGAGCTTAGTGTGACAGGTCACCATAGGCAAGAGTTACCTTTCTAGGTATGTCTTACCCTTAATGTGCCCTAATGCATGTGTACTGGGGGATCAAAAGAGCTAGGGGGTTAGACAAGGAGATGGCCGGCATGGTTCCTGAACACACCTAACTTGAGAACCCCTAGGTGCAATGACTGTGACCTTTGTTTAGCTTGTTGTGTCAAAATGTGATTTCTCTTTTCATTTTCATTCTCTGTGATTTCCTTTTGGCTTTGTGCCTCCTTGTCTTTTTGGTTTTTTTTTCCTTATCTCTCATCTCCTCCTCCTCCTCCTCCTCCTCCTCCTCCTCCTCCTCCTTCTTCTTCTTTTCTTTTTTGGTTAAGTTACATAGGCATGACAGAAGTTAGTCTTCGTCATCCGAGTGACGTGGAGAAGGGGGCTTAATAGATTTGTTAAGGAATTGGCAGCTTTGGAGATATCCGTTGAGGTTTAAGTAGACTTGAAGGGTGGTGGTGGAGAGGAATGGATGATTACAGCGGGTGAAGCGGCTATCATCAATATCCTCTACAAGAGCTAAGCAAAATGAAGGTAATAGAGTAGCTCGCATCATTAGTCAAGCCATCGCACAACTATCTATAGTGTTAGGATCAAAATGGAGGACTGGGAGGCCGCGCTCTTGTGAAGTGGGATCTTGCCTAAGGAGTATCCTAAGCAGCCTAAGGTAATTACAAGTAGTAATAAAGACGGGGTCAGGGCATGAAGAGAATTCATTGGTGAAGTGGATTAGGGTATCATACAAATTTTTTGATGTGAAGACGAGGGCATTTTCATATATAGTACAATGAGGATTATAAATTATTGGGAAATCATATCGACCGTAGACACTGCAATCAAAATCCACTCCCACCCTTCGAGGGTAGGGCATAAAGGTCGGGTCATTCCGCTCGAAGTGTTGAGTGTTGCAAAAGGCCATCCAAGTGTCCATGTTGGTGTCACAAACCCATCTTCTCCATGTAGGTTGGCATTTGTAGCCGAGCACAAACCTGGGCACTTCAAAACTTTATTTTGCCAAAATTTGACATCTTCAGTGGCCCAAAATGTGGGGTTTTGCTCTCTCTCCTCCAGCCATTTCTATCCGAGCCTACCTCTGATATTAATCATCTCCTCCACTACCTTGATGAGAAAAACCCGTCCGCACATGGTTGGATAGGTGCCTGGGGTGCCCTCACTCCCTTGGCATTCCATTTTCTTCTTGTTTCCTCCACCATTTGTCTTCTTCTTTCCCTAAGTGCTGCATTTCTTTTTGCAGAGATGTCTGCGTGTTGCTGCTCTTCAAGCCGCGGGGAAGAAGGCAATGGGACAAGCTCTTCCTTGTGTGGTCCCATTTCAAAGTTCACATCTACCTCCCTCTCTTGCCTTGGCTCCTATTTCTCCTCTTCAGTGAATCCAAGTGAGTCCACTTCCTACGAGGTTAGGCCTGCCAATAAGAGATAGTGGCATTGCTCTTCCAGGCTTGGGCCAACTCCCTAGGTTGTGGCAGCATCTATAGTCCTACTTTTAGGACTCTACGAGCCATTCCGAGTTACTTTTTCATGGCCTTTATGGACTCCCCCTCCTCTGCCTGGGTGATGTCCAATAGAGTATTCAAGAAGGCGCATTGTTGCGTTTGGAAGCTCACTTGGGCAGCCTCCACTCTGCTTTCAGCAAGTATTTTGTCTTTCTCTACTTGAGCTAGACAGCGTGCCAAGGTTTTAACTCTTTTTTCATTCTGGTTGACCCATTCTTCTGCTCTCCTTTTCATATCTTCGAGGCTTTCCCTAGTCTTTGAGCTAGCATTGTCAGCCTTCATTCTTGATCTTCCATGTCCCCCCTTAGCTTCTACTGCTCTTCCTGTGCCAAGGTAGCCTCTTGAGTTAATCTTTCCACCTCTCTTTCGTACCTGTGAGCTCTTTCCTCCCTTAGCTCCTCCAATTCTTTTGTGGCTTTTGTGATTTTCTCCATTTCAGCTTGCAGATCTTTGTAGAGCCCCATAATCTCTTCATTATGTCCTCGTAGACATTGTATGGCCTCGGTTTCTTTGTCCAATTGTACCTGCCATTCCGCTTCTGTCTCTTCTTTAGCTTGTAGTTGCTCCTTTAGCTCATTAACTTCCCTTTGGACCATGGCTATTTAGCATGTTTTCTCCAACTGGGATGTAGCCCTGGTCTCTTTTTGGGCTTCTAGCTCTGCTACTGCGATTTTTTTCTCCTCCCTAGCTAGAGAAGCTACTTGACATATTCATTATATTCTCCGATAGCCTTTCTATTGTGGGAACAGAGTTTGTGGAGGTTGCCACCTTTTGCCTCTTCGGGTCTTGCCTCAACTCGGCGTTTGCTACAGCTGGCATTTTGGTTCCTACCAGAGGGGTTCCTTCTCTAGCTCCTTGGCTCATTTCTTTATTCACAAAGTACTGGACCAAACCCATTAGGTTGTTGGCATTCACCTGGGTCGTAGAACTGGGTGTGGACATGGCGGCGGTGGTGGTGGGCACCAGGGGAGTGAGAGCGGGGGTGATTGGGGCCTTACCCTTGCCTTCTCACACCGCAAGTGGCATGAACTCTGGCACGTGGGTGCTTGAGCTCAGCCCTTCATTGTCAAGCAGGCTTGCGGGTTCCGGTTCGCCTTGCTTGGACTGCTGCTCAATGGACCTGCGCGTTGCGAGGGCCATGTCTTCCTCCTCCTTTCTTCTCAACTCCTCCTCCTCCTCTTCTTGCTTTCTCCTTCTTTCCTCCTCGACCTTTTTGGACTCCCTACAAGCCTTTTGCAAGTTCACTTTTTCTTTTTTCCTCCTCTCCTCTTCCTGCCTTTCTTGTGCAATTTTATTATTCATCTTCTTAACCTTTCCTTGGCTAGTCTGCTTGTCTTGTTCCCTGTTTTCTTCTTCCTCACTTAGCGTCCTTTCACTGGACTATGCCTCTTGTTCCTAGTGAGGTGGTGACCTGCTTGGTGTTTCATCCACTCCTTCTCCTCCTCCTTCCTACCCTTGTCCTAAGGCTTCCCTATGATGGCGATAAGGACCCCACTGAATCCAATGGTTGAGGCCTTTGAAGATGAAGCCTTTCTTTTAGCCTTGGTAGCAGGGGATTCTCCTTCGGTGGGCTGTCCTCCCATTGCGAAAGACTTTGTAGAGGTCTCAATGGTCTTCCTCACAAAACCCTTGAGGTTCACCTCATCTAATGACTGTGCTACAATGCTCTCTAATAGGGGGGCATTAATGCGCCTCATGATGGTGTTGTACCTCTGACTAGAAAACAATGCATGCACCATCTTGGCTTGGAGTTGGACTTTGGGATCCAAAATATCAGCCAAGTTGATGCCGTTGTTGGTGTGGACCTTCAGCTTGTCCGTTCCTGGCAAGGCATATATGTCTCTCTTTGGCTTCCTCTCTACTTTGTTTGCGAAGCTCAATGCTTTTTCCACCAGCTCTACGGTCAATTCGATCTTCACTCGACAAGTTTCCTCTCCCTCATGCACAGTTACGGTGCCATGGTTCCTATGGAAAGTCTGCAAAAACTCTACATAGTGAATGTAGTTTACCCCCTGGCCTATTGCTTCCATATATTTTTGCAGATTGCATTGCTCAATGATTTGTCTCACAGCCCGTTCTTTCATGGCCACGTCTTCTAGGTTGAAGATATGCCATAACTTAAACTGGTTGAAGGCTCATGTTTCCACCGAAAGACTGTATTTTGCATGTTATTCTTTTGAAAAAGGCAATTTGCCAGTCTTTTCTTGTCCTGCCCATGATGGGTGCTTGTCATGAAACCATATTTGCCATTAGTGTTATTCAGAATAGTCACAAACAAAATAAAACAATTGTATATTTGTTGAACTTGAAAGGGAGAGACGGCTCGGATCAAAGCTTGGACTCGAGAGCTATGGCGGGAGAGCAAGAGCAAGAAAGAGAGAGACATGAAATGGGAACTCCAACAGTCACAATGTGTGACCGGGCCTTCCTTTATTCAAACTGTCACTAAAAGAATGAAGAATAAGGTGACGGTTTGACGAGCGCCCGCCACCTGCAGTGTGCAGTGGCGGTGACTGTTAGTGAAGTAATACACGGGCGGCTAGGCAGAGGCGCCTTTACCCCCAACAACCTCCCACTTAAAGGCGAATCTGCCCTAGTGAGGAGTGAAAAGAAAAAGAAAAAGAAAAGATAGTACAACATGTACACATGTACAACAGGATGAGGAAAGATGTCATCTCATCCCACGCCCATCAACCTCCTGAGGAAGGCAAAGTGCTCTGTAGAGAGGCTTTTTGTGAGCAGATCTACAGGATTCTGGTTAGTTGAGATCTTGACAAGATCAACAGACTTGTCCTCAATGACCCCACGTATGAAATGATACCTCACCTCAATGTGTTTCGTCTTCGCATGATTCTTGGCTAACTGAATAGCACTCATAGAATTCGAATGTAGTGTAGGGATAGCATCAATACCAAGGTCAGCAACCAAACGACCCAACCAAATGGCCTCCTTGCAAGCTTCAGTGGCTGCAACATACTCGGCCTCTGTAGTAGAAAGGGCCATGCATTTCTGCACCCTAGACATCCAAGAAACAGCACCTCCAACATAGGTGAATACATAGCCGGAAGTGGACTTCCTACTATCTGCATGTCCTGCATAATCAAAGTCTGTGTACCCCATGACTCCTGTATCCTAGCTGCCATAACATATGCACATATCTGCAGTGCCCTTCAAGTACCTCATGATACCCTTCACAACATCCCAATGCTTCTTGCCAGGTGTAGCCATATAGGGTGCCACAACACCAACTGCAAAGGCAATATCTGGATGAGTGGCTATCATGGCATACATAAGACTGCCCACTGCAGATGCATAGGAAATCTTGGCCATCTCGGCCCTCTGCTCATCTGTCTGCGGACAATCAGCCTGTGATACCTTCACATAAGAAGGCCATGGACCACCAATAGGCTTTATGTCCTGCATGCGGAAGCGCTCAAGGACTTTATGAATGTACTCCCTCTGTGACAAGTAGAGGAGCCCCTGATGCCTGTCGTGTCTAATGTGCATACCAAGTATGTGAGCAGCCTGTCCTAGATCTTTCATCTCAAAGCTCTTCTTGAGCTGATCCTTAAGAGCATCGAGCTCATCATGAGCTTTCCCTGCTATATCAGCATATCATCCACATAGAGAACCAAAATCAATAAAGAACCATCACGGGCTTTCTTCTGTAAAGACACGGATCCATAGCACTCCTACTGTAGCCCTGTGATTGCATAAAGGCATCAAACTTATGATACCACTCCCTAGGTGCCTGTTTCAAGCCTTAAAGACTTTTCTTCAATTTGCACACTAGGTGCTCCCTGCCAGGTTCTGCAAAGCCCTTAGACTGCTCCATATAAATCTCATCATGCAAGTGCCCATGTAAGAAAGCCTTCTTGACATCCATCTGGTATAAATCCAAGTCAAGCTGAGCAACCAAAGCCAAGACTAAGAGCAGGGTGGTTATCTTAACCACAGGAGAAAAGACCTCATCAAAGTCCACACCATACTCCTGCTTAAAACCCTTTGCTACCAATCTAGCCTTGTATGCCGGCTTGGGGTGTCCAGGGGTACTTTTCAGCTTGTACACCCACTTGCATGGCAAAGCCTTCTTGCCTGTAGGCAAGGAAACCAAATCCCAAGTTTCATTCTGATGCAAGAAGTCTATCTCAGACTGCATATCCCTCTTCCAAGAGTGAATGTCACCCCTGCGGATAGCCTCATCATAAGTGAAAGCTCGCCTGCATCTGTAACCAAGACATAATGCATCAAGGGCTAAAATCTATCAGGTGGACATTTGTCTCTAGTAGACCGTCTCACGGCAGGCTTTGCTACCTACCCAGCTGCCTGTCCAACACCCTGACCATGAGCATCTACCGCAGCTGTAGGCTATCCAACTGGTTGTGCGGGAGCTCTCAGCTCCTCCTGAAATATGACCCTGCGGATCTCAACAACTCTCTCAGGCAGCCGATGCATCTTTGTCTTCATGGAAGACTACATCATGACTGCGAATGACTTTCCGCGCCTGCAGATCCCAAAGATGGTAACCCATCTTGCCTGCATCCCCATAACCAAGGAAAATGCATTTGACACTCTTAGGATCCAGCTTACTTCTCTTGTCCCTGGGCACATGGCAAAATGCCTCACATCCAAAGACACGATAATACGCATAAGAGGGAGGTTTTCCAATCCATACCTCCTCTGCAACCTGGAAATCCAAACCACTAGAGGGTGATCTCTTTATGACATACACATGTGTACTAAGTGCCTCAGCCCAAAAGCTCTGTGGTAGGCCTACATGGCTAAGCATACTGCGTACACGCTCTTGGATTGTTCTATTCATCCGCTCAACCAAACCATTATGGGGGGGTTGTAGGGGGCGGTCAACTGACACTTAATACCCCTCTCAACACATAACTGCTAAAAAGTATGTGAGACATACTCACCCTCATTATCTGTCCTTAGGCATTTTAGCCTATACCCAGACTGGTTCTCAACCAATGCAAGCCATCTCTGAAATACAACCAAGACATCGGATTTCAGCTTAATGGGATAAGCCCAAACTTTCCATGAAAAATCATCTATGAACGTAACAAAATACTTTGCACCACCAATAGACTGACAAGGCATGGGCCCACAGACATCCAAATGTACCAATGCCAAGGGCTCACTCATGCGTGGCCTACCAGACTTTTTATGAGTAGACCTAGTTTGCCTGCCATAAAGACAATGCTCACATGAATCAAAACATGCATAATCAAGGGGCGGTAAGTATTGCAAACCTAAAAGCATTTTCATTCCCTTCAAAGACATATGGCCCAAATGGGCATGCCAAATAGATACATGTGGGATAGAACCCACAAACAAAACATGATCAAGGGAAGAAGCTAATACAATCAAGGGATAAAGGTTGCCAGCCTTGGCACCTCTCGCAATCACAAGTCTGCCACGAGTGATCTTCCATGCAGAGTCTCCAAAACATACATGATATCCTATGTCATCAAGCTGTCCAGCTGACATGAGACTGTATGTCAAAGCATGTACATGACGTACATCCTGCATAACAAAACTACTGCTAGAAGAAAACTGCATCCTAACATCACCAATGCCCACAATATCAAGAGAGTTGTCATCACCCAAGCGCACAGAACGTGAATAAAGTACGGTATGAATGAAACCACTCTCAACAAGGTGTCACATGAAAGGATGCACATGAGTCCAACAGCCAACACTGTACATACATAGAGTGTATCTCTGTCATCTGTGAGGCACTAGAAGAAGCTGCTAGGATATAATCATCATCATATCCTCAGGCTGCATAACATTGATCTCTTCAATTTTAACACTGGTCTTTGCAGGCACTATGCTGCGATCAGAAGACTTACCTGCACTTTGCCTTTTTCCTTAGCTTTGCGCCTTTCATTTTGAAATTCATGGGATTGTGGCCTAATATGGCCCTTTTTTCCACAATGGTGACAAGTAACATCTGCATTCCTGTCACGGGATTTGCTACGTGACTTTCTAGGAGACTTGGACTGAGATTTTTGAGAATCCCGTCCACGGCCACTACCACTACCATGCTTTCCATATCCATCATTCTTGCCTCTACCTGTCATAGCATGCGACACACGAAAGGCATCCAAATTCTTATCGTTAACCTCTTCCTACAGAAGAGCACTCTCAAATCAGATAATTTCAAGGTAACAGTAGAGGCACATAATGCAGTGCGGAATACATCCCATGACTCATTAAGAGTACCAAGCAAGAAAAGAGGAGTGACATCCTCTGCAAAAGTGATATCCTGCGAAGTCAAGCTCTTGAGTATAGCATGGAACTGGCTCAAGTGAGCAGGCATGGTCACATTCTCCTTCATGCGCAAATCCATAAGCTGCTTCAGCCAATACATCTAACTTGCTGGACTTTTCTTGTCATAGAGATTCTTGATCTTATTCCACAACTGCCATGCACTTTGTTCTGTGAGAGACAATACAATAGTGGACTTGCATAACTCATTAAGCTCAAGCTATTCCTCATCTGTCATAGTTGTAGGCGGATGCCCGCTCAACCTCAAAGGTTTGATCTGCAATTTCTGCACCAACACTTGCCAAATCTAGCTCTTTCAATAAGAGTAATTCGTACCATCAAGCTTAGTGATGTTGAAAATAGCATGATTAGTGGACGAACTCGCCATAATGCAAGCTGGAAGACTGTAGACAATTCAAAACTGCTTGCTATTTATAGTAGAAAATGACCAAAAAATCACCAGAATCGAGGGAAAATGGCAAGAAAAGTGGAACCAAAGCTGCTGCCCACACCAAGTACTAATGAAAGTACATCATTTCAAAGTGTTTCAACATAAAAAATCCATCAAGTACTAATGAAAGTACATCATTTCAGAGTGTTTCACTATGAAAAATCCATGTTAGTCCATACATATATGCTTGATGTAATAAATTTCATATTTCAGTAAAAAAGAGCTAACAGTGCCAAAATTGGATCCCAAGGCAATCAGATACTGCCAAGACCAAAGCCGGCATCATGCAGGCATAGCATAAGCATATGACGGTCGATAAGCATGAATCCAACACCCAAGTATGTCATACAAACATCTGCCAGTGAGTAGGCGCACCCCCCCAGTCAACAGGGCAAAGTGTTCCTACCACTACCAAAACTTGATACAAGTAGGTGTCAGTTCACAAAGATACAAATCCAAAACTGAGACTTAGCTCATAAGCATACAGTGAACCAAGACATATAATGTATCATCCCAAAGGGTAAGAAATCCCAAAGTCTCAAGTGTTTGTAACTGCTCAATGCATAAAAGTACCGCATGCTCAATGTTTGATAAGCATTCAAGAATGCTCCCACTGCCATAAAATCTGTATGTACAAGCTCAAGAGCTCAAGCCAAGGCAAGACACAGTGCCAATGACACAAGTCCAAGATAATACGTCAATAGTACATCCCGAACATGTAGGCAGTAGAGCATCCGTATGTAGCATCCATAAGCATGTAAGACATCAAATACATCCCAATCCAAACTCTGACAAGCCAAGTAACATCCAAGACTACTCCAGATAATCCAAAATGCATCCAAGGTAGAGCTTCAATGAGCACTCAAGCTCAACGTACGCATAGGGTAATCAACCGTGACATGAGCATCAAGCCATAGGCAACGGGTATGCATAAACCCAAGGAGCATCACTATCAAAGCATATACCACTGTCAAGCATGAACCATGTCAATGAGTGCGTAATGTCAAAGCTCTTCCAAAAGCATCCGGAATGAAATCCAAGCTCGAAGTCGTACCCCAAAGATCAATACTTCATGGCATATATCCAAGACATAGGCTAGAACCAATAGGCATAACCCAAAGCATGTAGGATAGCTTCAGCCCGCTTTTATTAAAGCATGAAATGACTGTCAAAAAATCGAGAAATTTCAATCCCAAATCAATGCCAAATGATTGCCAAACAATAGGCATACATTCCCTTAACATGTAGGCATCATACGAGACCAACCAGGCATCAAATGACAATGCCGGGCAAGCATAAGCATCAAATGTTACTATAGCACTGTTATAAACTATCTGTGGGCTATTATGACAGTCCCAAAATAGTGCTAAATCAGCCCAGAAGCAATGTCAGTGCTCAGCCTTCAATACCAAGCATCAAAGCATGTGCAAATGCCTCAAATGAAGCCTGTGGAAGTGCCCAATGGCCTGGAGCTTGAGGAGGACCGGTGTGGAGCAGATGTAGAGCAGCGTAGAAACAGGCACAAACAATGTGCTGCTGTCCTGGAGGGCCTGCAGCCCACGTGGCATGCCTGGGGTGGAGCAGGGGCTCAAGTAGGTGCCCAAGGGGGCACACACCAAGCCTCAAGGGTTCTTGAGCAGGGGCAATGAAGATATGAAGCAATGGAGCTTCAATGGTGGCTACCCCAAACTGTTCATAGCCTGTGTGACCTGAGAACTGAAGTAAACCATGAAGAAAATAATGAAATACCTCTGATGTAATGCCTTGAAGATGCCCAACAATGCCGGGAAGGTGCTCGAGAAGCCGAGGAGTGACGGGAGCTCGAAGGAGTCGGATATGGCTGCCGGGAAGGAGACCCAATGCGAGTAGGGAGTCAATGGGAAGCTGAGAATGCCACGAACCAAGCTCAAGAGTCGGGAAGCCGAGCTCTAATACCAATTGAAAGGGAGAGACGAATTGAAGCTTAGACTCGAGAGCTATGGCGGGAGAGCAAGAGCAAGAAAGAGAGAGACATGAAATGGGAACTCCAACAGTCACAATGTGTGATCGGGCCTTCCTTTATTCAAACTGTCACTAAAAGAATAAAGAATAAGGTGATGGTGACGGGCGCCCGCCACCTGCAGTGTGCAGTGGCGGTGACTGTTAGTGTAGTAATACATGGGCGGCTAGGTGGATGTGCCTTTACCCCCAATAGAACTAAATTGCTTGAGTGTGGAGTCGACTTTTCTTCCAATTAGTCTATTAATTTCAAATTTTTTTGACATTTTCCTCATTCACAAGTTGTTTCATCCTACCAATGTGTGCTTTTTCTTTATTGTTTTTCTTGTGTGTTTGGTTTGAGTTACCTTACCCTTACCCTTACCCTTACCTTACCTTATCCCCTCCCCCTTGGAATTGAGAAGAATCCTTCCTAGGATTGAAGACTAAAGTGTAGAGGGTATTTTGCGCATAGGTATAGTGCTTTACTTTTGCATGAGCAAAGCATAGAAATTTGGATTATATTTCATGTGAGCATACCGGTCCATGTCAAAAGTTCGGATGCCGAGCTGGGTGATGTAAGTAAGGACATCAAGCAATAAGTCAACGAAGTCCATGCAACTAGCAATATGCAATTCCTCCTCGATGAGGATGCGATTTGTCCCTGAATATGTTCCTCCATGGGTTAGGCACATATGGTCATTAATACCCTATAAGAGGTTGGAGCAACATAAGTTGGGTAATACTTCGATGCTTTGATTGCACGTCATTGCTTGGCATTTGACATGACTCAACAACCCTCGAGCTCCCACTGGAGGCTAAGAGTGTACTATTTTTTTAAGAAAGGGGATTTGTTGGTTGTAAGTTGTTTCAGGTCTTCTATCTCTTGATTATTGGCACAAGTTGTGCGCTTGTTATATGAGGTGATGAGGCATTGTTGCTGCGCTTATTCGTGGGAAACCTCGGTGGAAATCAGCTCCACAATTGCCTCGAAAGACTTGACAAACATGAATTTCGATTCTTCCCAAGAACAAGGGAGTGTCCATACTTCCATTGCTATCCAAGAGTCCAAAGTATAAGCGGTCATAGCTTTTAGCAAGCAACATGAAAGTCGCATCCAAGTGTCTGAGGCAAGCAACCAAGTCATCCCCCGTATTTTCAGCTAAGTCTGCGGCCAAGGTTAGAATTGATCGCTGCTCATAAGAGGGTCTAAGGCTGGTAGTAGGTGGTTGAGGTTTGACAGAACTAGAGAGTTCAGGCTAATGGTCGCAGCTTGGTTTGCTCCTTAGGCTATAGCTTGGCCTCATGTTCAATGGGTTTGGTTGTAGTTATGGTTGACATGCTACTAGATGCTTTTGAGGTTTGAGAGGTACCATCAATGCTAGATTTGGGCGGTTTGTTAGTAGCAAGCTGCGGTTTTGGGCGATAGATTGGTTTAGGCCCTACTAGGCTAGACTGTGGAGGTTGTGTGGACTTGGCGGCCCGACTCTCTTATGGCCCGAGTGTCTCTGGCTCAATGTTTTGCGTGTGGCCAATAAGCTCGAGAGTGGCGTTTGAGTAGGCCCTTTGGTTGTTTTGGCTTTAGGTAGCCAAATCCAGGTGTTACCCTCATAGTAGCCTTACACTTGTAATAAGGTTTTGGGGACCCATCGCAGCTTTACCGTACGTCGATGTTTATAGTTTCATCTTGGCCTCCTAGGTTTCGAGTGTGGGTCCTTAGCTTTGCGAGGGTGTGGGTTCTGCTTGTAGGTGGCAGTTCTTGATGTTTAGGTACCCATTTGAACTGGGGTTCATTAGCTTCAGTGTTGGGTTCAGCGGGTTGCCGGCATTGAGGCTTGGCGGGTTGTGGCGAGTCACGACCCCCCTCCTTAGTCTTGATGGTGGGGTTCTCTATCCGTGGCTTTGCGGACTTGGAAGGAGTCACACTACCCTTACTGAAAGATATAACTATTCAGATGTTACCCATGGCTAGGTGGATACGTTGTGACTCGTAGTCAACATTATAATGAGCTTTCTTCTTAAAAGTTCGTCCTAACAACGATTTTGTGCCTACATCTTTAGTTTTGGGCAACACATAAAAGATCATCAGCATGCTTTCAGAATTGATAGAGATTGCAACATTGCACTTTTCCAAAAGTGTGTATGATCGGCCTCGACCTCCATACGGGCTGAGCTTAGCATTAGTGGGTTGTAACTGTGGTTTGCCAACTTGGGTCCAATGGTCATGAGTTAAGACATTAGAGTCAGCTCCCTCGTCGATCAATGCATTGATGGTGCATGTGTGCTTGGCAGTGACCATTACGCTTAGGTAAGCTAGTTCTACAGCTTCTTCATCCTCGTTGTCCATCTCAATGATCGTGGCTACTTGTTCTTGGATAGGGGGTGCTAGCATTGGAGGCTCATGCAATGGGTGCGTGGGAGGGAAGTACTTCTTTATGTGGCTACCCCATTGAAGAAGCCTATGCCCTCACCTTCTAGGATTTCGAGTTCTACGTTGCCAGTTCGGTTGATGGTTCAAACCCTAAAAGGACCTAGCCCACGAAACTTCATTTTCTGCTTATGTCCTTTGACTGAGTACATCAGTACTAAGTCGCCCTGTTCAAAGTTGCGTTGCTTGACATGCTTGTCAAACCAGAGTTTGTGTCTTGCCTTCTCGCATATTAGCGCATGGGTGGCTATAGAAGCCGGGTTTCTGATAAGCGTTCGAGCTCAATTAGGCATTCCGTCCATGCTCCTTCCTGTCCCATCTCTCTTAAAGGGCTATCCTGAGGCTAGGCACAAAGAACTCTAAGGGTAGAATTGCCTTTGTACCATAGGTCAACCTAAAGGGGGTCTATCTTATACCCATATTGTACCCCGTGCAGTAGGCCCACAAGGCCGCCATCAACTTGTCATCCCAGTCACTGTGCTAAGCAGAGATGACCTTGGCCAGGACGTTTACCAAGATTTTATTTGTGGATTTAGCTTGACCGTTTGCCTGAGGGTAATAAGGTGAAGATTTCTAATGGATGATTAGGAAGGAGGACACAAGGTGAGCTATTACTTCGTTGATGAAGTATGTGCCTTGGTCGTTGACTAGTTCGATGGGACAGCTGAACCGTGAGATCACTTGCTCCCATAGGAACTTGGCTGTGGTCATATTGTATTTTCTCCTTTCATTTCTTTTTCCATTGCAGTCTTTCTCTTCCCTTCTCTCTCCTTGTTTGTGTTTCCTCTTCCATTGCCCACTCTCAAATCTTCTTGCCTATTGATGAAGCATCTAAGTTGCTAGGCCTTAGTATCAAAACACCTACTTGGTTTGCTTGAGCCCTTTGTTGCGTATAATGCAAAATAAGTTTTAGGTCTTGCTATATGGGCATGCGAAGATATTTCATTGTGTAGATGTTTTTTGCCATAAAAACCACCTGCTATAGAGTGATAAGTGAGGGCTAGTATGAGACACAAAAAAATGTGCTTGTAGTTTTAGAAAAGGTGAAAAACATTTTAATGAAAAATTTAAGAGATAAGATACCTATATTTGAAGGTTGCTATCCTAAAATCCTTTAGATTTTCAATGTTTGCTCCTCTCTTATTACTTTTAGAGGTGGTTTTAAAGCTACTATTAGGCCTTTGTGACTACGTTGGGGGTGTTTCAGGTTGGTTACAGCCTTGGATAGTGGGTTAGTGCAAAAATGATAGGAGCATGAGACCACATGACAAATCTGGATTGGCTCCACATTTCTTGAGTGATGACAAATGTTTATTTATAAAAAAGATATACTTGTCTGACCATTTTTGAACCCTTCCAAGTTGTCAACCCCCCCACACTCTAGCCCCAAAAGTTTTATTCAATGGGTCAAGTTGTTACAATTTTGGTGTGATAGAACTAGTGGTGGTTAGTGTGTAATGAACTCTACAAATTGTTGGGACAATGTAAACAAGCTCATTAGAGCTGTGTCGCATCATGGTGTAGTGGGGGTTATTGAGTAACACCCCCCTACTACGCCATGGTCGAGCCGAATACGATTGAGGATAGTAGGGTCACTAGAACCTACTATTGCCCCCGCAAGCACCCATTCAGAAGTGAGTTACTAGAGAAGGTTAGTGGTGTTAAGAATGCCTATTGGTTGAACGGGCAAAAATGCAAAAAGCTGTCAATGTTGCAGGGTGTGCCTCAATCGAACGCATCTCTTGACACACTTCGGAAAACCTTTCCACTTGCTTATCCTAGGTGGGACACCACGACAAAGGTTTTTGAGTGAAACCCAACAATCCCTGCATGCAAAGGCGTGACACAGGTCTTATTGGCACTTGTTCTACAAGGAGCTTCTTTTTCAGTATTCCTATGGGCTCAGAGACTAATGGCAGTCCGAACTGGAGACGTCCCGACTTGTGTGGTCCCCATTAGGGGGTGCTGGGAGCGTCTAGAAGGGAGGAAAAGGCGTGGCAGGACGGCGAGGTAAGGGTCCATTCACACCGGAAGCTGCAACGTACCGACGGAATCAGTGGCTGTCTGGCGACGAAACACACCGTAGGGCGGGAGAGATGGGCGCGTCGGATTGGTGGGCGTTATGTTTGATGACGATCACCGTCATCATTCTTCCTCATTCTTCACGAGACACCCCCACAGAAGAAGAAGAAGACGACGACGACGACGACGAGAGCTCCAGACCCTCAACGCAGAGCCACGGGACCCTCGATGCACAGACGCAGGGGAACATCAATCAGAATATCCAGAGACAGATCGGCATCGGCGGAGCCCTAAATTTCAAGATCTTCCTTGCCTCACAGCAGAGCCGCTCAGAAGAAGAAGGCCAAAAGGTACGCTCAGAGAGAGAGAGAGAGAGAGAGAGAGAGAGAGAGAGAGAGAGAGATGCTTGCCCTTCCTCATCTGGCTCTTTGTGTGGTGCCTTGTTCTGCAGGTTTGCATTCTAGAGACACATGCGTGGCCTCTCCATATCCGCAATTTACGCTAGAGATTGTGTTTGAACAGAGGAGAATAAAAACCCTTGTTCTCATCAGAGTTTCAAGGGCCAAGGTTGCTGACTGTCGAAACTCGAGCACCGGCAGTTTCACCCAAAGGCTTTGCTACGGTGTTCTTAGGTGAGGGCAACCATGCGATATTTTCAGAGTACTCCCTGTTACCCACCTCTGTAATAACAGGGGAGCCCTTGATTAGACCCTATGGCCCTACCTAAGAAGCAGCAGCCTTCCCTTCTCCTTGGCATGGGTAGCGATGAAGAGATACGGAAATTCAAGGGAATGCCGACTTGTGAATGGTCCCCCAAGGCTGTGGCGACACTATTGGACAGCTACTCCCAAAAGTTCTTCTCTGGCAGGGGTTACCTTAGAAACAAGGACTGGGAAGATGTTGTCAATGATGTGAATGGTTGTGGTGAGGGGCTGAAGTCCCTGAAGACCCTAAAGCAGTGCAGGGACAAAGTGGACAGCTTGAAACGGAGATACAAGATGGAGAAGCGGAAGGCCATAAATGGGAGCCCCATGACATGGCCGTTCTTTGCCAAAATGGATGAAATGATGGGCTCTGTGGTAAAGCAGGGCAAAGAAGTAGACACTTCGGAAACTCACATGCCCAAGCCTTCTTTGCCACAGTTTAGGCATATGCATGAGGAAGAAGGTGAGGATAATGACAAGTCTGAAGATTCTGACTCTCCGGAAGAGTATGCAGTCGACAGGATGAGATGTCTCGATAATGGAAAGACCAGGCGAGGAGATGCACCTGGCTTACTAGAAGATCATCGTTTTATAGAAGACAGTTTTTTGCATCATCATCGGCAGCAGTTTCGTAAACCTGTGGGTATGGTAGGATCTCAGGAATCGACTGATAACTCAAGTGGTCAGGCTAGGGGTGCTTATTTGCGAGATTCTGTTCATTCAAGGAAGCGAAAAGCTGTGTATGATGATGGAGTCCAGGCTTTAGCAGATGCAGTTACAGGATTTTCTGAAGTTTATGCCCGAATTGAGTTGGCAAAGATGGAAATCCTTACCAAAATGAAGTTGGAGATGGCCAAACTTCAAAGGAGGCGGTATAGAAAAGGTGCCAAGAAGCAGAAGTCAAGAGCAAGCTCCACTAGTTCGGATTGATGTGGGCTGATAAGGTGATGAATTCATACAAGTGCACAATCGTTCCATAGCACTTTTGGTACCTCTGAAGTGATTTAAAAGTCTTAGGCAATGGCTATGTGACAAATTTTTGACTGCAGAATTTTTGGATTTAGCACATTCAGATATGCTGAGGACCAATTCAAGGTTTAAGTGTGCAAGGATGGAGCATCATATCATGGAATGCTTTGCTATATCCTAGTCTCCTCGCCTTGGCCTCAATATGTTCTGACAGCTTTTGATAGCCAGCAGTTCTCTGGCTTTGATGGTTTTAGTATGGACTTCCATTTTGGTGCACTTCAGAATGTGCTTGGTTCTCATCTCAGCATTCAAGGTGTTTGGTCATTCATGTTAGAGTCTTTCTATCTGATGACGATTGCTTATTGCAAGCATCTGTAAATGGCCTGTAAGTATTCTACTGAGGCGCTTGACACTAATTGACTAATGCTAAACTGATGGCTTTAAGGTTTTGGAATCAGTGGCTGGTTTACTTCCCATTCAGTCAACTTTTTGTATTGTGGTAAATTTTAAGTAATGAATGCAGTTTTTAAGACCAGTTTTACCTCTCAAATTTAATCCTATCTGGACACTGAGTTCATGTATTGCTTGATATAATTGTATTGAACTTGTTCTCTGCCTTGTGGGACATTCTCTAAATATTTAAGCTTGTAGAAGCCTCATTGAAGGCTTGCATGTTAACAACATGATCTGCTGGTTGTGTATTTTTTATTTGTGTGGGCAAGTATATTCTGAATTCAGTTGGCATTATGCATTTGCCTCATTAACATTAGCATGTATCTGCCTAATTAATACGGGTGTGGTTTTTCCATTTTGTGTGTAAACAGTCAATGATGCTAGTGGGCTTACAATGCCACTTAGATTTGTATATTAGGATGAAGAGAAATGGGAAACAGGGATCCATGGACATCCACCACAAGGTACAAAGAGAAATAGCAAAGAGGTATCTATGGACCTCCACCACAAGGTGTGGAGGGAAACAGTAAAGAGGTATCCTTGGACACCCACTACATGGCATAAAAAGGGACATTTATGCCAAGCACTTATTGAGAAGGATAAACAACCCTTGAATGCATGGGAGAGCAAAGGGATGAAAACTAATCTTTAGTCAAAAAGACATGATATGTGTGACAATTCTAGCCACTAGTCGAGAAGCATGACTGACCTTTCTTTTCATAAGGCATGCTCAACTTCATTTTTTGATGAGCCCAAGCAAACATGATTATTTCATTAATAAGTTTGTAATCTCATACTGGTCAAGGTGTTTAGCATGTATCTTAGGCAATTCATAGGAATGTACGAGGAAACACATTAAAAAGTAAAGGTAATGGCGATATATAAGGTACCATTTAACCATGTGTTAGGAAAGTACTTGCATTTGCAAATGAGAACTTTTATGGTTGAGGGTGAGAGTGGTTAGCACATTGTAAATCTTGAGGTCTCCTTGTGGATGTAGCTTTCATGTCATGAGATTAAAGCTCTTGTTGATTGTTCTTATAAAATGGTTAAAAGTGAATCGAGGGTACTTTGATAGAATATATGGTAGAGATGGTATGTGGCTTGTGTTGGTTAGATTGAGTCTTGTCAAGTTTATTTTTGATCATTTGTAATTTTTCAAGGACATCATGATTGTAACAACATTGTAAAAAAGAGTCAAAAAGGAAGATAGGTTACTCAATCTAATCCTATGTATTCAAATAAAACAGTGAATGCAAGAGGTCATTTTTGTGTGTGCACTTTTAAGAGAGCCATCTTGCTTCTAGCTTATTCTCTTTTGCAAGTGGAGAGTGTATGTATGTGTGTGTGTGGAGGGAAGCGAGGGATCAATGGGAGCTCCTCTTTTCCATCTCTACCTTCTTGCTATTTCTTTCACCAAGAGACATTCATGGAGTGGCATGGAGGTTTGGGAGTAGCGATTCCACACAAGGAGGTCTTGTTTGAATCATTGAGCTATTTTCGAGTCTCTTGAGTCTTGCCAACATGTAAGATAAGAAAGTGAGCTTGTATTAACTTGTTCTTGATCTTGCATTCTTACTTTCGAGCATTAAAAGGAGAGTGTACAGCTAGTGTGAGGGAGAGTGTAGGTAGCTAGGTGAGAGAGAGCAACGTCGAGGTAGGTGGAAGCTCTTGAAATAAGAGGAGTCTTGTCTAAAGTCCCATTGTTGCATTTGTGTGACGTGACATTTTAGTTTCAATACCAGAACCATGGACAGAAGCGACACCGTCAAGGTCCATACACCCACTTTGCGGGGAACTATGATTTTGCACTTCAAAAGGGTATACTGTTAGATTAAGAGGAATAGATCAAGAGGATATTGATGCATTGCTTTGTTGCTATTTAATTGTAGATTATGATAAGTTAGGATTGAAGAAAAAGAAGCCTGCAAACAAAATTAAAACCTTCAAATACCTTTAAAAAAGAAAAAGGCAATGTTGCTAGTCGTTTAGTTGACTTGTGAAGATGACGTCAATCACTTGTGTCTTGCTTCTTGTGTCAAAAGCTTGTTGTAAGCAAGGGTGTCCACATGTTGGATGTTTAGGGTATTGAGTTTTGAAGAAAAGCATAATCGCTTTTTGTGTGCTTATGGAGAGGCTTTTGTAATAGGGGTAGTCTGATTTTGGAGCAATCGTGATTGAAAGAGGAGTTGTTGCCTTTCTTATCATATTAATGTGTGCATTCACACGCGCGTGCACGTGCACACACCACGTGTGTTTGCTACTTACAATTTTGTGTGTGTGTGTGTGTGTGTGTGACTCCTTGACTTGAGACTTCCCTAACTTGAAGTTCTAACACAAAGGAAGAATGTAAAAAACCTTATATGGAATGAGACTCCATTGTCATGAGACTTTAGAAGGAAGAATGAGAAATGAGCATCTTTGGACCATAAGGACTCAATGGCAACTAGAATTTGCACCTCCCTCACTAGGAGCATAACATCACCTCCTTGAACTCTACTAGCACACCATTGAAGCCTTCATCACCAACATAGGCACTTTGTAGAGAGTAGAGAACATTACCATAACCATAAGCAGCTTGATCTTGTAGAGCTAGTAGGTCGAGTAAAAGGAGCCATGGTTTTGTGTAGCCATGAGCATCTTAGATTTGGAGAACCTAACCATGAATGGATGGTGCTCTATTGGGGCTCAATTGGTGGGACATAGGTAGACAGTTGTTGTCACCATCATCACTAGTTGTGTTGATGACCTTATATAGCCATTTATAACTAGGATAGGCATTGCGAGATTTGAGGGCATCTACTTCAATATATCCTGAACTTGCACTCACATGGGAGAATATCCACCCTCCTCATCACACATTTAGCATCATACATATATGTGAATGAATTGCAATTGCACCATTGTTGCATCATTATCCACAATTGTGCCCACTTGTTAGCCTATTGTGCCAACCCCTGAATATGGTGTGTCTAACACCACTTACTCCTCAACATTCGTCTTGTGATGCATGACAATCAACTCCTGATACTATTGAGGTGACCTTGCACTGCCAAGAAAGCATTTTTTCTCCCTTCCACTCTTCAAATAAGCATAATCACTATTATGTTTGAAGCCACCATGATCATGTCTCCCTATGCACCCCTTAGCTTGATGAATGTTGATTATATTCTCTCTCTCTCTCTCTCTCTCTCTCTCTCTCTCTCTCTCTCTCTCTCTCTCTCTCTCTCTCATGCATGACAATCGACTACTGATACTATCCATGTGACCTTGCATTGCCAACAAAGCGCTTTTTCTCCCTTCTACTCTTCAAATTATCCCTCCTCTTCCTCACTCTTCTCTAGTTAAGAAGTTAAACTACTACCTTAGTTGCTCCTTGTATGATTACCTACCCTTCAAAACCTATTTAATGGCAGGATTTGACTTTGAAATTCTTAAATATGTAGCTATTTTTTTATCCTTTTTCTTGGTAACCTTAAAAAAATTCCTTTATGGGATATGAGGTAACCAAGTCCTTATCTTTACCCCTATTGGCAAAAAAAGGGGGTGGTGGTATTGGTATGGCTATGCAACTATAGCACATGCCTTTTTGATACCCATGTGCTTGTTAGATTACTACTCCAATAACCAACATGAAGTACTACTTTCAAACTAATGTATACCCCATTGGGATAACCATCCTATGTGGTAACTAAATCCCTTGGAGTATCTCTAGCTGGTGAGTACGCTTATTGAAGAGCTTATTCCTAGCTTTAAACCTTTGCACTTCTGTATTGTTCTACTACTGCTGCTGCTATGGTATTTCTACACTTCTCAAGTGTTACTTCAACCATTCTTGGAATAGTTCCATGGACATGAACAAGGTAAACTTGTTCTATGATGGTGACAAGGATAGCAATTGTGTATTGCTTTTGACACTTGCAATGTAAGTATGATTACTTAGACCTTACTAATAATCAACTACTTGGTTTGTAGGTAACATGTGGTACTCCTCCTTCATGTACATTTTTTGTGGTTGTGTCTTGACTATTTCTTGAAAATAATGGAGTGTATAATTTCTATTTCAAGCCTCATATACATTGATTTTGTATAAGAAAATCTTGTTCATATTTCCTTTCAGTATATTCTGTATAATCCAATTAAAGCAGTAGCTATCTTGCTATGCTTGGTTTTAACACTCACTCATGGGGACAATGCTGTGAAGCAGCTATTCCCTGTAATATTATTTTCTAATACTCCATTGACTCCTCGTCTCTCTATGTAGCACAACGGGTGGCACCTTAAGCTACTTGCCTTTGGCTATGTAGATCCTCTACCAGCACCTTCCATTTTCATCCAAGGTCTGCTAGCTTGCATTAGTGCTAGAGATTTCCATTAGACTCGAATTGAGCTTGACAAAGCTAGCCTCAAAATCAACCTGATGTAGAGAACTTACTGCTATTACAATTGGATTTAGCTAGTTGGCTTAAGATCTATCACATCTTCCTCTCAAGCCCCTCACGTGCCGTATCTAAACTTAGAGTTTTAATGAACAATATTGATAGTCTTGTAAAGGAAGATGAAGCCAATCTCAACAATTGGATAGACTCTTCCAAGACAATCATCAAGAATATTTTTTAGCAAACTAGTATTCCTTTTCCAAGGGGAAAATCCAAGGCCTAAAAAGCCTTTGGATTTTGACACCCCTACTTTCCTTGATGAAACATATAGAAAAGCTTTGGTCCCTCTAGATTATTTTGAAGAAGAAGATGAATTTCTAAATGCTACATGGGAGACTTCAAAATGGGTTAAGAAACAAGAGCAAGGTTCATATTATGTGGATGCTTCATCCCACTGCAACTCTTAGAAGCTTATCAGCAATTTATTAATCATCAACCTTGGTCATATGTAGTATTTACTCTTACTGCTCCTATCCCAATTGAAATGTGGTTATTGTTATTGGGTGAAGACAATATGTCTACTATTGATAAAGATTTTTCTTCTTTGGCATTGGATGCCACTTCTTCACTTTCCAAAATTATTATATTGAATGGCCTAATTAACATGTCATTGTTTGAAGCAAGTATATGTCCATCCCCATATGGCATTTTCTTGGTTGCTAAATCCATCAAGCTTATAATAATCATAAGTTGGATGGAAAGTTTCTATACGCAGTGTTTAATTTGCTCAGACCATTCATCAAATGCTATTGTGATGTATCAGGCCATCATAGGGAATGCAAAAACAATACTATTCTTTGGTTTGATCATGCATTATGGTTTATAATGCAAATGTGGATTCTATTTTTACAGCAAAAAGCTTGAAGGGATCCATGATTTTATTATTCAATTGGATTGCTAAGGAGGCATATGAGGCAATCAAGGCTTCTCTAGTATTTGCATACTTTAAAAAAATGGTCCTAACTGCACCAAAAAATCTTATGATCTCAAAAAAAGGTGCTAGCCTTCCACCAAACATGAAGGGGGAAGGTGCTAAGATTATTGATAGGTGTTTCAATCCATCTAAGCTACAGCAAGGTGTACGTGGCACCCCATTTGCAAAGGAGTTTTGGTTCTATGACATGGGGTAGTAGATGCCCTCAAAATCAATACAAGCCAAGAAACTTTGGCAGCAAGCCTTCTACCTTTTCTAATCAGGCTTCTAGCAAATCTACTTCACAAAGCCTAAAAAGAAAAGGTGTCCATATTGAGGATTGTAGTTCTACTGTTAAGCAACTTCTTTTTGACCAATGCAGGTCTTAGTGCAACAAAAACATGGTCGATTCAAATTGGAAAATATTAGGCAGCCCGTGCATGTCATTAATGCCCTACTCAACAAGATAACTCCTAATAAATGATATAAAGATTTCTTCTATCTTATTGGTGAACCCCTTCCATTGAATAGTTTAAAGGAAGTGGTTTTTGGTTGGAGGTCTTTGCCTTCTCTCAAATCAATGGGCTATAAGCCTAGAGCTACCTTTGCTACCTCCTTTGATTCTTGTAATTGTCATAACTATCATCATGGTTTTTATTTTATGGAATATGCACATGTTGGCACAACGTATCTTGAAATTGTTTCCAATTTATATCTAAGGAAACAATTGGAAAAAGGACAAAATCATATCCCCACAGTGCCATTCAATTACGTAGATACCAAACAATCACTCTTGTATGGTTTTTGCGAATTTCTCAAGTTTCTCAAACTTGATGAATCCAATTATTTGGATAGATTTGAATCCTTCCTAGATAATAGGTTGAGAAACTTCCATACATACTTATGGTCAAGTTTCACGACCAAAAGCATTATACAATATATTCAAAAACTTAAAAGTTTGATGATGTGAATAATCTTTTCATGAATAACATTGTCTAAAGTTACTATACATCTCTCAAGTAGCCCTGCCACAAATTACCTTGACCAATCAATAGGGAAAGAAGTTTCTATTAAAGCAAGTTAAACCATTGAGTTTAACGAGGCAAAGAATTAAAGAGATAAACAAGTGCCAAGACATGGATTGATCAATGGCAGACTAATTCCTTACGGCGGCTGGGATGAGCATAGCCAATCAGGCTATGATCACCTGACTACACCTCACCAAAGAAGCATGTCTATGGTGGAAGCAATTGTGTTGTGACAAAGCTGTTACTACAGAGACATCCCAAATGTGGGAATTGATCAAGGCAGCTGTCCAAGGAAGATATATATCCCTAGCCTACCAAATCCATAGAATGGATGACTTTTTCAGCTTAAGGCAACAAGAACTAATTGTGGAGGGGTACTACTCTTGTTTTGTTTCCCTACTAAAGTACACCCCAAAATGACAATGTCACAATAAGTAGCTCACTTTTTTCGAGGCCTAAATCCATCCCTAAATGAGCAACTGAAAGCTATAAAACCTTCTGACCTCAAAGATGTACTCCTACAAGCTCAACCTTTGGTGGAATCTCTCCACAAAAGAAATTTTGAAGGTACCCCCTACTTCTCGAACCCTAAATTTCCATATTTGAAGAGAGCCAAAGTCAATCTTTAGATGGGAAATAAAAAATGGGAGGTACCTCAACCTTGTTAATGATGTCCTCAATCACCAACCCAACAACAACAACAACAACCCTCACCCTATCAATCCTAATCTAGGGGCCCGACCCCATTACTTTAAATGCAACCAGCAAGGCCACTTTAAAGCCCAATGTCCCATTCAAATAAACAATGCAAACCCTTCTCATAACTCTCTAGCCAACAGGGGAAACTTCAACAATCGAGGTCAAGGATGGGTAGCGGGATGAGAAATGATTGGCCAAGCTTGTTTCCTTGTTTGCTAAACAATTAGAAGAAGAGGATCTTACCCTCTACAAAGACTTGGAGAGAGGCACTATCCATGTGGTCATTAAGGCTGCAAATACCAATTCACCATAGTACAAGTGCATGTAGAATACCAAGATAAATCTTTTAGAATTCTCATTAATTGTGGTGCCACTCATTCATGCAAACTTTAGAGTCCTATCCCTTGGAACATATGACTATCTCGTAGATATGGACTGGCTAAGTCCTAATCAGGCAAGTATTCACTATGCGAAAGGTAGAGCTCGCCTGGAAACACACAAGAAGAAGCAAGAGTAAAGTAAGAGCTATGGTAGCTAGATGGAGCAAGAGAGCAAGAGAGAGAGACATTGTATATGTGGACTTCAATAGTCACAATGTGTGATCGACCTTCCATTATTCAATAGTTACTAAAAGAATAGAGAAATGTAACAATGATGGGTGCCTACCACTTGCATTGTATAGGTGTGTGATCATGGTGTGTGTAGTAAATACACGGCAGCATGAGCATAGGTGCCTTTACCCCTAATAATCTTCCACTTAAAGACAAATGTACCTTAAGTGAGGAGAGAATAAGAAAAGTGACAAAGTACACATGTACATAAAGTACAATAGGATAATAAATAGATGTCATCTCATCCTACACCCATCATCTTCCTAAGGAAGGCAAAATATTTTGCTAAGAGACTTTTAGTGAGCAAATATGTAAGATTCTCATCAGTCTCGAGATCTTAACAAGATAAACAAACTTGTCCTCTATCAGCTCCTTGATGTAGTGATAGTGCACCTCAATATGCTTTGTCTTCGCATGGAAGACCATATTTTTGGCCAACTGAATAGCACTCATAGAATCGGAATGCAATATAGGAGTAATAGTAATACCAAGGTCTACCACAAGATTGCCTAACCGTAGGGCCTCATTGAATCCTTAGTGGGCACAATATACTCTACCTCAGTAGTAGATAAAGTCATACATTTCTACACCCTGGACATCTAAGAAACAACACCTCTAACAAAGGTGAAACATACCCAGAGATGGACTTCCTACTATATGCATGTCTTGCATAGCTAGAGTCAGTGTAACCCATGATTGCAGTATCCTAGCCATCATCGCATATACTCATATTTGTAGTGCCTTTTAAGTACTATATGATACCCCTCATAGAGTCTCAATGTCATCAGTCAAGTATAGCCATATAGTGTGCTACAACTCCCATTGCAAATGCCATGTTAGGGAGATTGGCTATCATGGTATACATCATACTATCCACTACAAATGCATAAGCGATCTTGGCCATCTCGGCCTTTCACTCATTTGAGTATGGAAAATTTGGTTGATCTTTACATGGGAAGGTAAAGGACAACCAATAGTCTTAACATCTTGCATATGGAATTGCTCAAGCACCTTTTGTATGTACTCCTACTGTGACAAGTAAAGAAGTCCCTTAGAGCGATTACACGTGATGCATATACCAAGAATGTGTGACGATTACTCCATGTCCTTAATCTCAATCCTCTTCTTGAGTTGGGTCTTTAAATCATCTAGCTCTTCATGAGCTCTATGTGTAATCAATATATCATCAACACAAAGTACCAAGACGATAAGGCTACCATCACAAGCCTTCTTCGCGTATAGACATGGATCCATATCATTGTGAGTATATCCATGTGAATGCATAAAGGTATCAAACATATGATACCATTTCCTAGGTGTCTACTTAAGGCCATAAAGGCTCTTTCTCAACTTGCATACTAGGTGCTTGCTTAAAATCCTTAGTAATCAATCTGACCTTATATGCTAGCTTGAAGTATCCATGGGTACTCTTCAAGTTGTATACTCACTTGTAAGGCAATACACGTTTTTCACTAGGCAAAGGAACCAAATCACATGTATGGTTTTTCTCCAGTGAATCAAACTTAGACTACATGGCCCTCTCCCAAAAGTGACTATCACCTATGTACATGGCCTCCTCATAAGTAAGGGGCTCACCAGAATGTGTCACCATAACATAGTCCACGGAGGACACAAATCAATCAGGTTGACATCTCTATCTAATAGACCATCTCAAAACAGAGGCTGTGGGGCATGATTTCCTAGTGAGTGGCAGAATGGCATATGAGCACTCTGAAGTACCTTATTCCTTGCTTCTTTGGCCCATCAGCCCCCCCCTTGCGAACAAGGTGGGTGCCTAACCAAAGAGACAAACAAGGAAGGAGAGATTTGTTGAAAGTCTAATCCATTGTGAGTTTGAGCTAGTATGCACACATGGTGGTTTGCAATGGGGGGGTGTGCAAGAGGTGCTAGTGGATATGCAAGGTGTTGTGCAAAAGTCTACATGTACTAAGATGGCATTTGTGCAAAAGGATAAGGTACATGCACAAGTACACATGCATGCACACAAGTGCACAAGGATTGGCTTAGTGCTAGGAGACACAAGTGCAAGGGTCAAAGTGTATGTGCAAAGATGGTGTGCGCATGTCATGTGCTAGAGCAAAGTGCAAGTATTGTATGTAGGTGCGATAATTAATGTGGACAGTGCATGGTGGATCTATGTGTCATCGACAACACACAAATACAATACTATGTGCCTCTTTCCTTTCTCCTCCCTCCCCTTGACTCCACCTTGCCAAAATAGGGTATTATCAAGGGTGAGTTGAGGGAAAAGCAATGAGGAACACATAAGTGTGTTGAACTATGCTAAGCACATGTGCTCGTGAGATGCAAGATCTCTAACTAGTGGATGGTGCCTTGATGATGGATGCATAATGAGCAAGGGGTGTGAGCAGGCATAAGATTGATGAATGTACTATGGTATGCAAGTTGTATGTGTACAATACACAACTCTTATGTAAGGGGGTCAATGTGCATGTGCATGGGTGTATGTGTGGGGGTCCATGTGCAAGGCTAAGTACAAGGGGTTTCATGCAAGGTCTAAGTGCAAGTGCAAGTGCGAGCACCAAGGTCTAATGCACACAAGTGCACATGCACTAGGCGAGTGCACGGTGTTATGCGGTGGTAGTAAGTGCATAGTGAGTTGTGCACTAGCTAGTGCACGTAAAAAGCCAAGAATTTTAAAAACCCTAAAAAATTAAGTCACTACATCCCACTCAGAATGTTTGACCTTAATCAATGCTCTTCACGCGATTGATTTCCCTTAAAATGCAACCATGACTTTAACAGGCGAGCGTCCACCAGGAACGGCAATGTGGATCAGCAGGGCCACAAGGGCGGCTCGATTAGCATGGCGGCGTTCCTTCAGGCGGCATTGGAGACCGGCAGGCCGCAAATCCACCGACAGGTGGCGGGTGGCTCGCGGTGGCATGAAGAGATGAAAGGGGGGAAACACGGGGCTGTTGATGCGACAGAGAGTATTGTGAAGCTCCATAACCCACACGTGCGCTCCTTTTTTTCTTAACCCTCTATACATTTGCATGCAAGAAGCAAACACGATCTTAAGCATCATAGAGTGCTTACGAGAAGGAAGTAAAAAGCTTTACCCATTCATGTTCTCTCTCTCTCTCTCTCTCTCTCTCTCTCTCTCTCTCTCTCTCTATTTAAAGCAAGAAAATAAGAATTCAAAATTTGCCCATACATGAATAACTTGTTCTATTCTTTCTCATATTTTAAATGCAAAAATATTAGGGTTCGGGGATTCACATCCCCTTTGGTATCTTGCCCCCTTTATAGTCCTTTCAACCTTTTCAACCAATCATGGCCTTGTTTACATGCATGCAAGCTTTAGTCATGTGACAAAAGAATATATTGAACATAGAATGCTAAGCTACTAAGTACAATTTGCATGTAAGGGATCTTGGCTCTCATAAAATAACAACATCAAACGTTAATAAAATAATCGTTTTCTCCAAAGTTTTTACCAAAATTTGTAGGGCTGATTTTGTTTCTCTCTCTTCTTGCTATCTTGTTATGAATATAAAGAGATCTTTGAGTACGATAAATTAGGATTTCTTGGTGGCATCTAGCCCAATGAACCAACTCCATCCCTTTTCTTTAAGGTGTAGTCTAAAAACTTGGACTTTTTATATGACTCATAAGGTTTTTCAACTCACAAACTTTCTCAAATTGTTCAATGAAATCGTGAAGATCATCCCTTGCTCGATAAATATCTAATTTTTTTGCTATTAATGGGATTTTAGCTTGGTCTTTACTTTCCAACGTATTCTCTATTCTCGTTAACGAGAGATTAGGCAATATGCATACCTACTTGTATCATATCAATGTGATCAAACAAACATCACAACACTAGATCCAATAATAAATCTTGTGAGGATCTTGTGGCTCCAACATTCAATAGCATGCTTTGAATGCTATCCATTTTTGCTTGTTGCAATCTCTTGTTTAGTGATGTCAAACGACCAATTGAGGTTGCCAATCCCTTGCCCTTAGAGTTCCATAAGTTTCTATCCCATAGCTTTAGGGGTCATGGTTGAAATATCAAAGTCAACAGCTTGTTGTTGGAGGATGTTGACGGTGGCCTCGAAGTCATCCAAAGCTCCACCCAAAGTTTCAACTCTCTCCATTGTACTCAAAATGTCCCATTGGTCTCTCAGTAGTTGAATTACATGGTTGATCAGGTTAGGGATAGATATACTTTCTATATTAAGGGAGTGATAGGACTAGGGGGTCTTGACTAGTTGTGAGAGTTAAGAGATTATGTCCACTTCGCAGGCACATGCACAGAAGTTGTGGTTGCAAGTCCTAGAATTCTTATTGTTGTCTCAGTTTTCTGAGTTTGTGTTGTTTTGCTATCCTGCACACTTTCGATAATTTGTTTGAACAATGTTTCAACTATTCAAAAGCAACAAGTTCTTATTTGAGTTTTATGAATTCTTGGTGCATTGTACGCAAATAATTTTTTTTAAAAAAATTATGGTGGGTGCATTAAACTCACAACATCTCTTTGATTAATTCACTTATTCTTAAGTTTGAGTTTTGAAATTTCAATTGTGTTCCTTGTTTTGTTCGGTCTTGTCTTTTTCAGTGGATTTGTATTTTGTTTAGTTTTTCTTTAGTTTGTATTATTTGATTGGTTGATTTGTTCAATTTCTTCATTGAATGTGTACGTGAATATGTTGCAGTGATGTGTGATCGGTTTGTGAAGTGTGATGTTCCTATGGAGTGCACAGGGATAAACTATGTGCATTAATCTAGTTTAACATACTATCTACATAGTGAACTAGAAAGTGTGCTAACTCAAATGCATGCATTGAATTTTAATGGGTCCCATGCTTTTGTGATTGTGTGATGCACAAAGATTAAGAACACTCATACAAGTGTGCTTGTGAAATGTATGTAGGATGATGCAAATATATGAGACTACAATCTAAGCTTTCCTTCAATTGGTTTAAGATGAGATGTATTAGGTATATAAATCTAGGTGTGTGCTATGCACATCCAATGTGCACCATGCATCATGTATTATGCATCTGTTTGTGTGCAGGTGTGTGATGTGCACTATGCATTGTGCACTAAGGTGATGGATCAATACACTAGAATATAGTGTGTGTGGATGCGCATAGAATGTGGATATACACTAGATAGATTGGGTGGGAGATGTATGTGCACCCCTATGCATATATACACTATGTGCCATGCATTGTGCACCTTCCACTATGCAATATGTAATTGATTCGTGCATTGGTGCACTTCGCAATGCACCATGATGGTGCAAAAGTAAGATGTCTTAAGAGTGGTGTATACTAACCCATATACAATGCAAATGAATTAATACAACCATTGTATGGATGGGTGCTATTGTGCTATGCGCTTGTGCATTGTGCACTATGCACCATACATTTGTGTGTCGTCACTGTGAACATGTACACTAGGTGGTGTGTGGGCTAGGTGTGGCGTATTGAAAGCTCACAATATGGGGTGTGGTGCACAATGTATGTACTAGGTGAGGGTGACAAGTGCAAGTGCTTGATAGATCTGTGCATTATGCACCCATGTACATGTGTGCATCATGTGCATATGCACTATGCACTAGTCTATGTGTACTAGTGCATTATGTAGTGCATTGGTGGGAAATGAAGGTGGCACAATAGTGGGATGTAGGTTAACGATGTTCTAAGCTATATGCAAGAGCTAATGTAGTGGGTTAACCATCTACGTGTTGTGAGGGTGTACACTAGTGCACTACAAGGTACCCATTCGTCCTTCCTTACCTCTCCCTTGGCTCCCCCTTGTAAATAGGGCGAATGTTGGTTGAGTGAGAGGGAAAAAAAGAGACAACTAGCAGGTGTGTAAGCACACGTTTGTTTTCTATGTACTAGGGTGGTGTGTGCTAGTGCTCATGCTTTGTGCATTGTGCACCATGCACCATGCATTGTGCACCAAGGGGGGACTCATGCATAGAGATGGTCTACAAGCAAGCTAATATACTCACAAGTTATAGTATGGGTGTATTGTGTTGTGGGTAAGCTAGGTGAAGGTAAGCAAGAACATTAATTGTTACTTGTATGTGGGTGCATTAGTGCACATGTGCATTAGTATCTTTGTACCAATATCCATGCACCATTCACAGATGAGTGTACTAGTGCACTATCTAGTGTAGTGGTGAATAATAAGATACTGAATGCAACAGTGGGTCGTGCATTGGGTGTAGAGAATGTAGCGGTGAACTATGTGCACATTGAGGTGTGGGGTTGGAGTGCACTGGGGTGGGTTTGGTACATAGGGTGTGTGCAATGGGATGGAATCCTTGTGCAAGTGGCAAAATACAGGGTTCTAGGATGATAAGAGGCACTATGGGGCGCCTCAATCTCTCTCTTTCTCCTACCCATCCAAACTGCCCTTACAAACAAGGCGAGCTCTAGGCAAGAGAAAAAAAGAAAACAGGATACTAGTGTATGTGTGTAGGATTGTGCGCATGAACATGTATGTATGCTTGGTGAATTAATATGATGCAAGACAAGATAGTGTGGTCAGTGAGTTTGTTACTGTGTTCTAATGTAAGGTGCCATGTATGTGTGCATTGTGCATTGTGCACCAATGTTTAGTGTGTGTCATAGTGTAAGGTGCCATGGACATGTGCGTTGTGCACTATGCACCAATGTATATATGCACTATACATAGTACATTGTCATGGAGTGCATTGTGAGGCATCTCCTTCCTCCTTCTTCCCCTTCTTTATCCCTAAACAAGGTAGCCTCAAGCAAAAGATAGAAAAAGGCAGAAGGCTTTACAAGTACACAAGAGTTATGTTGTGTTAAGTGTATGCAGGGGTGTACTATACATGTGTGCCATGTGCTAAGCATCATGCATGTACATCTTGCACTGTGCATGGATGTAGTGCAAGGGTTGACCACTTGTAGATATTGCTTTCCTTTTCCCTTCTTCCCCTTGTTCCCCCCTTGTGAACAGGGTGGCATCAAGTGAACAAAAGAAAGGGGAAAAGAATATCTAGTATATGCATGTGTGTGTAGTGGGTGATGTCCATGTGTGCATGTGCATCAATGTACATGTGCACTAAGTAACTATGCACTATGTATGAATGTGGATCCATAACAATCAAAGAATGTAATGCATCTCAGTTCCAACAACCTTGATCAATTAGCCAAGAATTTAAAAATGATATGATGTTTGACATTGGATGCAACTAGGCCATCTCCTTCCCATTAAATCTTCTCTATCATTCCCCTTGAATAAGGTGGAAAGAAGCCAAGGTGTTAGATAGCCTCCCTCCCACTCTCTTTGTCTTCGATGCACAATGGACTGCCCCCTTTGACATGCATATACCACTAATCTAATTAAATACTCTACATAACTCTTTACTAATTCTTACCTCTTTGACCACGGCTAGTTAAACCTTTCTTTTAGTCCTAATTATGGTAGTTCAATTCCTTCTTACAATTTCCTCCCTTTGCCACAAATTTTCCTCTCTTTCAATTGTTCCTCCTCTCATCCACCCAATGGTGTTGCAAGCATGATAGATGTACCATATAGAGTAAGAAGAGGACATAGAGTACAACGTCGAAGATATCGGGGGCGGTGACAGAAGTGGAAATGTAACAAATGATGGTGCCAATGGTGAGAGAGATGTTGCAGGCAATCAATATACTTTCAAAGATGATGTTTATGCTTTTGCTACTCCTAATATTGAAAAAAAAAAATCTACTACTATGTTGAGGATAATAATGAAGGGCATGAGGATAATCAAGATGATGCATGGCAACGGAAGGTGCAATCTACAAATTAGCATGGGCTTTGTAGGGTAGCCATGGATAGCAAGCATGCACCCAACAATAGTAAATGATTTGAAAATTTTAATGAAGATGATGATGTTGGTGATGCCTCTAATGCTGGCATGATTTTTCTAGGATCTAAGAAGATGCCTAGCCTATGAATCAATAAATAACCTGTTGGGGGTAAAGGCGCTTGTGCCTAGCTGGCTCGTGTATTACTACACTGACAATACCCACACCTACACACTGTAGGCGATGGGCACCCATCATTGTTACTTCATTCTTTATTCTTTCAATGACATTTGAATAAAGGGAAGGCCAGTCACACATTATGACTGTTGGAGTTTCCACATCATGGTATGCACAGACTAGAGCTTGGTTTGACAGACATGGGCTGGACATTGATAGACTCCCGCCTCTTCTATATGATATTCAGGCTCCCACTTACACCCTCTCTCTCTCTGAGAGGAACAGAGCCATCAGACAGGAGATATGGCATATTTATATACAGAGGACATGGGTCAGCCCTGCACAGCCACTGCCATCGAAGATGGCACATTATTATACACAGTTCTTGAGCATATCAGAGCAGGGATTCATAGAGATTCCGAGATATATGCAGATCTATATGCCACATCGATTGAGAGTTTCTTGCTTCCACTTGCTCATGCTTCCACTTGGGCTTCTTCCTTCAACTAGTATCAAAGCCACGTTCTCTGTGAGCTCAATCTAGCAATGCTTCAGCTCTCATTCAAGTTACCTACAATAGGGTTTCACCACCATTGGCAACCATAGCTCCACCTCTTGAGGTCCGTATTGAGCTCTCATTGCTCTAGGACTTCTCAAGACCTATTGGGTCTATCTTAGGGAAATCTTGAGTCTACATTGAGCTTATTTTAGGGAGTATTCAACTCAACATTCAATGCTAAAAATACAAACACGTTTTTTCAGTTATGGCCACTTTCAAGCACTCCTCGACATTGGACAAAGGCTTTGGCATTGTTTACCACTCCTCTCAGCATTGTCAATTAACATTGAGCATTGCAAACAAGTTGCCGGATACTTGGGGGATTATATGTCATTGGTTTGAGATGCTATTGGATTGATTGAATACTCTTTTAGCTCAATTTTCTCATAGATATCACTACTGTCATAATAGGACTGAATGTTATTTATCTGAAAAATGTCATGCTCTTGGCTTATCTGATGCTCATTTGATGCTGGACACTTGGGAATATTTGTCCAATGTATTGGAATGCTTTTCGATTGATTTGAGCTCATATTTGGCTCAATTTTACTGTCATTTTTACTGCTGTAATAAGCAAGATTGAAGGTTATTTTATAAGCAAAAGTATATGCCTATTGTTTGTTGATGCTTTTCGGCTACTTGGGATGATACGTTGATGTCTATGGTTGATTCCACATGCTTGGACATGCTCCTAGAATGCTTTTGGGATTTGATTGAGCTCACTTATGGCTCAATATTGACAATCATTTTACTATTGTACATACAATGGAAACAACAAGCTTTTAACATGGATGGTCTATGCTTAATGCTCTTTCATGCTATTCAGGCATTCTATCGGATGTATTGGTACATGACATTGAAGCTCTATGCTTGGTTATGCTATTGAATGCATTTGAGCTTTGATTTGAGCTTATGACATTTTACATTTGTTGTCAGTTACTTCATTGGATACTTTAGAGGTCTATGAACCTATGGGCTTGAAGCTTTTATTGGGTCTTATGCTCTCGGCTATGTACTTGATGTATCTTAGATCTTGGATGCCACTCGCATGAGGATTTAAGCTTTGTTTGCTCATCTGGCATCTAACTTTATCCCAGTGGTGGGCACCACTTACTTAACACTTGGACGTTACATTGAGATTTGGATTTTATTTGCAGTGAGCTTCAGTATGTTGCATCTCATTTTTAGCATGCTGTAATTGCAAACTATTGTATTATTTATGAGAGCAGTCTCCTCCATTTGATGCTATTTTGGTCATAGTTTGTGGACAGCTCATTATTTGGTCCATACCTCTTATTTTCAGCTTGTTTTGGTAGTGGTTTTGGGGCTGTTTGTAGGTATTAAAATAGCATGTTTGGTCTGTATTGTAACTCTTCTTCTTGTAGTATGACTGGTCATTCGAATGACAGTGCCATCTTCAACATAACAAGTTGAATGGCAACAATTATGGCTATTGCAAGATCCAAATTTGACAGGATTTGGTGCGAAAATCTCAGATTGGGCTGATCAAATGTAAAAGCATTAAGCCTGAAGGTCATGATTAGGATGTATGGGATGACTTAGATGAGATTTGCAGGTCCACGATTATCCTATCCCTCAACAAGCACGTTTATTATAATGTTGCCACAGATGGGCAAGTCTACATGGGATCTTTGGGAGAAAATCCATAATCTCTATGATAAGCAAAGCCTTGCTTCTTAGATGTATTGGCTAAAGCAGCTTATGGACCTTCATATATTTGAGCAAGATTCATGCTATCATTGGCCAGCTGTCATCGCATGGTATTGACTTTAAGGACAATCTTCCACCTTTGTTCTTATTGATCACACTGCCTGAGTCTTGGGACACATTTCGTACTATTATGTGTGCAAATATGTCTGAGAATGGACTGAAATTGTCTAATGATGTAGAGGGTGCACTCGTGACAGAGGAGATCAATAGGAAGGATGTGGATGCTTCTCGTACTTCTCATGCTTTGACTATTTAGGGTCTCCATGATGGTAAGACTGGGAATGACTGCCATGGTTGAGACTTGTAGAAGTCTCATTCTAAGTCTCGTGGACAGTCTCATAGTAAGCCTCATGGACGTAAGTTCGATTTGACATGCCATTATTGTGGGAAAGATGGATATATCAAGCCGCAATGCCATAAAATGCGTAATGACAAGCACAAGGAAAAGGGTAAAGGGAAAGCACATGACAAGTCTAATGATCACAGCATTGTCCCTGCTAAGTCCAATGTTAGGATCGAAGAGATCAATGTAGTGCAGTAGCAACCTAACTCTAATGGTGGTTACATACTTGCAGATTCTTCTTTGGATGAGTCACAATTGTCTAATGCCTTGCCTGGTTTTACTCAGTATTGGTTGATGGATTTAGGGGCTTCCTTTCATGTGACCCCTTATAGAGAGTGATTTCACTCCTATCACAGTATGACTGGATTTTTCCATTTGGGGAATGACTTGCACTACAGATAGTTGGTATTGGTGATATTCAACTTCATTTTGGTTTAGGTAGTATGTTTGCTTTGCATAATGTTTGACATGCACCAACTCTCATGAAGAGTCTTATCTTTGCTACTGGCACAGTGGATGATGAGGGTTACTTTGTTTCCTTTGGGGATTCTTATTAGAAGATCAATTGTGGGAATCTTATTCTTGCATGTGGTGCCAAGTCTGGCACTTTATATCCCTTGGTTGTATCTGGATCCGTAGATCATGTTTTGTCTGTGGCTCCAATTCCACATGTATCTCTTTGGCATTGTCGCCTTGGCACATGTCCTTAAAGGGAATGAAAATTCTTACTCGTTTTTGCAATATCTTCCACCCCTTGACTATAAGTGTTTTGAGTCATGTAATTATTGTTTGTATGGCAAGAAAACACGAAGTATGTATAAGAAGTCTGGCACTCTATGCATGGGTGAGCCTTTGTCTCTTGTTCATTCTGATGTATGTGGACCTATGCCCTATTAGTTAGGAGGTGCAAAGTACTTTGTCACATTCATTGATAATTACTCACATAAGATCTGGGTATATTTCATAAGCTAAAATCTAATGTTTTGGCTACCTTTTAGCATTGGTTTGCATTGGTTGAGGACTAGTTTGGGTATAGACTGAAATGCCTATGTTTAAATAATGTATGCCTCTAAAGTCTTTGAGTAGTTTTGCAATGAGAGGGGTATTAAGCGTTAGTTGACTGCCCCATACATCCCACCCCAGAATGGTATGGTGGCTGAGTGCATGAATAGGATAATACAGGAAAGGGCTCGTAGTATGCTTAGCCAGACAAGCTTACCACAATAGTTTTGGGTTGAGACAGTGACTACTACCATACACTTGATCAATCGATCTCATTGTAGTTCTATTAACTTTCAAGTTGCAAAGAAGGTGTGTCTGGAAAAGCTCTCTCGTATGTTCATTTGTATGTCTTTGGTTGCGAGGCCTTTTGCCATGTACCTAAGGAAAAGCACACAAAGCTAGATCATAAGTTCATAAAATGCATCTTTCTTGGTTATGGGGATGCAGGTGAGATGGGCTATCACCTATGGGATCCATAAGCTTGAAAAGTCATCCGTAGCCATGATATAGTTTTCCATGAGAAAAATGAGTGGATATTTGAGATTTGTAGGGTTATATTTCAGAAGGAGCCTCCTACTCCCATATAGCTAGCTAGACATCCTGCAATAGCATCTAATGCTCCAATGACCCATGACCATGATGTTAGATAGAACGTGCAAGCTCCTTAGCTTGTCTTGAGATGCTTTACTAGAGCTAGATGTTCTCTTGAGAGGTTTGAGTCCTCAGTTAATTATGCGATGGTGACAGATGCAAGTGAGCCTCTTTCTTATGATGAGGCCATGCAATCAAGGTTTGACTCTTTACATAAAAATCATACATGGAAGTTGGTTCCTTTACTTGGTGGAAAGCCTGCATTGCCATGCAAGTGGGTGTACAAGTTGAAGAGCACCCCTAGATGCCCCAAGCCTACCTATAAGGCCAGATTGGTTTCTAAGGGTTTCAAACAGGAGCATAGTGTTGACTTTGAGGAAGTCTTTCCTCCTGTAGTCAAGAAGCCTGGTACTAGCATTGGTTGCTCAGTTAGATCTAGACCTTTATAAGATGGATGTTAAGACAACTTTCTTACATGGGGACTTGCATGAGGAGATTTATATGCAGCAACCTAAGGCCTTTGAGAAAAAAGGCAAGGAACACCTAGTGTGAAGATTGAGAAAGAATCGTTATGACCTTAAGCAGGCACCTAGGGAATGGTACCACAAGTTTGATGCTTTTATGCATTCACATGGCTATACACGTAGTGATATGGATCCATGTTTATAGATGAAGAAGGATTTTGATGGTAGCCTTTTGATTTTGGCACTCTATGTGGATGACATGTTGATTGTTGGGTGAGCTCATAATGAGTTGGATACTCTAAAAAGTTAGCTCAAGAAGAGCTTTGAGATGAAAGATATGGGACAAGCCTCACATATTCTTGGGATGCACATTATGTGTGATCGCTCTTAGAGGCTTCTTTACTTGTCACAAAAGAATTATATCCAGAAGGTCCTTCAACAATTTCATATGCATGATGTTAAGCCTATTGGCTGTCCTTTGCCTTCTCATGTGTGAAAGTAAGCCATGCAGCTAATTGTCTATAGTCTCTATGTAGTCTGATGAGCAAAAGGCCAAGATGGCCAAGATCCCTTATGCATATGTAGTGGATAGTTTGATGTATGCCATGATAGCCACTCATCCTAACATAACTTTTGCAGTGGGAGTTGTGGCATATTATATGGCTACACCTAGCAGACAATATTGGGATGCCATCAAGGGTATCATGAGGTACCTGAAGGGCACAACAGATAAGTGTATCATATGTTATGGTGGCTAGGATATAGGAGTCACGGGGTACACTAACTTTGATTATGCAAGACATGTAGACAATAGAAAATCCACCTCTGGCTATGTGTTTACCTTTGCTGGGGGGGTGTTGTTTCTTGGATGTCTAAGGTGTAGAAATGCACGACACTCTCTACTACAGAGGTTGAGCATGTTGCAACCATGAGGCTTGCAAGTAGGCTCTCTCGTTAGGTTGTCTAGTGGCAAACCTTGGTACAATTGACGTGGTTCCTACACTGCATTCGGATTCTATGAGTGCTATCCAATTAGCCCAAAATCCAGTCTTCCATGCGAAGATGAAGCACATTGAGGTGCGGTACCACTTTATCAAAGAGATTGTTGAGGACAAGTTTATTGACCTTCTCAAGATTTCAAAATTGACCAAAATCCTACAGATCTGGTCATGAAAAGTCTCTCAGCTGAGTGTTTTGCCTTTCTTAGGAAGTTGATGGATGTTGGATGAGATGTCCTCTATTCGATTTCCTGTTGTACTCTATGTACACATTGTAGTTTGTCACTTTTTTTTTCTTATTCCCTCTTCACTCAAGGCTCATTTACCTTTAAGTGATAGTACCCACACCTACACATTGCAGGTGATGATGCCCATCAATGTCACTTCATCCTTTATTCTTTCAGTGACATTTGAATAAAGGGAAGGTCGGTCACACATTGTTGTTGGAGTTCCCACATCTTGAGTCTCTCTCTCTTGCTCTCTTGCTCCATCCACCATAGCTCACACCTCTCTTGCTTCCGCTTGCTCATGCTTCCACTTGGGCTTCTCTCTTCACAACCTGTTGATGGAAGAGGTTGAGATGACATTCTAGATAGTGCTATTGATTATGATGATAATTTTGGGTGTTTTTCTAACTAGGATTATGCTTGTGATGATGAAGGGAGATAAGGGCAGCATGTGTGCAATAGGGTCCCTTGCAACAAGATAGCATGAGTAGTTCATAATTCAAATAGGGCACAATGCAAATGATTATCTTGTTGATGATGATTGTGTTGGAGATTATGATGCTAATTATGGTTATCCTAATGTTGATTGTGATGATAAAGGAGATGATAACTATGATTATCAAGTTGTATGGGCAATGCATAGGCACAAAGCAGGTGCAATTTGGATAGGTAGTGTGATCTAGATAGCCACAACAATGCTGCAACATAGGGTGCAATCATTTTTTCCCATAGTGATGATGAAAATGATTATTCTTATAATGATTATGATGATCATGTTGTTCTTTATGGGAACCATGATGATGATTGTGATTATGAACACTTATTATCATGATCAAGGTGCAATTTAGAGCAACCAATCTCACAATAATAGAGTGCCTTGAGTATATGCTCGCTTGTGTTAAGTACATCAAACAAATGCAATCATGTTGAGACATAATTTTTCAGAATTCTATGATGTCTATTGGGATGTCTATTTCATTGCTTGTTAAGGTTGCATACATTAACGAGAGGTAACGAGAATGTGTACAAGTGGGGATCTTGCCCCTTTACTCATCAAAAAACAAAATGTTCTGGCATGCTAACTTGGCGAGCTACTTGTACATCATAGGGGTTTAGTCGATAGGTACGAGGCAGGGTGAGTCCGGTTGGCTAGGCGACCGGGGCGGTGCTAGTGCGGGGCTCCCATGAGGCTGGGCAGGGAACATGTCGGCTGGGACATAAATGGTGTAGTCCCAGGCCGCTACCATTCCCAAAATGTCTTTAAACAATTCATTGAATTCTGCCCTATCCCTGGCTGCCTTGTCACTTCGTGAGCACCTGGTGCTCGAGCATGCGTTGGGGGTCTGTACAACTGGCATTGCCACATTTTGTGTGCCTCCTTGAGCGTCCGCTCCCCTGGCCCGCGAATTCTTCGGCCTTCGTCCGGGGCGGTGTCGCTTGGGGCCGCGTTTCTTGGCGTACCTTTTAAGAGTGGGCACGTAGCGCACTGGCAGAGGGGTGTGTGCTACATGTTCCCTCGGCTGCGAAGAGCGTCCTTGCAAGCTAGCTGCCCTTGGTTCTCCATGCTTTCCTCACAAGGGGACCTGTAAGATGCGAATCAAGGATTAGGATTTGCTACATGACAAGACCATCCATATGTAAGGGATTATAGTGCAGGTTATCAAGTGCATAGGATGAGAAGGGGTGAGGTGGGACATGCAATGCTGTTGTAGAGGGATGGCCCCCGTGATGTATATTTAGCCTCCTGTCATTAGCAGATCTTGGTTCATGCCGATTTACGTCAACTGGCGGTCATGGATTTAGGCAGGTCTCCTCCTTAGAAGGATAGATCGAAAAGGGAAGAAGGTGTACAGAAAGGGACTATGCCCTGTCTACACCATTAGAGTTGTTGCTTAAGGGTCCCTATGGCGGTAATGTGGGCTGCATGCCCTTCACTTGGAGATGGGGATGGTCACACGGCTTTTAAATGCGTGATGAGAGGAGGACTTGAGAAGCTTAGCTTGTCCGACCCAACTCTTCTCCTTGCGCTTGACTATCATTGCTTGTGTGTGTTGATATTGTTTATACACGGTGACACAAAAATCAGTGTTTATTTATATACATATTTATGAATCCATGTCACTTCGCGAGGATAAGAACCAATTGTAGAACTCGGGTTTGTACTGGAGCGTGGCACACGCATCCAGCACTCATGGCAGCTTACTTAGTACCGATAGATATTTTGCCACATCAAGCAGCATGGACCCTTGTTCGAGTCTACTAGCAACATGTAGCTCCTCCTCAGTGAGAACTTTATCAACCAGAGAGTTTTCTTGGCTAGGTTCAGCCAAGTCTGTACCCCGAATGGCAGTCAGCACTCAAAGGGAAGTTGGTGCCACATAGGTTGGGTCCCTTTGGGATCGCCATTTGGCCCATCGCTCCTCAATGACTGTCATGATCTGAGCCCCTAGTTCGGCCATTACCACCCGGCATTCGCACCAACGCTGCTCAAATTGACTCTGGCCTGCTGACAACTGCTTTAGTTGCTCTATGTCTACGAGATTCGGTCGGCAGAGCACTTCATTGAACGTGACGGTTAAGCGCAGTTCGTCAGCCTCCTCATCAGAGATGAGTCACGTGCGTTCATGTAAGAGCTTGTTATAGTGCTCATCAAGATGTTCTTGCTCTTCCCAAGATAAGGGGAATGATAAGTATTCTTCGAGCTGCTCCTTAGGGAATGCGCCCATGTACACAAGGACATAGACATGTGCGAATGCTTTGAGCTTAGCATCCAACTCAGTTAAGCATTCTGTGACACTTCTATGTTCAACGAAGGCTTGCTCGGTTGCTATCTCATGCAAGGTTCTAGGAGTTTGCCTAGGCTTTAGCATAGCTAGGGGTTCAGGCCTGTATGAGCAAGATTGGTCAACGCTAGGATTGCTCATACTCTTGGGGTTTCCATGTTTCTCTTGAGGCTTCGTTATTGTGTCATGGTTCTCCTTGGGTGTGACTGGTGCAAATTCGTCACCCCGTCGTGACAGTGTTGTATCCACTCTTGATTTTCAATGCGAGTTCTATTGTCAGTGGATAGAGTGTTGCAAGCGGCCATTGATGGTAACGACTGCTTTCATTTGTCGGAGCACACGGATGTGACTGACGTTTCACCGCTATTAGGAGAGACATCAATGGGTTCATTGGTGGATGGACTTGATGCTTTATTCCCCAGCTCTCCATCGCTCTTGGTCTCAATGCTCTTGGGGTCCACAACCACCTGCAACTGTTGTTGTTTTCTCTGTTTTCTCCTCTTTTTCTTGGTCAGTGAAGGTGCCTCTCTCAAGGACTCAGGACCATGGACTAGATCAACCATTGATGTGCTTGGTTGGGCCTCAGCATTTTCTCCCTCTAGTGTGTCCTTATGGGACATAGCCGTGGCCTGCTGATTAGCCTTGCCAGGCTGTGAGGATACAACTGCCTCCCTTTTTGGAGGGTCTAGCCCTTCAGCCAACTCCCTTGTGTTTAACCCCTCCAGCCTAGGCTTTAGGCACTTTGAAAGTGCTGGAGTTGTCAAGGGATTTGGTTGCAACACCTCCTCCACAAGTAAACTACTAAGAACACGTTCCACAAGGGGCATTGTCACAGCCAAGGGCTGTGACTGCTGTGATCCCTGATTGGAAGTAGTGGTGGCTAGTTCAGTGGACTGGCTACCATTGGTAGGTTGCGGTGTCAAGTCACTAGGGCGATCAAAAGTGGTTGTGTCTTTTGTTGCCCTTTGCGCATTCACTTGTGCAGATTGAGCAGCAGCACGAGGCTGCTGCTGTAACGTGTCCACTAGAATCATCCAGGACACGTCTTAGCAGTCCATCGGAAAGGATGTCTAGAAAACTCCGCCCGGCACTCCTATGGAATGTTACGGGTTTTGCAATCTAGGTCTTTCCGTGTCTGCCACGTAGCGGAAGTATCCTGGCCATTCCCACTTAGGATCGACCGGAATTTGGGTTTTCCTGTTTGGTCATTAACCAGCAGCAACTAGCGTCAGACCCGAGCGAACTACTTTACGCAAAAACGCCAGGTCCGAAGCGGATTCACGCTGCACTTGGTTCAAGGAGAATGGGAAACGAGAGGGATGCAATGCTCAACCTCTCTGCCATAAGGCATAGTCCCATTCCGTTCCCCTAAAACAGCGTGAATTGGGTAAGATGTATCTCTAGGTCATCGTTCTCGTTATTTGTTTTGATGATGATGATCATCGTGTTGTTTTTCAAGATTTTTGAGAAAAGTTCCCGGCTAACCGGGACCACCCATCCGTAGGACGGACCCATGGTCCATCCTCCACACTTTCCTCGGTTTGTTTTAGTTATGTAATTACCTAACACATTAATTTGACATATGACAAACAGCTCCCTTGATTAATCACGTTAAGCACTGGTTCCTTCACGTAATCTTATCACGTGACATAGAAAAACAGTATCAAACAACTTCTTTATTATCATATCATCATTTATCTTTGAAATACAAGGAGTTCCGCCCGTAGGCTTGTCCATAATCCGCTCGAAGGCTTATCCAGTTATCCACTAGGGATCACTATTCCAAGCTTCTGCCCGTAGACTAGTATGCGGGCCTCGAGATCCAATCCCGAGTCACGTTAGTCTCTTGTGCAGGACCCGGAAGGCGAGGGATTTACGGCCAGAGCCCCCCCTGGCACCCAAGCGTCCTCCTGCTCCAAGTAGAGCTCAACGGAAAGACCTCTCGCGGCGGTTCGGTCCACGTTCCCGGCGCGGTCAACAACCCCCTTGGTTAGGGTCAGGCAGGCAGTTGGGGGTAACTGAAGCTGCCCCTCCCTTCAGGCCTTCAACCTGAAGCATTTATATATCTTTTCATCCTTTAGTTCCTTGAACAAACAATGCAAACAGCGCTTTCTAAACTGTTACAAGCACAATCAATTCCAGTGGTCGTTTAGTTGGCAAACTGTTAAGGAGTGACTCCTTCTCTCCGAATGCATCCCGCATTCGATCCGGAATCAATTGCAACTTGGCAAGATTCCTATCGTCCTTGGGTTAGGGTCATACCCTGTAAACCCAAACTTAACCAATACCTTAGGTTTTATTTATAGTAAATCCCGGCGGCCATGTCGCTTTAATTTATTGATTAATCATTAGCGTCCGAGCAATTACCTAACTTCCCTTAACTTGGCAAATTTTCCCTAATGAGGGCGATGTAACAGGATGACTAACCATCCCCTTGCAAGTTAAACTTGCGCAAGAACCTGCCAACCTCATTCCAAGGATTGGCAAAACTTTCTTGTGATCGAACCACAAGACTATGCGACGTTGCAACTTGTTGCACAAGTGTCGCCTCCATTCCAAGAGATCATTTCACTTTTAAATGGTGTTTTCTGGTCAAGAATTATGATTAGACTCGAAGTAGGGTTTAGGGCGTCTTCTCACTCACCCAATCCTAATTGCACTAGACCGACAACGTTCGGTCCTAGGGATTCCAACTCAAATCAAGTTCTAGCACTAGGTCGAATGGTCCTTAGGGTAGAAACCCTAGATCATTATTTGCGTGCGTGTCCCATTGGCTCAATTTCTCCGGGAAGGTGGGTAGGACCTTTGGGTTTGAGGACTTCGACTTGGTGTCCAATTACGTTACTTGGCCACATCTCTAACGTGCCAAGCCCTAGCTAGTACTTGAGGTTTTTATTGAATCGGCTAGCTATGCCTATACGAAACCCTAGCAGTCGTGATACTACAAATGACTTGGGTAAATTGACCTACTTGTCTTTGACAAGGACAATTCTTTCCTAGAGATGATATACTTTATCTAAAGTAGGAAAATAGTTGCAAAATGCTACAATACATGTAAACCTGTAATACATTACTTTCACATGCCATAAGATCCGCAGTAGTCCTATCCCTTCCTTTTAGTTAAAGTCAAAAGGCAAGATAATTTGAAGAGTAATCTACATAGGGCTTACTAGGATTTAGGTCAAGGGATAACACCTACAACCTTGTGTCTAAGTATTTGCATTTCCTGCTTTTATAAGCCATGCAATCATTCCTAAAGGTTACATGATGAAATGAAGTTTGCGAAAGTAAAAGTGCGACCCTTAGATACAACAACATCGTGAGTGAAGTTCATGCAATACTAAGGCAAGAGTCGATTTAATCTATTTGCAAGCATCATTTTCCATGCAACTTATAAGATCAGGGTTCTTTATCGTGTCGTGAAACAGAAGTTAATAAATCCCTCACGCGAATCATAACGAAGGGAGTTATTGACTAAATGCAAAATACTCCTTTCCTACATGACCAAAGCACTTTAACAATTTCCCCTTTTACCCTAGACCATATGTGGCTTTCATTTTGAAAATGCACGACAAGACAGTTTGCAACTAAGTTCATAGGGAGAATAAGTGCTTTTCATTCATAACTTTGTAGATGCATGATATGCACGGATCCTTTATCTATAATTATCGAATGTACTATTATCACGACCCATGAATTAATGATAACGTAGTATGAATTTCCCTATGGAGTTAAGAGTATTTAAAACATCTCTTCATGTGGAAATATATTTACGGAACCTGGATTTGTGGATCCGCGGTGATATCCACGTGTAAGTCCGGGGAAGAACCTCCCGCAGGTGCACCTTGTGTCTTCTTGGGAGCCATTGTAGACGTGATTATAGACTCTGTGAGTTCCCTCTAGCCTTACTCTCACTCTCCGAAACTAACTGTAGGTCGATACCTCCTCCTCGCGTGTAGGAATAGGAGCTTTATGAACCCGGGTTTAAAATCTAGGAAGGGAACATAGGAATAAGGCCTATGTCCCTTATCCTTAGAAGCTTCTTGACTGAACAGAATCGATGTGGAAGGGGCCCCAATGATTGGGGAGAGGAAAAGATTGAAGAAGAGGGAAAGGTAACGCTTAATGGCGCTGATGGCAAGGAGCATGGGTGGCAGCCGGCGCTGGGTGCAGCAAGGCGGCAACTATGGCAGCTACAACACGGTAGGCGGCGTCCTTCTCACAGTGTGGCAGCCTCTCTCTTTGATCATGCCCCTTGGCAGCATTCGGCCTCCCCACTCCGATCGAGCCTTGTCCCTCCCGTGGCTTTTGTTTCCCAGAGCGGCAGCCTCCTCACCCGTTCGTCTGATCCTCTAGCATGCAGCCTTTCCTCTTCCTTCGTCTGATCCTCCCCTCAGCACGGCGACGTGTATCCCAGCCTCCTCCTCCTTAGCACGTAGCGGGTGTTTATATAGGCATGGGGGGGGAGAGAATGCCTCCACCACGTGGGCCCTTGCATGGGTTCCCCCCCTCCCATGCAGGCCACGACTCTTCCATGTCCCATCCCCCCACACTCCCTCTTCTCCAGCCGTGCATTGGCTGGGGAAAAGGGATAAGAATAAAAATTTTTGCTTTAATAGTAACTATTTTGCCCCTCCCAAGAGGGTGTTTACGCGTGAATTTCGGTTTTGAACCCTCGGCTTACTTTGCCAATGCGGATGGTCTCGATTTCTCACGTGCAGGTTACACATTATACTGCCGGTAAATCCAATATGTGGGATAACCTTTGCACAAGGTTTACGCAGTGTGTGGGAAGTCAATATTCACGGGTGGGAATATTACAGCTGCTGCCGTGCTTCCCATGTCCATTTAGGTGAAAAGGATGTGGAAGATTTGGGACTCCCACGTGGGCTTGGCATTGACTGGAGAATTTGCTCGTGATTGTTAGACGATTCTATCATTAGCTTTGTTGAGCAATCAGCCTTATCATGTGCAATGTTGTGCATGTGGTGCTTATTATCCTCTTGGAAAGTCAAAGGCTCCTTGGGCACTAGTGGACCTAGTGCACGCTCGACAATTACCTCTAATATCTGCTTGCTAAGCACGCTAGACTGAGGATCTACTTCTTGATAGGTCATGTTTGGTTTCAGCTTGACTTCAATCATGTGGGGCTCAATCACTCCCATATTTTTGGTTCGAGACTTGGATTTTCGTTTAGGTTTCCTCCTACGCCTCTTTGCTTTTGACATAATTTGGGCGTCTGACAGAGGTGGTTTAGTAGGGGATTTTGGTACCCAAATCCATCGGTTACCTGCATAATACCCTTGAGCACGTAGCAACGCTTTGGATATCCACCGTAACGTTGCATTGACTCTCCATTGATGCCTGTGTCTATAAGGCTTGGGCTTCTTTTGGGGTCTTCTACGATATTTGTAAGTCCAGAGCCCGTCCTTGGCATTGTCTCTTGTCCTTCTTTTTTCAGGCCTGGCCTCACTCACTGGTTCTCATTGTTCGACATGTGCTTGTATCAGTTTTTCCAACAAGTCCTTGCTCTCGTTAGTAGGCTTGACTATTTCATCAACACCTTCCTTGCCTTTCCCTTGAGGTTTGATGAGGTCACCCTTGCTAAAGATTGTGACTATCCTCACACCCGATAGTGTCAGGTGTATCCTCTGTGCTACATAGTTGGCCTCACACTTCGTCGCCTTTTTGAAGGGCCTTCCTAGGAGGATTTCCTTTCCACCATTCTCGCTATTGGGAGGAACATAGAACAAGAGTGGCAAGCTTTCTGTTTCAATAGTTACAAGGATTCTGCACTTCCCTAGAAGTGTTTGTGGGTGTTCCCCGTAAGGATTAAGAGTTGCATCAGTCGGTGTGAGCTCTGGTTGGCCTAGTAGGATAGGCAGGTGGTACTATGTCTTCATCTTTCGGGTCTTGGCTTGTACATTCAAGCCTTCTGACAGATGCCCTTGAGTCCCCACTTGCATGACCAGACGTGGATTCTCCACCAATGTCTTGGGTTGTCTGTGCAGTGTTGCTCAAGGTACATCTCTCGTCAAGAGTGTCATGTCTAGTCATCCTCGCATTGATAACTTGATGATGTTGCATTCTGCTTCGACTAGACGCAGTTTGAACACAATGTACATGTGTTCTTGTGGTGTGGCCTCTGTGCCCTAGATGGCTAGATTGGCCCATTGAGGTTCTAAGGTCTCTGTTTCTCTCTGTTCGGGTATGGGCTTTTGGTTGCTCTTTTACAAGGGAGGATCCATGCTCATGTAGAGCCATTACTTCACTAGGGTCCAATTTGGAAGACCTATCACGGCACGTGTTTTCTCTCCAACCTACTTGGGGGAGGTGCGGAGGGGGCACCCCCTCTGCGGGGGTCCGGGGGGATAGTCCCCCCTGGCCCACAGGGCCGTTACGGTAAAAGCTATGCACAATTTGGAGGACCGTTTATAGCCAAATTTTGAACTACTTGCTCTAAGTTTCAGCCCAGTGACGGATCTCTGATGTGCCTTTAGCTCTATGTAGCCTTTGGGGTCAATTTTGAAATTTAGATGCGTCAAAATTTGTGTTCTAGACACCTGTCCGATTTTGACAGTTTTTTGTCCGATTTTCAAGAGTCCGATTATCAGAATCCGACGTCCGATTTTGGGTTGATCTGATCAGCCTAGTGGTCTGATTTTGGTCACGTCTGATTCTGGGAGTCGGATCGAAAAAGTGGTCCGATTCTAGAAATCGGATCGGACATGGTGGTCCGATTCTAGTAGTCGAACGGTCCGATTCTGGGTGGTCCGGTCCGATTTCCAAAATTGGACGAGCTGGTCCAAGTGGTCCGATCCGAGCGTCCGATTCTGGTGGTCCGATTCTAGTTGTCCGATTCTGGACTGGTCCGATTCTGGGACTCGGACGGCCTGGTCCAATTCTGGGTGGTCCGATTCTGGACTGGTCCACGATTTTGGTTGGTCCGATTCTGGGACTCGGACAGCTTGGTCTAATGACACGGCCGACGGCCCGCGAGTTGCACGCGATGCCTCTAGGCTGACGTCTACTACACCGAATCGTCCAGCGCCTTCCAAATAGGTACAAAACACTACAAGGAAATGCTAGACATGACTGGAATCACTATAGTGCTCGAATCAAATGGCACTCCAAGGATTTGTGCCCCTATTTCCCTGTTTTAGCCTGTTATACCATGATGATCTTCATGTTGGGTAGTGCTGCAAGGTGAATGTGCTATGTGTTGTGGATCATCCATGCACTTAGCCTATTGTTTGAATGATGGACCTAACATAAGGCCTCCTTTCCAACCCCTTCCACATTAGGTAGTATGTTAAAAATAGTGAGAATACTTTAATATCAATGGCTAACATTACTTTACAATTTCCTAATAGTGTAAGGTGTGCCCCCATATGAGTTGACTTTGATAGTGGTAGGGATCTATTGAGGTTTCCCTTGGTGCAATTATCAGACGTCATGATATTGTAATTGACTCCCTTATTGAGTAGAGCATCAATTGTATAAATCTGATTAACCAAATGGCAACTAAAATACTAAAAATATGAAAATGAATTATGTAGGAATTTTTATGCGTTTAAATAGCCATTTTTGTAAATTTTCTCAAAATTTTCAAGCATGGTCTCATTGTTTAAGTTTTTTTTTTCAATTAAGTAATTTTAATTTTTTTAAAATTTTTATGTATTTTTGGTTAGTCATAATCATGATGGAAATTTGTTTGGATTTTTTTGAATTTTTAGGACATATTAAAGTTTTCTTGAATTCCTTTTATATTTTTCTATTTTATTAGCGATTTCACAATTGATAGGAAATTATCAAATGTTTCAACAAATTTTTAGATTATTTTTTTTTGGTAATTTATTCATTTTATTTGAATTTTTAATAGTTTTTGAACATTTTTTAATGTGTTTATGGTTTTTATGAAATTTAAAAAATGTGGGGAATAGGGTAGCTGAGTAGTACGCATTGCGTTTTGTTGCGTGTGTGTTTGGAAGGGGTAGCAACTGGTGGGGACGGGCGAGCAAGAAGGGAGAGGGGAGTAAGGAGGGGCTTGGGGGGCGCGTGACTGGCAGAGAGGGGAGTAAGGAGGTAGGCCACAGGCAGGACGGGTGTGGCCACAATAGAGGCGTCGACGGCATGACTCGACGGTGGCGAGACTTCGGCCCACTGGCAGTGTCGTAGGTAACGACTGGCAGGACTTCAAGCGACAACGACGACGAATGCCTCGGGGGAACAGCAAGTGAGACCTTCGCCGCGGCGGATGCAACCTCACCAGCAATGGGTGCAGCAATCGGGGGTCAGATGAGAGTGGGAGGAGAAGGGAGGAAGGTGAGAGGAGGAAGAGAGGAGTAGGAGGGTGGGGGTGGAGGCGGGGGCGGGGAAGAAGAAGGGGAGGAGAGGAGGTGGGGGAGAAGGAAGGAGGAGGAGATGGTGCAGGACGAGAAGGAGAAGGTACGGGAGGAAAAGGAGAAGCGAAGGAGAAGGTAGACGACGCAGGAGAGAGAGAGAGAGAGAGAGAGAGAGAGAGAGAGGGGGTGGGTCAGGATGACAGTTTGGGGGGAGGTGTTTTTTTTAATGTGTAATTATTATTGGGTTTTGTTTTTTTGTTTTTTTGTTTTTTTGTTTAAAAGAAAATGGAAAGCAAGTCCCTTTGTCCTACATACAAACGTGCGCAGGGGGTAAAATATTTTGCGTCAACAGGAACGACCAAGGACGAATGAGAATCTGAGCAACGAAACAACACATGGCAAAATCTGGACACATATGAATTTGCCGTGTAAGCAATTCACAAGGGGGCGAAAATTCAAAATTAAACAGAAAATTTAATTCTGAGAGATTTGGACATCGGATCAAGATGCCATATGGACATTGCATTTGGTACATTTGGCAACAAAAAGAGGGGTTCACGTGGAAAAATATGAAAAATCAAGCATGAAAAGTCACAAAAATTAATTTTGCAAAATTCGTCAATCGGAGCAAAATGCAAAAGGAAGGAAATTTGTCTGTAATGAAGAATCAAATAGGGATGTCATGGTAGAATGCACTTTCGATGAGAAAAGGACTGGTTCAAAAATGAAAAATTTGTAAAAACACACCTGAAAACCTAAACAAAAATTAATTTCCAACAATTTGTGAGTCAGAACAAGAGGTAACAAAAAGAGAAAATGTTCCAAGGATGTGTTGATAGGGGGTATCATATCAAAATGCAATTTCGATGCAAGAAAGGTGCATTCACATGGAAAAAGCAATAAAAACGAGGATGAAAACACACTGAATATTTAATAACACAAAATCGATCCACCGAAACATGATGAAGAAAAAAAAAATTGGGTAAGGGAGTAGGTCAAATAAGGCTATCTAATCCGAGTTGAATTCTGAGGAGAATACATGGAAAAAACGCAAAAATCACACACAAGAATATTTAAAAACATGAAAGAAATTAATAATGGACAAACCATGCATCGGATTGACAAGGACTATGAATGAAAAAGGTAAAGGGGAAGATGGAGGTCAGGGCTGTCACATCAAATCATTGTTGTAAAGTGAAAAAGACGTGTTTGCATGGAAACACGTCTAATTTACAAAAAAATCTTTAAAAATTAATAGCTCATGAACCATGGCTCAGAACTGAGGGCTATAAAAAGGAAAATTGTCCAATTCAAGGGGATGAACAAGGGTGTAAGATTCAGATTTTAATTTTGGTGAACGTAGGGTACGTTCACATGGAAAAGCGACAAAACAAAGGATAAAGACAAACGAACAAGGAATGGCCCAGGGATGGGGTGAAAAGAGGATATTTGGGTGGGGAAGGGACCCATCAAGGAAAAATCAAGACATGGTATACATGAATGATCAGATAGGGATGTCTCCGTGAGGGTATGCAAAACAGACGTGTAGGGACCCATGCCCACACTTAAAACCTAAATAGATCAAATTGACTAATCAACAAAGACCTAACACTTGACCATGATCCATATCCATATGTCCCCACACTTAAAACATGACCGACTCTTGTAAACAAAAGGGGCAGGCTTGTAATCATCGATAGGAGGTACCATGGCTTGCCACATCACACTCGTCTAGGATGATAGTAACCATGCAACAGCACCTAAGGGGTAGCATTGTTGATGAAGAACTTATTCAAGTGTCAATGATGAAGAATACAATACTCATCTCAACAATCGCTCATGTTAAGATAGTAGATCAGTTACTCGCCCCATAACTCATGTCACCCAAGGAGAATGATTGAGACCCATATCTCACACGTGGTTTAGAAATCAACAAGAGGGATGGTTCAAAAGGAGTATATGTTGAGAGTGGAAAAAGATTGAATGTTTTACTAATTTTTGTTGTTTTTTAGGCCTGAATGGTTGATTTTTGATGGATTTTGAGTGATATTTGGTTGTTTTTGAAAGTGTTTGAGAGTGTTTTGGATGATATTGATTATGTTTTGGAAGCTCATGATGATTCTTAGTGGAAATATGAGGCTCTGTGATGTTATGATGGGTTCTGTTGAGGTTATGATACCTTCTGTTTAGCTTCTATTTTGTTTTGATTTTCTTCTGTATGAAGCATGGATTGATGATTGATGAATGTTGAAATCTTTTGAAAGCTTATTAAATAGTTTTTGATAGTTTGGAATGGTTTTGGTATGAGTTATGAGGATCTACTGTTCTTCGATGACCTTCTGTAGAGCCTCTATCTCTACCTATCTCTGCTCTATTCATGTTCTGTTCTGTTCTGTAGATATTATGTAAGTGTTATGTAGAATGTATGTGTGAATTTGAAAAAGTTTTTTAAATTTTGGAAAGAAAGAATCTAAGTTCAAAAGCGCTAAAACAAATGGAAGAAGCAGCCTGCTAAAGACTGAAGAGAAGACTGAAGTGATAGTGATAGTAGTGAGCTATGAAGAGACACTGTAGTGGCTTTGGTGCCCTTTCATACCTCCCATACCTCTTGGGAGGTGCATCCACGACCTAAGAATGATTATTAAGTGTCATTCTTGAGTATTGTAGTGAGGAGATGATGTACTATTGATAGAGAGAGAGAGAGAGACACAGAGAGAGAGAGAGAGAGAGAGAGAGTAAGAGATAGCCAATTCTATTAAAACAATGTATCTTTCTATGAGAGATAGAGAGAGAATTATGAAGACATTGAAGATGAATACTATGTGATTGATTTCCATTCAAAAGCGGTGTATTCTTTTATGTTCCTTGTTCTATTGATGGATTTTATGAAGATATTGAAAATTATGGTTGATTCTATCAAATCCATGGGAGATATCTACTATGATGCTGCGTGAAGATTTACTGTTTTCCTTGTTTTGGTCATCTAAAGAATGAAATAAAAGCTTGTTGATGTTACAAGATAGATTTTCTTGTAGTAGAATTCCCTTTTCCTTGGTGTTCCTCTTGGGGCTTCAATATGCTAGTGTGCACAGTTGATGGTGCATCGATGTGTCCTGACCAATCTGGCATAGGTGTAAGAATAAAGGCCAGGGAGCCTTATTGTGCAGTACACTAAATAGAGTGAGGTGTGTATTGATGATGGAGCAAGCCCATCCCGTATGTGCATAGGGAAACGAGAACCTACCTAACTCCAATTATTGTAATGCTCCTTAATTCTCACCTCTAAATTGATCAAAGGGAAATTAATCACACTCAACTCCCCTTTTGTATCAGGCTCTGTTGATGATTACAAGAGAGCAACCGATTTCTAAACCCCATTGATATAAGCATCACTGCCACTTGTGCAGAGGTTGTATACCTTATGTGTACAATTGATGGTGCAACACTGCATCCTGCCCTATGCCGGCATATAGTAGTGCGAGAAGGAAAGCCAAGGAGCTCTATAGTGTCATGCACAAGAACAATTTTTTGTGCTTTGTACATTGAGAGACCCATCCCGTATGTGCAACACTCCATTCACACATTTTACCTCTCTATTGGATTTAAAGAGCAAAGACTGGTCACTCACCCCACCCTTTGTCTCACACTTTTCTGATAAATATATAGGGCAACCCACACTTACACGCCCATCCGATTAGGATGAAAGCTCACATGACTCAAAGAATTGTCGATGAAGATTGGCTTCATCTGGTTGATGATGTCAACTTGTATCGGTGAAGAGACATACCTAGGGAGGTAACCAACAAAGTTTGGTACTTGGATTGCAGATTGGAAATGTCATTTGTTATTATTGTAGGAGTTAGAGACACTTATGAATTTGTAGGATACATCACACCTGTAACGTGCCCGCTGCCCACGTTTTTAGCGGTCCGTCGAGAGACAAATCTAAGCGATGCCGCCCAGCACTCCCAAGGAATATCACAAGGTTTGTCACCTAGGGTTTTCCGAGTTCGCCTCGCAACAAAATGTTCATGGCCAAATCCACTAGGATCAACTTGAAATCTGGGTTTCAAGGGTCAAGGTCTCCTGACAATATTCTAGCTTCGGGTCTTAGATATCCTACTTTATGTAGAGATACCCAAGCCGCCAAAGCAAATGCATAATGCACTTGGTTCAAAGAGAATGGCAAATGAGAGGGATGCGCCGCTCAATCTCTCTACGCGTAGGGCATAGTCCCATTTGGTCCTCTCGAACCACCCTGCCATAGGACAGACCTATAAGGGTTCTGCCCACCTGCTTCCCTTGATAGCTTTAGTTTTCTAATTAGTTCCTATCACATTCATGTGTGACATTCAAAAGTAGCTTCATTAATTAAGCCTTTTGTCCAACAGAAGTACCCGGTTCAAATCACATGGCACCATAATTTCTATCCATTATCTAGAATAGGATCTTCCAACACCCTAAACGTTGGGCTCACGATAGTCTACAACTTCATTTCGGACTCGTCAAGGGATGTCCAGAGCTCCATTGGCCCCAAGAGACCTAGGAGTGAGACACAACTTTTCGTGGTTGGCCTTTTTACCACTTGATCTTCAGCCCGTGAATCAGATAGTGCCTTCTCGGGGTAATCCGTGTTGTGATCTTGGAGATGATCCACCCATGCAAAATATCCTTCCCTAATTAATCCAATTAAGAATCAAGCACAATCAAGGCAATCAGTCCTAATATCATCTTCCAGGAAAACATTCATTTATTCCCATGAAAACTTGTCATTATAGACCCCTACCATGCATTTACCATCTAACATAAGCACTTGGAATAATCCTCCAAATCACATCCCAACAATCAACTCAATGCAAAAATCATTTAGGAAGTTATTTGATCAATCAACAAAAACAATGGTATCCTTTTCCAAACATTGCAGGAATAGTTACGATAACCTTCCCATCGTGTATTTGCTCTCCCCCTTGGGATTAGGGCAATTCCATGCAAAATTTACTTAACACTTTGGCTAAGACACATGCCAAGGACTTATACAACTATGCAAGAATGTAAATTCTATTGAGCACTTATATTGATCAATAGCCTAACCTTCTTCTCAGCGAGTATGAAAGCATCGGTCTTTCCTTTGGCTTAGGGTTTCCTAATCCTTGAGCTCTTTGCTTGCCCTAGAGTTGTTGCATCTAGCCCAACCCCTGAATAGGTTTGATGAACATAGTCGCTATTAGACAGATCTCAAGGCATCATAGTTTTTATCCTGATGAATGTTATTTGTATTAGCTATACATAACTTCAAGATCCCAATGAACTAATAGTTCATGATTGTTAACCTCAATTCGAGATGGCGAAAAAATGAAGGAAAAAGTGAAAAAATGATGGAAAAAGAGCAAAGGCGTAGAGGCAGCCCCTAAAGCTAAGCTGAGACAAAAAGTGCAATTTTAAATGAAAGGCACCTCAAAAAACTCAAAAAACTCTTGTAAAAGAGCATCAGGCTCCCTCATGTGCCATTTGTAAAAGAATAGACGAGTATAGGCTTAGGGCATGAAGCAAGAAGAGAGAATTAGAAAAAAGGACCTTGCCACAATGACCGGTCATATAAAAAGGGATGGGTGACCATGGGATTTTAGGATTTGTATATAAAATTCAAAAAGTAAATGGAAGCTCATTCTTTGGTGTGTGGCTAACAAGAGTCCTCTCTTCTTCTCTTCTTCTCTTCACCTTGCTTGTGTGTGTGCTCTTGAGAGAGGGAGTGTGAGAGTGAGTGTATGGGAGTGAGGGATCAAGAGGGTGAAGCTCTTCACCATCTCCTCTTCTCTATTCTTTTCTTTTCTCTTCTCTTCTCTTTTCTCGCGCACGCGGCTATGGTGGATGGAGCTTGGAGATGGATGAGGCTTGAGGATGCTTGAGCTAGCATCTAGGATCATGGAGCTACTAGCATGTATGAGAGAGGAGGCAACTCATTTCGGTATCAAGGTAAGTCGGCTAGGTGAGAGATAGCCATGAGAGCTCGCTTAACATGCTTGAAATAATAAGTGGTCTGTGGGTATTGGCGGTTGAGCATGAGCTCCCATTACATTTTGGTTCCGTTGACGGGACCAATGGATTTAAGGTTGAGCACTTGCGCACCTCATATCGAGCATCAAAGTAAGGGATTCATCCCCGAAATGGAGCTTGAGATAGATAGGAAGTTTGGGTTTTTTTATCTTCGAAATAAGTAAGTATTTTGGGTTATTTTGTTGATTTGATTATTGGAAAAGATGGAGAAATCATTTCAGTTTTTTGTCTTCGATCTTTGTTGCATTTAGCATAGGCTAGGATTAGGAAATTGGATTAGAAAAGTGTAGGGTTTGCTACTATAAAACATGGCAAAACAAGGCATAAATCATGCAAAAATGGAAAAAAAGAGTGCTTGGGATATTTAATGTCGGCCAAATGAGTGATTGCGGACATCAAAACCTTACCCGAGAAGAGGTTTAAGAGCCAAGAGGTCAAGGAAGAGCTCATTTCATACCTTGAAATTGAGAGAGAGAGAGAAATTTCTTGGAGATTCGATTTGATCTTGTCGCGAGGGAGTCTACCACATGTTCCAGGTATATCAAGCCCTTCCCCTTATGCGTTGGTACTAATCTGGAAGCTATTGTGTGATATGATTGTATGTTTTGCAAGATTTGAGCAAATTAATGCATTCGCGGCCATCATCGCGTAGCGTTTGGCCCGTCCGAGTAGTCGATTCCAAGGCCGAGTCCGAGAATCAGCCCTCGATCTACTTACTCTCGACTAACTTGGCCCACTAGTCAATTTGGACCGTCCGAGCATATCACTCGACCCTCAGCCAATCTACCCCATTCGGCCCTCCGGGCCCGTCCGAACCAACCAACTCGGCCAAAAGTTCACTCGGCCATATCGAAACTCGATCCTTGGCCTGCGTGCCTCGGCCCGTCTGAGTGAATCTCCTCGGCTTGTCGTCCGAATCGCCCTGTTCAAGTCACCCTGTCTGACAATGCATCTACAATAAAGCATCCTTTAATCCACATGCCAATCTCTAGGATATTAGGATCCAAAAAGGTGTTAGCCACATCCACTTCTTTCACAGGCTCTGAGGCATTATTAGACTTAGGGGCAGTGCTAAGAGCAATCCTTAGGCCGCTTCTTCTTGTCAATATACTTTTGAATTTCTTTTGACAACTAAGAGACAACACCGACAACTGTCATAATATTTGGTTTGGTTTGAAAGTGTCTAGATCTTTGACCAAGTCATATTCTTTAATAGAATCCATAGGCTTCTCCAATCGGCTAGGGAATGGGACAACACCCACTTTTATCTTCCCTCTTTCCTCTAGAAGCAACAACATTTGCACTTCTTCTACTATTTGAGGTACTTCGGTATCCTCCATCTCTTGGACCTTTGGTCATGTCTCTGTAACTGTCTCTGTGGCACTACAGTGCTATGTACTACATTGTTCTGCTCTATATTGTTTTATTTCTCCTTGCGAAGATTGAACTTCACCATTTTGGCAAAGAGAATGTTCTCTTTTAGAACTGTGGGTTCTCTTTTCTTGCACGTGTTATTGTGGCAACTTCTAATTCCACCAAATTGGAAGCAAGTTCTTGGGTCTTCTGTCGGTATCAGTGGTAGCTTTTACAGGAGCTGGACTAGGACATTATTTTGCAGTGTGGCCTTCTCCTTTGCATTGACTACATAAGGGTTTATAGTCCATAGACCTTTTAGGGTTTGGGTAGTTTGGTGAGATATGTCCCTTTTCTTCACATGTGTAACACTCGACTTCTAATCTCTAACCACCGCTAGACTGTCATCCTTTGTAACTTTTAGAGGGAAACCTCCTTGGGTCAAAATTAGAACCAAACTCTCTAGGCTTTGGTCTAATATCTTGAGTTGTCATCTTCGATTCCAAAATTTTAAATCTTGCTTCTTCATCTTTGTTCCTTCTTTCATGCATCTCCTTCTTTAGAGAGAGCAAATATCCTCTATATGGTTCTTCCTTAAACAGTAAGAACAGAAGGCTCCATGAATAGTTAGCTTTTGAGTACATTCAATGGAAAAATGTCCCGCTCGATGACACTTTCTGCACCATGTATTAGATCACATCACATCCCTTCCACCTTCCCCGCAAGACTAGATATGTTAGCAGTATTCACCTTCAACATCTACAACTATTTTGTAATCATGTCCATCAACTCCTCCTTGATGCTTGCGACTGAATTGGATAGGTAATCCTTCAAATTTTCTCCTCTTGGAGTACTTGCAATAGGGTTTTGGGAAGCCTCTGTAATACTGCATAGATTGGTTGGGTTGATCTAGAGGGTTCTCTATTCTAATTCTGATTTAGCACTCCTATTGAGACTGGGGATTGTTGGTTCCAGTTGGTAGGGTTCCACAGTTGTTGTTGAGTTTCCATTGGGAGAACTGTTTGAGACCACTACTGTTGTGGTTGAACCATCACTTGAGGTACTGCTATGTCAGTGGCCACTATAGATTCGGTGCAATGTACTGTGGCATTGTTTGCATTTGAGGGTAGGAGTAGGAAGCTTTCCCTAGGATTGCATTTGGTGGGTATACCATTCTTGTCATGGAAGGAGGTAAGACTCCTCTTCTTGAGGTCATTGATAGCCTTGCTTTAACTTCATTATACATTCTTGCATCTTCCACTGCAACTTATAGGTTGACCAGTCTTTTAATTCCACAAACTTATGAACTTCTAGTTGTAGGCCTCTAAGGAAAACTCTCTTCTAGATGTCTTCATCCAAGTGATGGTCGGGGTCCATCTCTTCAATATGGATTCCATTCTAGAGGCATATACTTCCACTCGTTCACCAGAGGATGACTTAGGTTCATGAACTCCTCTCACATCTACTCTTCAAAACTTTCACGCTTGAATTTAGTGAGGAAGGCCAACTTCAAGTCGCCCCATGTGCCAAAAGTTCATGTTACTTGTCTCTCATACCATTGAAACATTGTGCCTTTGAAAGTGGCGGGCAATATTGCCAACCAATGCTCTCGGGTGTTTTGGCAATGTTGCCTACACATGCTACCATGAACTCAGCTACATGAAGATCAAGGTCTTCATTGTACTCTCCCTTAAAGATGGGCAACGAGACTATATTTGATGGCTTGTTCTAAATGTTTCCAAGACGGTGAATTTGACTAGGAAGGGAACCTTGAGTTGCCATGCAGACTTATGTAAAGAGTGCCACAAGGGTGTCAAAGGAGACTTCTGCTGCTAGCTCATTCTCAACTTTGATTTTTTCCTTCTCTCTTCTTATGTACCTCTGGACTCATTCTAGTGCTTGCCACTTGATCGCGTCATTCATCAAGGAGTCAGCTCCACCTATTTGTCTGTACTCCACAGAGCATAATCAAAGGAGTTTCGGTGTTTGGAGAACTCTCTTGCCAATATTTCTTCTACTTCCTTCTTTTCTACGTCTTTGAATTTAGCTTTCGTTCCACTACAGAGGGGAAGATATTCAGTTCTGAAGGTATCGAAACTCATTCTTCTAAGCATCGTTGTGGTGCCATCATCATAGTAATGCCAGCTTCTGATGTCAACAGTGTATGTTTTGAAGAACACTATGTCTACTAACTTTCAGTGGGTTGCTAATTGGACAAATAGAAGGTTGTCAGTGCACCACACATCCCATGTATCTTGCTATTGAGCATCTACAAATAGATTCCAACTCCTTTTCTTTTTGTTCTTCTAAACTTCAATTGACAATGACTCTTGAAGCTTCTTCACAATTTCCCACTTGATAATGTTTGGAAACTCTCCAATGAAAGCCAAATCTCCCATGGATGGTCATTCTCTCTGTTTCTGCTCATTGGTTTGCTCCCAAACAATTTACCACCAAGATGCATGTCTCTCTTTCTTCAACACAGAGAGGAAATAATCCACCACATAGAGCTTACATCAAGATGGTAATATGTTTTTGCCATTGTGGGATAAATTTCTTGTAGAAAGTGGCTTTGGCAATGAGAATTTCTAATTCTTCAATGGTAGAAGGAACTTTGCAAGCATCCATTGGATTGTTCTCCTCTCAATAATGCCATTTCCTTCATTTTCAGCCCCTTCTTATGCTTGCTGATAGCAATGTTCCCCGACTACACACCAAAAATATGGAGCCCGGAGATAAACACCCAGAAAATGGGAAATCTACTGCAAGAAAATCTATATTGTATCATCAACAAGCATGTTCTTCAACAATCACAACAAGAAAAAGAACACCAATCTTCTCAAATCTTCACGCAACATCATATAACAATTCTCCTACGGATTTATCACAATCAAAACGTCAAAACATTCTTCATATTCTTCATCAAAGGAACAAGAAAACGCTACTTTTAATGGAAATCATTACATGGTATTCATCTTCAATAGTTTCATAGTCTTCATAGTCTCTCTCTTATAGTTTCTCACTCATAGATACATTGTTTTACATAGATTTGGCTCACACACGCACATACACACATACACACACACACACACTCTCTCTCTCTCTCAATAGTACATAATCATCCATAACCTCTCTTTGGTCGTGGATACCCCTTCCAAGAGGTATGTCTACTATGAAAGGTCACCAAAGCCACTACAATGTCCTTTTGTAGCTCAATAGTGTCACTATCACTCAATCTTTACTTGAGTCTTCAGAAGCTACTTCTTCCACTTCTTTGAGTTATTTTGAACTTGTATTCATCTCTTTCCAAGATTAGAAAAATTCTCCAAGTTACACATTCATCCCACATAACACTTATAGAGGCATATAGGATAGAACAGAACAAAGACAGAGACTCTACAGATGGTCAACAATAGAGGGTCTACAAAACCATACAAAAGGTCATTAGAAAGCATTTAGCTCAACTAAAACCATTCAAAATCATCAAGAATCAACCAAAAAGCTTCCGAATACTCTCAAAATCTAGCAATCATCATTCCATCCTCTCATACAAAAAGAAAACAGAGCAAAACAAAAGCTCAACAACACGGACTCAATCAAAACCAATCAAACACTAACAAGACATCAACAGAACATCATATCTCCATTGAAAAACATCATGAGCTTCTCAACCTTATCCAAAACACTCTCAAACACTTCCAAATCAACTAATCATCATATAAAATCAATCAAAAATCAACCATTCAGTCCTCAAAAACAACAAAAATTAACCAAAAAATCAAGTCATTTCAACGGTCAACAAACAGATAGTTGGTTCAATCTAACTTGTGCCAACATATGGAATACATCATTATTTTTCTAGCCATAGTCATTAACTATATATGATGCAAAGTTACATGTTTAGAGGAAAATATGCACAAAATCAACTTGTGCTATGTAGCACAGTATAAAGGAGATTGTAAAGGCTCTTATATGTAGAAATGATTGATGTCAAATATTTTGGACAAAAGGAAAAAATAGCCTACACAAGACTGTATGTCAGAAGTGCAAAAGAAGGCCAAAATGAAATAGAATAAAAAATTTGATGATGATGACTCTTATGGGCTTGCCATAATATTTGTTGATCTACAAATGCCCATAAAATCTTGTCCCAATTTGAGGAAAGCAAGCAAAGGGTGTTGATCACTTTACCCAAGAGGTCAAAGACTACTCTGATACCAATCGTTGGATTTAGGGTTTGTAGGATGCAAGTACATAGCTCGGAGAAGAAGAAGCTTGAGAGAGCACAAATCAAAGTTTATTGAGAGGTATAAATATAGAAGATTTACAAGACTAAGTGTGCCCTAAAAGTGAATAGGCATATATACAAGGCTAGGAAAAATAAACCTTCTAAAGGGGGAAAAAAGTTCCCCAATGGTCCTAAATGTGCCCTAAAAAAATGTTCTAATATGGGATCATCTAGCTCTTTGATAACGATTATTACTATATAGCAATGATATTCTCTTACTTTTGGCATATATTAATGCTTAATAACTCTCTTTTTTTAAGGAAAAGAAAAACTTCTATTAAAAAGGTGCAACTATATTTATAATAATTGAATAAGATTGGTTTTTGTATATCGACGCATACACACATAACCTCTATTTTTCTCATGGATTCATCAATATCCTAGAAGTCTCCAACGAGAGTCGAGGATTAATTTTTGTATATAGACACATACACACATAACCTCTTTTTTTTGTGGAGTCATCAATATCCTAGGAGTCTAAAAAGAGAGTTGAGTGGATTGATATTCTATCCTTAAAGTTGGCATCCTTGAGCCACTCCTTAACTTTGGACCAAAGTAGAACACCTGGGGGCACTCCCAAACTAGATCGAGGACAATTTCTTCATGTTTCTTACAATATGCATAGTAAGGCAACTGTTTGGCAAACTTAGCTAATATGTGTTCGATAATAAGCTTATTCAAGGTCAACCTCCACAACAATGCATTCATCTTATTAGATTTGGCAGTGGCCTTCCATGCTCTTCACACTTTCTTCTTCTTGCACTAGTTAAACTATTGCTTTGAGGAAATTCCCATGTTGACCGAGCAACCTAAATACCTAAATGTCTTTGCCAATCTCATGAGCATGAAGCCATAACATAGAAGCCATGGCTAGAGAACACCAATGATAAGGGAACCAATTTTGTTTAGAGGAGTTGATTTTGGAGGCAAACAATATGGCAAACTTCTTGTAGAGTGATAATGGGGAGTTGCTTGAGTTCTTATCCTCTCATGCAATACTTGCATCGTCATTTGTGAAAAACACAACAACAGACTATCCATCACTAGGCAAGGAAAACCTTTTATTGCACCATTGGCAACAAAATTATCTAGTCTTCTCAATAAAGGGTTTGAAATTATGGCAAAGAGAAGGAGGGCTAGAGAACATCCATATTGGATAGAATGCATGAGGGAGAAAGAGTAGGATACTTGCCCATTGACCATTACAATAGCAAAAGCATTAGTAAATAAAGTAGAGACCATCATAATGAATACAAGGCTAAATCCAAATGCATGAAGACTTGATATTATAAACCTCCAACTTACCCTATTGTAAGCCTTATCTAAATACATATTCACCAACACAAACTTAGATTGATTAGCTAGAGCATGGTCTATAGAAAATATCACATCTAATATTTTATCTTGTATCTTACAATCATACATGAAACTAAACTAATGAAGATGGTGTTGGGGGTAAAGGTGCATGTGCCTAACCGCTCATGTATTAGTTACACTAACAATACCTACACTGCGTATAGATTATCCATAGGCGGTGGGTGCCCATTACTGTCACTTTATTCTCTTTTAGTGACATTTGAATAAAGGGAAGGCCCGTCATACATTGTGACTATTGGAGTTCCCAAATCCTCTCTCTCTCTCTCTCTCTCTCTCTCTCTCTCTCTCTCTCTCTCTCTCTCTCTCTCTCTCTCTCTCTCTCTCTCTCTCCACCATAGTTCTTGCTTCTGCTCTGTGCTTCCACTTCAAGGCACACTCCCTTCAAGTGCTATCAAAGCCATTACACTGGCATTGAGGAGCTCAACCCAACCTTGCTTCATCTTGTGGAGAATACCTTCAGCTCTCATAGTTTCAATGGTAGCCATGGATTCTTCACCTCGACATATGCATTGAGTCCTATCTTCTACCTAGCTTCTTCCCCCCTTTTGAGGCATGATCTAGGGCCTTGTTAGAGGCCATTGAGCATTGCCACAAGGCCTATTGAGGCTAACATTTGAAGCAGCCCCTCCATCAACAGTCCACATATTTTCACTTATTTAGGTAGCCCTTCCCCCTATCACACTGGATACCTCTCCCACTTCCCATGTGGTCTTTGGCATTTTGGTAATCATCTCTCGCACCCTTGGCATTGACATTGCATATTGGACATGAGATTTGAGCTCATACACTTCAGTTCACTACTATGTATAGTAGTAGACCACCTGCTTTTCAGGTTTGTGAAGGCTTTAGCTTATTGTTTGAAGCTCATACATGCTCCCTAGGATGCTCGTATACATATATATTGATACCGAATACTTGGGGGATGATATGGCATTGATGTGAGATAGCATTGGAATGATTTGAGCACTCATTTTCTCAATTTTACAAAGGTTTTTTTTAAAACTACTATAATAAGTAGGACTGAATGCTATTTTGTTAGAGAAACTTCATGCATATTGCTTGTTGATGCTTTTTGAGCACTTTGGATACTACACTAGGGTCTACCATTGATCTTACATGCTTGGTTATGCTTTTGGATTGCTTTTGAGTTGAGATTGGAGTTTTGAATCTTGACATTAGTTGTCCTTCACTATTATATATGGTCTATTAATGCTCCAATTAAGAGCTTTGCACGTTCTTAGATTGGGTGCTCTCGGATATATGCTACTTGGATCTTAGATGTATGGATGCCTTCCACATTGGCTTGTTGGCATTCGACTTTTATTCCAGTGGGAGTTACTACTTGACACTTGGATTTTATATTGAGCTTTTAGTTATACAATTGAGCTTGAGGCTCTTACAGTGAGACCATGGGACTTGGTGACATGTACATGCTCTCGTCATGCTTTATGTATGCAATTAATGCTTGGTGGGCTGATCTGACGTTATTTTTGGGCTAGCACCTATCTCTATCATGATGTTGTCAGTGATGTATGCATATTGGTTGGCTATGTATTGAGCTTTTGTTACATTGCTTAGTCCATTTTACCTTTGGTTGGTCTCCTCTGTTACCCATGAGACCCACTCTATACATAATGATGGTTATACCTATGAGATTTATCGCCATCTGACACATTAAGTTCCCAATGCCAATTGCATATTTAGTCACTACTAGTTGGAGCTATCCCCCGGCAGTTGCAATTTGTCTTGTATCAATGATTGCTCCTCTCTGCCCCATTGATCTCTTACTATTATACTTCATTTTTAGCATGTTGTAATTGCAATTTATTGCACTATTTATGCAAGCAATCACCTCCATTTGACGGTTCTTTGCATGGAATTTGTGGATAGCTCATTACTTGGTCAGTATCCCTTGTTTTCAACTTGATCTGGCAATGGTTTTGGGGCTAATTTGCAAGTTATTAAAATAACCTATTTTTTCATTTTGTGCATTTACTTGGTCTTAGTATGGCTAGTGGTTCCAATAATAGTGATATCTTTAATATTGACAAGTTGGATGGCACTAAGTATAGCTATTGGAAGGCCCAAATCTAGCAAGTTCTAGTGCAAAAAATGTAGGTTAAGCCTTTGAAACATGAGGGTGTCAAGCCTGAACATGTATTAATGCAGAGGATTGGGTTGAAATGAGTGAGCTATGTAAGTCTACCATCATATTGTCCCTCTCTAAGTAGATGATCTAATGTTGTCTCTGATGGGCAATCTACATGGGACATATGGGATAAGATTCACAATGTCTATGACAAATAGAGGCCCGCTTCTTAGATATATTGACTGAAGTAACTCATGGACCTTCACATGGAGGGAACTTCCATGTTAGCCCACTTAAATGAGTTTCATTCTATTCTTATCCATCTATCTTTGCAGGGGATTGAATTCAAGGGTAATCTTCCCCCTTTGTTCTTCTTGGTTACAATGCTTGAATCATGGTATACATTTCGTACTGCTATGTGTATAAACATGCCTACTTATGGGATCAAGTTATAGGATGTGGAGGGTGCATTCTTGAATGAAGAAATTAACAAAAAGAATGTTAATGCTTCCCGCACCTCTCGTGCTTTGACAGTTAGAGGAAATAATAGTAGGAGTGGTAATGACCACCATGGGAGAGACTCTCAAAGTCTCATTCTTAGTCATGTGGACAATCTCGCAATAAGTCTTATGGCTGTAAGTCCTCTTTGACTTGTCCTTACTATGGGAAAGTAGGACATATTCAGCCCTAGTTCCTTAAAATGTGCAATGGAAAGTGTAAGGAAAAGGGCAAGGGTAAAGTACATGACAAAATGATGATCGCAGCATTGTCCTTAGCAAGTCGTCCAATGTTAAGATTGAAGAGATTAATGTCATGTAGACTGATTTTGATGATGATTACATACTTACAACTTCTTCTCTTGATACTTTATAGTAGCTGACTAACGCTTTGTCAAGGTATACTCAGTTGTCTGATAGATTTAGGGGCTTCCTTTCATGTGACCCCTCATAGAGAGTGGTTCCACTCCTATAGCAACTTGACTTGGATCTTCCATTTGGGTAATGATTTGGCACTAGAGACAGTTGGTATTGGTGATGTCTAGCTATAGTTTGGTTTAAGTAGCACGGTTATTCTTCATGATGTCCATCATGTATTGGCTCTCACAAAGAGCCTTATCTCTATTGGCACTTTGGATGAAGCAAGTCATGTAGTTTCTTTTGGTGATTCCTCATAGAAGATTACTTGGGAAATCTTATCATTGCATATGGTACTAAGTCTAATGCTCTCTACCCCTTGCTTGTATTTGGGCCAGTTGACCATGTTTTAGCAATGGATGGAGTTCCACATGTATCTCTTTGGTATCGTTGCCTTGGACATATGTCCTTGAAAGGAATGAAAATGCTTACCCATTTGTAGTATCTTCCACTCCTTGAATATAAGTGCTTTGAGTCTTGTGATTATTGTTTATATGGCAGGAGACACATAATATGCATGAAAAGTTTGGTATGATACACATGGGTGAGCCATTGGATCTCATCCATTCAGATGTATGTGGTCCCATGCCCTGCAAGTCATAAGGTGGTGCAAAGTATTTCATTACCTTCATTGATGATTATACACATGAGGTCTATGCATATCTTATTAAGTAGAAATCAGAAGTCTTGGCTACATTTCAGCATTGACGTGCTTTAGTAGAGAACCAGTCTAGTTACAGGCTAAAATGCATCTGGTTAGATAATGGGGGTGAGTATGTCTCTAAAGCTTTTGAGCAGTTAGTTGACTACCCCATATACGCCACCCCAAAATGGTATGACTGAGTGCATGAATAGAACAATTTAGGAGCAAGTCCATAGTATGCTTAGCCAACCAAACTTACCACATTACTTTTGGGTAGAGGTAGTCACTATTGTAGGACACTTGATTAATCGGTCCTCATGTACTACTCTTGACTATCAAGTCGCAAGGAGGTATGATCTGCAAAACCTCTGTTATATGCTCATTTGTGTGTCTTTGGTTGTGAGGCTTTCTGCCATATTCCCAAGGACAAGCGCAATAAGCTAGATCCTAAGTCTAGGAAATGCATCTTTCTTAGTCATGGAGATACCGGTGAGATGGGCTATCACCTATGGGATCCACAAGCTTGGAAGGTTATCAATAGCCATGATGTTATTTTCTATGAGAAGAAAATGCATAAGCACTGAGCATGCCGTTAAGGTACACAATGTGATTTTTCAAGAGGAGCTTCCTGCTACTATACAACTAGCTAGATAGCCTATAGTAGTGGAGTTGATGCTCCCATGGCCCATGCCCTTGATGCTCCACAAGATGTATTAGTCCCTACACTTCATTTGGATTCTATGAGTGCTATTCAATTGACCAAGAATCTGGACTTCCATGAGAAGACGAAGCACATTAAGGTGCGTTAATACTTTATTCAAGATCTCATTGAGGACAAGCCCATTAAGCTTGTCAAGATCTCAACAACTAAATAGGATCCTATAGATCTGCTCACTAAAAGTCTCTCATTGGAGCATTTTGCCTTCCTTAGGAAGATGATGGGTATTGGATGAGATGACATCTTTCCTCATCCTATTATACTTATGTACATTTGTACTTTGTCACTTTTTCTTATTCTCTTCTCACTAGGGACACATTCACCTTTAAGTGGGAGGTTGTTGGGGATAAAGGCGCATGTGCCTAGCCATCTGTGTATTAGTTACATTGGCAATACTCGCACTGTGTATTGGTTACCTACACACCTGTACATTGTAGGTGGCGGACATCCATTATTGTCACTTTATTCTTTATTCTTTCAGTGACATTTGAATAAAGGGAAGGCCAAACACACATTGTGAATATTGGAGTTTCCACATCTTATATATATATATATATATATATATATATATATATATATATACACATATATATATATATATATGTATATATATATATATATATATACATATATATATATATATATATATATATATATACATATATATACATATATATATATATATATACATATATATATATATATATATATATATATATACATATATATACATATATATATATATATATACATATATATATATATATATATATATATATATATATATATATGTATATATATATATATGATGATCTTGAGTGAAGAGTCTTTTGAGGAGTAGATTTTCTTTCGTAGGGATGGATTTAGAAATACCTTGAAAGAAGGCATCTATTCTTTCTTCATAATCCTTCATTACCCACCATGTAGCTAGATGATCTCTAAAGACTGTTGTATCTCCATGATCATCATGTATCTTATTACTATTTTGATCCTCCACAAACACAATCAATTCCTTCTTGTGCTTTTTGTTCAATGCATTGAAAAACATAGTAGTAGGGGTATCCCTCATGAACTCCCGAGTACCCCTTAGTTGCACCTTCACTACATTCACACAATTAGCTTCCAACCTCCTTTGAAATTGTTTGATGTCAAAAAGGAGGCATGATAAAACCTTATCTTTAGGGAAATTTTGAGAGCATCTAGCGTTGATGGGTAGATGCTCACAACTAAGCTTTAGTCTCTCTCATTCTCACCAAATTTGAGTCTCCCATGTCTTTTGGAGGCTTCCATTATAGCTAACAAATATTTTTACTACCTAAAATCTAGAACTAGAGAAAGGTCATGAGAATCGCACCATGTCTTTTCCAAGCACTTCATGAACTTCTTGTCTTTGGGAAAGGAGGTGTAGAATTTGAAATGTAAGGAGCTGTTAGTTGTTCTATCAACAACTACCATTCAAAAGGAGCAAAGGATCTTTGAGCAATCCAAAGAGACCTTAGAAGCCAATGGCCTAATTTGGGCCAGTAGTCTAGGACATAACCAATAGGCATTAGCATTCATGTGAATCTTATCTAGCCTAGAAGCTTGCCATGTGCTCCCTATGTACCTATTATGCCAAGTGAATTAGGCATTTACCCCATCCTAGATAACCAATTTCAAATCACAGATGTCATGAGTTAATTCTAGGTTGTTCCAAGCCTCTCATTCCAATGACAACATATTCCCTCCCCCATGGGACTTGTCCTTGGGTCTAGTGGCCATGTTCCCATTCCCCACTAAGAAGGCTAAGCATGCTGGGGAGCTTCCCATTGATGCACAACCATAGGGTTTTCCTTCTAGCCAAAGACAAAGGTGTAGGAGCATAAGCTTTAGAATCTTCTCAAGGCTATAGTCACTTGATATATTTGGAGCTATAGAAATAAGTCTATCTTTGGTTGCCTAGTTAAGTTTACCCCTATGGATAGGATCTTGGATCTTAATTTGTCTACTATGAGTGCGAAACTAAAAGAGGTTCACTGGGTCTTCAAGCTATTTGCTAGGAACTTGATCCATAGTTCTTAGGCTTAATTCTCATTGCATTTTCATAAGTTATTCTTTCTCTTTTGGTAATACATACTTATTATACATTTAAAAAAAAAACTCTATATTTGGTATACGTGAAAACATCAACATCCAAAAAGTTAGCAGTGACTAATTAGGTCTATCAAAATTTCATACTCACAAAAAAAGATCACGTATCAAAGAATTCTTCCCAACCACATGCCCAATCCTGTGTTTATTGTATATAAAAAACCACAAAGGGGTAGATTATATGATTAAAACATAGTAAGTTTTTGTCAATAATAGATCTTGTTACTAAAAGGAACTCCTTTTAAGGGAGAACTTTTGTGTATAAATATTCAAGGATATGACAACAATACCTCAAGTTCAAAATGATTTCCCGAAAACACCATATTGATGGGGAATATGGAATTTCCCATAAGTTTGGGGCACGTGGTCAAATATTTGCATTTGTCATAACTTGAACTCTATAACTCCAAATTGAGCACTCTATAGCTCAATAGATTCCATTTTTCAAACGCTTTCCAATGAAAGGTCACATCATATGGTTTTGAGAAACTTATGGGCATGTTATCCGGATGCCACCTTTTTAGTATTCAAAAAATGGGAATTGGGAGATTGCCTGCATAATTACTTTTTAAGCTTTGATTTTGCAAAACGATACATATTGTAAACACTTTTGGATACTCTAGTTATTGCAAAATATGGTGTGATGTATGTTTTTTTCCTTTCATTTTCTTTATAGTTGAATTCATCTTTTGAAGTCGATAGTAGGTCTTGTGGGGTGTTGCACCATGCTGAAATAAACAAAGCTTTTGTGACCTCTATGGATTGAAGTTTCATCTTTGTACTTCAAAGACAATTGTATCAAAACACATCAAAGTGCTTAAAAATGACCATTAGATAGAAGCTTCTTCTTTCAAATAAATCTCTATCATCAAGAAACAATATGGTTATTACTCTAAAGTGTTGCCCTTTTTCAAGTAAAAACAAATTCTTTTGGATAGCTTTATAAAGAAATAAAATCACACACACACACACACACACACACACACACACACACACACACACACACACACACACACACACACACACACACACACACACACACACACACACACACACACACACACACACACACACACACACACACACACACACACACACACACACACACACACACACAATTGAAGATAGATGCTCTTATCTTGTTAATAATCATCGACTATAGAGTTCCACTAACTTGTAAAAAAGGAGTAAGGAAAGTTGTTTGTTAAGTTAATTGATGATACAGTAGACAACCTTTTTTTTGGGCCTTCACCTCTTCTTAGAGTTTGAACATTTTCCTTATTAGTATACCACAATAAACAATTAGCTAAATATTTATACACATAAGCACTTAATAATAAGTTTTTATTTGTTCCAACATATAATTAAGAGAAACATAGTGAGGATATTAAAGCTTCCAAGTGAGAGCAACTTTCCATGGGGTTCATCTAGTAGGTAGGTCAAAAAAAATTTTCTACATGAAATGATGTTTTGTAGACTTCACTTGTCATCTAGGTGTGGATTCAATTAGACTTATGAAAGATAATATATGCTTTAGATTGCACAATTTTGCACCCTTAGATCCATCAACGTCCACTCTAGAAATTGTGGAGCAAATGATTTTCCCAATATATGTTATTTTCATCATTATTGGGATGCTTATTGTAGGTTGAATGCTATAGTAAAAACAATTAGGCAAGGCTTAAATACTGCATCAAGAATGATTAGTGTGGATTTTTTACTTCTATATGTAAATTTTATGTTGCATTAGTAGGTGTTCATATTTGTAGGAACCCCCATTGGAGCTAGAGCTGAACATATGGGCTCATGGGAAGTTGCTCTAAAGATGCCTCCAAAATTATGTAACAAATAATAGAAATGCTTCATGACAAGACCTTTTTCCTTGGAACATTTACCTCCCATGTGAGTATAAGAGGCACTAAAGTTACTAGCATGTAGAAGAATATGTTTGAGCAAAATGAGGAATGTTAGAGTGTAGCCTAACAATTACCTCCCTTGTGAGTACATTTTCCTTGGAACATTTACCTCCCTTGTGAGTACATGAGACACTAAAGTTACTAGCATGTACAAGAATATGTTTGAGAAAAATGAGGAATGTTAGAGTGTAGCCTATTCTTGAATGAGGAGATAGAAAAGAGACATGTTTGATAGCACAATGTGGATATAGAGGTGTGTAGTTGGTAAATGATGTAGTCCTTACTCAACTACCTTTTGTTAAGTGAGAATGAAGGCTTACCATCAAAATTGTAAATGTGTGGATGTTGATGCTCCTTCCTATTCTCTAGATTAGCTCATTTACATTCTTGTAAGAATTGTTGCATACTTAGAGCCCCTTCCCACCAAGTGTATTTAGAAGCTCCCTCTGGATAGGAGAGAGAAAATTTGTCATGTGATGCAACCACTTAAGGTTCATGAAGAGTTCATATAAATGCATTTCAAACATTAAAAAATGTGTCGTACTCACTGCGATAGGCCACATTATTCGTGATTGTCAAATAACCTTCAAGTCCATAGTTTTTGGAAGCAAGAATCCTCATTTGTTGAGGATGCTAGTAAGGTCATACTACTACCTTTGCATTCTTGAAGTGCCTAATGTTGTTGTGCAACATACATTTCGTGGCAATTTCAAAGCATGCTTTATGCTCTACACTAGGTAGGAAGGGGCTCTTACTTGATAAAAATAGAATCGTTTACCATTATAAACCTCATGTTTTGATGGTAACCTCTATCCTACCTTGCAATTCCATGCATGAATATGATGCTTCAACACATTGCAAGGATAAAACACATTGGTGAGAGTGCTTGTTGTGGAGAAGCGCGCCACAAGTTTGAGTATACACTACTAATGCTTTAACTACTATGAGACACCCTTAGAAACAATTGTATTGGTTCTTTCACAAATATTCTATGGTTGGATGACCCTCCTTTTGTAATGGTCTCATTCCCTAAAGTGCACCAAGTCCATGTGGTGAATTGTGTTACGAATTAATAGTCAAGTATTAAGCATCTATTCAATCCCCCAAGAGCTTTTGCAAAGGATACCTGATGCTATCATTGTGAAGGCAAGAAACATTACATAACAATAACATACTTCTACTTTTTCATTAGCAATTGTATGTTTATTTCATATGGAATATATTGATAGGAAACAAGAAGATACGTGTCAATGTTATAGTCCTATAAGAGATCAAAGGAATGTTCTAAATTTTTGTGGACCACATGTGATTTACTTATACATTGGTAATTACATGTTTTCTAAGCAAAATACTAGTTTAAATATGAGCCATGAAAGTTGTCCCTACCTTTAGTCTCTTGATGTGTAGGTGATTTGAAATGAAATATATCAACTTTTGAAATGTAAGTTCTTTACTAAAATACATGCATGTATTATAGGTATTTATAAAAACATAGTCTCTTTTCCCTCCTTAAGCCTCCTTAAGTAAGCAATGGACCTACCTCAGTAAGCACTAATTCAAAGCAATTTCTTACATTGGAGAGACCTTATAAGAAGAGTCTCGTGTAGTGCAAGTAAAAATATGTTTTGTCAAACCAAATGATAATGAACCCAAATGAATGCAATTTTTCATTGAAAATCAAATGTAAGACAACAATCTATTTGATTTTTTTGGGTAACTAGGAATAAAGAGAACCAAATTCTTGTTCTTAATGAAAACTCATGACAATAACCTCACACCCTCAATAGTTTTCAGCAATTACTTTACTTCTAGACCTTCGGAACAAAATTGGTTTTCACATTCTTTGACTAAAAGTTGCTCAAAAAGTAATAGTTACATTAAAAAACAGTGCATGTATTATTAATATTTATAAAAATGTAGTCTATTTTCCCTCCTTAAGCCTTCTTAAGTAAGCAATGGACCTTAGTAAGCACTAATTCAAAGCAATTTCTTACATTGGAGAGACCTTATAAGAAGAGTCTCGTGTAGTGCAAGTAAAAATATGTTTTGTCAAACCAAATGATAATGAACCCAAATGAATGCAAATTTTCATTGAAAATCAAATGCAAGACAACAATCTATTTGATTTTTTTTGGGTAACTAGGAATAAAGAGAACCAAATTCTTGTTCTTAATGAAAACTCATGACAATATCCTCACACCCTCCATAGCTTTCAACGATTACTTCTAGACCTTCAGAACAAAATTGATTTTCACATTCTTTGACTAAAAGTTGCTCAAAAAGTAATAATTACATTTAAAAAATTATACAACTTGCAATAGTAAAAGTACAAAGTGATGATGTTCTTATGATTCTTGCCTTTTGGATGGCTAGAAAAGCCCATGGCTTCTCCCTTTGTTAGTTGTTTTAGTTGAATGGATTTTAGAACGAGGAAATTCAGTATGATGTTTTAAGTGGCTTGTGGGGAATGGTATTAGGTAAGGTCTTTGTGTGGAGGGAGGTGTGGTGAAGTGGCAATGTGTTTGGTGGGTGAGGTCAAAAAGCAAAGTGGATAGGTTATACTTGAAGTTTTGAGCACCCAAGTCCGATAAGAAAAGAGAGAACAAGGGGGACCGACCACTCATGAAGGGAAAGAGAAAAGCAACACAAGCCTTTGAGAAAAGCTTAACAAAAAAGCCCCTCAACTAGATAGGTATAATCCAACATCACTATTCCATGTTGTTGGTTTACACAAAGTCTTCTGGGTGCCATGATGGGTGTATTCACACTTTAAAAAATCATCTTAAAGGTTGATTAAGTCAATTGTCACAAGGTTTGGAACTTGCAAAATTTGACCTCCCATTCCCATTAAGGCCAAAGTGCTAGTAGAAAAAGAAGGTATTAGAAACTAGATTACTTGTATGATAAGGAACCAATCACATTTTAAAAGGGAGACATTTTAGTGTGACCATATGCTGCTTGAAATGCTTGCATTAATTTGGAGCACAAATTTGATGTGGCTTATGAAGAACTATTCAATAAAAGCTTATACCGAAGTAAAAAGGAATGACTAAAGCCTAGTTACACATGGCCTTCATTGAAGATTTTAAAATGTGGCCTTAAAGTAGCACAACCCTATACCATGCCCCTACAAAAGTAGTTGTGTGATAGGGAGCAAGGTCAATAAATGTGCATGAACCTAAGTAGTGCCAATGTTATGGATTAAGGCCCTAGGTAAGCCAATTAGTACCTTGGCCTCTTTCTTTGTTGTTCAAATGCCACTGAAACAAAACCTTCAAACTTGCGTATATTAGTGTATTTTGTCACACTATGAGAATATGTTTTTGCCCTTGACTTGCCCTACGTAAACTAAAATGTCACGATGTCTTATTGATAGCTTCAACGTTAGGTTAAAAGTGATTGCAATCGATCCAATACTAGTCCAAATAGACAAATAGAATGAATGACAAACAATTTCATGCCTTTTGCTAATGTGGCAAGTACTAATAAACACATTGGGTGGTTTTTGAGCTTCATTTACATGCCATATGAAGATAATCTAAAGGTTTGAAATTGAATGGGACTGAATATAAAACACAAGGTACGCTAAGAGAACTTGGATCTTTGTGATGTCAAGCACAAAAACGGTTGGGTATCATATAACTATGTATGCACGATGCATGTATGGTTGTAAGGAGTAAGGATAGGTGTTTTTCGTCAACCTCTGAGAAATATAAGACTATAAAGGAAAACTTTAAAACAAAGTTTTGTGAAGGGGCACACTCTAGTTTTTGTTGAGGCACAATAGTAAATGGACAGAGGATTTGAACTCCAACTCTAGACTTGCCAATCTCGACACCTGCGCTAATCTTGGTTTTGGCACAATAGTAAATGGGCAAAGGATTCGAACTCCAATCATAGCCTCACCAGTGCTAGCACCTACTTTGACCTTATCAATCGATTAGCCAAAAATCGTTATAGAGTTGGTGCTTCAGATTGTGGATCATTGAGACAAGGTGTTTGTTCTCGGTCCTTGTACTAGGAACCCCTAGAGCCCTTTTTGCTCCCCGAAGGAAAGAGCTCTTGTTCACATTTCAATTCATGGCTGACGATGAATGAATGATTCTTGGACCTTCTCCCCTCTCGTTTAGGTACACCCAACACAAAACAAGATGAGAGAGAGAGGCACAACACAACAAACAAGCTTTACAAAACACAAAGCACAAACTACTCCAATCAATCTCAGAAGACAAAAAAGAAGAAGGGGAGAAGCCATCAAAAGGAATGGGGGGGCTTCTCGACGAGGAATGCCTCATCCTGGGATCGTTCAGGAGCGGCGGCGGCGGCGGCAGCAGCAACAGCAACCTTCATTGCAGCAATAATGGAGGACCTCCTTCTCCTCCTCCCCCTCCCCCTCCCCCTCCATCGTCTTCGTCTGCCTCTGCGTCTGCGTCTGCGTCGTCAGCCTCCTCCTTCTCTGGCCCTCCTTCCTGCTGTTCTTCTTCTTCTTCTTCTTCTGCCTCCGAGGTCGACGAGCAGGACGGCGTCCTCCTCCTCCCTTCCAGCGCGTCTTCGTCCACGGACCTTGAAGAGCTCGACGCCTCCGCAGGCCATGACGACATGGTCGCCGCTGTCAAGGTCCTGCTCCAGTGCCTCGGCGAGGACGTGAACCGCACGGGTCTCCTCAAGACTCCCGTTCGCGTAGCTCGCGCTTTCGCCTTTGCCACTAAAGGCAAGCCTCTCCCTCCTCTTTCTTTGTTTCGAACCTCGATACAAGAAGTGAGTTTAAGTTTATTGCATGGTGGTGTACGGAAGCTCTCCCGTTCTGATTTTTAGACAATGTTTTGTTTCCTCTTCGTATCGTATTCTACATTTCGTCATTCCCCTCGGCAAATCATATGCCCGATCAGACAGGCAGACAGATTACTGCTGACTTGTCGTTGATCTTATTTCACTTCCTGCTTTTAAACAGTTATTGTAGTATAAGCTTGAAGTACTTCTTCTTGCTCTTTTGTTCAGGATACCAGCAAGTTGCCAAAGACATTGTTGGCGATGCTTTGTTTCCTGAACTCGGTGTGGCAGCTGGATTTGGCTTTGCAGGAGGCTTTGGTGGAATGGTAGTAGTCCGAAATGTTGATCTCTTTTCTCTGTGTGAAGCTTGCCTTCTCCCCTTCAAGGTGTGCTGTCACATCGCCTACATCTCATCTGGTCTCCAAGTTGTAGGGCTAAGCAAACTTTCACGGGTTGCGGATATGTTTGCTCGAAGGCTTCAAAGTCCCCAGAGTTTGGCAGAGGAGATTGCAAAAGGTCTGACTGACTCAATCAAGCCTTTGGGAGTTGCTGTTGTGCTGCAGAGCTGGCATCTTCCTGTTCCTGGTGTCCAAGAAGATGGAATGTTTGCAAGCTTCCATGGGGCAAATAGCATTTTTCTGCATCCCTCAGTTACTTTTGCTGGAAGAGGCCAGTTTGAAGATAGAAACAGTGATGCATGGAGCGAGTTTTTGTCAATTTTGCAACTCGGAGGCACTTTTGTGGACAACTTGGATATCATCAACGACAATGGATCTTGTGAGACATCATGGTGCCCTTGCCTTCCACTTGATATGGGTATGGAACACACACCCTGTGATGTGACACATGATGGTTTTGGCAGAATGCATGATTCTGAAGATGGCCAGACTCAGGTTTTGTCAACTGCTGCAAAGCTACCAGGGCAGAAAGTCACAGATATGGTTGCTTCCGTAGATGCTATCCTCCAGGCGCTAGGGGAAAATTCATCAAAGGAACAGCTTTGCCTAACGTCATGGCGCTTCACCAGGTGGTTAATGAATTTTGACAAGGAGCATCAAAGTTCTGATGTCAAAGATCAGTGTAGCTCAAATGGGATATCTGTCAGAATGGATGGACAAGGGTTGTGGCTACCACTATCACAAACTGAAATTGTGAGCACTATGAAAAGGGATGCTGTTGATAACAGTAGTTTTTTATGTGAGCTGGATGCTCCTTTTTGCTCTCTATGTGAGCATCATCTTTTACCATTTTATGGCAAGGCTCATATTGGCTATTACCCTTCTGATCTGGAAAGGGCTCCAAACAGGTTAGATATCTTGAAGATTGTCGAGGTTTCTAGCCAGAGGCTTCAGGTTCAAGAGCGATTGACAAAGAACATAGCTGAAACAATGGCATCTAGGTTCGATTTGCAAAGTGTGATTGTTGTCCTAGAAGCTAGCCATATATGTATGGTTTCTAGGGGTGTTGAAAAGTTAGGTAGTAGCACAGCAACTGTTGCTGTGTTTGGCCATTTTGCAGCAGATGCTTTAGCAAAAGCTTCGTTTCTAAAATTGCTCACAGGCAGATCTGTGAAAAGGAATTGCTAGTACATCCTTTGGATCAAAATTTTGATCCCACAGTTTTTATGTGCTTATGAAATTCTTTGAGAGGAATTATTTGTTCTTCTTTCACTTTTCTGACAAATTTGTTGGGAGAATGATCTTGTTGACTTTATTCAGATTTTCAGTTTTTAAACTGCATAATCATGTTGCGTCAGATGCTTTTATGCCTCCTGTAAGTGACAACTTTTTATCGCTGTTAAGAGGAGTCTGTTCTGGAAGAATTATTTGAGACTCAGAAGGCTTTCCATCAGAGCTTTAAGAGTCATCCTCATTTCCTGCTTGACATGGTTAGTATTTGTATGGCCTGTGGCCTGTGGCCTGTTAGACCTTACACTACATGGTGTAACATCCTGATTGAAGTGACAGAGCTAGGCTCTTGGAAAAACTTATGCTGTATGTGTACAATTTTAGTATGTGGGGGTACGGGGGCTGTAGGTGAATGTGTTTCCGAATACACCTTGCAAACTAGACACGGTCTTCTATGGTTGACTTGAGCTACTTACCTAATAGAGCACCTTTTTTTGAGTTCAATACAATTTTGGGGCAGCGAAGTACATTGAATGGTGCAGCATCTCTGATCTTCAGTATCATTGTGTCTGATAGAGCTAGGGTCTTCTGAAAAGTAAGTATTATTATGAAAAGCTTAGTTTTTGTTTTTTTAATTACTTGCATATTGTGTCTTGACATCCTTCTTGGGTATCACCAGCAAATAGTCTCCTACATTTGTGTTTTTTGCGAGAGTAACAAGAAGAGAAGAGAAGAGAGAGACTGCAATGAAAGAAGAGAATGAAGCGATAAATATGCAGTAAATTTGAATGGAAGTGGAATACAAAGAGCAGACAGATCAGTCCCTGTATGTAGCCCAAGGCGTTAATGAGGGCATTGAATCAAGCTCATGACAAATGGCAGCACTAGAGAGGGAGAGGAGGTTGAAGTCGGAGTGTACTGTCTAGAATTTGCAAAAAAAGATGTGTGAATGATAGCAATCATCAAATCATCTTCTTACAAAGAGAAGGGGGTGAAACTTGATTGACCTAATAAGGAAAGTGTCAAAAATCCAAGTCGATCAGTAGGAAAATAACAATGTAATGTTGGTGGCTAGGGAAAATGCAAATTGTAGCTTAAGTAGGTTGATTGCTACACTTGAGCAGCATGAACAAGTCCTCTAGCTATAGAAAAATGATGGAGTTGCAAGGAGAATGGAGGCTGCACACACACACACACACACACACACACACACACACAGAGGACATTGTGTTTGTAGTGCTTCTAATAACTCTCTTATGTGAAGCATTTTATTGCTTTATCACTCAAAGAATAAAGAATGAGTGTGTACATATATAGTTAGGGTTAGTGAGTAAGATGAGTGGTTGGCTATATTGGTCTTTACTTGCAACAACCTCTCACTCAAAGGCTAAGGTGGTTTTAAGAGCCAAAAAAGAAAAGCATGTGAGGTAAATATATGTGAATTATCCTCACCCAATGCCTATTAACTATTTGTAATATGCGTACTTATTAGATGGAAGGCTCTTGGTGAGGCAGTCTATAATGTTATTATCAGTTTGAAATTTGCCAAGCCCAACTCCCTTGTTCCTAAGCACTTGATGAATGAGGTGATACCTTATTTCTATGTACTTGGTTTTCGCATGAAACACATGATTCTTTATGACCATGATGGCAGTTTGACTATAACTGTGCAACACTGGTATATCTTCATCGAGGCCTATGTCTCCTACTATGTGAGTAAGCCATATGGCTTCTTTGCATGCTTTTGTGGTTGCAACATACTTAGCTTCTGGTAGTAGATAGTGCTATTCTTTTTTGTAATTGAGACATCCATGATATTGTACTACCATATAGGGTAAAAATATATCACATTGTTGACTTTTTGTTGTCAGTATTTTTTGCATAGTTTGCGTCTGTGTACCTAAGTATACTATTACTTCTAAAACATATGCACATATATCTTGTACCACTCAAGCATCTCAAGATGCCTTTCATTACTTTCCAATGTTTTTTGCCAAGATTTGACATATACTTGCTTACCATGGCAATCATAACATACATGAGGCTACCCACATATAATATATATGAAAGCTTGGCCATTTCATCAGATTTGCCACAATCATTAGCATTAAGTTTTATATATGGAGGCAGTGGAGTACTAATTGCCTTCCCTCCCTCCATATTGAAATGCTGCAATACTTTGTTGACATAATTATTTTGGGACAAATAGAGTAATATCTTTCTATCCCTAATTATGTGTATGCCAAGAATGTGATTTGCATGTTTCAAGTTTTTCATTTCAAACATTTTCATTAACCAAAATTTAAGGGCATTAATCTCATATTTATTTCTTCTAGATTTTAACATATCATTCACATAAAGGATTTACACGATCAAGTTGCCATCTTTAGCCTTTGTAGTATATAAGCAATGGTCTATCTCACTTTCCTTGTAATCCCGGGCTTGATAAAGGCATCAAACTTATTGTACCATTCTTATTAGGCCTATTTTAATCCATAAAGAGTTTTTTAGCTTACACATATAAACTTTTCTTTGCCATATTTCATGAACCCTCTGGCTGTTGCATGCAGATCTCATCATGAATATCAATATGCATAATGGCTATCTTGATATCCAATTGTACAAGGTTCTTGTCATCCTTAGCCACCAAGGCAAGCAAAGTGCAAAGAGTACTTAATTTCACCATAGGTGAAAATATCTCATCAAAGTTTACATATTTTTACTTAAAACCTTTAGCCACCACCACAGACCTTACTTTGTACTGTGGTTTAGCATCATATATAACTTTCAACTTATAGATTCACTTGGATGGCAAATGCATTTTTACTCTTTGGCAAGGAAACCACTGATCATGGGCGATATGATACAATATAATGATACAATCATACAATAAGGACCATCATAATAGGACCATGGATACCAAAGCAGTGGGTGATCAAGCCACCATCATGGTACCTCGGAGAGAACCTAATTTTAATGTTGATCATACCAAGTCTTGAAAATAGAGAAGAATCATAGTAACTCTTTATTTGTTAGCAACGCCTTGCAATAACATACATGAACATCCTATCAATCAATGCTTTTGAGCATGCATGACCATGGGTTCCTTTCCTTACGTTAAATTTCCCAAGTGTCCCCTCATGTGAGCTCAAACTAGAGTCAATCCAACTCTTTGTTAGCCCATCGTGAACTTAGATGCCAATCCTAGCTCCAGGATTTCCAAAACCTACTAGACTCTTGTTTATGTATCAAGAAATATCATCTCTAGATCTTGTGCACTTGTATATCTCTATATATGAGGCTCACTTGCCCCACCTCACCATCCTCTCACACTCTCTCTTTAACACTGGAGATTAGTGAGGGATGATTGCATCACTAACACTAGAAAGTAACAAAAGGAGAGGAAGTCCTTTCCTCTCTTAGCAGAAGATGAGCCCTTTCATGCCTTGGCTAGAGGTTCCAATTTGGAGTTAGAAGAGGAGGAGGACTTGTTGGAGGAGTCCATATCTTGCTTTTTCTTCTTCTCCTCTTTCTTCCATGAAGTTGTTGACTCATTGCAATCCTTACATACGTGTCTTTATTATGACAGTGATAATACTAGGCCTTTGGGTTCTTCATCATGTCACCCCTCTTAGAAGCTGCAAATGCCTCAACTTGTCCACCATGTCATGATGGAAGCTATAGTGAAAGTGGTGGGAGAGAGATAATGAGACAATGAGATGGAGAATAAACTACACACTTGTATTGCTCACTTGCTTATACACTTACATTGCAATAGGTAAGAGTACATATATATATACAATAAAGGTGTGGATATGGTAGGTCTTCTTAGTAAAGTATCCTCCACATGTTCTAGATCTATCTTATCTTATTCTCCTAAATATCTAAATATTATCTTGCTAGATATTCTCCAAGTACATGTTTATATGAGTACATCCAATCATTCTAACATTCCCTCTCTCTAGAAAATGTTAACAATATCTTCTAATATTCTTCCGCCCTTTTTAAAAGAAAATAGGATTTTCTTTTGCAGTACAAAGATTTTTTGCCAATATAAGTTGATGATGAAGATCTTTGGGCTTTGGTTGATGGATACCTTGATGAAGAGTTGATTGCCATAGTTTGCTTCATGATAGACTTGATAAGAGATGGGCTCATCATGTAGATAGATGATATATTTCAATTGGAGCTTGATAGTTGTGGAGTAAAATAATGGTGAGAGCATGTTTGTAGATGGAAATATGATCCCAACATCACTAGATACAATAGTAAGATAGAGATTGATAAGGTGCTTGTGACATGATCGTTGGAAAGGTTGTTGATGAATATGGAAGTGTAAAATAGCAAGTGATTGATGAGGAATTTCATGCATATTGTCTTTGAGAGGACTCCAAGAGTTCAGCATAACATCTTTAGTGATTGTGTACTGAGTGTTGGGGTGCTTCTTTATCCATAGAAAGTAGTTTATACCGATGTGCTCATGCATTTCTTTGTACTTTATCCATTCCTTTCCCCTCCTTTGAAAGGCCAAGATAGTTGGACGATTTGAGAAAGATACAATTTGTAGATGATGATTTGGGTAAGATAGGAGGTAGATCATTTCATGATGATATGTAGAGAAAATTGGAAGAGAGGGTACTTGTGATTGTTGATGAGGTTGTTGCCATGTAAGGTGGACTGATGATTGAGATTTAGGTATATAATTAGAGCAATATGATTATAGGAGGAAGGTAACTATGTGGATGGTTAAATAGGGTAGGGTAGATGGAAATGATGATTTGATGGATTGGGAGTTAAATAAATGTGATGGTAGGATAAGGTCATGTATAGATATTTAGAATTGCACATTGAGAAGTAGTGATGTGAGAATGAGGAATTCAACATTAGGACAAAAAACACTTTAAAAAGGCACTTGTAAGGAAATGGTTAAGTTGCTAATTAGAGGAGGTTTTGAAAGAAAAAACCCTTCAAATTTGGTTACTTGGATGTGATTAATGAGAGAATATATGATTCATTGAAGAGGTCGGTCATTAAATATCTTCATTCTTTAATGGACATTAAGGGTTACCTTTTTAATCTTATTCTCTTGGAACTTGCAAAATTTCATATTTTTGAATTTTTGCACCAAAAGACACTCGTTTGTTCCTTAACGTTCGTTTTCTGCACCTTTGTTCTTTTTCCTTCTCTGTGACATTGTTGCCCCGTTAAGGGTTCTCCACCAAAATGTTTACCACTACCTCTTCTAGCAACACAAGCACAACCCCACCACGCAAGTATAAACTTACTATTCAACTAGATCTTGTTTATTCATATTGGAGGAGTATACACTATCGAGCATTGTTGGAAAAGGACAAAGCTAACATGCTATGATTATAAGGAAAGAAGCATGTAGACGTATGGGTGGATGAAAATATTTATCCACCGGACCCTTCTATAGCTAAACATCCTCCTTTTTACAATATTCATGACTTCATAAGGTACATTGGAGATGGTTGTGATGGGATGCTTGGCTATTGTATGAGGTTATATTCTTCATCTTATGCATTTAGAGAATAGATACATGAAATGAAGGAATCATTAACATTGGCACAAAAAACTATTTTTGAGCTGACGAACAAGAATGATATTTTAGAAATTCTAACAAGTCATTGCAAGAAAAATTACTATGCTTGAAGGAAACTCCAATAGGATTTAGAGAGAGAAAAAGACTGCTGAAAAATATAATGGGCTTGTGTAGTCGGGTGAAAAAAAGGAGACTAAATCTTGTGCGAAGAGATGTGTCTCTAATACTTCAGGCATTAATATTCGAGAGAACGATGGGAGAATTAAGCTTATTAAAGAAACCATGAAAAAGAAGAAAAATTTTAGGATTCTAAAATCACCTAAAAATGTAGACTTGAGAAGCCAAACTCTGAAAGAGTTAGTGAAAGATTTAAAAGGAACAATCAAACCAAATGAAATAGTGGAGACATGTGACAATATGGGTATCAGCTCATAAAGGTTATCGCGCTCTCTCAAAATTGTGATTTACAAACCTTAGATGTCATGGGGATAAGTGCATTTGGCTTGCCTCGGCCTTTTGTAGTTTCAATTGCTAGGACAACCATGAACCATAGGATTCCAGATGTCTTTGGGGAGTATATTCATATAGAAGGATCTATGACCTATGAAAACATAAAACAAAGGATTTTTTTAAATACAACACATTTAATAATATTTGGAATGATCTTAAAAGAGTCCAAATTGCAATGGTCCGTATGTATAAATTTACTATTCAAGAATGTGATGGTATTTTGAAGTTTGCACTAAAATTGGATGAAGCACACATTCAAAAGGGACAAAAGATAAAAAGAGTCAGCATTTGAATCATGAACAGGCATTTGATTATAGTAATGGTAGGGGACAAGAACAACAATTTAAGATACAATCTGAGATGGAACTTTGGTGGATTGGTGCGGCCCAAGTGTACCAATTGAAAGTCATGAAATCTTGAAATGGTTGTTCTCTCATACATGTATTCATAATATTATAAAGTCTCAAAGTAAAGGAAAAATGTTAATAGTCGATGGTGTTGGTAGTTTTAATGTTGAGTGGCATATGAGTGCTGACTTGAAAACTATCAAATGTATGCTTGGAGTAAGTAATAGGGCCAATGCAAAATATCCTTGTATTTATTGCATGGAGAGTTTGGGATCCAAAGAATGGAGTACTTTGTGGCCAACAAGAAGAGTCTCGGCTACGAACTTCATATATTTGAGCAAGTTCAAAAATGTGGATGGCTTATGGGATCATATTCTTTCAATCTCTTTAAGGAAAACTCATATTTGTACATTGCAGAGAGTAGAATAATTGATAAGTTGCTTAGGTTGCATTTTGACTATGCATATTTAATAAAACCAGTATCTTTGTCAAATGACTGCATTGATAAATGTGAGGCTTTGCTCTCAAAAATGGGTTTTCATGGAGGTCAAGTTCACTTGAGAAAGGATACAATAGCCTCAAGGAAAACAAGAGATGTCTTAGTAGACGTTTCTATGGGGGGTGTAAAAGCTAGAGGATTTCTAGGAAATCATATAGGTAAACAAATGAGTGCATTGTGGGAGTGCTGGAGAGAGTTGTGTGCAATCACAACAAATGTGGCTAGTATACCACAAGTGGCATTCCTACAAGTGGAGGTTTGGAGATATCTTGATATATTTTTAAAAGTACTTAGGGAACAAAAGATAACATCCAATTATTCGAAAGAGTACAAACATTCAATTGTAAATCTTGTTCAGGCAATCAAGGAAGCTTGGGGAGAAAAGGATATTACTTTCTACTTGGTAAGATAGACATAAATTTGAGTCTTTGTGCTTTGAAAACAAGGTTTAATGATTCAAATTGATTTTTGCATTTATGGGTTGTCATAACATACTCTTCTTGTTCATGGGCCTTATTTTGTGGAAGAGCAAGGGCCCCTAGCAACTTACAGTAGCCAAGGTATGGAGAAATCTCACTATCAATAACCTATGTGTTTCTTTCGGAGCACTAGACGCGGAGGAGGAGTAATTAAACTAATGCCCTTGAGGAGTTATTCAATTGGTTTTTTCAAAGACAACTTCAAAGATTGAAGACACAACAAATTGCGATGCAATCTAGAATGCCAATACTATTTTCAAAATATTTTATACATGGCTAGCTTTTAAGAGCCTTTACATCTCATTCTCCTCATGCATTTTTCCTTTATAATGTAAAAATTTTCTTTCTTGTATCCAGCTATGGACTTGATATTTGTTTTATTTGTTGCTAAAGCATAAGATGAGAATGCTAGGAAGTATCCAGCCTTGGAGGCAGAGAAGCCAAGACCATAACCAAATATTTGGATGGTTGCTATCTTTTCTAGAAACTTGACTTTGTGTGCATTGTACTGCAAACCTGAGTACCTAAGGAGCCTTGTAAGTGCTTTGACACACACAATAGGCCATGAGGCCTCCTTCGAGAAAGTGCTATGAACATTGGGATCAATCCTTGATATGTAATGGCCAAGTGCAACATCCTTTAGGGAGCTACTGCCAATTCTTGATCCTTTGCCACTTCCCAAGAAATTATCATCATCTGCAATCTCTAACTATAAAACCAAAAGTCAGAATGAAAAAAATAAAAATATGTATGTGGTTTCACAAAAACAGAAGAAAGCATTATCGTTTGATTTCCATCACTCTCAAGTTTACTTGGATTCCATTAAATTTGATGTCTCCTTGATATCCTTGAGTTCCTTAACATATTTTGACTATTCTCTTCCAAAATTGGAGATTCTAAGCTTCTCTTGAAATTGGTCAAACTCATTGTCAACAATAGCCTGTAACTCTCTCTTAGCATCTCTTACCTTGCTTAAACATAGGGAAAATTCATCTGATGCATCTATAAATTTATCATTTGACACTTGAGTATCTAATTTTAGTAAGTTCTCCTTGGATTCATTGCGCCATATTAGACAAACCTCAACAAGGCACGATCGTCGCATGTGAAAAGACAAAGCGCCATGCTATCACGCCATATCAGAAGCTACCACACATGTTGAACACAAAGGAGCATGGGCAGGTCGTAGGATAACACTCTTGATGGAGAAGACCAGGTGGACAAGAAGAGGCGACGGGAGAAGACGGTGACGGGAGGCGAAAATAACAACGGGGACGACGGGAGAAGATGGGAGAAGGATGGGGAGGTCGGATGGGAGGTCTTGGACAATGACGGTAGAAAATTGCAAAAAGAGGGTGAAGTGAGACCTCAATTCATTATATAGGCTATGTGGAACGATCTCGAACTGTTGGAAAGCCCTAACTAGAGAACGAATAGCAAAATGACATGTGTCCAAAAACTCTCGCGCCTATATAAGGGCCTCCCATTTTGTGCGAAGGCCATTTCACACTTTTTGTCTTCCCTGCCATACGTCAGACACTCTTGCCGATTTCATTCATCATTCATGTCGCACGTTTGACACACTCACCATTTGTGACTTCTGTCCGACAAAGCTTATACAACGCAAATATTAGCCCCGCAGAATCCTCCAACACAATCACTCTCACCGTATTGGATCCTTTCAGAGGTATGTAGAGACCTTTTGGATCCTTTTGTGCTAAATTGGCGTTCTTGGCTTGTGCATTGCACTTGAGTGGTATCACGACTGTGCTCTTCATTCTCCATCATAAGCTTTCTCCATATCAATGTGAATAGATCCATATTGATGCTTGTAAACATTTAAGATAATATTAAGGATGGTATCATGGATGTGCACATGGTGATATTTTATTACTTTGTCCATGCACAAAAGTCGAGCTCCTCACTATTCATAGAAGGTATCACCACTCAACAAGCGCATATACGATGAGATTGATGCACAGGAGTTCTTCTCGTTCCCTCTATCGCGTTGTATAAGCATTGTTTCTAATACATCACGATTGTGGTTTTTGTGCATCAGGAGTGTCATTATATCGTGTTGTATAAGCATCTTTTCTGATACGACACGATTGTATAAGCATCTTTTCTGATATGGCCCAATTGTGGTTTTTCTACATCAAGAGCGTAGTCTTATCGTGCCGTATTAGCATGTTTCTGATATGGCGCAATAGTGTTAGTTAGACATTAGGAGCCTCATCTTATCGCACCGTATTGTCAAATCTAACCCAGGTACTCATAACCCTTAGCCTGCACAAATGATGGCTAGGACAAAGCACATTGCAAGGAAGGTTCACCTGAACAAACCTTCAGGGGAAAGTGAAGAGGAAACAGTCGAGGGGACATGTGAAGATATTGTTTGCCCTGCTACCCTTGCAAGTGTTGGAGGTGAAGGTGAATCCTCAGAGAATTCCAAGTCAACTGTGAGGTTCAACCTTCAAGTTTCCTTCTTAATCGTGCCCAGGAAACCCCTTTGAAGAGAAAGAGAAAATATAGATGGTTCTACATGCAGTGGAGAGAACAAGAAAGCTCAAAAGACCACTAGCCATCTCATTTCTAAGGCTCATTTTTTTAGAGTGGTCAAGGAGATATATGATAGGTTATCTTTAGTTACTTTTGTGAAGGGCCTTAGTAAGAAATGGCAGTTGTCTACCCTATTCTGCTTATAGGAGGCAATGGAGGATTTTTAAATTGATTTTTCGAACGATGCATACATTACAGCTGCTCATGCACATCGATTTACATTGATGAATAAGGAATTAGTATGGTTAGTAGACTTAGGTATAGGTTTGACAAAGTTTTGAAGCCTCTGTCAACTAGTAATCAAAAGGCATTTGAAATCCTCAATATTCCACCCAAGGTGTTTAGAAAACAGAAGGAGCCAAAGGAGGCACTGGCGCCCAAGGTTGAGGATGTTACTCACTTGTATCCTACAAGGGTTGCAAGTGAGCGGGAGGCTCTGTCTTGGAGGAGAAGAGGAAAGAGATAATAGAGAACAAAGATGTGATCTGGCAAAGAAAGATCGAGTCTCTTGGCCCTATGAACTACAAGAGTATGGGCAAAGTGTACAGCCAAATGGTCGTAAATGTTTCTATTAATCCTGAAAAAGAAGAGTACATCAGAATCTCTCTTGAAGATAAGGCTCTATAATATCCTATGACGAGGAGGGCAACCCAGTCCTGATGGACTATCGGCCGGTGCCAGTGATAGCTTTAGGAAGAGGAAGAGGCAGAGGCTTTGGAGGGCCAAGCCAAGATCCAGTCACATGCTGGACTTGCAGCCACCCAGGCCACATTTCATCACGCTGCCCAGAACGAGAACAAGCTAACAAGGACAAAGTGGATCTCCAATGCACAGAGTGTGGAATCACACATCTGTTTCCTGACTGTCCTAGGCGAAAGCCATCAACCAGCTCTGCCAACATGCCATCGGTGCCTTTGGGGTTTTTTGGAGTGGAAACCTTTGACAGTGAGGATACACCCATCCCACTACATGTTATGATGCGAGCTCAAACAAAATAGGCAGGCATCTCTTTTCCAGGGCCAAGTAACCTTGACGCAACCTCAATAGGAAAGAAAAGCCGGAGGAGATGGAAAAAGAGAATCGATGCAAAGATAACTCTTAAAACTGAGGAAGCGACTACGTTAGTAATGGGAAAGAGGGTCACAGATGCAGAGGCGGAGACCTCAGCTCCTGAGATAGCTGAGCTAGGGAGTGCCAAGGTAGGGGAATATCCCCATCCCAAACGGCAACTCGAGGCTATAGTTAAGGTCAAAGAGTGGGTCAAGGACACCCAAAAGCACCTCAAGGATGCTGAACCCATATTAGAAGATCCTATTGATGATTTCTCCAGCGTGAGCACACCAGTCTCACCTTCAAAATCACAAGTTGCGAGCATACCTGCACCACTGGGGGCAACTTAGCATCAAGGCCAAGGGGAAACTTGTCAGGGCAGACAGAACGCATGGCTTAGAAATGCTAGCCTCAGGGGAAGACAAGAGCCTAGTAGCCTCCTCACAACCTTGTTGTCTACTCCAGTAACTCTAAGCTTGGAAGACCTGCTTAGGCAGAATCATTCCTTATGGTAGGAGTTAAAAGACTTGATGGAGGGACACACATGACTTGTAGGTGCTAATCCACAAGATCATGATGCGGTTACACAGATCCCAAGTCTAACTCTACACTCAATTCCTAAGTCTTTGTACATCAATGCTTTTTGGGAAGGCGCTGAAATGCATGCAGTTTTACACGTCCTAGCCTTAGGAGATATGACGCGAAAATGAATTGTAGACACAGGTGCAGGTGTTAGTGTACTAAGCCATGAAGTCTTAGAGGCATGGGGAAACCCTCCTATAGAGACTGCCAGGTTTAACGTCACGTTAGCAAATGGATTGAAGGTAAGACCATTCGGGGTCTTAAAGAATTGGCCAGTAAAGATTGCCGGTGTGTAGTTTTCCGTAAACTTCATTGTCATGAAGGGAGTGGATTACGACATACTATTAGGCCGACCTTGGATGAGGAATGCGTGTGTCATTGAGGACTGGGGCAATGGTTTGATTTTCCTAGGGAACAGAACTAGTGCAGTAAGGGTAGAGATGGACACTTGGAAGAGGACCTCTGTTGACCTAGATGCCATCTCAGCTATGCTGAAAGGCGATACTCAAACGACCAAACCCTATGGATCACTCACTAAATATATTCCTTGCCCTGAGGATGAGAGGGATTGGATGCACGTTTTGGCAACCATTGACCTACCATTCTCGGATGAGGAAGAACTATATCGGCAGGTTGCTAAAGCCGCAACCATACCAATTGAGGAGCCAATTGTGCCACTCTGCATGATGGCAGGAAGCTCACTCAACCCAAGCAAACCAGCCTCGTTCCATATCCCCAACAACAAACTAGAGCTTCAGGAAATCGTAGAGTATCTGACCAATAAATTGGAAGGCAAATTGGCTGCTAACTTAAAACCTCTACGTGATCTATTAGCTAAGCCAGAATGGAAATGTACCAAGGTCCACGACCTGAATTTGTTATATAATTGGGCTTTAGTTATTGATGATAAGGAGACTGGAGAGGAAAGCTTAGGTGATGATGAGCAGTCAGAAGGACAGGACTCTGATGACGAGGAGTATGAGTACTGTCGCTCTACGAGAGAGGAGAGCGAAGAAGAGATAGATACAGTAGAGTATGACACGGAAGGAAAAACGATAGAGAGGAAGGACCAGTCAGAATGAAAAAGGAGTCATGCGAATGGAGTGTGACAGATCCTGGCTAGAATACATAGGAGCTGTGGATTACGAGCAAGCCGGAGTGGCACGACCATGGATAATCCCAGTGCTCAAGATGGATGCACCTACTAAACTACGACCCCCCTGGGGAAACACCTTCCTTAAGTGAGGGATGCGAGTTTAACTCAGAGTCGGAAGTCAGCACTGAGAGTGATCCCGAGATACCACAACCTTCTAAAGTCAAATGCACCAAGGGAGACTTGCCAGTCCACCTAAGGCGCAGGAGGCTAAAGGAGGAGGCCAAGAAGCAAGCAAAGGACTCAGAAGCAGAAAGGCAAAAGAAACCATAGGATCTACCCAAACGGTTTACAAAATTTAAAAAGGGTGACAGAGTGGTGATTCTGCTAGGTGCGAAAAGACAAAGCCAAACTAGTGAACCGATCGAGGGACTCGGCAAAGTCAAGGAAGTTAACTTGGCTGGGAAATGTGAAAAGCCAAGACCTGTATTCATTGCAGATGACTTGATGGAGGATGAGGAGACCAAACTTGTTGCACTCTTGCAAGAGTACATTGACGTATTTTCCTGGACATTGGATGAACTTAAGGGAGTCGACCTTAGGGTTGTGACTCATAATATCCCAATGGTCCCTGATGCAGTGCCAACGAAACAACGACCTTACCCCATGAATCCCAAACACGCCCATGCAGTAAAAGAGGAGATTGATAAACTCATGAGGGCATGATTCATATATGAGATCGAGCACACGGACTGGGTATCACCTATCGTGATTGTCATGAAGAAAAATGGAAAAATCCGAGTGTGCATAAACTACAAGAAAGTGAATGCCGCTACAAAGAGGGATAACTATCCTTTACCTTACACCGAGCACATGCTTGAGAGGGTAGCAGGTAAAGAAGCCTACAATTTTCTGGATGGTTTCTCGGGCTATAATCAAGTGCAAGTGCACCTCGACGATAGGCACAAGACTGCCTTTGCCACGGAATGGGGTATATTCGCCTACATTGTCATGCCTTCTGGGTTGATGAACGCACCTGCGACTTTTCAACACCTAATGTGCACTATCTTTAAGGACATGCTTAGGCGCGAACTGGAAGTGTTTGTAGACGGCTTATGCGTACACTCTAGTTGGGCTGAACACTTAGAGAAATTGAGAGCTGTCTTTGAAAGGTGTAGGTTGTGTCAAGATTGTGGGAGAGAAGGAAGGAGTCTCACTTATAGCTTTTTTGCTTGCACAATGGGGGAATACACACACAGGTGGAGGTTGAAAAATAGTTTTCATCTTCTTAGTTGTGTAAGCCAAAAGAACTCAAGTACAAGGAAATAGAAGAACCCTATATATGGGTCTCAAACCAAACTCAACTAACTAAGGTGGCATACTAACTGAGCCATGAACTAGAGTAGATAAGGATAGCTATCATGTAGCTATTATTCATGGGCGGTGTACCAACCGCATCTGCAACTGACAAGTCGGTGACATAAATGCACAACGGTCACCCTGGCATATCACGAGTGGAGCTCGATATCTCAACACTCCCCCTTGAGCTCAATCCCAATTCCTGCACACCAAGCAGGTCTCTGAACTTGCGCAGCTTCGTTGCGCCCAATGCCTTCGTAAATATATCAGCTGTTAGATATGATCAATGCCCCACCCTCATTAGGTGCTACCAATGATCCATGGTGCTCAAAGTTGTAAGGCCCCCATTATGAGGAGAAGCCAAATGTGAGCCCGGACATTGGTTGAGTCCTGACTTGTATATTAGATGAGGTCTATGTGACCGGATGGCAAAAAGGTGACTGTTGTGGGTCTAATCTTTGGGTTAGACGGAGTGGTTAAGCTGGTAGCAACTCGAGGCACATTGCATTGAGTTGCGTGGTAAGGGAGTTAAAAGGGGCCCCTATTGTGGGGTCCGGGGGCCGTGGAAGCGGCCCTTGGCTGGGGGGTCGCAGGGGGGCCAGCGGCTCCCCTGGTGGGGGTCCGGGGGCAGCGCCCCCGGCCCGATGGTAAAGGGAATATTCCCTGGAATATTCCCTGGCCGACTAGTGGAGGCTCATATGGTAGGTCGGTCAGCAGGCCAACCTAATGACCTTCGCGGGCTATAAAAGCTAAACCCCTTCGTAGCCATCGCTCACTCATCTTTCATCCAGTCAGAGTTGTTGTTCCAGCTAGCCTTAAGCTCTTCACCTATCTTCTGTCTAGATCGCCATCTAAGCTTCACACAGTGGAAGCGCACAGGTGGACAGAGCCATCTTTGTATCAGTTGTTTGGAGTTAAAGAATTTATTGATTCTTCTCTTATCTGTTGTGTACTCTCTATCTCTTTCTCAGATTCTGTTCGCTGTGCCGTGTAATATTTTACATGGTATCAGAGCCCAGGGGGCTCTAGAGATTGGAGAGCGTGCAAGAGGCAAAGGCTTCAAGAGCAAAGAGAAACTATGTCGACTCCGGGAAGCGGTTCTGGCGCATCAGGAAGCGGTGCAAGAGGTGGTGTTGCTATAGCGGCTATTCAAACACTGAGGATTCGTCCACCAACCTTCAGCGAAGGCAAGTTAGATGGTACAAACTACACCTTGTGGAAGTTTAAAATTACAAGTATCCTTGATTCTTATGAGCTTCTGGAGACTGTGCTGGGGATTGACGCAGAACCACAGTCTACCCCCGACCCATCAAATCCTAGTGTGATGATTCCTCCGAATGCAGATCTTCTACGAGCTTGGAAACGAAGGAATGCAGATGCATTGTGTGCCTTAGTTACAAGCTGTTCTGAGAGTGTTTTGATTGTGATTCAGCATACAACCAAAGCGTCAGAGGCTTGGAATGTACTAAGGAGTCAGTATGAAACACGAAACCAAACAAGGATTCAAAACTTGGAGAATCAACTAGCAGCGGAGAAGTTAGCTGAAGGAGAGACGGTTGAAGCATTCATCACTCGGATTAAGAATCTACACGACCAGATGGCTGGTGCTGGGATACAAAAAACTAGCGAAGAGCTAGCTTGGAGGTGTCTTCGGATTTGTCCACAAAAGTTTGATGGACTAGTAACTGCCCTTAATACTCAGGTGAGACCTCAAGCTTTGACTTTTGAGGAGTTTTGTGCATTATTAATGGAGGAGGAGTTGAGGCTGAAAGCCCGAGAAGGAAGTAACAATGGAGATGCTGCATTCTCTGTCAATGCAAAAGGCAAAGGTGTTTTCTCCACCAAAAATGATGGTGACAAAAAGAAGAAGGGCGGCAAGAAGAAGTTTCAATGAGAGTGCTTCTACTGTAAGAAGAAAGGACATACAATTGCAGATTGTCGTGTCAAGAAGGCAAATGAAAAGAATGGTACCCTTAAAAGTAAAGGGAAAGAGACAGCTAATATGGCTGAAGCAGAGTTGGAATTATTCATGGCGACCATTGAGGAAGTGTGCTCCTCGATGCAAGAAGAATCTACCACTGACTCTTGGGTGTTGGATAGTGGGGCCTCCCGTCACATGACCAACAAGAAAGGTCTATACAGTTCTATGCAGCCTCTACAAGAATCCATCATTGTGACGGTTGGAAATGATGCTAAATGCCCTGCTGCGGGCACAGGTACTATTTCTTTTGTTGCTGCAAATGGTGAAGTCAAAAAGCTTTCAAATGTGTTGTATGTTCCCGAAATTAGGAGAAATCTCTTATCAGTTGCTGCCATAACTGATCTTGGTCATGAAGTGAGGTTCAAGAAGACAGGTGCAGAAATTATTGATAGTGCTGGCACAATTGTTGGCAAAGGAGAAAGAAGGAACAACCTGTATGAGCTAAGTGCTCTTATAGCCACCGCTGGAGTGGGCACAAGTAAGCTTTGGCATGAAAGGTTTGGACACATCAGATTTGCAGTATTGAAGGAGATGCAAAAGCAAGGTATGGTTGCTCACCTACCTACAATAACTGAATTGAAGGAACCATGTGAAGCTTGTATGATGGGCAAGCAACAAAGAAAGGCATTTCCACAAGAAAGCAAGAATAGAGCACATGCTCCTCTAGAGTTGGTGCATGCTGACTTGTGTGGTAAGATGCCTACACAGGCCTTGGGGGGATCTTCTTATTTTATGTTGATTGTTGACGACTACAGTAGGAAGATGTGGGTGTACTTCCTTCGTGATAAGGCTCAAGATTTTGGTAAGTTTAAAGAATGGCTAATACTTGTTGAGAATGAAACAGGGAAAAGTGTGAAGAAATTTAGAACAGATGGTGGTGGTGAGTTCAACTCAAAGGAGTTTGAAGGCTTTTGCAAGAGCAAAGGGATCAAGCGTCAATTGACGATGCCTCACACACCTCAGCAGAACGGTGTTATGGAACGCAGGAATCGCACCATTGTGGAGATGGCAAGATGCATGCTAAAGGGCAAGGGATTGCCTAACCATTTTTGGGCTGAAGCTGTTAATACTGCAGTCTACATTCTAAATCGGAGCTATACAAAGGCTCTCAAGGGAAAAACACCTCATGAGGCTTACACTGGTAAGAAACCATCTGTCTCACATTTCAGAATTTTTGGATGTGAATGTTATGCACATGTTCTAGATGAGAAGAGAAACAAGTTACAACCAAAAAGCAGAAAATGTATCTTCTTGGGTTATAGTGATGAGTAGAAGGCTTACAAATTATATGACCAAGAGGCAAAGAAGATCATCGCGAGCTGTGATGTGGTGTTCAAGGAGGAGCCGCATACAGTGGAGGAGGAGAAGGCAAGTTCTTCCACTTTATCATCAAGCGAAGAAGTAGTCCACTATGAACCTGTCCCGAGAGCTATCCCTATCCTTAAGGAGGAGGAAGCATCATCTTCAGATGATGAGGAAAAAGTTCACCAACCTGACATCACCCCACCGGAAAAGCCATTGCCGCGCTGGGTGAAGCAGCTCTATGACCACAATAATCCTCTGCCTGTATTTGTTGAGGAGAAGGCAGACGGACCAAGGAGGTCTCAGAGAATAAAGGAGCAAATGAGGGCTTCTGCTCACATAGTCGATATGGCCTTGATGGTTGAGATTATGAGAGAAGTAACGGAGCTAACTGACTTAGAAGAAGCACTTGCAGATCCATCATGGAAGGCTGCTATGCAGGCAGAGTATGACAGCATAATGAAGAATGACACTTGGGAGCTAGTGGATCGACCAGCAAAGCGAAAGGTTATTGGCACCAAGTGGATCTGGAAGGTAAAGTACAAGACTGATGGTACCTTAGAAAAGTACAAAGCTAGATTGGTTGCCCAAGGATTTTCACAAGTTGAAGGGTTTGATTTTCAAGAGTCATTTGCCCCAACTGCCAGAATGACCACTATTCGCACGGTACTTGCAGTGGCTGCCCAGAAGAAGTGGCCAGTGTACCAAATGGATATTAAGTCAGCGTTCTTAAATGGTGACCTCAAGGAGGAGGTGTACGTGGCTCAGCCACCAGGGTTTGAGGCTCCCCATTCTGAGAACAAAGTGTGTAAACTGAAGAAGGCATTGTATGGGCTGAAACAAGCCCCCAGAGCATGGTACCAGTGGATAGATAGGTTCTTTTTAAACCTAAACTTCAAAAGATGTGCCTCAGATGCTAACTTGTATGTTTATAGGGATGGTAAAAAGTTTGTAGTGATTGTCCTATATGTGGATGACCTTCTTATTACAGGTGACTATGAAGATATGATCAACCAAACTCGAAAGGCTTTGAGTTCTGAGTTTGAAATGACAGACTTGGGCTTGCTGCACTATTGTTTGGGGATTGAAGTCTGGCAAGAGCCAGGAAAGATCTTCATCTCTCAGAAGAAGTATGCATGGGAGATCTTGAAGGCATTTGGCATGACCGAGTGCAAGGAGATAGCTACACCTATGGAGGTGAATGCAAAGTTATCCGTCGAGGATACATCAGCACTAGCAGACATTGGGAGGTATAGGAGGTTGGTCGACAGTCTGATCTACTTGTGTAACACCAGACCAGATATCAGTTTTGCTGTTGGTGTTTTGAGCAGGTTCTCAAACAAACCTCATGAGAGTCATTGGAAGGCTGGGATGCGGGTGCTCAGATACTTGAAGAAAACTCTTGACTATGGTATCACATACAGTTTCGAAACCTCTCTTGTGGGGAACTGTGACTCAGATTGGGAAGGAGACATTGATTCCAGGAAGTCAGTTTCTGGTTATTGTTTCTCTTTGGGTTCATGAATTTTCTCTTGGATTAGTAAGAAGCAACCAACAGTGGCATTGTCTTCTACCGAAGCAGAGTACAAGGCAGCTTGTTTTGCTGCATGTGAGGCCGTATGGCTGAGAAGGATTCTATGGCATATGGAAGTGCAAGATGAAGAACCAACTGTGCTGAGATGTGACAATCAGAGTTGCATCGCCATTGCCAAAAATCCAGTGTTTCATGCACGTACCAAACATATAGAGATCCAGTATCACTATGTGCGTGATTTGATGGAGGATGGGATAGTGGAATTGGTCTACTGTCCAACAGAGGAGAATGGAGTAGATATCTTCACCAAAGCACTTACGAAGGATCTGCTTGAAGTTCATCTTCAGAGACTCGGCATTGGGACGAGGAGATAGTTCACCTATGGGTGGACATTGAGGGGGGGGGTGTTAGATATGATCAATGCCCCACCCTCATTAGGTGCTACCAATGATCCATGGTGCTCAAAGTTGTAAGGCCCCCATTATGAGGAGAAGCCAAATGCGAGCCCGGACATTGGTTAAGTCCTGACTTGTATATCAGATGAGGTCTATGTGACCGGATGGCAAAAAGGTGACTGTGTGGGTCTAATCTTTGGGTTAGACGGAGTGGTTAAGTTGGTAGCAATTCGAGGTGCATTGCATCGAGTTGCGGTGTAAGGGAGTTAAAAGGGGCCTCTATTGTGGGGTCCGGGGGCCGGGGAATATTCCCTGGCCGACTAGTGGAGGCTCATATGGTAGGTCGGTCAGCCGACCTAACGACCTTCACGAGCTATAAAAGCTAAACCCCTTCACAACCATCACTCACTCATCTTTCACCCAGTCAGAGTTGTTGTTCTAGCTAGCCTTAAGCTCTTCACCTATCTTCTGTCTAGATCGCCATCTAAGCTTCACACAGTGGAAGCGCACGGGTGGACAGAGCCATCTTTGTATCAGTTGTTTGGAGTTAAAGAATTTACTGATTCTCCTCGTATCTGTTGTGTACTCTCTATCTCTTTCTCAGATTCTGTTCGTTGCGCCGTGTAATATTTTACAGATATCAATATCTGCAACTACACCGGTCCCATGTGCAAACATTGCTGCACTCAATTCAGGCATGTCTGCATCCAACGTAAACATTCTGCCATTCTTCTTTCCTTTTGCTATCAAGCGAACTTTATTTTTCATATCCTCAACAAAGCATCCATGAGGATTAAATCTAACCTGCAAGCCCTGCTCAACCATTTGACCAACAGAAACCAGATTCTTGGTGATATTGGGGACATGAAATACATCAGACATGTATTTCTTTTTCCCATCCTGCATAGACAAAGGAAATTTTCCAATCTGCACAATAGGATGTGCAGTATCATCACCAGTCTCCACAAATCCTGGTTTTTCCATTTTCCTTGCATCCTCCATCCATTCTGCATGACCTGTCATGTGGTTTGATGCACTTGAGTCAACATACCACACATCGTTGCTTTCTTCTGCACTTGTCACAGAATTGTTCATGTGCTGAACCATAAACAAATGCTCATTTCTGTCATCAGTGTGTCTACTAGAAGATGCATAATTCCCTTGTTGCAATTTTCCATTCATGATGTCATTCTGCTTTTTATATCAGTCTTTAGCCATATGACCCATTTTACCACAGTAGTAGCATTCAACATTGCTGTTTGCATTTTGGCCTCTTTGCCATCCACCACGACCTCTTTGGCTCCCCCTGCCTCTAGAGTTACCACGTCCTCCATAGGACTGGTTTTCTTGAGTTTGCTGCATATTCTGATTTCTACCATGGCCTCCAAATCGGCCTCCTCTACCTCTGCCTCTACCTCTTCCAGCATTTGAGTAGAAGACAGCTTCTTTTGAAGTTTCTCCTGAAGAAGATGCACCACCATTTCTCTGCTCCTCAGAAATTAGAAGAGCAATCAACTCCTCAAAATCAGGAAATCTTTCACGGATGGAAATGGATGTTCGGAACTGTGCATAATCCTTTCCTAGACCATTCAAGGTCACAGAAACTAAATCATCATCTTCCACTGGCAACCCAATGGAAGCAAGTGCATCTGCAATCTTCTTCACCTTCATGTGGTAGTCATTGATGCTTATATTTTCTCTTTGCACATTATGCAACTCTTGCTTGAGCTGCATTTTCCTGGCTTGCGTATTTGTGCTATACATTTTTGACAAAGTATCCCATGCCTCCTTTGGCGTACTTGCATCCTGAATATGCACAATCATAGAGTCTGAAATACTGATAGACATCTAGTACATAACTTTCATGGCTCTCTCATGCCATGCTTTGAATGCCTGCATTTGTTGTTGATTGGGAATATCAGGAAGAACTGGTTCTTCTTCATTTCCTGCAACAAATTCCCAATATCCTTTTCCTATAAGGAAATTCGTCATTCTAAACTTCCATGCTTGGAAGTTGTTCTTGTCAAGCTTTTCAGTTACAATCTATGAAAGAGAATCAGATGCTATTATAGAATACTTCAAAAAATTCTGTCACTGCAGAGAACACAACTTCAGCCTCACAAGGGCAAATCTGCAAAATTGACGAAAGTGGTATTTAACCACACAGTCACTTCCTAGTGACGATTTTGCATCAACAAGCAACAAGGATTATTCTGTAACTCCCAATGTCTCTACGCACAGACATACGATGCAATTTCTATAGTAACTTTTCACCGACCTGTAGAACAGTGGTCGCACAGCATAAAACTGGGCCTTTTCCTGAGTGCGTGCAGAAAACTTCCGCCTCCAAAACAGGCCCCGAAATGGCCTCAAATAAAAAAAACAGGGTCGCCAAGAGCTAAAGCCCGCTCTGCAACATATACGGCCCTCTTGCTTCACCGCGAAGGGCGTCTCAACCTGAGACAATGCACTCTTGCAATTTTCGGCTATGCTACCTGCAGAGATCTGCTCCCAAAACAGAAAATGAAAGCAACACTACTCCTCTTACCAGAACACCGCGAGCTTGGCTTGCTTTCTTGAGCTCCTTACCACGAACAAGGCTCTGATACCATGTCAAGATTGTGGGAGAGAAGGAAGGAGTCTCACTTGTAGCTTTCTTGCTTGCACAATGGGGGAATACACACACAGGTGGAGGCTGAAAAACAGTTTTCATCCTCTTAGTTGTGTAAGCCAAAAGAACTCAAGTACAAGGAAATAGAAGAACCCTATATATGGGTCTCAAACCAGACTCAACTAACTAAGGTGGCATACTAACTGAGCCACGAACTAGAGTAGATAAGGATAGCTATCATGTAGCTATTATTCATGGGCAGTGTACCAACCACATCTGCAACTGACAAGTCGGTGACATAAATGCACAACGGTCACCCTGGCATATCACGAGTGGAGCTCGATATCTCAACAGGTTGTACCACCTCTCGTTGAGCCCCTTAAAGTGCCAGTTCTGGGTGAAACACGGATGCATCTTAGGGCACGTAGTGTCAAGGAACGACATTTCCACTGACGTTTCTAAAGTCAAAGTCATTGTTGACTTACCGCCACCCGATAACTACAAGGGAGTTCAGTGCTTCTTAGGACACACTAGATATTATCGACGCTTTGTACTAAATTGCACACTAATTGCTAGACCATTGTACAAGCTGTTGATAGTGTTGGAGTGGACTGAGGAATGCCAGTGCGCATATGAGGAGTTGAAAAAGGCTCTTGCTACTGCACCAATCTTACGAGCCCCAGATTGGAACATAATGTTTCATGTACACATAGACGCCTCTAAGTTCGCTATTGGAGCTGTGCTATGCCAGCCTGGTGAACATAACTTAGATTACCTGGTGAGTTTTGCCAGCAGGCAACTCATAGAGACCGAGATGAACTATTCCACGACAGAAAGGGAGGGGTTGGCCATGGTATTTGCGGTAAATAAATTTAGGCATTACCTGTTGGCCACTCCCTTTGTCTTCTTTGTTGACCATCAAGCCTTGCTATATCTTGTGAACAAGCCTTGCACTACGGGACGCATAGCTAGATGGTTACTCCTTCTACTGGAGTTTGACTTCTCTGTGGTTGTACGCAAAGGAAAGCATCATTACATGGCTGACCACATGTCCCGCATACCCACAAGAGAAGCCGCTGGACAAGGCATGCCTGACGATTTACCGGATGCTCATCTCTTTAACCTATCTAGCGAGAGAGAATTGTTTAAAGCCAATCTGATGCCATATTGGGCCGATGACATAGTGCAAGTGCTAGAGAGCAGACTACCTGAGAGACCCATTGAGAAGGCCAGGCTGAGAAGACTTATCCTGAAAATTCAGCCATACCAACTGATAGCCGGCCAACTTTACAGGTTGGGACAAGACGGTTTATTGCGCAGATGCGTATGTGAGCATGAGATGCACGATGCATTGAAAGAAGCACATGGCGGAATCGCTAGAGGGCACTTTAGCGGGGACAAAACAGCCCGAAAGATGCTACAATCCCAACTATGGTGGTCCACCCTTTTCCGCGATGCAGCTAAATTCGTAAAGCACTACGATGAGTGCCAAAGGACCAAAGTGCCTGTGCGGAAAGACAAGATGGAGTTGACCCCTGTCATAGCCCGACAACCCTTTGAAAAATGGGGCATCGATTTTATTGGACCTATCAGTCCTGCGGCACAATAATCCCAAGCTCGCTACATCATAGTGGCAACCGATTATCTAAGGAAGTGGGAAGAGCCACGAGCCACGAGCCACGAGGAAGAATGATGCTAGAACCACTGCAAAGTTCTTGTGGGAGCAGGTCATTTCACGGTTTGGCTGTCCAATCGAACTTGTAAGCGACCAAGGCACGCACTTCATTAATGAGGTGATTTTCCACCTGCTCTCTACCTTCCTAATAATTCATCGGAAGTCCTCTCCCTATTACCCTCAGGCTAATGGCCAAGCCGAATCCACGAATAAAATCTTAGTCAATGTGCTTACAAAGGTAGTGTCTACTTCAAGAAGTGACTGGGACAACAAGCTAATGGCGGGCCTTGTGGGCATATCGCACAGCTTATAAAACGGCTGCAGGACAGACGCCTTTTAGGCTGACATACGAAACTGAAGCCATTTTACCCTTAGAATTCTTCATCCCTAGCTTAAGGATAGCAGTCCAGGAACATTGGGAGGGAAGAGAGGCTTGGACTAATCGCTTAGTGGAGTTAGAGTGCCTAACGGAGACCCGACTCCTCGCCACTCACTCTCTGATTTGTGAGAAGGCTCAACGAAAGATGTGGTTTGACAAGCATGTCAAGCAATGAGACTTTGAACAAGGGGACCTTGTTCTGCTATACTCTGTAAAAGGACATAAACAGAAGATGAAGTTTCAGGGGCTAGGGCCTTTCAGAGTACGCATGATTGGTAGAACAGGGAATGTTGAGTTAGAGACACTTGAAGGTGAAGGAATAGGCTTTTTTAATGGCAGCCGCATAAAGAAGTACTATCCTCCTTCCCATCCATTACATGAGCCACCCATGCTAGAACCCCCAATGAACATTTGCATGGCTACTATAACCGACCTTACAGATCAGGACGAAGAAACAGTGGCACTTATCTACGAATCATAGTCACAGCAGGAGCGACGTATTCTTTCGACGCCTTGATTGATGAAGGTGCCGACTACAACATCTTGACGCATGACCATTGGACATGCATTGGTCAACCGAAACTACAGCCCACTAATGCCAAACTCACCCCGTTTGGGGGTAATGCTTATTCACTCCTAGGGAAGTGCAAGGTAGTTATTTCTACCGAGTCTGAAAGTTTACCAGCTTTCTTCCATGTGTTGCCTGACACTAAAGGAGCTGGTAATATGTCCCTATTAGGTCGTACTTTCAAGAAGCAAACGAACTGTAATGTGGATTACAACCTAAACCGCATTCATCTTGCTATAGGAAATGTGTGTATAGTGATGACTTTCAGCAAGGGCTGTCCTGACTCCTCCACCATTACGAAGCCACCGGTAGAAACCCCTACGACCACGCTTCAGCCCAAGTCTAAACAGAAGAAAACTAAGGCCTCATGCCAGGCTTTCAACCCTAGGCCCAAACCCACCAAGAGTGCTCACAAGGTCAAGGAGTCCAAGCTTATATGGGTGCCAAAATGGCAAAGACTACATCCGGGTAGACCACCCAAACGTGATTCTAAACGCCAAAATAATCAGCCACCATCACAGCCTAAGAGGCAGTCTAAACGCTATCGATGTAGACACACAACCACGCCGTGATGGATCCCCAAAGATCTCTTGCGAGCACAAGGATACTATGAGGGAAACCCCTGGATTTGGGTGCCTAAAGATGGCAAGTTTAAAAGCTCATCTACAAGCAATCTCACCCCAGTGAGGGAGGCTTGCACACATGCCCAGGGCATAGTTAGCAAACCATTGCCCGCTATGGCTAGTAAGCCCCAACACATCTATCGACCAAAGCAAATGCCACAAGCCTTAGACTTACCTAATCCAGAGAACTTAAATACCCCCATGACTACTCACTCAGAACCCAGCACAACTCCCATGCCCCCAGAGCTTCCTACAGCACCTCAAAGTGCTTTGGAATGTAAAGCCACACCTGTGACACCAATGATGGAGTCACCACTATCCAGTCCATTTGCACCATTCCCACCAGTAGATCTTAAACCTTCCTATGCGGTATGACCTTTCCTTTCCTTGGCTAAAGACCTCGTCGCGACTTCTGGGGATGACTTAGTAACTTGCATCAAGATGTTAGACAAAACTTTCACTACATTCGCTAGAAGTTATGAGAGGCTAGACCTAGGTCTTCTTGACAAAACACTTGCTTCAAATGTTTGTGCATTACCATGCACTTGGGAAGAATACGAACTTATGACCGGTAAATTCCCCAAAATTACTACTAAACTGATAGCAAACGACAAAATCTCAAAGGAGCAAGCTGCCCTTAGAAGACTAATCACTTCATATCGTAAGCCTCCTCATTCTATTCCTGAGCACGAGTTGCAAGAGCTAATGCAGATGGCAAGCTCACCTTCCACGTTCTTGCAACAGTAGTTTGCTCTGAGAATCCAATGGGAGAAAAAAGGTTGCTGGATAATGACCAATGCTGAGCAACGTAGGGCAGTTAAAACCATCGAATATGACCCTACTTATGTGGCACCTATCTCGTTTAGGGTTTTGGCCATCACCTGCAACCAACATTTAGATGACCATGTGCTCACTCACCCTTACATTGACCAATTCTTTACGGAAGAGGAATTACATGTTGCAAGCTGCCTTAATACTGGAGATCTCTTTCACGATGTCTTGACCTACATCTCCCAAGTCTCCATCCAACCATCTGCTCTTGATTGTCATGCCCAACTCGAATACAATCCAAGCTTCTATGATTGGTTATTGGCTAAGTAAATCAATCCACGAAAAACAGCATTTGCCTCGTACTTCCTGTGCTAATCCTAGGAAGGATTCCTTGAAATATCCAAGACGGGGGGGGGGGGGAGCAATATGAGCAAGAGCAGAGCAAAATGAGAGTAAGAAAAATGAGAGTCATGCTATCTAGCAGAATGTTATGATTAATTGAGTTTCAATGGAAGATACTGCAAAGGGAAAACAATAGCAATTGCTGCTGTGAGCCTGTCTCTAAAATTCAAGCCTCTAAGCAAGTATACCAATTTTTGACACATAAAATTTTCTCTCAAAATTGAGTTTTGTTAAAATTAAGCCGATTTTTAAGCATTAATGTTGGAATGGTGTGTTGACAGGTAACCACCATGGCAGGACAAGACAAAGGGGGCAAACTCCCATTTTCTGAAGAAGAGATGACCAAGTTCGGCATCAGCGTCGAGACATGAGGATTCCGTCAATTCACCTTCAAGCACACGCTGAACCTAGATGAGGCCATCTTGGAGGAACCTGCAGTCAAAGAATTGGTGAACAGATGCCACTTTCACAAGTATGTGAAAAAGGTGGGGCAGGCTGTGGATTATGGCATGTGTGTTGAATTTCTGAGGAACTTTGTCAAGGGCAGGAACTGTGGCACTGTCACAGTGAGGACAGGGGAGCAGGAAAGAAGAGTTGAAGTGCCCCTCAATGCGGCAATCGTAGAGAAGGCCTTGGGGCTCGTACCCAAGAAAGAGAGGCGACCGAGAAGGGATGTTTACACCATGCTGGGGGTAAAGAAAGAAGAGGTGCACACAGTGGATGGAATCAGCTTGGCTGACATCCCGGATCCAACAGTGAAGGTGCAAGAGAAGATGATCCACACACTCTTCTCGGGCCAAAGGTACAATGCATTGATGAATAGGATCGGGGTCCCATTGTTAGAAAGCATCGCAGCAGGAGTCCCTGAGGAGGTAGACTAGAATGGGTTCGTGCAAAAAACCATTCAAAGCTAAGCTGCCCTTCTCACTCCAGTGGAAGCACCAGCAGGACGAGAATCCCCTGCCTCAACAGCATGCTCCACAAGGAAGAAACCTGCCTCAAAGGCGGCCACAATTAGATATGGTGGTGTTTTGACAGCCATCATAAATGAAGCAATAAAGGATGTTGGAGTCATGGAAGAGCAAGCTGCACATCAAAGCCCACCTCACCACGAAGGAGAAGAATCAAGTGAAAGAACGATAGGTGACAAGGGAGAACAGGAGGTGCCGCCTACACAAGCAAGCAAACCAGAAGGACAAAAGAAAGGGGACAAGAGACAGAAGGAAAGGAAAGAGGAATTAAGCAAAGAAGAACGAGCTGAAAACAAGAGGGCTCAAAGAGAGTCTAGGAGGATTGAGGAAGAAAGGAGGAAAGAGGAGGAAGAGCTTGCAAAGATAAGAGAAGAATCAAAGAAGGCAGAAGAGGACAGGAAAAGAAGGGCAGAAGAAGAAGCTGAAGAGCAGAGACTGAAGGAGCTGGCCGAGTTGGCAGAGGCTACACGAAGATCTGTGGAAGAGACCCACGGGGGTGGACAGCTCGAACCTGTGAGCCCCCGTGATAAAGCCGAAGCTAGTTCAAGTGTGGAAGCAGCTCCAGTGCTGTAGGCAAGGGCAAGTCCCTACTACATCCACTTCCTTCCTCTTTTGTGCCTGCAAAGACTGAAACCACGACTACAACCACCACACAACCCACACCTCCCCTCGACACGACATAGCTAATGAACATGATGCAAATGCTAGTGAGTAAAGTGGTCAAGATCATGCCAAAAACCTGATTGAAAAGGCCCGCTGCTGCAGATGCAGAGTCACGGCAAGACCCTAAAAGACAAAGGCTGGAGGCATCAACCACCACACCCCATACTCCCATGCCTGCCGACACTGACTATGACGCATATGTGGCTGAGCTACTGGCATAACTAGACAAGGCAAAGGAAGAGAAGAAAGTGGCCTTGATGGAGCTAGAAAAAGAAAAAGAAATGTCAGCTGCTCTTAGGCTAGAAGTCTCAAGGCAGGGAGCCGATCGACGAAGAGAAATGAAGGCCTTGCAGGACCAGCTAGTAGCAAAAGCAAAGGAAGCCCAGGACAACGAAAGACACCTTAGACAAAGGCTGGAAGACGAAGAGCAGAACTTGGTGGTAGAGCAAAGGAGTCTAAAGATACTAGTGAAGCAATACAATGATCTACAGCAAAAGGTCGCTCAAGTGGAAACGCTAAGGCAAGAGGTTCAGGAAGGCAAAGCTAGTGCACCACAAGAACATACCATGGAGCTTCGTTTGTGGCAGGAGCTAAAAGAACAAAACAGATTAATAAGTGAAATCGAGTTTTTGAAGAGTGAAGGGCCAGGAGTCTCAGCAACAGAAGCAAAACGGCTACAAGATGAAGCGCAAAGATTACAAGATGTATTGGAGACCTCCCAGGAAGATGTAGAGGCCCTCATGGCCATGGCTTTCAATCAAAAAAGGCTATTCCTTGCTGAGATCCAAAGCCAAGAGCAGCTGGTGTAGGAAAAATCACAAGTACTACCGAGGTGCAACAAAGACTCAGCATTGTAGATCAAGGCAAAGGGATTGCTGAAGAGTAGCTGGCTTGGAAGTTAAGAGAAAGGAACCAGTTGTGGTTTTTAACAAATGAGCAGCAACTGGTAGTGACCGAACACTTGGCAGTGGCAGAATGAGAAAGAGCTATGGATTGGGAAAGGAATAATTTTGACAGGGTGAGAGACTTGACCGAACACTTGGCAGTGGCAGAATGCGAAAGGGTGCTTACAGAAGCTAGGGTTGAAGCTGCCGAAATAACTACTAAAACACAGCGGCAAGCCTTCCTCAACATGATACTCCATGTCACACAAGTTGAGGGCGATGATCCAGTGGAAAAGGTGAAAAGAAAGTTGGAGCTGACCACCCGAGCTCTAAGATATGGTCTTCAAGAGAGGGAGCTCCCAACGAGTACAGGGATCACTAAGGAGCAACAATTCCACTACTTACGATGTACGGGCCTTTCCACTGCTGAGCTCAAGGAGCTAGGTTTTGAGGAGCACGAACAGCCACCACCACCACCGCCAGTCATCCCATCTGTGGTTGAGCGACATGTTGAAGAGGGTCCAGAATTCGAGCAAGGTGATGAAGAAGAGCAACAAAGAATGCCTTGAAAATTGTACTCCCTCTCTCATTCTCAAAAAAAAAAAAGAAAAAAGAAAAGAAAAGAAAGAAAAGAGAGAAAAAGCCACAAGGAAACAAAGACAAGGTGACTGGAGAGAAAGACAAGAGCAAAAAATAGCAAAGCTGAAAGATGAATCTACTACTAAGCAAGTTAACAAGGAGAATACTTCACATGTGCTTGTAGTGTCCCTTCATTGTTATTGTGCACCACACTCACTGCATCTAGGGTTCTCCCTAGCCCCTTCCCCACTTCACACTTAGGGCACATCAAGGGCAGGACTTTCAGACCTGTCACCCTAAGTTTTGAACTGCACCTCCAACGACGCACGAACTGGGTCCTCAAGTGTGGGACATTACCAAGGGCTTGCCCAAGGTTAGACCCATCTCCCAGTTCCACTGGCATGGGCACCATGCACTACACAGTGAGACAGACACACCCCCTAGGAAGTGCACAACTTTTCCTGCAGGTTATGTTCATGTTTCAAGAATTGGCTGCTTGGCTGAAGAAGATCATCCACTACATCCTCCAATGACAATGAATTTTTCCATGAGTCGGACATGACTCCATTACTGCAACTTCAGGAGCTTCGCTGCGAAGGTTTAAATGGCTCAACAGATTTCATGTTGCCATGACTGAACCAAATCAAGCAGAAGGAAAACCCAGTGATGGATCTGCCATTGGCTTAGATTTTGGAACCTCATCTTCCAAAGATTCATGCCTACTACCTCAAGATCTACGGATCACTTATTGATTCCACAAGCTTGAAGATTTTCAATGCAAGGCACACAACGGAATTGCTGGTGGACACTTTAGCGGAGACATGACGGCCCACAAGGTGATGCAGTCTCAAGTATGGTGGCCAACGCTGTTTCATGATGCATCACGATTTGTTAAGCATTGTGAAGAGTGTCAGTGGACGAAGGTCCCGATTCGCAAGGATCAAGTGGAGTTGACCCCAATCATTGCACGAAAACCCTTCGAAAAATGGGGAATAGACTTCATAGGACCCATCAGCCCCGCTGCATAGTATTCGCAGGACATATACATCATTGTGGTCACAGACTACCTAAGGAAATGGGCAGAGGCGAGAGCAACACGAAAGAACGATGCTCGAACGACTGCCAAGTTCTTGTGGGAGCAGGTAATCTCGTGATTTGACTGCCCCATCGAACTAGTTAGTGACCAGGGCATACACTTCATTAATGAAGTGATAGCGCATCTCCTATCCACATTGTTAATTATCCATCGAAAATCCTCTCCATACTACCCTCAAGCAAACGGCCAGGCAGAATCTGCGAATAAGATTCTTGTCAATATCCTAACCAAGGCAGTATCTGCCTCGTGCAGCGACTGGGATAACAAGCTGATGGCAATCTTGTGGGCTTACCGCACAGCTTATAAAACTATTGTTGGCCATACCTCCTTTAGGTTGACCTACGGAACCGAAGCAATTATCCCTGTAGAATTCTTCATGCCTAGCTTGAGAATCGCACTTCAGGAGAGATGGGAAGGAAGGGAGACATGGACGCAACGCCTAGTTGAACTCGAACGCCTCTCGGAGACTCGCCTTCTAGCCACTCATGTGCTCATATGTGAGAAGGCACGATGCAAGAGCTGGTTTGACAAGCACATCAAGCAACGTGACTTCGAACAGGGCGACTTAGTGCTCCTATACTCAGTTAAGGGACATAATCAAAAAATGAAGTTTAGGGGTCTTGAACCTTTCAAAGTTCATGCAATCAGCTGAATGGCCAACGTCGAGCTCGAAACTCTAGATGATGAGGGAATAGGCTTCTTCAATGGCAGTCGTGTCAAGAAGTACTATCCTCCCATGCATCCTTTGCATAAGCCACCAATGTTGGAACCACCTATCAAAGTACGAGTAGCCACAATCACTGAAGTCAATGATGAGGATGAGAAAGCCGTAGAGCTCACATACCTACACATCACGGTCATTGCCAAGTGAACATGCGCCTTCAATGCCTAGATCGACGAGGGAGCAGACTTCAATGTCTTGACTCACGATCATTGGATCCAACTTGGCAAACCACTACTACAACCCGCTAATGCCAAATTAAGCCTATATGGGGGACCGCTCATATGCACTTCTCGGCAAGTGCAGGGCCACCGTTTCTATCGAGTCTAAGACTGTACCAATGATCTTCTACGTGTTGCCAGATGCCAAAGACGCAGGCACGGAATCGCTACTAGGGCGAACCTTCAAAAAGCAAACTTGTTGCAATGCTGATTATGAGTTGCAGCGCATCCACCTCGCCATAGGCAACCTTCACATTCTTGTAGCTTTTAGCAAGGGATGCGCGACCTCACCACAGTCCACAAGGCCACCGGTAGAAATATTAGCAGCTAAATCTAAGGAGGGGGTAGTGCTCGGCCACCACCCACCAACTCTCAAGAACCGCTGCTCATGGCAGCAAAAGCTAAGGCCCAACAGCCTAGGTTTCAATGGAAGCCTAAACAGTCGCAATCGCCACCTAGGAGTCAATGCACACATCCTCATAAGACTCAAAGCTCTAAACCTAGGAAACCAAGGCGTAGTCATAGAAATCGGCGCACGATCAAGCAAAGGTGGGTACCTAAAGCCCTCTTGCACGCTGAAGGCTACTATGAGGGGAATGCTTGGATATGGATCCCTAAAGCCCACATGGCCAAAAGCATCACATGTACCCACCCTCAAGCTTGATCACCCCAAGCCATAGAGACCCTCAAAACCATAAGCCGCAGTGCTTTCCAAACCCACATCCATCAAGCTCATCCATGCACATGCCCAAGAGAGTCGAACAAGCCTATCGGCCCAAACGACAGACATCGTCACATGAGCCATCACCTGCCAGAGCCAATCCGACTACAATGATCCATTCTGAAGGCAGTAGTCCATTGAATGTAGCTGCTACTTTTCCAACCCTAATCCAGGAGGTCCAACCGCAATCTCAAGAACAACCGCAACCGCAACTGCTCATTGTCAAAGGCTCTAGTGCTATCAAACCCCAACCACTCGCACGTCTTAAACCCTCCTATGAGTAAAAATCATTTTTGACACTGGCCTCAGATCTAGCCAAAGATACGGGAGATGACGTGGTTGATTGCATTAGATGACTAGATGCCACTTTCAGAGAGCTAGCTCTGAGCTACGATCGCTTGGACTTAGGCTCGTTGCCCGAACCTTTTGCAACTAAAGTTCGCATGATGCCTTGTTATTGGGAGACATTTGAACTTGCCTTCGCAAAAGTAGCTAACTTTGCTGCTAAATTTCTCAATAGCGAGATCTCTAAAGAGCAAGCCCTCAAATAGTGTCTCATCATGTCATATGATCAATGAACCACTTCTGCCATCACCGACCAAGAAATTGCAGAATTATCAAAACTTGCTGATACGGAATCCTCATTCAGGTTGCAATGGGAAGTTGAAGGGTGCCAAGTCATGACAAATGCTGAGCAGCGCCATGCAATCAAAACAGTGTAGTACAACCCCACTTACGTCATGCCAACCTCGTATAGAGTGTTAACCACTCTTCGTGGCTGACCCTTGGAACAACACATCAAAGGACATCCTTATCTCGATCGCCTATTGACTGAGGAAGAGCTAGATATTGCTAGCCGCGTCACTTCTGGTGACTTTCTAACAGATGTTCTCACTTACATCACACACGTGGGTACTCGACCTTTTGATCTAAACCGCGAAACTTAGTTAGAGTACAACCCTGATTTCTACACTTGGTTCCTACGCCGGTAACTCCTAGACCCATTGCAGAATGCCCCTGACCTCCTAACCTTCAATCCTAGGAAGGATTCATCTCGAGTTAGAAGGGGAGGGGGGTGAGGTGAAATGCATAAACATGTAAACAACGAGCGAGGTAGGAAAAATGGCATGAGAACTTTGAAATAAAGGGCAAAAAGTTAAAGTATGAAGGGAAGATTCTACATTGGATGGGATTTTAATGCTTTCATTCAATAAACATATAGAGTATTTCTTTTTAATTATGACTTTTTCAGTGAATTATTATTTTGGAAGCACTAATGGAAACTTGGGATCATGATAGGAATAAAAGATGTCGCAGCAAGACTGCACCCACAGACTTCTGTTCACGGAGAAGGAAAGAACGCAATACCGCATCACCCTTGAAAGCCGCACCTACAACCAGCTCAAGTTCCGAACCATTCATAATGTAGAGGGTGTGGTGGCCAAGGAGGAAGCGGCCACCAAGAGAGTCATCAAGCCATGCAATCTCACAAAGTACCTCGAGAAATTTGTGCAAGAGCCTGACCATAAGAAGTGTGTGGAGTTTCTCAGGACATACGACCTTGACAATGAGTGTGGCACCATGATGGTGGGAAGGGGAGAAAATGCTAAATAGATGCAAGTTCACTTAAACCTAGCCTTGGTGGAGAAGGCATTGGTACTGGAGCCGAAGATAGAGAAGAAGCAGAAGAGGGATGTGTATGCCATGCTAAAAATGAAAAAGGAGGATGTGCTAACTAATGACGGCATCAACATCCTGGACATTCCTGATGCGGAAGCCATACTACAAGCAAAGCTAGCGCGTGTCGACTGGAACGGATATGTACGCAAAACCATTGACCAGGCAGCTAAAGCACTAGCTTTAGGAAGTACACCAGCAGGAGGGGAGTCCCCAACTTCCAAGGCCACAGAAAGGAAGAAGGCCTCGTCCCAGGCCTTGTTCATTGCCTATGGAAGCATTTTGACTGTGCTCATCCAAGAGGCAGTGAAGGAGATGCAAGATGCAGAAGAAGGAGAAGGAGAAACGCTTAATAGGTCACCCCCTCACTAGGACCAAGAGAGGTCTAGTGACATGACCGGGGCAGTGAAAAAGAAGGGCAGGAACAAGAAGAACAATCGGGAAAAAAGCAGACCAAGAAACCCAAGAAGAAGACGACACAAGAGAAAAAGAAGCCGGGGATGAAGGCCGCAAGAAGGAGAAAGAGGATTTGGAAAAGGAAAAAAGAGAATCCCTCAAGGAGGCCGAGGAGAGGGAGAAGAAGAAGAAACATGAAGAAGAAAAAGTAAAGGAAGAGGTCAACAAGGCTAAAAAGGTATTGAAATAGGAGGTCGAGAAGAGAAAAAGGAAAGAACAGGAAGAAAAAGAGAAATTGGAGGAAGAGTACAGGAAAATTGAAGAAGAAAGGCAAAGAAGAGCTGCTAAGGAAGAAGAGGAACTGAGAAGGAAGGAGGAGGACTTGGCTGAAGCCACACGCCAGTCCATTGAGCAGCAGAGCTGGGCCGATGATCTGGGATCCTGGAGCCCGTTGAGGGAAGAAGGGCCTAGTTCCAGCACACAGGTACCAGAAATCAAGCCGCCCGCTATCCTTGAAGGCAAAGGCAAGGCCCTTATCCATCCTATCCCTATCCTCATGGTGCTCTCCAATCCACACAATAGTGATGCCACCAACCAATTACAATGAGTACGTCGCCGAGCTGCTCTCCCAACTAGAGAAGGGTAAGGAGGAAAAGAAGATGGTTGTGGCTGAGTTGGTGGCGGAAAAGGAGTCAGTAGCTGCTTTCCAGCTTGAAAAGACCCGCACAATAGCCATGCAGCACGAGAGATATTTGACCTCAAACAAGAATTAAAGGCCAAGGAGGACATGGAGGAGAGCTACAAGCAGCAGTTGGAGGATGAGAATCAGGAATTGGTGTAAATGCAAAGAGAGTATAAGCTCCTCATAATGCAACATGGGGAATTGGAGGCGAAAACTGCCAACATCGAGCAAATGATGGAGGAATTGAATGCCAAAGAAAAGGAGAGAAAGTAGGAGAGGGAGCAACAGCAAAAGGAGATCGAGTCTATGACCGATTAGCTACACTTGGGAAAGAAAGAGCGAGAGAACATGAGCAAGGAATTGAAAGACCAAGAGCAGAAGCTCGTAACCCTAGTACAGAAACATGGAGAGAGCATGGAAGAAATGAACAAGAGAGCAGAGGAATGGGCAGCGCAGAACGAAAAAATGGTGAAGACCTTGGCACAACGCCTCGCTTTGGTGGATAAAGAAAAGATCCGCACAGAGAGTAAAGCAAGAGCCACCCAGACAGCCTTTAGTGCCCAGCAAAAGGCCCTCATTAACACACTAATGGACACCACCTGCCCAGAGGAAAAGGAGTCATTGGAGGTAGTATAGAAAAAACTCAGCATCGCACGCAAAGCTCTGCATGCAGGGTTGCAGATGCCACCCCAACCTGCGGAGGTTAGGCTAAGCCTAGAAGAACAACGAAAGTACCTGCTACTAGCCGGCCTAACCCCCCAGGAAATTGACACAATGGTCTTTGAAGAAGGAGCACAACAAGAAGACCAGCAGGGGGAGGAGGCTGAGCTTGAATTTGATATGGGGAGATTCAAAGAAGAGGTGATTCCACAGCCCCCCTCACCGCATGTCCAAGAGCAACAATAGGTTGATCCATCTGTGGAGAGACAAGCCGCACTCAGGGAAAGATGGAGAAAGTTAGTCAAATAAATGAGGAAGCAACTAAGAGCCAAACCAGTCGTGCAACCGTCTGCACCCCTCCCACCGTGCCTCGATGATATCCCCACTGGATTCCACACAGAGCTGGTAATTTGGGAGCAGCAGGAAAGAGAAAAAGACCCATTCACCTTCAGCTTCCTCATGCCCAATAGCCTATGGAGGGTCCTACCGCTCAAGGTGATGGAGGAGGTGATCACGACTGGTAGCCGACTGGGACAAAAGTGGCTAGAGGAAAGGGAGAGGACCCCCACTCTTTGGGGAAATGAAGAAGCTGAGTGCTAGCAAAACAAGGTGTTTGAAGTACCACATACTGTACAGGGATATAACTGCCAACCCCTTTGGAAAAGGCGAGTGTGCGACATCAGCATGCTTGCTTGGATGGCTTTTTGCAACACCCTGCCCTACGAGAGGAACAACCCCATGTTCATGGCGTACCCTCGTAGGGTAGGTGTGGATTTTTTTGCCACCCTCCATGGGCGTTATGATTTTCCTATCATCTACAACTCTAATGCTGCCTCCTTTGAACATGCCCTCCTCTTCGACTCAGGAAGCTTGGATGATTCCATGACACGTTCCCTCGCGGATTTCTCTTCATGCCCTGATCCAGCCTTTGTAACTACATGTAATTACCTTAGGTTACTTAAGTTATTACTTAAGCAGAACCTGACTCCACAAGAACGTGGCATGTCTCCCCTCTTTTTTGACCCTAATGCCATCGACAGCTATGCCATGGCGCATCTGATGATGAGGGCTAGCCTCCTCCCCTCTTTTTGCCTAGCTCTCCTAGAAGATATGAATGATAGCTAGTTCACTAGATGCAATCATCCTTTCCTCTCCACCACCTTCCTCCACGTCCGTATGAATCTAAAAGGATACATGCAAAGCTATCAATTTTTGAGCAAATCCATATGATCCGCTTCTCTGTCTAAATCAAACGAGGAGAATTAGGCACTGGCTGTTGTTCTTCTAGTGTAATACCATTTCAAAAAAAAAAAAAAACAAGCATGAAAGGAAAAGCAAGAAGAACATTACGCATGGAATGGACAAAACAACTCACTTACAGAAGCACTTAGCACCACATAAAGCACGATCACTGCACCTAGGGGTCCTCAAGTTAGGCATACCTGGTGGATTTAGTTGATTGGATCCGTTCCTAACCCCCTAGCCCTTTTTTCTCCCCCACTTCATGCTTAGGGCCCATCAAGGGGGGCAGGACATACCTAGGGGGGTAATACTCACCTATGGTTAGACCTGTCACCCTAAGCTACTTGCACCGCACTTCCCTTTGCACGAATGGGGTCCTCAAGTGTGGAACATCACCCAAGCTAGCTTGTGGTTATACCCAACTCCCCATTCCACCAGCACGAGCACAATACAATACACAATAAGGTAGACACCCCCCTTAGGTAGAGCATTGCACCTTTTCCTTCCAAGAATCACAAAGGCGACAAACCACTGACTTCAGAGGCCCCCGTCATCCACTTGCTATCAATTTGGCTTCTCCAACAAACCTCATTACCCAGCTTCCACGAGCACCCGAGTTTACATGTGGCCCTACCCTCACACGACTACTTCATCAACTGCCTATTAAACCCCAACAAGAGCCAAGAGTGCCATGGGACTGGCACCCGTCTCAGAGGGGGGTAATGTTAACCCCAAGTCAAGAAGGTAGAAAAATGAATGAAAAAGCGAGAAGAGGATGGAAAAAGAGCAAAGGAACGTAGGCGGCCTCTAAAGCTAAGTTGGGGCCAAAAGCCTAATTTTAAATGAAAGGCGCCTCAAAAAACTCCAAAAGCTCGTGTAAAAGAGCATCAGGCTCCCTCCTGTGCCAATTGTAAAGTATTAGACGTGTGTAGGCTAGAGGCATAAGGCTAGACGAGGGAAATAGAGAAAGGACCTTGCCACAATGGCCGATCATGTAAAAAAAGGGGATGGGTGCCCATGGGATTTTAGGGCTTGTATATAAAGTTGAAAAAGTAAATGGAAGCTCATTCTTTGGTGTGTGGCTAACAAGAGCTCTCTTCTTCTTCTTCTCTTCTCCTCTTCTCCTTGCTTGTGTGTGCTCTTGAGAGAGGGAGTGTGAGAATGTGAGAGAGTGAGTATGTGGGAGTGAGGGATCAAGAGGGTGAAGCTCTTCACCATCTCCTCTTCTCTTCTTCTCTTCTCTCCTCTTCTCTTCTCTTGTGCGCACGGCTATGGTGGATGGAGCTTGGAGATGGAGGAGACTTGAGGATGCTTGAACTAGCATCTAAGATCGTGGAGCTACCGGTGTGTGCGAGAGAGAAGGCAACTCATATTGGCATCAACGTAAGCTCACTACACTCGTAGGATCGACGGCATGTCAATTAGGTGAGAGATAGCCATTAGAGCTTGCTTGGAATGCTTGAAACAATAAGCAGTCCATGGGTCTTGGCGGTTGAGCGAAAGCTCCCACAACAGGAATCCCATAGGCATTGAGAGAAAGATTGGCACCTACCCATCTCTATATAACATTGTACTTGGTTGTCACTTTCATATATTATGAATGCAATATCATGATGCTTTCCTCTTTCAGTTAGTGTCTTGGTCATTGTCAGTCTTATACACAAGATTGTGTTTATGAGTCCAAGGCTCAATCTTGGAACCTAATTCACTTGTGTAATAGGTCAAGTCTTTGTCTATGTCATCATTATCTTAATCTTCATCTTCCATCCGCCATAGCATTTTCCATGCTCTAGGTCCCGCGTCTTTTGACAAGGTATCTGAGTAGGAAAGACTAATCACACATTGTGACTATTGGAGTTCCCACATACAGTCTCTCTCTCTCTCCCTCCCTCTCTCTCTCTCTATCCATCATAGCTCTTGCTTTACTCTTGCTTATGCTTGTGGGCTTCTACTTGGGCTCTACCTTTCATAATAAGATTTATATGTAGTAGCCTAAGGGCTTTACAGAGAAAGATAGGGAACACCTATTATATAAATTGAACAAGAGTCTTTATGGGCTTAAGCAAGCACCTAGGGAGGAGTGCTTTCTTAAGTAAGCACCTATGGAGTGGTGCCATAAGTTTGACGCTTTTATGCATTCATAAGGATATTCTCATAGTGATATCGATCCATATTTATGCATGAAAGTAGACCCATGATGGTAGCCTTATTATCTTGGTGCTTTATGTTGATGATATGCTCATAAGTGGGAGTTCTCATGTCATTGAGCAAGATGCTTTAAAGGCTTGGCTCAAGAAGAGCTTTGAGATGAAGGACATGGGACATGCCTCACACATACTTGGTATATGCTTATATGCACTCACTCAAGGGATTTCTCTACTTATCCCTAAGAAGTATATACATAGAGTACTTGAGTGGCCTTATATGTAGGATGGTAAGCCTATTGGATGTTCTTTACCTTCTCATGTCAAGGTTACCTAGGCTAATTGTCTGTAGTCAAATGATGAGAGGGCTGAGATGGCCAAGGTTCTATATGCATTAGAGTGGGTAGTCTAATGTATGCCATGATAGGCACTCATATCCTGACATGGCATTTGTAGTGGAAGTTATGTTATGTCATATGGCTACACCTAGAAGGTGACAATGGGATGTTATGAAGGGTCTTATGAGCCCCTCATGAGATACCTAAAAGACACACTAGATATATACATTTGCTATGGTAACCAAGATATACGAGTTGTAGGTTGTACTAACTTAGATTATGCAAGGTATGCATACAATAGGAATTTCACATTTGGGTATATCTTTACCTATGTTAAAGGTGCTACCTCTTGGATGTCTAGGTTGCAGAAATGTATGACCTTATCTACTAGTGAGATGAGAGTGAGATAGAGTATATTGCAGTTTGTTTGGCAGTAGAACTTGATATTACTATTACTCCTAAATTGCATTTGGATTCTATGACAGCCATTCACTTGACCCATAATCCGGTCTTCCATGCAAAGACTAAGCCCATTAAGGTGTACTATCACTTCATTAGAGAAGTGGTAGAGGATAAGTCTATTAAGATTATCAAGGTCTTGATTAACTTATGAGAATCCTACGAATTTGGTTTTTAAAAGTCTCTCAACATAAGGTTTTTTCTTCCTTAGGAGGTTGATGGGTATAGGATGATATGATATTTTCCTCATCTTGTTGTAGTCTATGTACATGTTGTACTTCCCTTTTTTTTGTTTTAGTTCTCACTAAGGCATATTTACCTTTAAGTGCGAGGTTTTTAAGGATAAAGGCACTTGTGCCTAATTGCCCACATTTGCTCATTGTACACTTATCCACACACAAGTACATTGCAAGTGGTGGGTGCCCATCACTGTCAATTTATTCTTTATTCTTTCAATGACTATTGAATAAGGGAATGCTAGTCACACATTGTGACTATTGGAGTTTCCACTCACACACACACACACACACACACACACACACACACACACACACTCTCTCTCTCTCTCTCTCTCTCTCTCTCTCTCTCTCTCTCTCTCTCTCTCTCTCTCTCTCTCTCTCCACTATATCTCTTGCTCCACTCTTATTTCTGCTTCTTCTATGCTTCCACTCGAGCTCTACCTTTCATTATCAACATTGAGATCCTAGCTTCATCAAATAAGATATATCTTGATTGTTATCTCTATATTTATAAAAGATGTGCAAGTTACTCTAGTAAGAATATAATTATTCACTAACGATCACAATTTCTTAGCAATAATATGTCCTTCAATACCAAGGGTTCTACTATATTATTAGGGCTTTGTGTTCAAATTATGAACCTATTTCAAGGGCTATAATTACTAATTGATCAATCTTTCTATCTCTAATACCTTAAATACTCTATGTAAAGTTAGAAGCCAAAGTATATGACACTCTATCTATTGATTTCAAAAAAGGAAAAAAACAAAAAGAAAAGAAATATGCATCCATGGATACTACACCATACCTAGGGGTTCTCAAGTTAGAAATGTCTTATAGCCTTGGGTACTACACCATACGTATATATAAAATCCCCAATAACAATGAATTAGCCCAATGTGAGATCATAATCTTTCCTAGATCCAATCGATCAATTGGACACTCTTTCCTAGATCCAATCGATCAGTAGGACATCACCTAGGGGGTTTTGAAGTTTGAAATGTCTAGTAGCCTTAGTCAGCCAACATCATCTCTAACCTCCTATCCCTCCTTCTAACTTCCCCTACGTTACTCAAGATCCACATCAAGGGAAAGCCACATCTCTAGAGCTTGATTGTCTCCTTGAGTCCCTTGCACTATTTTCCCCTCTACTTCTTCTTCACTCAATGCCAACAAACCAACCATAAAGGCAAGGTGGAAAATATAATTAATCAATAGATTAAGTAGTTCAATTCCTGCTATACCTATTAACCCATTGAAGACCTTGCTCTTCACGAGTCATTTAGCATAGACTCAAAACTTTTGATGATCCTACCTTCTAGGTATCCCCAAGATCTTCAAGCATCCTAGCCATAGAGCATTTAATCATGTTTTACTAGGTTCCCTATTAGTATGTCTTCTAGGATCCACTTAGGTATCCTAGTTTGACCAGTGGAGGTTTTGTTGTAGGTGAAAAGGTGGTGAGAGAGCTGTGTTGTCACCCTCAACTCTTCTTATGGTATAGCTTTTAGAAAAACTCCTTCATTGAACGCTACTTTCAGTGTAGTTCCATTAATTCTAACAATTGAACTCTCATTCTACCTTGAGAAACCTAGGGGATCTTCTATATTTTAATATACTTTCTTGACCCTCTTCTAATGCCTAATGTCTCTTCTACTAGCTTTAGGGTGAACTCAAAGTTGGCTACCTATTCATCATATTTCTCATTAGTTTTTCTATTCTATCTAAACATGTTGGATTTGGTAGTTGGGTTATAGCCCTCAATCAATCTGGAGTAAGTTGAAAAGTAGATGTTAGTGGAAGTGGCCTTGATGTAGTCTTTGAGACTGGAGTTGGCTAGGAGTTTTTTGGTAGTCTAGTATTTTTCAATCAAATCCTTCAAATTGTTGAGAACTTAAAACATGAGGTAGCCTATTTCCCATATATGATTGCCTCCAATTTTAGCTCAAGTTGTCTCTATTAAAGCAAAGAAACTAGTTTATGTTTGTTTAGTGGGTTTATAATTGGTGCAGGTTGTGCTCTAGTTGAGAGGAATTTAACTTGTGCTATTACCATCTACAAGAAAAAATGAATTTATTGTGATTCATTCTTAATTAATGTAATGTACCCAAAATTTCACAACCAAATATACTCAATTCAGCCTTGTTTATTTTCTGTTTCTACTCAAAATGGTTTAAACTACATTAATTAATGTTTTTCCAAACAAAAGTAAAACTTTTCAAATTAATTAGGATTTTAAAAGATTTTTTGGATTAAAATAAATTACTTTAATTTTTTTGAGATATAATTTGGAATTTTTACAGATCCAAAAGCTAAAGTTTTATATAAATTTATTAATTAGAAAGTTTTTTCCAAGTATAATTTATTTTTCCAAAATTATTAGAATTTTTAAAGAAATTTATAAAATTATTGGAGATTAATCAAATTTATTGATATTTTAAAAAAATTATATTAATCTTGAAATAATTTAGACATTAAATTTTATTGATTTTTTTTGTACATTTTTAAAGGTTATAAAACAACCATACATACATATATATAATGGAAAAGAAAAAAAAGAGAGAAAATTTGTGTGTGTGTGTGTGCGTGTGTCCTTATATATAAATAATTTTAGAAAAATGTGGGGAGAGGCGGTTGTTGCTTTTGATGGGAGGAGGGGATGTAATAGGAGAGATAATAATAAAAAAGGTAAATATAGGGGGGATAAGGTTTCTCAACATGATTAAGGGGGATAGGAGAGGTTTAATCAAATTAATTAAATTAAAAATTAAATTTAAATTTTAAAGTGGAGGAAAGGGTGGTAGTTTGTCAACACGTTCAAAGGGGTTGAGGGGGAGAGTTAATTAGTTTATTAATTAAATACTAATAATTAGTGTGTGTGGAGGGAGGGGGTGTTGTCAAGAAATGGTGGCATGAATCACGCTAGCCCCCTATCCTTATTTTCTTCATATCTTCTTCTTCTTTTTTATTTCCTTAGCCATGATAAATAAGGTTAAAAACATCTTTGCGTGCTTTTTGTTCCCACATGAATCTTTACAGGAGTTATTTTGCATTATACATGGTCATGCACATGATGGAACTTAAGTCTCTGGTTGGGAAATTTGAAGGTCTGGCACTAGTTGCATAGCCAAGGGGGAGGATGCAAGAGGGGAAATGAATTTTATATTATTGGAGAGATAGGGCCATTACAAAGGCCAAGACAAATGTAGTTGAGAATTTTGTGCTAATAGATGGCAAGAATGACATGCAAATATGATACAATAGCAATGATTCAATTCCTTTCAAGAGGCAATGCTTAAAGCTTAATCAAAAATTTCACTAAGCACAGTTTCATGGTAAAAAATCATCTAGTGTGTGGCCAGAGGCAAAGAAAAAGTTGCTAGTGTGACATATAAGGAATTGGAGGAAGTTGAAGACCCTACATTAGAGATAGAGATGGAAAGAGCAACTATCCATGGTACCCTCCACTAAGAGGGCTTGAATCGCTAATTTTCGATGATTCAAGGCACTCAAAATTTACTAAGATAAAGCTTTCAAAATTTTGATTGATTATGGAAATACTCATTCATTCATTTCACCAAAGTGTGCAAGAAAGTTAGGGATAGGCATTACACATCCAAGCTTTTGGTAGAATTATCCAATGGAAAAGGACTTATTTCTACATAGCAATCTAGTGAAGTGGAATTTAACCTAGGAGGAAATCCTACCAATATCAGGTTCAGGGTCATGGACTTGGGAGCCTATGAATACTTGTTAGAAATTGATTCATTGTGGAAATGAAAAAAATTACATTTTGAATCCTACAAGGGAGCAAATGACAACCCAAGGTGAGGCTAGAAAGCCAAGGATATAATTGGCAAAAGATTTATGCATTGTTAAATGATTAAAGAAAGCCTACCTATCTACTTAATCAAGCTTAACAAGAATAACTAGGGTAATGAAGCCAAAGAAGAGCCATCTTGGCCAAAGGAATATGTAGATGTATTTCCAAAGGAATTGATGGAACTCCCACCCCAAAGGGAGGCCAACCATGAGATTAAGCTAGTACTAAGAGTTGCTCTAGTTGCTAGGAAGCCATACCAGATGTCCATTCTAGAAGCTATCAAGTTGAAGGAGAAACTCAAGAAATTTCTAGATCAAGGGTACATCAGACTAAGCAATTCACCTTGGGGGACCCCAATCTTGTTTTAGAAGAAGATAAATGGGACCCTCCACATTGACTATTGTGGGCTGAGCCAAGTAATAGTCAAAGACAAGTATCTAGTTACAAGGGCTGATGAGCTCCATGAATGACTTCAAGGTGCAAAAGACTTCTTCAAGATTTATCTACGATCAATTACTACTAAATAATGATCAAGAAGGAAGACATTCCCAAAACTTCTTTTAACACAATATGTGTTTCCCAAAGTCAAGAGGTAGATTATCTTGGGTTCTTTGTATTCGAGGAAGGAATTGTAGTGGATCTTGCCAAACTCAAAGATGTTCAAGAATAGACACCTCTAGTAACACTTAAAGAGATGTGAAGTTTTTTGGGATTAACTAGATGATACATGGTTTTTATCAAGGATTATGTCTTGATTGCTACACCTCTCACCGATTTGCTCAAGAAACAAGTTACTATTATGTGGACTTCCATTGAGTAGTTTAGCTTTGAGAAACTCAAGCATAGCTTAGTATTAGTACCTTTCTTGAAGTTACCTGACCCAAGAGTTCGAAGTTGTAACATATGCAAGTTCTCTTTCTTTGAATTGCACGCTTATGTAGAAAGGTCATCTAGTGGCTTACACTTAAAGAAAATTGAATAATGATTAGAATAATTAGGCTACTCATGATTTGAAGCTACTAGTAGTAGTTGATTCTATTAAGCTATGAAGACACTTTTACTTGAAAGCACATTTTCTCTAGTGAGTGATCACAAGAGTCTCAAGTGGATCTTCACTCACCTAGATTTAAACATGAGGTAGTATTGGTGGATTGAGGTATAGAAATTACATGGCACAATGTATATAATTTGAGCAGCAAGGAGTAGAGAACACACAACAAATATGAGAAGAATATAATTGCTTTAGTTTGAAATCAACTGATCCAAAGATAGTTTTGTCCACTCGTGCACTTTCACTGTGAAGCTTAAATGGCAATCTAGACAGATGATAGGTGAAGAGGTTAAGGGTAATTGAAAGAAATATGATAGGGTGAAATATAGATTGAGGATAGCTTTGGAGGGGTCTTTCTTTTATAGCCTAAGAAGGTAGTCTAGTCGACCTCTTTGGCACAACTCATCAAGGACATGAACATATGTCATACAAATAAATACTTTCAAGTGTGATACATCATGTTTCTTTCTTGTAAATTGTTTTTCATGAGTATGAATTGTAGCTATGGGAGACCTATTTATAATGTTAATAGTTACTATAAACAACCTCAAACTAAAACTACCTTGGAATATGTTTTGTAGTCATCAATGCTTGTCAAATTTTGCAACATGTTTATTTTCTTTTATGCAACCCTATTTGTTGTGGGTTATGCATGCATGCAAATTGTCACTTTATCCTATGAGACCTAAGAAAGCCACTTAGCTTATTAGAGAGGTATTGTCTCCCTCCATTTGATCTCAAGCACTTAACTTTCAAGCCTATTTTTATTTCAATATAGTAACCTTGAAAGGTTTGAAGTGTTGAAACACTTCTCTTTTTCTTCATGAAAAATACCTAGAATTTTCTAAAGCAAACGTCAATGAATGTAACAAAGTACTTACTGCCACTAAGAGATATATTCTAGGTGGGCCCCCAAATATTTGAGTATTCAACATCAAGTATATTCTTGCTCACATCTCTATCATGCGAAAATGGTCACCTGGCCTACTTTTCAAACTAATATGTTTCACAAACTTTATATAAATTTGTAACTCTAAACATAGGCAAACCTATAATCAACCCTTTGGATTGCATTAATTTTAGCCTTTGCAAATTTGCATGTATAATATGTTTGTGCCTTATTTCAATGTTTGCAATCACACCTTGGCCTTTAGAATACATAGCAAAATTTATGCGACCAAATTTGCTTCCTTCTGTAATCAACCTATAATTATTGTTGAAGTTTCCAACAAAAAAACCCTTTACATTAAATCTAACTTGCAATCCTTGCTCTACCACTTAATCAATAGATACCAAATTCTTTGTGATTGATAGCATATGTAAAACATCTAACAGATACTTTGTCTAACTATTATGCAAGGATAATAAAAGTTTTTTAATATGTGAAACTGGATGACATGAATTATCATTTGTCTCTATATAACCTAGACTTTGTAAATCTTACATCTCTCCAAACCATTTGGCATGGCTTGTCATATGATTAGGTGCACATGAATCAATGTATCATACATCATCACACATTTCCTTTCCTATAACACCATTCATCATATGCTGTATGATAATAAATGCTTATTTTTATCATCATTTTTTCTTCAAGTCGTTTCATGATTTTTTGATTGCAACTTATCACTGTCTACGAATATCATCCTTCTTATCAAAACAATGGATTGTAATATGACATATTCTTTCACAATAATGACAAATAATGCTAGAATTATTAGAATCTCTATTCTTTTATCCACATCTTCCTCTAGAGCTCCCCTTGCCTCTAGAATAACCATGGCCACCCAAAATTTGCATGTCACCAAATTATTGATTTAACATATTCTATTGGTTACCACTAGCACGTGTCCCATACCATGGCCTCTTGAAGAGGATCTATCATGTTTACTTCCTGAACTTAAGTAAAGTACTTGGATATATTCAACACTTCTTTCAGATGATTCACTCCAAATTTTTATCTCTTCAATGATTATGAGAGAGACTAACTCATAAAAATATAGAAATGGCTTTCCTATATATAAAGAAATAGCAAACAATTTCTAGGCCTTTGCATTATTAAGGCCATCCAAAGTAGATAAAATCAAATCATCATCACTAGATATTAGATCAAGCTACTAAGGTATCTGCAATGCTTCTCACATTCAAAACATATTCAATTACAAATATATTTCCTTTCTTCAATGTATTAAACTCTTGCTTGAGTTGTATATTCCATGTCTTTGTATTTACAAAAAATATAGCTACACGTGAAGTTTACACATCTCTAATATGCCCTAGCATAGTATTATTAATGATTGTAGATAGCCAATACATTACCTTTTGTCTTTCGCATTCTATTCTTTCCATGACTTTAATTCTTATGTAGTTAAGGGGATTACTTAGCTCCAGTTCTTTTTCTTTACCTTAAATAAACTCAAAAATGTCTTTTCCAAATAACAAAGTTTGTCACATCTTGAACTTCCATGATGGGTAGTTGTCTTGTCTAGCTTCTCAACAATAATAGGATTTCCACAGTTTTGAGCCATTATGAAAGAGAGCATTAAATAGAAAGCATGTCTTTTATAATCTTTCAGAGGATGTGCAAAGCCAACATAGTAAGCAGCCTTTTGACTCATCAACAATACATATAATCTGCAACCTATTTGTAGATAAACCTTGTGTTTTCTTCTTGAAAAACACCTCAGAACTTTTAGATTTGAGATCTGTAAGCTATGCACCTAAGAAGAAACAGTATAGCCAAGATTACAATATAACCTAAAACTACTATCAGCAATCTTGTGAAGCTAAAACATGGCCTAAAATAGCCTCAAATGGCAAAAAATAAAGTGAGAAAGTCTTAAGAGATTAATTTATAGAATATACTCATTCTACTCGCATACCAAATCTCACAACAATCTAAGTTTTTTTTCTCTGCCCTCCTTCGGGTGCCTTCATAGGCACTATCCAAGGGAAATAGAGAGGGAATGAGAGAGCTTTTTACCGGTTGCTTGTTTGCTTGAATCCTTCTCTTTCACTTTAGCCTTCAGAACCACCTCTCTTAGTAATGCCACTTTGATACCATATCATGAATAGTGTGGTGGGGGAACTTTCTTGAGTTATTAGAATACACACACTACACACAAGAGGAAGTTTACTCAAGAGCACAAGAAGAGAGATGAAGGCCAAAACACCTTCTTGCTAGTTTTGTTTCCTTCTTCATCATGATACACAAAGTATAGATAAGATACAATATAAAGAAAAGTGATCTACTAAGTCAAATAGTGCATAATGGACTATACTAATCAACTGGTGCTATAATTATGCCAATTGTAAGTGTTGGGGGTAAAGGCGCCTCCGCCTAGCCGTCCGTGTATTACTACACTGACAGTCACCGCCATTGCACACTGCAGGTGACGGGCGCCCGTGACCGTCACTTTATTCTTCTTTTAGTGACAATTTGAATAAAGGAAGGCCTAGTCACACATTGTGACTGTTGGAGTTCCCATTTCTTGTCTCTCTCTTTCTTGCTCTTGCTCTCCCGCCATAGCTCTCGAGTGCAAGATTCGATCCTTCTCACCTTTCAACTGGTAACAAAGTACGGCTTCCCGACTCTTGAGCTTGGCTCATGGCATTCTCAGCTTCCCATTGACTCCCCACTCACATTGGGTCTCCTTCCCGGCAGCCATAGCTCATTCTCTTGAGCTCTCGTCACTCCCCACATTCCCGAGCTTCTTCCCGGTCTATTAAGGCACCATCAGGGCATTGACATTAAGGTATTGCTTCATTATTTCAGAGTTTTACTTTAGTTCATAGGTCTAGGTAAAAAAGGGTTTTCATAGGTTGTGGGCAGCCATAACTCACACCTCTTGGAGCTTCCTTCACCTGGATCTTGCTTCTAGCCTATCAAGGCTTGTTGAGGCTAGGTGTAGGCCTTCTTTAGCCCCCATTTGTGCTCCCTTTGGGCTCCATTGTTGACATGTGGGATAGCAGATCCCCCTAGCTAGCTCACGCTTTTTTTGTGCCTGTTTCAAAATCTGACCCAAAAATCACTCTTTTTGTCATATCTCAGGCATTAGGAACCCGATTCAGGCGAGGTAAGAGTCTAACTTGGGATTTTGGCATGCTCCGGACGTGATGGTGATGTCGAATTTGCCAAATTCTGATGACATAATATTCTGCAATAGATTTCAGGTCTGAGACAGCATGTATTTGTATGCCTATGGCTTATGTGATGCTTCTCCTGATGTCGTTTGATTGGGGGATTGAAGCTACATGTAATGCTATGATTTGGACCTGATTGTAGGGCTAGAAATACTAAGTTTATAACAGTAAATGTATGATGAATACTCTTGGGTTGAAGCTATCTTTCATGCTTTAGCATATGCCTATTGGTTCCAGATGTATGTCTTGGGTTATGCTATGATGTATTGATCATCGACGGATGACTTCGAGCTTGTCATTGGATCCAGATACTTTTGGAAGCTTGAGATTATTTCAGCTTGCACTTATTGACATTGGTTTATGCTTGATAGTGGTCAGTGCTTTGACAGTTACATGCTTACCCGACGCCTACGGCTTGATGTATTTGTCTTGCCATAGTGTACCATGTACTTGTTGAGCTTCAGTGCTCTCTGAAGACTTGGCTTGGATTCTCATTTGCTATTCTGGAATTTTGTATTGGATGTCACTTTGGTTGTTAGAGGTATTTATTGGGATGTATGCCTTGCTTATGGATGCTACCTACAGTTGCTTTGTAGCCGTCATGCTCTTGGGATACTATTAAGGCATTGTCTTGGTTACCTGTCTTTGGTACTCTGACTTGCTTTGATTGAGCTGTTGATCTCATTTATCTGCCTCTTGTGCCAGTGGGAGCATCTTGTATGCTTGACTGACATTGAGCAAGAGGTTTATGCTATTTTTAGCATTTTGCAGATACTTGAGACTTTGGGATCTCTTACACTGAAATGTTTCATGGTTCATGCACTAATATCTTGGAGTTTCTTTTGACCTGAGCTTGGGCTTTGCACTCTTGTGAGCATACACCTACTAGTGTCAGGTCTTGCCAGTGTTATGTATACTTTGCCCTATTGTCCAAGGGATATGCCTACTCACACTGATGCATGTTTTGGTGATATGTTTGGGTGTTTGCTCAGGGTCTTGATGACTATTTGGTGCTGATTTATGCCCGTTTATGGCTGGTCATGTCTTGGTTGTCATTTATTGACTTGGTGCAGTGATTTGGTTAGAAATTGACTCTCACAGTACCCTGCTGTCATTTGTTACAGCAAGCATATAACTCCGGATTGACATGGATTTTTCATGCTGAAATATTCTGAAATGATGTACTTTCACTAGTACTTGGTGGGCAACAACTTTGATTACACTTTTCTTGCAATTTTCTCTAAATGCCATGAACTGTGCAATGAAAGGCGCAAAGATAAGGGGAAAGACAAAGTGCAGGATAAGTCTTTTGATCACAGCATAGTGCTTGCAAAGTCCAGTGTTAAAATTGAAGAGATCAATGTTATGCAGCCTGAGGATGTTGAGGATGATGATTATATCCTTGCAGCTTCTTCTAGTGCTTTGCAGATGATGGAGATATACTCTATGTATGCACAGTGTTGGCTCTTGGACTCAGGTGCATCCTTTCATGTGACACCTTGCCGAGAGTGGTTTCATTCATATCGTACTCTTTCGGGTTCTGTGCGCTTGGGTGATGACAACTCTCTTGATATTGTGGGCATTGGTGATGTTAGACTACAGTTTCCTTCTGGCAGCAGTTTTGTTATGCACGCTGTACATCATGTACCTGCTTTGATATGTAGTCTCCTGTCAGCTGGACAGCTTGATGATGCAAGTTATCATGTATCTTTTGGAGACTCTGCATGGAAGATCACTCATGGCAGACTTGTGATTGCGAGAGGTGCCAAGGCTGGCAGCCTCTATCCCTTGATTGTATCTGCTTCTTTCCTTGATCATGTTTTGTCTATGGGTTCTATCCCACATGTACCTTTTTGGCATGCCTGTTTGGGCCATATGTCTTTGAAGGGAATGAAAATTCTTTCTAGTTTGCAATACTTACCGCCCCTTGATTATGCATGTTTTGATTCATTTGAGCATTGTCTTCATGGTGGCAGGTAGACTAGGTCTACGCATAAGAAGTCTGATAGGCCATGCATGAGCAAGCCCTTGGCATTGATACATTTGGATGTCTGTGGGCCCATGCCTTGTCAGTATATGGGTGGTGTAAAATATTTTGTTACTTTCATAGATGATTTTTCATGGAAAGTTTGGGCTTATCCCATTAAGCTGAAATCCGATGTCTTGGCTGAGTTTCAGAGATGGCTTGCATTGGTTGAGAACTAGTCTGGGTATAGGCTCAAATGCCTAAGGACAGATAATGGGGGTGAGTATGTCTCACGTGCTTTTGAGTAGTTATGTGATGAGAGGGGTATTAAGCGTCAATTGACTGCCCCCTACATCCCCCCCAGAATGGTTTGGCTGAGCGGATGAATAGAACCATCCAGGAGTGTGTACGCAGTATGCTTAGCCATGCAGGCCTACCACATAGCTTTTGGACTAAGGCAGTTAGTACAGCTATGCATATCATAAACATATCACATTCTAGTGGTTTGGATTTCCAGGTTGCAGAGGAGGTATGGACTGGAAAACCTCCCTCTTATGCGCATCTTCATGTCTTTGGATGTGAGGCATTTTGCCATGTGCCCAGAGACAAGAGAAGTAAGCTGGATCCTAAGAGTGTCAAATGCATTTTCCTTGGTTATGGGGATGCAGGTGATATGGGTTACCGTCTTTGGGATCCACGGCACGGAAAGTCATCCGTAGTCATGATGTAGTCTTCCATGAAGACAAGATGCATAGGCAGCCTGAGAGAGTTGTTGAGATCCGCAGGGTCATATTTTAGGAGGAGCCGAGAGCTCCTGTACAACTAGTTGGACAGCCTAGAGCTGCAGCATATGCTCATGGTCAGGGTGTTGGACAGGCAGCTAGGCAGGCAGCAGAGCCTGCCGTGAGACGGTGTACTAGAGACAGACATCCACTTGACAGATTTCAGCCCTCGATGCATTATGTCTTGGTTACAGATGCAGGAGAGCCTTTCACCTATGATGAGGCTATGCGCAGGGGTGATAGTCACTCCTAGGAGAGGGCTATACAATCTGAGATAGACTCCTTGCATAAGAATGAGACTTGGGATTTGGTTTCCTTGCCTGAGGGCAAGAAGGTTGTAAGTGGGTGTACAAGCTAAAAAGTAACCCTGGATACCCTAAGCCAGTTTACAAGGCTAGATTGGTAGCAAAGGGTTTTAAGCACAAGCATGGTGTGAACACCATATTGGGGAATATGGGAATTTCCCATAAGTTTGGGACATGTGGTCAAATCTTTGAATTTGTCATAACTTGAACACTATTCCTCCAAATTGAGCGCTCTATAGCTCAATAGATTCCATTTTTCAAGCGCTTTCCAATGATAGGTCACATCATATGGTTTTGAGAAACTTATGGGCATATTGTCCGGGAACCACCTTTTTAGTATTCAAAAAATGGGAATTGGGAGATTCCCAAACTCACTAATATTGTGTTTGTGGACTTTGATGAGGTCTTTTCTCCTGTGGTTAAGATGACCACCCTGCACTTAGTCTTGGCTTTGGTTGCTTAGCTTGACTTGGATTTATACAGATGGATGTCAAGACGGCTTTCTTACATGGGGACTTGCATGATGAGATTTATATGAAGCAACCTAAGGGCTTTGCAGAACTTGGCGGCAGGGAGCACCTAGTGTGCAAATTGAAGAAAAGTCTTTATGACTTGAAGCAGGCACCTAGGGAGTGGTATCATAAGTTTGATGTCTTTATGCACTCATAGGGGTACAGTAGGAGTGCTATGGATCTATGTCTTTACATGAAGAAAGCCCGTGATGGTTCTTTATTGATTTTGATACTCTATGTGGATGATATACTGATAGCAGGGAAAGCTCATGATGAGCTAGATGCTCTTAAGGCTCAACTCAAGAAGAGCTTTGAGATGAAAGATTTGGGACAGGCCTCTCATATACTTGGTATGCGCATTAGATGCGACAGGCATTAGGGACTCCTCCACTTGTCACAGAGGGAGTACATTCATAAAGTCCTTAAGCGCTTCCGCATGTAGGATGTAAAGCCTATTGGCTGTCCATTGCCTTCTTATGTGAAGGTATCATAGATTGATTGTTCACAGAAAGATGACCAGAGGGCCGAGATGGCCAAGATTCCCTATGCATCTGTAGTAGGTAATCTTATGTATGCCATGATCTCCACTCGTCCAAATATTGCCTTTGCAGTTGGTGTTGTGGCAAGCTATATGGCTACACCTAGCAAGAAGCATTGGGATGCCGTGAAGGGTATCATGAAGTACCTGAAGGGCACTGTAGATATGTGCATATGCTATGGCAGCCAGGATACAGGAGTCATGGGGTACATTGACTCTGATTATGCAGGACATACAGATAGTAGGAAGTCCACTTACGGCTATGTATTCACCTATGTTGGAGGTGCTGTTTCTTGGATGTCTAGGGTACAAAAATGCACGGCCCTTTCTACTACAGAGGCCAAGTATGTTGCAGCCACTGAGGCTTGCAAGGAGGCCATTTGGTTGGGTCATTTAGTTGCTGACCTTGGTATTGATGCTATCCCTACACTGCATTCGGATTCTATGAGTGCTATTCAGTTAGCCAAGAATCGGGTCTTCTATGCGAAGACGAAACACATTGAGGTGAGGTATCACTTCATAAGTGGGGTCGTTGAGGACAAAATCTATTGACCTTGTCAAGATCTCGACTGACAAGAATCCTGCAGATCTGCTCACGAAAAGCTTCTCTACAGAGCGCTTTGCCTTCCTTAGGAGGTTGATGGGCGTGGGATGAGATGATGTCTTTCCTCATCCTGTTGTACATGTGTACATGTTGTATTGTCATTTTTCCTTTTCTTTTCACTCCTCACTAGGGTAGATTTTCCTTTAAGTGGGAGGTTGTTGGGGGTAAAGGCGCCTCTGCCTAGCTGCCAGTGTATTATTACATTGATAGTCACCGCACAACTGCACACTGCAGGTGGTGGGCGCCCGTTACCGTCACTTTATTCTTTATTCTTTTAGTAACAGTTTGAATAAAGGAAGGCCTCGTCACACACTGTGACTGTTGGAGTTCCCATTTCTTGTCTCTATCTTTCTTGCTCTTGCTCTCCCGCCATAGATCTTGAGTGCAAGCTTCGATCCTTCTAACCTTTCAATAAGTAGGTATAGCTAACCAAATGTAATAAGAGGTAAGTTAGTGGCCATGTATTGATCATAATAACCATCGATGTATTAAGTGTAGATATGCAGACCCATCTAACCAAGTAGTCCATTATCAATACTTACACAAGTTGAGCTTGTCGTTTCCACATTTGTTTGTTCAACACTATTATGTTGTGGAAGCTATATACTTACATGTAAATTATCTCTTTGAGAGGAAAAGAATGGTGGGATAAGAGGTAGAAGTTATGGAGTGCAAGAGGGTTGAGAGAGGTGAGATGAGAGTTAGAAGCTATGAAGTGCAAGAGGGTTGAGAGAGAGAAAAATACAATGATTTATGTGGGTATAAAATAAATGGTTCCCTTATTATTTTTTATCTTTACATATATATGATTGTACATTGTGTATATATACAAGGGATACCTACCTGACTATAGCCCATTAGCCTTTACCTCAACAACCTCATATTTAAAGATCAATTGTGAGGTGTCGGCTAGTCCCAATCCACGGCACACCTTTTAGTAGTCCATCAGTAGGTTTTTCAAAAATGATGCCGCCCGGTGCTCCCTTGGAACATCACGGGGTTTGTCACTTAGGCCTTACTGAGTCTACTTTGCAATGGGAGAGTTCTGGCCGAACCTCGGTTCCTAAAATCAGATGGGTCTCCTAGCAGCAAGCTAGCGTTAGTAATTTCGAGTCCCACTTTTACAGGATTACTCGATCTAAAGCGGACTTGCCTTTGCACTTGGTTCAAAGAGAATGGGAGACAGAGGGGAGTGCGGTACGTCAACCCTCCTGCCCATAAGGCAAAATCCCATTCTGGCCCCCATAAAACAATGCAAGTTGGTTCTACTTAATGACTAGTTGGTCAATTTACCATCTTCCTATTTCTATTGACGATTTAGAAAAACTCCCAGCTAACGGGGACCACCCTACCATTGGATGGACCCGTCGAGGGTTACACCTACCTGTTTTCCTTTGATGATGGGTCATCTTTAGTTTTTTTATTACCTTCAGCACATTTATTGGAACATATACAACTAGCTTCCTTATTTAGTCCATTAAGTCACAGGTTCGTTCACATAATTTATCTCACCGACACGCATACAATTCGAACAGTAATGAAACTTCTTTATTATATTGGAATCTTATTACAATTTCCATCTTCCGTCCAAGAGGAAGATACACAGAATTCCATAAGGATATTCTATCCACCAAGATTCCACCCTCATAACTAGTATTTAGGGTTCCAGGATCCCATCCTGGGTCATGAAGGGGCTCATCAGATTCTTGGAACAATGAGGATTTGCAACCAGAGCCCCCTCTGGCACCTACATTTCCTACTGTCTGAGACTATCCCTACTGACAGACCTTTCGCCTACGGAGCCAGTCCAAGCCTCTCGTAGTGATAATCATGACCCCGTTGGAGTAGGGTCTCGCCGCTAGCTTGGGGGTAGCCTAGCGTGATCCTTTCTTTTATTCTGTTTAAAAATAATTTCAATCAGAGATCTAAATTCTAGCAAACACAAACAATCCTTTCAAATGTATATCAAATTATGCAATGACAATCACCCCATCATGCAATTCACAGCTTCACATAGCCAAGGTAGACCTTATCCTAAGGTAACCTTACATTCTAATGAGGATTCTCCTCCCCATAAAGAAGTGTTGAGTACATCTCTTATAACATGTTTAGCAAGGCATGAATTTCCCATTTGGACTCACTTATCCAACATAAGCGAAATTCCTTAAAGAAATATATTGTGTCAATAACTCAACGAGATGACCTATAGGACTCTTAAATAGACAATCAGTTTCTATAACCATATCTAGTCAACTCTTAACCTTGTCACATTTGACCATAACTATAGTGAATGCGCATAAAGACATATGTGCAATAACCATTGGCAATTAATTCTAACATGATTCTATGACTTAGAATCTCAATTAATCTAGCTGCAAATCATAGTGATTAATTGTTTATGCTTGTACTAATATGTTTTCTAGATGAGTTATCAATTTGTGTAAGTGAAGAATATGGAAGCTAATATCTTATGTAATTATCTTATATAGCAAAATAATAATCTAGTAATGAATAACCTGGTTTGGCAGCATGATGACATTAGAAATTTCATCTTTACTCGCACTTGCATTAGCCGCACCCGATGTTCCATTGATAGTGGCAACTCTCGCAACCTCGGGCACACCCGTATCATTGGCAATACCCATTGCTTGACCGGTTGCATTGGTCCCCATGGTTTTTTCCACTTTGTCGCTTTGGAGCCATCGTCCACGAGTGGTTCAAGAGATAGGGAAGGTGGAATAGATTTGAGATGAGAAAGCGTAAGAGAATATGGCTTAGTTAAAGATTGAGACAAGGGATTTGAGCTAACTCTCTCTCTCTCTCTCTCTCTCTCTCTCTCTCTCTCTCACTTCTTCTCGCAGCCTCTTGAAGGAGTATCCTTCTTCCTTCCTTTCTCTACCTCTCTCTCCCAGCCTCTTGGGGTCTCCTTATGTCTCCCTAAGTGCCCACCATGCCTCTTATTTATAGTGAATTGGAGAAGAAGGGTTGTGGCTGAGAAGAGAAGCTCTTTATGGAGGGGGATCTTGGAAAGATCAGTGATCTAATGCTTAGATCATAAATCTGATGGTTCCATTGGCTCTGAAAGGGGGTTACAACTCAAGACACTTGGTTAGAAAGCTCTCAGTTCGCTCCTTCTTTTCTCTGTTCAAAGTGTTGTCTACTGCATGTAGACTGTGATCGCGGTACACGCGATTTTGCCACTCACTTTTCTTTATTTTTCTTTTTATAAAATCTTCAAACTAACTAAAACATCTATTGTCTTTTCTTTTAAATGACATCTAGTTCTAGAAATCTCCATATCTCTTTTTAAAAAAAAAAGCATAATATCTAAAATATTCTAGTCTTGTCCACAAATCTATTATTTTTAGACCATCCTTACTATACACATTAACATTAGTGATTAATATAGCTCAAATCTCTTGTTCACGTTGTAACTTCCATGAAGGGTGGCTATGGTCCTTGTTAATTCATAAAAAATATCGAGTTACGACTCTCAATTTTATTTATTTATTTATTTATTTTTAATATTGGTTAGTTATTAATGCTAGTTAATTTTTTTACTTTAGTTAGTAACCTTACTAACTTATTAATTGACTAACTAACTTTTGAACTAAACAACTGACTTTTATTACCTGGAAATATTACATCAATTTACTTTTATGGGAGTATAAGAATAAAGTGAAGATATTATCCAATGCATAGTGTGCAAAGAGATCAAAAGGTAAACTCTTTGTTAGAAGATTTGCAAGGTTATCATTTGTATGGATCTTAACAAGCTCAATGCACTTGCCTCAAGCATTTCCTAATGAATGATAATTTACCTCAATGTGCTTTGTGTTTGTATGAAAGAAAGGATTCCCTACCACATGAATGGTACTCTGACTATTATAGTGCTATGTATATGCCTCTTTTGTAATGCCCAAGGATCCCATTGGACAAGTAAATCATATAGCTTCCTTGCCAATGCCTCATTGGCTACAACAACATACTCTACCTTAGTGGTAGACAAAGTTGTACATGGTTGCAGTTGAGAGATCTAAGAGATTGCACCACTTGTGAAAGTAAAGAAAAAACATGTAGTAGATCTCTTAGAGTCTATACACCTTGTAAAATCAGTATCTACATATCTAAGAACATATGTATTCTTCCTTCTAAAGAATATATGCATAGACCTAGTGCCATTCAAGTATCTCAATATACTCTTTACTACATCATCCCAATGCTTCTTGCTAAGGTTTGCCACATACATGCTAACTACTCCCATTGCATAGGCAATGTTTGGCCATGTAGCAACCATGGTGTACATCAAGCTACCGATTGTTTGTAGTGCCTAAAGAATCTTGGCCATTTCAAACTTCTATTCATCTAACTTAGTGCTATCTTCTTGGCTCAATTTCAAATATAAAGGCAATCGAATACCAATAGCCTTCCCCCTCTTCATATTGAAATGTTCAAATACCTTCCCAATGTACTCCCTCCAAGACAAACAGAGTATCTTTTTGTCTCAATCTCGCATAATGTTCATATCAATAATGTAACTAGCATTCCCAAAGTCCTTCATGTCAAAGGTCTCATCATGCAACCTTTTATTTGAAGCATCCATATCCATAAGTCTTTCTAGCAATCAACATGTCATCCATATAAATAATCAAGATAATAAGGGTACCATCCCTAGCTTTCCTTATGTTGTATAGAGAGTAATTGGTCCCACTCGCAATGTACACGTAAGATCACATAAAGGTATCAAATGTATGTTATCATGTCGTATGAGCTTGTTTGAAACCATATAAGCTCTTATGCAACTTATATACCAATTGCTCATTTCCTTCCATAACAAATCCCTCAGGTTTCTACTTGTAAATATCCTCATGCAAATCTCCACGCAAGAAAGCAATCTTTATATCCATCTAAACCAACTCCAAATGTTTCTTGAATTCTTTGGTCACCAAGCTTGCATTGAACTTAGGCAATGCATAAAATGGAGGTACCTTCAACTTATAAACCCACTTTCATGGTAATGTATCTTTACCCTAAGGTAAATAGACTAACTTCCATGTGATATTCTTTTCCAAAGAATCCATCTCTAATTACATGGTCTCTTTCACTTACGAGTATTATCCCTAGTCATATCATGTGGATAACAAGAAGGGTAACCATAATCCATGAACATGACATAGTCTAGAGATCAAGTATATCTATCTAGCATTCTAGAAACCCTTGTAGATTTGCATAAAACTGGCTCAACTAGAGCCTTTAGCTATCCCATTTGTCAATCTTGTAAAGCATGAGGCTATCCACCATCTCGTGGTAATCCCACCTCAACATTTGTTGGCTACCCAAGCCCTATATCATATAAAACAAGTCTTAAAATCTACTCATGTGCTAGCTTCCCATCCTCTTGAAATACCACTCTGTAGATCTCAACCATTTTGATAGGTTACTTATGTATCTTATCCTCATTAAATATAACATCATGGATGCATACAACATTCTTTGATTCAAGATCCCACAAGTGATAGCCCATTTCACTTGACTCTGCATAGCCAATGAAAACATATTTCTTTGACTTAGGATCAATCTTACTCTTTGGTTGTCCCTAGGTATATAGATAAATGCTTCACAGCCAAATACATGCAAGTGATCATAACTAGGTCTCTTGATAGACTATAATTCATATAGTATCTTACCATAGAATGGTTTTTTTGGTTTACTAAGAGACCTACTGGAACAAATGCACTGCCACCTTTATATCGTCAACTCAAAATCCATTAATGAGACCAGCACTAGAGACCATAGGATAGATCCTTTCCTAAATGATCATGTTTATCTTCTTAGCTACACCATTTTGAGTAGGATTCATAAGAGATGTCAACTCTCTCTTGATACCATGGCTTACACAAAAGTTTGTAAAAGCATATGAGGTGTACTCTCCACCATTATTATTTCTCAAGGACTTAAGTTTATTGTCTAGCTAATTTTGTGCAAATACCAAGAACTTTTGAACTACATCAAAGACATCACTCTTCTTGTAAAAAGAATAAGCCCAAACCTTCCTTGTGGCATTATCTCTATAAAGACGACAAAGTACCAAGGTTTGCCCAATGAAACTATGGGCATTGGCCCACAAGAATCACTATGAACCAAATTAAGACATTTTAATCTTCTACTTCCACTATCGGGTAAGTTACTCATCATAAATATATGTGTGCATCACATGGATTCAAAATAAGGTATTTTAAATACCACTTTTATATATTTTTTACATATAGAAGGGTGTAATATAAAGAGGTTATTTATAGATTGAATAGAAAAGGGTTATGTCTTATTTAGGAAAAAATCACAGATAAGGATATTTATAAATAGGCCTTGAACGCATGTGATGTAGAGGATATACATATAGTAACTTCCCCGAGCTTCCACTACCTCTCTTATGCGATAGTTTAGTTTGCTTTCCAAAGAGACAGTGCTCATAAAATCCTAGTTTTAAAAAAAATAGACAAGGAAGATAGTCCAAACAACACAAAGCTTTCATTTTAGAAATTCACATATGCCGCAAATGGGAGTTCCATAAAGAGAGAGGGCTATTCAATTATAGCTATAACATGGTTTTTGACACTAGAAACATATAAGGGATACAACAAAAATTTACACTTTAACCACAATCATTAAACTACCAATGATAAATGCATATCCCTAATGCCAACAATGTTGCATGTATAGTTGTTTCCAAGATAGACATATCCTCTTTTTCTAGCATCATAAGTAGATAATCACTCCTCATGTGGAGTAACATGAAATGATAATCCATAATCCATAATCCAATTTTGAGACATGCCATTATCCATGGCAACCAAGAATGCATCACTAGAAAAGGATACAAACAAGACATCACTGTCATAACTACCACATGCATTAATCTCCTTAGTCTTTACCTTGTTCTTCTCTTTTCCATTATCCTCATCTATCTTCTTGTCTTTTTACTTGCTCCTCTACTTATAGCAATCCTTTTTTATGTGTCACTACTTGTTACAAAATAGCATTCTACATTCTTGTTGCTACCTAACTTGCCTCTTGATTTACTATAAGATTTTCCTTGGCATTTGACCTTTCTCTCATAATAAGTGCACTGGAGATCTTCAAACTTGCATTATTATTATTTTTTACCTTCTCAATTAGCTAACTTCTCTCAATATTAGCACTAGTGGAATAACCTACAAGTGCAAAGTTACTAATGGAAGTCCTAAAAGTGTGCCAACTCTTATGCAAGGTGACTAATAAGAACATGGCCTTCACTGAATCATGAGAGATAATCTTTTGAGATGTCAGTTGGTTGAAAATGGTTTTGAATTCATTGAGGTAATTAGACATTGAATCCCCCACCTCCATGTGGATATCAATGAGTTTTTTTCAATTAATAAACATGCGAGACCACTGTTTCTTTTTCATATAGGCCGCCAAGTGTTTTCCATACAATATATGCACATATAGTGTCTTTCACATTAAAGCACATGGACTTTGAGAGTGTGAATATAATAGTAGAGTATGTTAGCTCATCCAATTCCTCCTATACGTCTATGTTCATGTTCTCAATCTTAATCCCACTAAATTTGATCAAATTTACCTACTTCTTTTGGACCAATACATTGTATACGTATTATTTTCAATATGAAGAGTTTTTACCATCAAACCTTTCAATGTTGAATAACACATTCTCTAAACTCGATAAAGAAGCCATAATGACAAAAGTAGTTTGCACATAGAAAGCAACAAGAAATATCCAACTATAAGCTTAAAATAGACCAAGGGATTGCAAATAGAGTGCTCAGCAAAGCTAGGTGTAATGGCTATCCAAATATCAAACCAACATAAAACTGACGCAAAAATGGTATATTAGCACTTTCACACACCCTTTTATACCATTACTAGCCAACCAACATTGCAACCCATTGATGCAAAGCTCAAACCCTATGAAGGCTATCCTCATTATTACCTATTGGGTAAGTATAAAGGACAATTGATTGTGAAAACATAGACCATTCCTATTTGCTTCTATGTATTAACCTTAAGTAGGGGAGGAGTGGGAATCAACCTTCTATTGAAACACTCATTTAAATTCATCATAGATTGATAGTCAACTACATTGACAAGCACATAAATCTAAAATTTCGAGGTGCAAGGGTCATCTCATCCTTTAGCCCCTTGGGGGATTGAATTTATGAACAATCCAAAAAAGGACTCCCATATCGTCACCGCAATTAAAAGGGCCCTATTGACAAAGCTATTAATCAGACAAGCTCAAAACTAACGGCCTATGAGCATCGATACCTAGTTGCCTCAACCCAACCAAGAATTCCAATCAATTACCCAAGAAGCATGATCCTAATATTCAATAATCTTTTCTCATTCTAAAGAAACATGAAATATGCACTGTTGTAGCCATTGCAAACCGAAAAAACACCCCGATGGATTTCTAAGGCTCTGTTGTAGCCATCACAAATTGAAACAAAACCTCAATGGATTTCTAAGGCTCTATCATGTGCTAAGGGATATTAACAAGGTTGCACATACCTTTGGCTTCCCAAGCAAACCACGACAATGTGATTGCATAATCAGAAGCCATTGCCTTATCCTAAGTAGACCCACATAAGTGCTTCCCCTTGAGAACCACACCATCAATAGCTTTGTCCCACTATTATAACTCATGAGTCATAGGCTAAAACCATTAAGACTACATTGCCCACCACTAAGCCATAGATTCCATCAAACTCAACCACATTCAGGCCAACCATCATTGTTTATGCCCAAAATAATGCTAGCCCATCATGATTTATTGACCCAAGCAAACCATAAAAACCACCTTACTCTACATTTAACATCCAAGGCATAAGAAACTATAAGCCTATCCATTGACTACCCACCTCATGCAGAATATCTGGAGCTAAACTGAGGCCCACTCCACTATCTCACACACACAAACTCAATGCACCTCTCTTTAGATTCAATGATCACAAGCCACTTCCCTATGGACAACTAAATAAGTGCAAGCGCTACCACTCATCTATGAAATGGCAAAATAATCTACCCAAAAACCTAGCATAGTTTGACCAAATGTTCCCTACAACTAGAATTAACCTTTGGTACTTTTTAAAAACTTTTTGCTATGATAGGTTTGGATCTAGCTTGTGGTGACACTTGCAACCCAATTGCATCCCATATGGAAAGAGCATGAGGATCTATTTTGTAGGAGCATCTGTATCTAGGAGCAAATCTCTTATAAATACCAAAACCCAACTCCAAAAATGCCACATTCTTCCCACCCAAATAGCAGCTTATAAGGCTTCAAGACCTTCCCAAGGTAGAAAACCTTAAATACCAATGTACCTCATCCAAACGTTTTTCATGGAACTTCTATCAATGATTCCTCCAAATGGCTACTAAAGTTAGCCCCTTTATCAACTTGGTTGAGAAATAGTATGCAATCACTTTGCTGGGGTAATGACCTAACATATTGTGATTTAACATCCTTACAATCTATCCTTGTGGACCACAAACTCAATGCACCTAAAGAGTAGTTCCATCACCCATTGATGGGGACAAGATCTTAAGAAGAGCTCTATATTGACCATTATTGCTAGCAATCTCACATCTTACTTGTGCATCCTTATGGTTCAACCAACCGACTTGGATGCACTTGTTGAGCTCACTTATAACCTAGATTCTAATGTGACTAATGGATCCTTAAAGCTTCTATTTTAAGTAAAGAAAACCATTCTTGATGTATACACTAATAAAATTATGACCTTTGTGACTTGAAACCAACCTTTAAAAATATCTCACACATTTAACTAAGTCCACAAGCTCCAAAGCTTGCATTATTTTCTACAAGGGGGGAGAGCTTCAAGCTATTATCCTAAGACCAACTCCTCTTGACAAGGAATTGACCATCAAGCAAACCAACCTACTCAATTTTTGTGGTAAAATGATAATTGATTAAATAAAATATTGGCAAGTGAATTGTACTTTAAATTATTCTTTTTGGATAATTATGGTGAAAATTAATCTTTTTGTAAATGGTATCCTAGACCTTTGTAGTGGGGGCTCATGCGTATCCGCCCCAAGACCCACGGACTGCTTATTGCTTCAAGTGTTTCAAGCGAGCGCAAATGGCTATCTCTCACCTAGCCGACACACCTTCAATCCTACAAAGGTGTAGTGAGCTTACCTTAATGCCCAAATGAGTGGAGCAAACTGGTAGCTCCACGATTCAAGATGTGAGCTCAAGAAACCTTAAGCCTCCATCTCCAAGCTCCATCCTCCATAGCAGTGTGTGAGATAGGAGAAGAGAGGAGATGATGGAGAGCTTCTTCTCCAAGATCCCTCTCCTTCACACAATCACTCCTTCACAGTCTCACACTCCCTCTCTCAAGCACACACAAGCAATCAAGAAGGAGAGAAGAAGAAGAAACGACTTTTGCCACTCACCAAAGAATGAGCTTCTCATCCAACTTTTGGGTTTATATACAAGCCCTAGATCCCTTGGGCACCCATCCCCTTTTTCTACATGACCGGGCATCTTACCAAGGTCCTCTTTTCCTATTCCCTTCTAGTTTCCTTATCCCTTCACCTATGTTTGTTCAGACTTTATAATTTGCACAGGAGGGAGCTTGGTGCTCTTATAAAATGAATTACATTGCACCCTACGCTTTCCTTACTAGGAGGATGAGAGTACCTTGCTAGAATCTTTGGTGCTCTCCCATGTTTTTTCTGAGCACCTTGCTAGAATATTTGGTGCTCTCCTTCGTTCTTCCAGAGCTTGCCTTCTCCTCCACTTTTCTCGCCTGGGCAGAATGAGCTTCTCCATTTACTTTTTGACTTGGGCTTCCTTGGTCTTCCTCTACTTCTTTTTTGTTGCATGGTCTATGTTCATAACATGTTTGTAACATTATCCCCTCTAGATTAGTGACAGTCCCATGGCACTTGCGAGTTTGAGTTGATGAGGATTTGGTGGTTCAAAAGGTGGTCGTATGAGTCGATGATGATGGGGTCTTCGAAGTTGGTGGCTTGCATTGTTTGTAGTTACCTGTAAAGAAAAGAAAGTGCACTACATAGGTGTGTGTCTACCTTATCGTGTGTGGTGCATTGTGCTTGTGCTAGTGAAATTGGGAGTTGGGTTGAGGCATGGGTGTTGTCCCACACTTGAGAATCTAATTCTTGCCTAAGGGGGTACGGTGAATCTGGCTTAGGGAGACAAGTCTAACCATAGGGGAGGGTAACCTCCCTAGGTATGTCCTGACCTTGGTGTGCCCTAAGCATGATGTGGGGAATCAAAATGGGCTAGGGGGTTAGGGACAAAGCTGGCCAACTAAAGCCACCAGATGCACCTAACTTGAGGACCCCTAGGTGCAGTGAATGTGGCCTACATGTAGTGAGATGACTCGATTGCTTTCTCTTGTGATTTTCTTCTTGTGATCTCTTATTCTTTCTCTTTTCTTTTCTTTTCTCTCTCTCTTTTTTTATTTTTAATAGATGAAAATCTAATCTTTGTCATTAGAGTCATGAGAGGGAGGAGCTGGGGGCTTAAGATATTTATTAAGCAATCTCCAACTTTGCATGTATCCTTTGAGGTTCATTCATGCTTAGAGAGGAGTAGTGGATAGAAATCGATGATTACAATGAGTGAAGTGGCTATCATTCATATCTTCTAAGAGAGCTAAGCAAAAAGAGGGTAGGAGGGTAGCCCACATCATTAACCTAGTCATAGCGTAGATGTCTATGTCATTTGGATAAAAAAAGAGTGTTGGTAGGCAGTACTCTTGTGATGTAGGATCTTGTTTTAATAGTACCCTAAGTAATCTAAGATAATTACATGTAGTTAGGAAGGCTAGGTCTAGGAATTAAGTGAATTCATTAAGGAAGTGGGCTATGGAGTCGTATAGATCTTGCAATGTGAAAGTGAGGGCTTTCTCAGGCTTGATGGCATTGTCATTTTATACTTTGGGAAAGTCATATTGGCTATGGATGCCGGGATCGTAATCCACTCCTACCCCTCTTGGATATGGCATGAAAGTGGGTTATTTCTTTTGAAAGATAGGGTGTTGAAAAATGACATCCACGTGTCAGTATTACCTTCCCAGATGCAGCTCCTCCAGTTTGGTTGACACATATATCCTTTCATTGTTTTAGGCACTTCATAGACTTTGTTCTCCCAGTAGTTTGGAGCCTCTATTTCCCATTGTGTAGGATTATTCTCTCTCTTAGAGGTCCATCTCCCAGCCTCCTTCCAACGCCAATCACCTCTTCCACCACCTTGGTTGATAATATCCTACTCAATGTGGCGAGGAATCAAAAATCAAAGTCAAACAGCTCGTAGTTATTCTCTCTCTACTCCCAAAAGATGCATTCAGCATTATAGTTCACTAGGAAGCAGTCTTCTCTTAGCGGGATGGGCACTACTGGCATTGCTGCCGGTTTAGCATTCAATTTTCTTCACACTTGCTCTAGCATTTGCTTCCTCTTCTTCTTGAGCTCAGATTTCTTGGCAGTAGGGGTGTCCACCTACTGTTGCTCTTCAGGTCGTGGGGAAGGAGGTTGTGGGACTAGCTCCTCCTCTTGTTGTCCCATTCCAAGCTTGGCCATGTCTCTTCAGCTAGCCTTTACATCTCCTCTCTTGTGTGGTCTTGTGGTCCTGCTTCCTCGGTCCCTGCCGCCTATGCTTCTATGTGCAGTCTATGTCTCAGGGCCGTGCAAGCAGTTTCCAATTCTTCCCTTAATGATTCAATGGCCTCCTCCTCTTCAAATTACATGGTGTCTAAGAGAGTGTTGAGGAAGGTGCATTGTTGGGCTTCCAAACTTATTTGTGTGGCCTTTGCCCTACTCTCTACTAACACCTTGTTCCCTTCTGCAAGGGATAGCTGGTATGCTGAGTCTCTCGCCCTTCATTTGCTCCTCTCCACCCATTCATCCGCTCTTCTCTTCATTTCCTCCAGGCTCTCATTATGCCTTTGGACCTCAATTTCTCTCTTGTTCCTCAATTTCTCTTTCCAAGCGTTTTTGCTCTTCTAGCTCCGAGGCTACCCTATTTTCCAAATCTTCTATGTGCTTTTGGTGCCTTTGGCTTCTCTCTTCTTCTATTGCTACTAGCTGCTCCGTGGCATCCTGGATCTTTTCATTCTCCTTTTGTAGGTCTTTATACAACACTACTAGATCATCATAATAGCATTGTAGGTTCATGAGGTTTTGTGTCTTTGCAACGAGCTTTGCTTTCCACCCTTCTTCTTCTCCTCCCTTGGCCTTGAGCTCCTCCTTTAGCTGTTAAATCTCTTTGACACAAGGCCACTTGGTAGGTTTTCTATAACTAAAAGATTTCCATAGTCTCCTTTTCAGCCTCGAGCTTAGCAATAGCTATTTTATTTTCTTCTCTCTCTCTCTCTCTCTCTCTCTCTCTCTCTCTAGTTGTGATAGAATTTCCTTGACGTAGTCATTGTAGTTTGTAGACGATGGCAACATGTAGGAGTAGTCATTGTGGATGCTTCTATCTTCTACATTTTGGGGTCTTGTTGTGTGGACTCTGCATCGCAATAGCTGTCAGTCTTTTTGCTCTAGTCATTGGGGTCCCTCCACTTCCACCTTGAATTATTTCTTTATTGGCCATAAACTGCACCTAGGCCACAAGGTTACTATCATCCATTGTGGTAGAAGAGCCTTGAGTGGGTGCAAAGATTGGGGTGGAGAGCACTAGGGCAGATGGGATGGGGTTAATTAGACCCTTGCCCTTTCCCCTCTACTATTATGGGTGGCATGCTTTTGGGTGCATGGGAGCTTTTGCTTGGGCATTCTTCTTCATGAGGGCTCATGGTGGCCAACTCTTCTTCCCTTGAGGGCTGCTCCACTCAGAGGCAGATGGCCAGGGCTATGTCTTCTTCTTCTTTCCTCCTTAACTCGTCTTCTTGCTCTGCTTTTCTCCTCCTATCCTCTTCATCTTTCTTGGATTCCTCTTTTATTCTTTTTGCCTCCTCCTTTTCTTTTCTTTTCCTTTTGTTTTCAGGCTCTTTGCAGGTCCATTCTCTCTTTCTTCTTGCTCTCTTGTTCATCACTCTCCGTTCTCTTGTTGGATTGCTCTTGTTCTTGGCAGGGAGGGGACCTGTCTAGTGTCTTGCCAACTCCTTCATCTTCTTGCACTTCCCCAAATCCTCTCTGATGATGGCCGTCAAGATTCCTCTGAACCTAATGGTTGAGGCTTTCGACGACAACTTCCTCCTAGCTTTGGAGACCATGGATTCTCCCCCATGGGTCTTCCACTTGTGGCCAATGCTTTTGCCAATGTTTCTATTTTCTTCCACCACATGAAGCCATTCAAGTTCACCTTATCAAAGGACTTGGCAACGATGCTTTCTAGCAATGGCACATTGATTCTACTCATCAATGCATTGTACCTTTGGCTGGAGAACAAGGCGTGCACCATTTTGTGTTGGGGGTAAAGGCACCTCCGCCGTGCCGCCCCGTGTATTACTACACTGACAGTACCCGCCACTACACACTGCAGGTGGCGGGCGCCCGTCATGTCACTTTATTCTTTATTCTTTTAGTGACAGTTTGAATAAAGGAAGGCCCGGTCACACATTGTGACTGTTGGAGTTCCCATTTCTTGTCTCTCTCTTTTCTTGCTCTTGCTCTCTCGCCATAGCTCGCGTGCAAGCTTCGATCCTTCTCACCTTTCAACTGGTATCAGAGCTTGGCATTCTCTTGCTCGAGCTCGACTCGATGCTTCCCGACCTTCGCATCGACTCGCTTCACGCATTGGGTCTCCATCCCGGCAGCCATATCTGATCTCCTTGAGCTCCCGTCACTCCCCGGCTTCCCGAGCACCTTCCCAGCCTATTGAGGCACCTTCAAGGGATTGATACTGAGGTATTTGATCATTCTTTCGGGGTTTTATTTCAGTCTATAGGTTGCAAACAGCAAGGGCAGCCATGGCTTCAAACCCTTGAAGCTTATTCCCCTCATATTGTGCCTTACACCTATCAAGGCTCAAAGAGGCTTGTCATAGGCCTTTGATAGGCCCTTCTTGAGCCCCCCATTACCCCCTTTTCAGCCCATGTGGAGCAGCAGCAAGTTCAGCACCAACAGGGAAGATTGCATCATTTTTTTCGAGGCTGTGAGCACTCATCTACTTCAGCTCCATACTTGGCCATCGCTTCTTGCTCTCTACCTTGATCAAGAGGGCTATAGACTTCATGTTTGATGTCATTCAAGCTTTGGGCATTGGTCTTGATCATTCGGGGCTGATCTCTTCAGATTTGGGACAGTCATAAACTGTCATAACAGACTGAAAATAGGGCAACACCATTGGCATTAGCATTTGTTGCTTATACTCCATTCCGGTTGTGCTATTTGATGCCCGTATGCGGTCTACATGATGCCTAGTGCCTTGGGAATGTATGCACATGATTATGCCATGATTTTGGCCTAAAATATTGGCTGATTTGGGACTGTTATTTACTGTTATACATTGCTAGAAACAGGGCAGCCACACTTGGCATTGGCATTTGATGCTTATACTCTACTCTGGTTACCTTATTTGATGCCCGTATGCAGTCTACTTCCTACCCGGATGTATTGGGGATGTATGCATTTGGTTTGACCATGATTTTGGCTTGAATTTGGGGCTGAAATCTACTATTTAGAATAGTAAATACATGCTGGAATAACAGTGGGTTGAAGGTACTTTACAGGCTTTGGCACTTACCTACCGATACCGGATGTATGCTTTGAGCTTTGGCATGATGTCTCTGACATTTGGGGATGGCTTGGAGCATATGTATGAGATTATGGGATGCTTTTGAGCTTCGCATTAGCTCCATCTTCACTGGCCTTTGGACCGACTTGGCATGCTCGTGGACCGCCTATGCCTCATGTCTCTGCTTGACAGTTAGGCTTTTGCATTACATGCTTTGGTTCATGACATATGCTATTTGGTTCGTGTATGCCATACCGATATTTGGAGCTTGGATTTGGATGTATTTGAGCATTCCCGGCTTACTTGATCAGTGATCTTGGTTGCTATTTGGATGTCATTGAGTTGACCGAGAGCTTATTTGGGCTTATGTATTGCTTCATGGTTAATACGACCGGTGCTTCATGTATGTCATGCTCTCTTGGATGCGCTTGATGCATTGACCGGGTCACTTATCACTGGTGCTTTCTCTTGGGTTTTTTGAGCTTCTAAGCTCGCTTTGTACGCCTTTTGTGCCAGTGGGAGCATTTTACATGCTTGCTTGACCTTTGACAGTTGCATGCTATTGGAGCACTTACATGTATTTGGAGCAGTTTATGTCTTGAGCAGCTACATACGCATTGAGACTTTGGAATCATACTCTGATCTTTATGGATATGCATTGATGTACTCTTGGTTCACAGGATGCTTATGAGCTAAGTCTCATATTTGGATCTTTCCCTTTGAGCAGACACCTATTTGTGTCAAGTTTTGGCAGTTACAGGAACACTTTGCCTAGAGTGTCTGGGGGTGTGCCTTTCACTGGCATATGTTATTTTGACATGCTTCGGTGTTGAGCTCATGTTCTTTTCACTATCATTGGCCTTGCTTATGTCCATTTCATGCCGGATTTGGACCTAGCATTGTTTGCTTGACATTGGATCCTATTTTGGGACAGTTTGCTCTCTAGATTGCATACCTACAATTTATTACAGTAAGCAGTTATTGGTGGACTGAGGTGTACTTTTCATGCTGAAATATCCTGATTTGGTTCACCGCACCTAGTACTAAGTGGGCAGCAACTTTTGGCACACTTTGCTCGCCCTTTGGACCCCATTTTGGTCATTTTTGGGCAGGCTCTGCAGTAAAACAACAAGCAGTTTTGGACTGTTTGGGCATTTCCAGCCTGCATAATGGCGTCATCTTCGCATGATAGTGCCATCTTTAACATTACAAAGTTGGATGGTACCAACTACTCTTACTGGAAGAGTCAAATTTGGCAGGGCTTGGTGCAGAAATCTCAGATTAAGCCACTTCGGTTGAGTGGGGAGCAGCCTGAAACTATGGACAATGACGACTGGCTTGAACTTGATGAGCTATGCAAGTCCACGATTGTATTGTCTCTCACTGAACAGGTACATTATAATGTATTTGAGGAAGCACAGAGTGCATGGGATCTATGGAATAAGATCAAAAATCTTTATGATAAGAAAAGTCCGGCAAGTCAGATGTACTGGTTGAAGCAGCTTATGGATCTGCGCATGAATGCGACTATGTCTGCTCACTTGAGCCAGTTCCATGCTATACTGAAGAACCTGACTTCGCAGGATATCACCTTTGGAGAGGAAGTAACTCCTCTTTTCTTGCTTGGGAATCTGAGTGAGTCATGGGATGTTTTCTATACTGCTCTTTGTGCCTCCAGTGCTACTCTAAAATTGGCAGATGTTGAGAGTGCTCTTCTTCAGGAAGAGGTGAATTGCAAAAACTTGGATGCCTCTCGTGGTAGTCATGCTTTGACAGTTAGAGGCAGGAATGACAGGAATGATCGTGGTAATAACCCTAGTCGTGACTCGTAGAAGGGTCGGTCTAAATCTCGTGGCAAGTCGCGTAGTAAGTCGCGTGGGCGCAATGCAAATGTCACTTGTCATCATTGTGGGAAAAAGGGCCATATTAGACCACAGTGTCATGAGTTGCGCAATGAGAAGCACAAGGATAAGGGGAAAGATAAAGTGCAGGAGAAGTCCTTTGATCGCAGCATAGTACCTGCGAAGTCCAGCATCAAGATTGAGGAAATTAATGTCACGCAGATTGAGGAGTCCGATGGTGGTGATGAGTTTATACTTGCAGCTAGTTCTTCTGATGCTTCACACTTGACTGAGACATCTAGTATGTATGCACAGTGCTGGTTATTGGATTCAGGACCATCCTTCCATGTGACGCCTTACCGTGAGTGGTTCCACTCTTACCGCACTATATCTGGTTCAGTCAGACTTGGAGACGATAGGTCTCTTGATATTGTGGGCATGGGTGATATTCAGTTGCAGTTTTCCACTGGCAATTCATTTTTGCTTAGGGATGTATGTCATGTACCTGCACTTACGCGCAATCTTATGTCTGCAGGACAACTGGATGATGCAGGATTTCATGTATGTTTTGGGGATTCTGCCTGGAAGATTACTCATGGCAGACTTGTGCTTGCTAGAGGCGCCAAGTCTGGCAGCCTCTATCCTCTTGTTGTATCTGGGTCCTCAGTTGACCATGTTTTGGCAGTGGGTTCTATCCCACATGTATTGCTTTGGCATGCTCGTTTAGGGCACATGTCTTTGAAGGGAATGAAAATGTTATCTAGTTTGCAGTATCTTCCGCCTTTGGATTATGCATGTTTTGACTCATGTGATCATTGTCTTTATGGTAAGCATAATAGGTCTACGCATAAGAAATCGGGTAGGCCACGCATGAGTGAGCCCTTGGCATTGGTGCATTCCGATGTTTATGGGCCTATGCCTTGCATGTCTATGGGTGGCGCGAAGTACTTCGTTACCTTCATTGATGATTTTTCTAGGAAAGTGTGGGCTTATCCCATAAAGCAAAAGTCCGATGTCTTGGCAGTCTTTCAGCGTTGGCTTGCTCTTGTTGAGAACCAGACTGGGTACAGGCTGAAATGCCTTAGGACTGACAATGGGGGAGAATATGTCTCGCATACTTTTGAGCAGTTTTGTGATGACAGGGGTATTAAGCGTCAGTTGACCGCCCCTTACACCCCACCCCAGAATGGTTTGGCTGAGCGCATGAACAGGACTATTCAGGAGCATGTGCGCTCTATGCTTAGCCATGCACGCCTACCCCAGAGTTTTTGGGCTGAGGCTGTTAGTACAGCAGTGCATGTCATAAACCGATCGCCTTCCAGTGGATTGGATTTCCAGGTTGCAAAGGAAGTTTGGGCTGGTAAGCCACCCTCTTATGCGCATTTCCGTGTCTTTGGATGTGAGGCATTCTGCCATGTGCCCAAGGACAACAGGAGTAAATTGGATCCAAAGAGCATTAAATGCATATTCCTTGGCTATGGTGAGTCAGGAGAGATGGGCTATTGCCTATGGGATCCCCAGGCGCAGAAAATAGTACGCAGCCATGATGTCGTCTTCCATGAAGACAAGATGCACAGGCAGCCTGAGAAGGTGGTTGAGATCCGCAGAGTGATCTTTCAAGAGGAGCCTAGAGCTCCAGCACAGCCAGTAGTATAGCCTACAGCAGTTCCTCCACAGGGCCAGGATGTTGGACAGGCAGCAGAGCCTGCGGTGAGATGATCTGCTAGAGACAGACGTCCACCTGACAGATTTCAACCCTCTATGCATTATGTTTTGGTTACAGATGTAGGAGAGCCTTTCACTTATGATGAGGCTATGCGTAGGGGTGACAGTCACTCCTGGGAGAGGGCTATGCAGTCTGAGATAGACTCCCTGCATAAGAATGAGACTTGGGATTTGGTTGCCTTGCCTAAGGGAAAGAAGGCTTTGCCATGCAAGTGGGTGTACAAGCTGAAAAGTACCCTGGACACCCCAAGCCGGCATACAAGGCTAGATTGGCAGCAAAGGGTTTTAAGCAGGAACATGGTGTGGACTTTGATGAGGTCTTCTCTCCTGTGGTTAAGATGACCACCCTGCACTTAGTCTTGGCTTTGGTTGCACAGCTTGACTTAGATCTATATCAGATGGATGTCAAGACGGCTTTTCTACATGGGGACTTGCATGATGAGATCTATATGGATCAGCCTAAGGGCTTTGCAGAACCTGGCAGGGAGCACCTAGTGTGCAAGTTGAAGAAGAGCTTGTATGGCTTGAATCAGGCACCTAGGGAATGGTATCATAAGTTTGATGCCTTTATGCAGTCACAGGGCTACAGCATGAGTGCTATGGATCCGTGTCTTTACACGAAGAAAGCCCGTGATGGCAGTTTGCTTATCTTGGTACTCTATGTTGATGATATGCTGATAGCAGGGAAAGATCATGATGAGCTAGATGCTCTTAAATCTCAGCTGAAGAAGAGCTTTGAGATGAAGGATTTGGGACAGGCCTCACATATACTTGGGATGCGCATTAAGCGCGATAGGCATCAGGGGCTTTTGTATCTCTCACAGCGGGAGTACATTCATAAAGTCCTTGAGCGCTTCCGCATGCAGGACGTAAAGCCTATTGGCTGTCCATTACCTTCTTATGTGAAGGTATCACAGGCCGATTGTCCACAGACAGATGAGCAGAGGGCCGAGATGGCCAAGATCCCTTATGCTTCAGCCATGGGCAGTTTGATGTATGCCATGATAGCCACTCGTCCAGATATTGCGCATGCACTTGGTGTTGTGGCACGCTATATGGCTACACCTGGCAGCAGACATTGGGATGCCGTGAAGGGTATCATGAGGTACCTGAAGGGCACAGCAAATATGTGTATTTGCTATGGCAGCCAGGATACAGGGGTTGTGGGGTACACTGACTCCGATTATGCAGGACATGCAGATAGTAGGAAGTCCACTTCTGGCTATGTATTCACCTATGCTGGAGGGACTGTCTCTTGGATGTCCAGGGTTCAGAAGTGTACGGCTTTGTCTATCACTGAGGCCGAGTATGTTGCAGCCATTGAGGCTTGCAAGAAGGCCATATGGTTAGGCCGTCTAGTTACTGACCTTGGGATTGATGCTACACCTACACTGCATTCGGATTCTATGAGTGCCATTCAGTTGGCTAAGAATCCGGTCTTCCATGCGAAGACGAAACACATTGAGGTGAGGTATTACTTCATACGTGGTGTCGTGGAGGACAAGTCTGTTGACCTTGTCAAGATCTCGACTGACAAGAATCCTGCAGATCTACTCACGAAGAGCCTCACTACTGAGTGCTTTGCCTTCCTCACGAGGTTGATGGGCGTTGGATGAGATGTCGCCTTTCCTCATCCCTTGTACCTATGTACATTTGTACTGTCTTTTCTTTTTTCTTTTCTCTCTCACTAGGGCAGATTCACCTTTAAGTGGGAGGTTGTTGGGGGTAAAGTCGCCTCCATCGTGCCGCCCCGTGTATTACTACACTGACAGTACCCGCCACTGCACACTGCAGGTGGCGAGCGCCCGTCACGTCACTTTATTCTTTATTCTTTTAGTGACAGTTTGAATAAAGGAATGCCCGGTCACACATTGTGACTGTTGGAGTTCCCATTTCTTGTCTCTCTCTTTTCTTGCTCTTGCTCTCCCGCCATAGCTCGCGTGCAAGCTTCGATCCTTCTCACCTTTCATTTTGGCCTATAGTTAAACTTTAGTTAGAGAATGTTAGCTAATTTGATGCCATCGTTGGTGTAGACCATCACTTTGTCCATTCCCAACATGCTCTACATGTCCCTTTTTGGTCGTCTTTCAACTTTGTTGGGCAGACCCAGTGCTCTCTTCACCAACTCGGGGCTCAACTCGATTTTCACATGGCGGGTTTCATTTTCCTGATGCACCGTGATGGTGCTGCTGTTCTTGTTGAAAGTCCAGAGGAATTCTGCGCACTTCTCATAGTCCACAGCTTGGCCCATCTTCTCCACATACTTTTGTAGCTTGCACTGCTTCACAATTTGCATGATGGGTTGGCTCCTCCATGACTATGTCTTCCAAATTCAGGATGTGCCTGAATTTAAATTGGTTGTAGGCCCTTGTCTCCATTGAGAGGCCGTACTTTGCCTAGTCTTCCTCCAAGAATAGTAGCTTGCTGGTTTTCTCTTGTCCTGCCATTGTAGATGCTTGTCATGAAGCCATAGCTCACCATCAGTATTCTTCAGATAATTTTTGCGAAAACGCATAGGAGTTGAAAAATTTTCTTATGGAAATTGAAATCCTTAAATATAGAAAGAGATTTTTCCTTTAAATTATCCATGCATTCCACAAAAATTTCCAACACTTTTACTCAATCATGAGTTGATTTTTACACATTCTTTTCTGTTTGTGAACATTGATTGAGGTTTTAGGTTTTGTTTTTATGTTCCACACTTTTTATGTTCCATTATGTTTCCCACCCTACCCCCTCCCCCTTAGAGATGAGAAGAATCCTTCCTAGGATTAGAGGTTGAAGGGTGGAAGCTATTCTGTGTGTGCTCATGGTGTTTCATCTTTGCATGAGCCAAGTGTAAAAGTCTGGATTGTACTCCATTTGAGAATAATGGTCCATGTCTACAAGTCGTACACTTATGTGGATGAGGTAGGTGAGGATACCCATTAGGAAATCACAAGAGCCTATTTGGCTAGCAATGTGTAACTTCTCCTTTGTCAAAAGGTGATCTAGGTAGGGGTGAGCCATGATGTGCTCTTTGAGGGGCCGGTTGTGAATGATGGTCAATACCTTATAGGAGGTTGGGGCTACATAAGTTGGGTCATATTTCAAGGTATCGATTGCACGTCTTTGCTCAGTTTTGGTCATGATTTGGTAGCCCATTGAAGTCTGAGAGCATACCATTGTCACAAGAAAGAGGAGTCATTGTGGTAGCCAGCTGTTTTGGCTTCGTAATTTCTTGGTCAGTGGCAAGGACTATGCGCTTGGCGTAAGACGTAATGAGGCATTGCTTGCATGCTTGTTCATGGGAAATCTTAGTGATAATGAGTTGCTCAGCTGCTTGGGGAGCCTTAATGAAAATACATTTTGATTCTTCTCATGAGCAAGGTAGCGTGTGTACCTTCGTTGCTAAAGGCTTGTGTAAAAGACCTAAATCTAGTCAATCATAGCTTTTAACAAGTGTGGTAAACGTGGCATCCAAATGCCAAAGGAAACCATGTTGGAAGAGAGGGAGAGAGACCGAGTGGAGCGGAAGATGAGCCTCAGCTCATTGTTGTTGTTCTTCCATTATTCTTCCATCATACTAACTAAAAGAGACTTACACACATAGGTATGACTAACCAATATTAAGTGTGGTTAAGCCACTGACTACACCGAATTATTGAATGTCACACATGTGTATAACTATATCCAGCTAATGTCGATCGCACACATAAAGATAGATTGACTGAAGAGTAACGGGAGCTTGATATTCTAACACTCCCCCTCAAACTCAAACCATCTGATAAACTCTAAGTAGTTGTCTGAAGTATATGAACTTTTCTTTACCAAGAGACTTGGAAAATATATCTACTACCTGGTCATTAATCTTCACATGAATCAAGTCAATCTGCCTTGTAAGAGCCATTTCTCTAATGAAATGGTAGTGAACCTCAATATGTTTGGACCTAGCATAGTAGACAAGATTGCTAGCCAACATAACACTGATGAGGTTCTCACAATGCAATCTCATTCTACTTTCCAGATGTATTCCCAAGTTTTTCGGTAGTTTCATCAACCAAACTGCTTCGCAAGCTGCTAAGGCAGCTCCTCTGTACTTCGCTTCTATACTAGACAATACAATAGTAGGCTGTTTCTTACTCTGTCAACCAATCATACTGCTGCCCAATCCAAATGCATAACCACTAGTTGACCTCTTGTCATAGGCACAACGAGCCCAATCAACATCAATAAACGCTATCAAGTCAAGGGATTTTCCATATGCATAAAACAACCCATAATCTGTAGTACCCTTTACATATCTCACGATCCTCCTGACCGTATCTAAATGTGGTTTGCAAGGCTTTTGCATGAATTGACTAATTAGCCCCACTGCATAATATCAGTTAGGATGGGTAATAGTCAAGTATATCAAGTTGCCCACCATCTGCCAATACATGGTCACATTCTCTATGTCATTCCCAACATCAATATGCAGCTTGACATTCTAATCAAGAGGTGTTTCCATAGGCTTGCATTCAGACATACCATACTTTTGTAAAATGTCATGAGGATACTACTTCTGTAGCAGTCATATACCTTGAGGTGTAGAGACTACCTCAATTCCAAGAAAATACTTCAGCTCACCAAGGTCTTTGACTTTGAATTCAGCCTGTAAACATGATTTAATTTGATCAATGCCCTCTTCATCATCTCCAATTATGATAACATCATCTCCATAAACCACTAAAAACACATATCCATGATCTGTCTTCTTCATGAAAAAACTGTGATCTGCATCACCCAATCTAAATCCATGTTGCTATAAATAACTATCGATTTGAACATTCCATGCTCTAGGTGCCTATTTCAATCCATATTAAGCCTTTTTCAGCTTACATACATGTGTAGGAAAGTCCAGGTGAACATAGCCTTCAGGCTGCTCCATATATACTTGCTCAACCAAATCACTGTTCAAGAAAGCATTCTTGACATCCATTTTCCATAATTTCTAGCCTTTGCATGCTGTCAAAGCAATGACAATTCTGACTATTGCCATTTTAGCCACCACAGACTGAAATTCTCCTCATAGTCAAGACCATATTGCTGCGCATACCCTTTTGCAACCAGCCTGACCTTATAGCATTCTAATGAATCATCTGACTTGCACTTAACCTTGTGCACCCATTTGTAGCCAATGGGGACTTTGCCTTCGGGAAACTCAACCAATTTCCATGTCTCATTTTTAGCCAAGGCTGCATACTCCTCATTCATGGCAGCACACTACTTATCATCAAACTTTGTAGGTTCTTTGTAACCTGTCACACTAGCCATATATGCATAATGGCAGGCTGAATAATCAGTGTATGTAAACCTATCAACTAATTTTTTGACTCTCTTAAATCTCCATAACTATAGCTCACTCTAAGCTTGCCTCTCATGAGGTAGTACATAATGACTCTGCCTTGCTCCAGGCATCGTAACAGACAAAATGCCCAACTCACTATCCAAATTATCACTGTTGGATGACTCATAACTTGCTGTAAGTGGACCTGTCACATCCTCAAGTATCTTTTCTTTTCCCTTATCCAATCTCCCCCTCACTGAAATATCCGTGTCAGTGGACATAGGAGTATGACTCCCTAAGCATCCTGACCAAGGACTTACTGTAGGTGACCCATCACCTATAGTAGGACCACTCATAGATATACTCACTATAGGTGTATTTTCAGCATTACTAGTGCTGGCTGAGTAGCCACTGCAATAGGATTACCATATCACGATGCCAGCTCATAAAAAACAACATCTTTGCTAATCAATGTATCATGTGTAGTCGGTACATAATACTTGTAAGCTTTCCAGTCTTGTGCATAACCAAGGAACACACTCTTGACAACTTTAGGATTTAATTTATTCCTCTTTTCATCAGGAACATGCACATATGCAATGCTACCAAATACCTTGAAGTGTGAAATGCCAGTTTTATGACCATGCAACCTCTCATATGGAGTTACATCATGGATCCCTGCTGTAGGAGTTCTATTCAGCACATAGACAGTAGTCACTACTACTTCAATCCAATAACCATTTAGGAAACTCTTCTTATTTAGCATAGCTCTTTCCGATTACATCAATACCCTATTTTTCCTTTACGCTACACCATTTTGCTACAGTGTATAGCTGCAAGTTAACTGTCTTCTGATCCCATGTTTAGCAAGGTACCTGTCAAAGTAATTAGAGACATATTCTCCACCTCCATCTGATCCAAGACATGAAATTTTCAGCATGCTTCTTGAAGTCCTTGAATTCATCAAACAAATCATCCTTATGTTCAGTATGTAAAGCCAAGTATACCCCTGCTAAAATCATCAATGAAGGATACATAGTAACGCACACCACCAAATGAAGCATTATGAGACGATGGACCCCATACATCTAAATGTACCAACTGCAAGGGTCATGAGCTATTCCGTACATGTCTCATAAATGGAAATCGTGCTTGCTTTCCAAACTGACATGCATCACATACATGTCCAAAGTCATGATACTTGAACTTAGGCAGTCCACGCACAATCTCCTTCTACTGCATAGATTTTAGCTTTTGTACATTCACATGGCCAATCCGCTCATGCCATATCTCAACATCCCGTATAACATCATCATCATGTGCAAACATGGCTACTTTCAATTCTAGAATTGATGCATCAAGAGTAAACATTCTGCCATCTTTTCGGCCTCTAGCAATCAATTTGCAGCCATTACCATATTCTTCAACAAAGCATCCATCTCTATTAAATCTCACCTGCAGGTTCTGTTCTGCCATTTGTCCAAATGGCAAAAGATTCTTGGTTATTTTAGTCACATGTAGTATATCATGCAAGCTCTTTTTCTTGCCATCAAGCATCAACAACGGAACAATTCGTGTATGTTGAATGTCATGTTGGGTGTTATCCCCAGTACACACATAACCATGTGAACTTGTAACCATCTCATCAAACCATTCTCCATGGGGTGTCATATGATTTGAAGCCCCTGAATCAATATACCATCTCTCATCTCTATTCTACCTGGATACATTATTAGACACATGCTGCATGGCAAACAACATGTCAACCTGCTCATCATGAGCACCGCTAGAAGATGCATAGTGCCCATGGTGTTTGCCCTTTGCCTTCATATCTCCCTGCTTCTTGTAACAATCTTTTGCAATGTGTCCATATCTGCCACAATAATGATAGTCCTTATCTCTGTTTGATTGATTTGCCATGAACCACAGATCCACCACCTCTATCATGGGGTGATCTCCCCCTGCCTCTAAAGCCGCAAGATCCACGCTCGCCCTGTGTATTTGTGCCATGCCAGGCATTCTGCTGATGCTATCCATAAGTGTTTTGAGTGTCTCCTCAACCTAAAAAAGAGCCATGGCCTCTACCACCTCTACCACGCTAGCTAGATAAAGACCAATGTCTCTGCTTTGAGATGTACTAGAACTTGTATTCATCCCAAGCTTAACTTCCTCATGCAGTAGCAAAGCAATCAGCTCATCCCAATCAGTGGATTCAGCTCTCACAGAAATAGATGTATCAAATGCTTTATACTCTTTGCCAAGTCCATTCAATGCTACTGCAATCATATCATCCTTAGACACTGAAGATCCAATGGTGGCAAGTTGATCCGCTATGTTCTTGATCTCTGTAGTGTAGGCCTGAATGCTTCTGCCATTCCTAGACATATTATTGAATTGTTGCTTTAGTTGAATCTTTCTCGCATGTGTTACATTTCCATAATTCTTCATGAATATGTCTCATGTATCCTTTGGGGAACTGCATCCAGTAATCTATATAACCATAGCATCTGATATACATAAGAAAAATCAATGTAACACCTTGCATGCTCTCTCAGTCCATAGCTTATGAGCCCTTTTCTAATCATTTTTCGGATTCCTTTCATGTATTTCAGGTTCACCCTCATCACCTATACATAAGTCCCAATAACCTCTGCCAACCAAAAAATTCTTCATACGGAACTTCCATAAAGCAAAATTTTAATTGTCCAGCTTTTCTCCCACAATTTGAGTGATATTGTCAGTGCCTTGAGAATTTGCCATAGTTATAACTTAGGTATTCAGTGATCTATACAATTTGTAAGTATTTGACTTCTTTTCCTACAGTTCAGAACCAATTTCATGCAATTCAAGACAGTTTCCTACAATTCAGGACATTTTTTTTGACAACCTACTTGCTATAAATTGTATTCCAACAATGAAAAAACACAATCAATTGAGCATAAACCAAGCTCAAATCAGTTCAAAACATTCTATGGTAGTGGAAAAACATCCCAGCAAGTACCAAATACAGCCAGCCCACTGCTATAACCAACAGTATTTTCTCTGTTAAAACAAAAGTATTTAGACCTCAAAACAGCCCCAAAACATCTCATTCAATTGCCACTCTATGCAGGAGTTGATACATGTCCAATCGGTCAGAATATATTGCATATATGTCAAGTGAAGATGATAGATATCCTTCCTACAGACAATAACCAGTCAATACCCTGGTATAACCAGCAAAAAATTAGTCCAAACTTTGGACTTTTAGCAGTCACAATATCCCAATAAGCATCTACTACTCAAGTGGTATGATCCAAGAATTTGTCTGTAGCAAATAAGCATCACAGATACTTCAACTCTGTAGGTATATTGTTTTCAAATTCAGGATAGCAACTAGTTCACTATTTCTAGCTTGCAAATAAGCTCCAAAACTGAGCATTTAACACTCCAATATCATGCTCAAATGCATGATAATAAGGGCATATACATTGTTTGGATGAAAGCGACCAGTGCCCTGTAATCACCTATTGTTTACTGCAATAAATAGCCAATCTACATAGGTCTATGCTGAATATCTCAAAATTTGTGAGGAATTTGAAAAAACTTTCTTCTGCAAAGTTGTAGACATGTCAAAACGATCAAGAACAACGAGCTATTTCTCCAAAAACCATTTATGTAGCAAGATATAGCTTTTGCAAAAAAACGGGTTGCAGGGCACAATCTCCTTTGATGATGTTTTCTTTAGATCTGATGTCTTGATGTCAAATGGCCACTGCCAAGCCTTCAGGATTCAGGCATTCAAGCTCTGATACCATGTTGGAAGAGAGGGAGAGAGAAGAGTGGAGCGGAAGATGAGCCTCAGCTCATTGTTGTTCTTCTTCCATTATACTTCCATCATACTAACTGAAAGAGACTTACACACATAGGTATGACTAACCAAGACTAACTATGGTTAAGTCACTGACTATACTGACTTATTGAATGTCACACATGTGTACAGTTGTATCCAACTAATGTCGGTCACACACATAAAGATAGACTGGTTGAAGAGTAACGAGAGCTTGATATTCTAACAAACCCACCAAGTCATCCCCTATATTTTCAACTAAATCTGCGGAAAATCTACGACGACTAAGGCAATGATTGATCGTCATTTGTAAGAAGGTTAAAGACTTGATGGAGGCTAGGGTTTGACTAGACTCGACAGCTCAAGGACTGACGCCTGCGGTTGTGGTTGCTTCTCCTGAGTGTATGATTTGGCCTCTCAAGCACTAAGCTTGGTTTGGGATTCTGATGTTGCGCTACCAGATGTTTTTGAGCCTTAAGTAGCACTAGTAGTGGTGGACTGGGTTGGTTTTGGAGTTAGCAAGCTGTGGTTTCGATCGATAGACTTGTTGAGGCTCTGCAGGGTCAATATTGTTGGGCTCTAGGGGCTTTGTAGCTTGAGATTTTTGCAATTTTAGTGCCTGATCTATCGTGTAGCTTTATATAGTCGAACTTGAGGGTGGTGTTTGAATAGAGCCATTGGCCCTCTTGGTTTTAGGCACCCATATCCAAGCATTGCCCTCGTAATAGCCTTGCAGCTGCAATAAGGTTTTGGAGACCCATCTTGACTTGATTGTTCATTGGTGTTTATAGTTGCTTCATTGCCTCCTAAGTTTCAAGCATGAGTTCCTAGGTTTGCAAGGTCATGGTTTGCAAGCTCCTAGATGACAACCCTTGATGTTTAGGCACCCACTTGAACTATGGTTTAGGGGCCTTAGCCTTGATCTCAACAGTGTGCTGACGGTGTGGTGTGGTGGGTTGTGGCAAGTCTCGACCCCCCTCCTTAGACTTGGTGGTGGGTTTCTCTACCGTACATGTGCTATGCATCCAGGATTTTATACCATGTGGCATGCAAAATGAAAAAGTGGATGCTTATTGTGCACAAATATTTATATTAAAAATCAGCAAAGTGGAGTGTAAAAATCAGCCCTTCAATAAATTTCAATTCACTCATTGTTGTTGCATTGCTAGAGACTAGCACCGAGTTACCTCGTGCTACTAGCCTCTTTAGACTTATATTATTATCACCCTATATGACATGCACAACTAGAAGATCAGACTTTACTTCATTTTCAACACTTAAACGCTTCCACAACCCTTTTTTTCCCCTATCGCTTATATGTTGCATCGTTGCATAGGTGTAGGGTTTTATTTTTTGTCATTTTCAATGTATAAAGCAATAAAAAATACACTAAAACATACAAAAAAGGGTGATTTGAGGCTATAACTCATGCCTCAATCTTGCAAACATGCAGGGACATTAATCATATTTTTTCTTGTTTTTCGAAGCACAAAAATATATTTTTCCCATTTTTTACTATTTTCACTATTTATTTATCAAGAAAATAGAGTATTTAATATTTTTTCTATTTTTTAATTATTAAAAAATAGAGTCACTCATTTTCCACACTTTATCCCTCAGGTATCATTTTTATCTAACCCAAAATGACAAAAAAACCCCATTTTCTTTGTAAAATGCGTGCTTTTCCAGGTTTTAAGTAATTAGTTATGACCATCAATTATTTCGGGTTCTGCATTTTCCCATGTGCAGCTCTTAAACATGATGCAAGCAAGGCTCAAGCAAATTTCTAGCCCATGTGTACATTTTTTCCCCACTCGAAACACACAAAATCCCATTTTTCCTTTGTAAAATGTGATTTTCAGGTTTTAGAAAATTATTTTTAGGATTATGGCATTATGTATTCTGATTTTTCTGACATAGAATCATCAAATATACAACAAAAATCATTCTTACCAATTTTCATCCGATATGAACATCATTTGGCCAACCAAACCCTAAACAAGAAGCATTTTTCCTTTATAAAATAGAGTTACCGGGTTTTTTACGGTTGCGTGTTTCTAAAACCAGATTCGAGATAGTAGAACAGTCCGCCATTAATGTTCAGCCTGTCTCCAATCATCCATCTCCAACCGCAAAAAGTTGACTCGGAAGTGACCCGGTACCATGCCGCCAGACAAGCATTCAACACCTGGGCTTTATCTCCCTTCACACGCAAGTACTGCCCCTTGTAGGAGAGAGAGGGAGGAGAGAGAAAGACTGAAAAATCAGCTTTCTCATTTCTCAATCATATTATGCGTGCTTACAAACAAAAAGGAGAGCGCTCCGTGTGGATCAATAATCTATCTTCATCTCTCTCACCCAACCAGTAACAACGGAGAGGCACCAATCATCGGAGCGTCATGAAAAAACATGCCCCTTTTCTATCTCGACAGTTTCATGAGTTTTTTTCCCTTTTGATCCTTCATAAAAGTTCAAAGACTAAAATAACCGATTCAGCCTTTCCTGTTCACATTGCTCGGCAAATGGATTTTTTGATTTTGAAGGCCCAAACGAACTTCAATTTGCAATCTGACTAGGCAGGCGACTTCATGGTGTTGAACTCCATCAATCTGGCCTCTCTCATGCACTTTATGGCTTCCCGATCTAGTAGCTGCTTTATAATGCCAAACCTTGTAGGGATTAAATGGGGGGTCAAACGACCTCTGATTGACGAACTGAGACTTGTGTTGGGTTCCTAATGTCGAAATGCATCTAAGAAAATTCTAGCTTGGCCATTTGCTACCGTTTGATTTTTCATGAAATTTGGGTCTTTAATGCATCTCGGGCACTTTCTAGCTCCAAAACGGGCTCCAACGCTCCAAGAACGGGTCCAAAAATGTAGCTCTCAGACATGCTTGTCAAACCAACTCTTGCGGTGTGCCTTTTCGCAAATCAGTGCATGGGTGGCTAGAAGTTGAGTCTCTAATAACTGTTCTGGCTCAATTAGGTAGTCCATCCATGCCTCCTTTCCGTCCCATCTCTCTTGGATAGCTACTCTTAGGCACGAGACAAAGAACTCTACAGGTAGAATGGCTTTATTCCTGTAGGTTAACTTGAAGGGATTCTGTCCTATAGCTCTTTTATAGGCTATTTAATAGGGCCATGAGGCTACCATCAGTATGTTGTCCTAGTCACTACACAAGGCAAAGACTAATTTGGTTAGGATGTTCACTAAGATCTTATTTAGTAGACTCAGCCTAGTCATTTGCTTGAGGGTAGTAGGGTGAGGATTTTCGATGGATAATCAGAAAGGTCGACAGGAGGTGAACAATCACTTCATTAATGAAGTGTGTGCCTCGATCACTAACTAGTTCAATGGGGTAGCCAAATCGTGAGATCACTTGCTCCCAAAGGAACTTAGCAGTGGTTCTAGCATCGTTTTTCCTCATGGCTTGTACTTCTGCCCACTTTGTGAGATAGTTTGTAGCAACAATGATGTACTTGACATGCAAGTACTATGTCGCATGATTAATCGGCCCAATGAAGTCAATTCCCCATTTCTCGAATGGTTGTCTTGCAATGATTGGACTTAGCTCCACCATTTTGTCCTTGTGAATGGCTACCTTGGTCCGTTGGCACTCGTTGCAGTGCTTTACAAATCATGTTGCATCTTGAAAAAGAGTAGGCCACCACAGTTGAGACTGCAACACCTTGCAAGCCTCTCCACTGAAGTGTCCTCCTACAATTTCGTCATATGCTTCTGCAAGTGTGTCATGCATCTCATGTTTGCACACGCATCTAGGCAGCAAGCCATCATGCCCTCACCTATAGATTTTTCATTCTATCAACTGATAGGGTTGTATTTTAAGGATGAGTCACCTAAGTTGGGCATTCTCGATGGGTCTTTTAGGTAGTCCGTGCTCAAGCACTTGGACTATGTCATGTGCCCAGTATGGCGTCAAGTCAACTCTAAAAAAGTCCCTTTCATCACTAGATAGGTTAAATAGATGCAGGTTAGGCAAGTCGTTTTTGATGCCCTAGGGGGGAAGGGGGGGACTGAGTTTTGGAGGGGGGAGGGCGTGTCGCGACATGGTGTGGTGTGTGTTGGGGGGGGGGCACGAGGGGAGGGATGTCATGTTATGTTGGGGAGGGGGGCGGGCACGTCATGTCGCATCGCCTCGTGTCATTGGGGGGGATGTCATGTTATGTTGGGGAGGCGGGTGCGTCGCATCGTGTCGTGTCATGGGGGGGCGAATTTTGGAGGGGGGGAGGGCGCGTCGCGACATGGTGTGGTGTGTGTTGAGGGGGGAAGGGGGGGGGATTTTGGGGGGGGGGGGGAGGGCATCACGTAATGGTGGGTGGGTGTGTGTGTTGAGGGGAGGGGGACATGTTGTGTCATGTCATGTCATGGGGGGGGAGGGGGGCGGGGACAGGGAGGGGGAGGATGCCATGTTATGTTGGGGAGGGGGGGGGGGAGGGGGGCACGGCGCGTCACGTCACATCATGTCATTGGGGGGGGGGGGGGGGGGGGGGGGCGCGAGGGGAGGGATGTCATGTTATGTTGGGGAGGGAGGCAAGCGCGTCGTGTCGCATCGCCTTGTGTCATTGGGGGGGATGTCATGTTATGTTGGGGAGGGGGGCGCATCGCATCGTGTCATGTCATGGGGGGGGGGGGAATTTTGGAGGGGGGGAGGGCGCGTCGCGACATGGTGTGGTGTGTGTTGAGGGGGGAAGGGGGGGGGATTTTGGAGGGGGGGCGTCACGTAATGGTGGGTGGGTGTGTGTGTTGAGGGAAGGGGGACACGTCGTGTCATGTCATGTCATGGGGGGGGGGGGGAGGGGGGAGGGGGAGGATGCCATGTTATGTTTGGGAGGGGGAGGGGGGCACGTCGCATCGTGTCCTGTCACGGGGTGGGGGGGGGATGTCATGTCATGTTGGGGAGGGGAAGGGGGCGCGGTGCATCGTGTCGTGTCATGGGGAGAGGGGGGGGATGCCATGTTATGTTGGGGAGGGGGTGGGGGGCGCATTGCATCATGTCATGTGGGGGGGGGGGGGGGGGGGGGGGGATGTCATGTTATGTTGGGGAGGGGGGCACGTCGCGTCGTGTCGTGGCATTGGGGGGGGGGATGTCATGTTATGTTGGCGAGGGGGAGGGGGGCGCGTCGCATCGTGTCGTGTCATGGAGGGGGGGGGATGTCATGTTATGTTGGGGAGGGGGAGGGGGCGCGGCGCATCGTGTCCTGTCATGGGGAGGGGGGAGATGTCATGTTATGTTGGGGAGGGGAAGGGGGGCGCATCGCGTCGTGTCGTGTCATGGGGGGGGGAGGGGGGCATGTCATGTTATGTTGGGGAGGGTGACGGGGGCGGGCGCATCGCATCACGTTGTGTTGTGTCATGGGGTGGGGGGCAGAGGGGGGGATGTCATGTTATGTTGGGGAGGTGGAGGTCCACCAACGACTTCTCCTGTGGATATGTGAGATATGCGGTCCGCCATGTAATGTTGCTTCCCTTTGCATACAACCACAGAGAAGTCAAACTCGAGAGGTAGAAGTAGTCATCGAGCAATGTGTCATGTAGCATAGGGTTTGTTAACAAGATAGCTTGATGTTCAACAAAGAAGATAAAAGGTGTAGCCAAAAGGTAATGCCAAAATTTCCTTACAACAAACACCATGGCTAACCATTTCCTCTCCATGGTGGAGTAGTTCATTTCAGTCTCCGTGAGTTGTTTGCTAGCAAAGCTCATTGGATAGTCTCAATTGTCGGTAGGTAGCGTCGTGGCACTCTCGGTTTTTAGCATGATCTTTGCGTCATCTTTCCTTCTCCTTTGCCTACGGCTCTTCTTTCTGATTGAGGTTGCATCTAAGTTGCTAGGTCCAAGTAGTGATATGTCAGCCTGTTTTGTTTGCTCATGGGTCATGACATGCAAGGGGATGGGTGTGTCCTCTCTGTTAAAAGTCTCAACTCCAAACAACCCCAATGGTACGTATGGCTCATTTGCCACACTAAAGGATGGATTTTGTCTAAGGCATTCGGCAAATAGGTGAGTGATTCCACACTTTGGGCATCTAAGATCGGCCTTTTCCTACTCCTATTTGGAGTAACGTGAGGAGATGTGTCTTGGTTGACCTCAATTCCAACCAGAAATGGGTTCTTGGGTCTGCCTCCTAAGCCTTTTCCTCTACCCCTTCCTAACACCATCACCAGTACATGTCTCTAATCCATAAGGATTGCATTGCCCTCTTCGTCATACAATACATAGGGATGCACGTAAGGCTCTTTGTTGTTTGGCTCCTCCACATAGTGGCATGGCACTCGGTGGATGGGTTATGTATGGTCCAAGTGGTCTAGGTATGCATGTGGGGTTTATCTCCATCCTAGGAATGGCCGTTTTGGCATCATTAGGTGCTAGAAGAGTCAATGAGTCTCCCCTCACGAAAATGTTTTGTGGCCTATTCGCTAGGTAAGGCTGTCCATATGGTTGTGACGAGTACGGGAGTCTCCTTGGTAGCTTGCAAAAAGCAATGTAGGGTATTGTGGCCAAACCTACCACAATTGGTGTAAGGTCGAGACCTTGGGTCCTAACACTCAACTGGTAGGTGGTTTTCGCCACAATATACACATTGGATGTGAGGGCATGTTGGTCATCTCATCATTTCTTGTAATTTGGCTAGCTCCATCTTCATCTCTGCTAGCTCTTGAATTGCGTCATTTCCCTTTCCCTTATCCTGAGTACTTGGGCTTGATTTTTTTCTTGACATTGAAACTCTCTCAATGTTTATAGCGTTAGTCTCCTCTTGTATCAAGCTCTTGGAGCTTCTCTCTTTGAGCTGGTGATCCACTCTAATCGCCTCATCAAAGACCCTAGCTAGCACATCGCCTTGAAAGCTTGAATTGCTTGCCAAGGCCTTGTAGAGTTCTTTACTTTGTATCCCATTGATGATGACTATGGAGACTGCTATTTTGATGGGTCACTCACTAGTTGGGATTCTCTTGAAGAGACTCTGCACATGGGTGATGTAGTCTCTGATGTCCTCCTTGTCTTTTTGCTTGATGTTCATCAACCACACTAGAAGGTTATCAGAGTACCTAAGCTCAGAGAATCTCTTAATGAAGATACTCTTGAGGTTGTTGAAGTCAGTTCACTCAGCAGTGTCTAGACTCATGTACCACGTTGTCCTACCCTTATTTCCTAAGCATAGATCAAAAGCTTGTGAGGGCTAAGTAAGATCGGTGAGGTTGTTGGCCTCGCAGACTTGCTTGAATTGCTCTAGAAGATGTATGGGTCATCGTTTGGTTGGTACTTGTCTAATGCTTAGCCACAATATGGATTCTTGATTGGCTCTTAGAGCCTTGGTTAACTCTTGAACCTGCAAGCAACAAGGTTTCCATTGCAACAGCACTTTGCTCTACTAATGAGTTGTCTAGTAGTCACTTCGTAAAAAGCTCGCTCAATGTGAGATCACCTTTTAGCACTCTTTCCCTTTCTATGTCAGGTCATGTCCTATTTCTGCTTTAGCACTCGCTAAATCTTGCACATTTCTATGTTTAGTCACAAGCTTCTGGCCTATTGTTCCTGATTGCAGGCCACTATGCCCTGCAAGGCTTCCCGTGATAGTCTCTTCTCCTCTTCGAGGTCCGTTATGATATCCTTGGATGTCCTACCATGGTGGTCTGTCCAGGTCTGTAGATCATAATTGGTGACTAGCTATAGGATTTTTGTCTGGAAACCACCTAGGTCAAGCTCTTTGCCACGTCCGTGGTTAGTGCTTGACTCTGCCATATTTTTGGTCTTATGCTCCACTAGGTTGTCAATGAGATTGATCAAGTTGGGTAGATCCACTCCTCCAATGGTGTTGGTCCTTGCAAATGCCTGACTCTTGTGTCGCATTGCCGCTTGGTCCTATACTTGGGATTCTCGATCATCGGACTACATCTCAGGGTCTTCTCCTACTAGTGGGTTTGTTTTGATTGCTAGGTCTGAGTGAGTTCCTTATTAAGTACAGATAGTCCTCAACTTACACTCACTTGGGGTGCGTGTGCGTGTTCTCTTTTGTATATCGTGCAAAATAAGGCTTTCAGCTTTTCTTAAGTGCACTTCAAGTGCTAGAAAACAACGTGGGTGCGAATACAAGTGACAATTGCAGCTCTCACACTTTCATCTATGTACTCAGCCAAATGGAGCTCTAGGCTCGATTCCTGCTGCTTCCTCTAGTCTCTAGGGTATGTGCCACGTTGTTCAACTTGCTCAAGGTCAAATGGGACCTATTGGTTAGCCTACAGCTCTAAGCGTGCCGAATATGCTGATATGAGTGTTAGCAATGTTCTTGTTTGTTTGGCTATGATTTCTAGGGTTAAATTTTCCTGTAAGGCTTTTGGTGCATTCTCCTATTGCCGGTTGTACTCTCTATCATCCCAAATGTGCTAGATCTGTAAGTTTTGATATGTCAAAATATGGTATGATTTTGGAGAGCCTGATTCTACAATCGTCGATTTTAGGAATCGGATATCCAATTTGATAGGTGTCTGATTTTGAATGGTCCGATTATGGAGTGTTCGATTCTCAAAATCTAACAGGGTATGTTTGATCAAATAGGATGGGTGTGGTCTAATTGCTAAAATTGGACAGGGTGGTCCGAGAGTCCAATTTTCAAAATCGAACGAGGTCAAAGGACTTGAGTGTCCAATCCTCAAGATCAGACGCATGGTAGTGGCACGATTGTTAGGGTGTCCAAGCCTGGCATAACGGAGTCCGATTGGATAGGTCAGATTGGTCCGAGTGTTGGTTGTCCGATTCTCAGAATCGAATGATTGTAGGGTGTTCGAGTGTCTGATTTTGGAAATTGGACCCCTATGGACTGTGTCTGATTCTATCGCCACACAAATGGGGGCAACAAAAATCACTTTGTGGCAATGATTTTTGGCCATGCTCACAAGCATGATTCTCCAAAATGCAAGGACAGATACACAAAAAAGTTTCTATATACCTGATCCAAGCAAAACTCCTGTGGCTGCTAATCGATTCATTGGAAGCTCCGAGTCTCTCTCTCTCTCTCTCTCTCTCTCTCTCTCTCTCTCTCTCTCTCTCTCTCTCTCTCTCTCTCTCTCTCTCTTTATTTCAAAAATTTAAAATGAGGTCTCCCTTTGCTTCCTAAGGTCTTAAACCCTTGTTGGACCCAACTTAATCTACCTAATCACTCCCTATGCGATTCTAACACTTCTAAGCAGTCTTTTTTTCCATTTTTTCCTTGTTTGTGCCCTGTTTGGGCATGTTTTACAGTAGAAACCCTAAATTTTTTTCCTTTGATTTATTGGTCCTATCCTACTCTAAGTGCAACAAAATCGAAAGCAAAACACTAAAATGGTTCCTCCTAATTGTCTAATCATAAAAAAACCAAAATACTTTCTTGTTGCAAAGATTAAAAAACCCAAAATCTCCTACCTATATCAAAATCCAGTTTAGGGATGAAACCCTACTTACTCGCTTGATTTGAGGTGCGCAAGTGCTCTAGCAAAATTCCGTTGGTCTCGGCAATGGAACTAAAATGTAGAGGCCACAACTGCCAAGACCCATGAACTGCTTATTGTTCAAGCATTTCAAGCGAACACCTATGGCTATATCTCACCTAGGTGATGTACCTTTGATCCTTCCGGGGTGTAGTGAGCTTACCTTGATGCCCAAACGAGTTTTCTCCTCCCTCAAGCACACTAGCAGCTACACGATTCTAGATGTGAGCTCAAGCATTCTCAAGCCTCCACCTCCAAGCTCCATCTACCATAGCCACGCGTGAGGCAAGAGAAGAGAAGAGAAGAGAATAAGAGAGGAGGTGATGGAGAGCTTCACCTCCAAGATCCCTCACCCTCACACACTCACTCTCTCACACTCTCACACTCCCTCTCTCAAGCGCACACAAGCAAGCAAGAAGAGAAGAAAGAAGAGAAGAAGATGAGTTCACTTTGCAACACACCAAAGAATGAGCTTCTCATTCACTTTTTGACTTTATATACAAAACCCTAAATTCCTTTTGGGCAGTCATCCCCTCAATTTGCACAGGAGGGAGCTTGGCTCTCTTTTACAAAAAGTTTTAGGGGTTTCTCGCATTTAAAAATGCACTTTTTCCTTTGCCTTATCTTTTGAGGCTGCCCTTGTGCTTTTGGCTGTTTCCCTTCCTACTTCTTCGGTTGTGTCTGATTTCCTTTTGGGCCGTCTCTTTTAGCTCCCGGCTTGTGTTTCTCCACTTTTTTTGTTTTTTCTTGTGCTGAGGTTAACAAATGCTTTTAGAGCCTTCCCCCGATTGTGGAAGGTGTCTTGCTTCGTTCAGGCTGCACTAAATTTGTTAGTTTCTCCTATCAGAATTTTGGTCTGATTTTGCAGTGTTAGATTCCCAAAATCAGACGTCAGATTTTCAACTATTTGATTTCCGTGCATCCGATTCAAACTTGTTTGATTCTGGCATGTGATTTTTCTGTGTTCGATTATTGTGTGTCCAATGTAAAATATTACACGGTGTAGCGAACAGAATCTGAGAAAGAGATAGAGAGAGTACACAACAGATAAGAGGAGAATCAGTAAATTCTTTAACTCCAAACAACTGATATAAAGATGGCTCTGTCCACCCGTGCGCTTCCACAGTGTGAAGCTTAGATGGCGATCTAGACAGAAGATAGGTGAAGGGCTTAAGGCTAGCTGGAAAAACAACTCTGACTCGGTGAAAGATGAGTGAGAGATTGCTGCGAAGGGGTTTAGCTTTTATAGCCTACGAAGGTCGTTAGCTCGGCCTGCTGACCAACCTACCATATGAGCCTCCACTAGTCGGCCAGGGAATATTCCCTTTACCATCGAGCCAGGGGCAGCGCCCCCGGACCCCCGCTAGGGGGGCCAGCGCCAGGGGCCACTTCCGCGGTCCCTAAACCCCACAATAGGGGCCCCTTTTAACTCCCTTACACCGCAACTCAATGCAATGGGCCTCGAGTTGCTACCAGCTTAACCACTCTGTCTAACCCAAAGATTAGACCCACAACAATCACCTTTTTGCCATCCGATCACATAGACCTCATCTGATATACAAGTCAGGACTCAACCAATGTTCGGGCTCACATTTGGCTTCTCCTCATAATGGGGGCCTTACAACTTTGAGCACCATGGATCATTGGTAGCACCTAATGAGGGTGGGGCATTGATCATATCTAACACCCCCCCTCAATGTCCACCCATAGGTGAACTATCTCCTCGGCCCAATGCCGAGTCTCTGAAGATGAACTTGAAGCAGATCCTTCGTAAGTGCTTTGGTGAAGATATTTGCTCCATTCTCCTCTGTTGGAGAGTAGACCATTTCCACTATCCCATCCTCCATCAAATCACGCACATAGTGATACTGGATCTCTATATGTTTGGTCCGTGCATGAAACACTAGATTTTTGGCAATGGCGATGCAACTCTGATTGTCACATCTCAGCACAGTTGGTTCTTCATCCTGCACTCCCATATGCCATAGAATCCTTCTCAACCATACGGCTTCACACGCAGTAAAACAAGCTACCTTGTACTCTGCTTCGGTAGAAGACAATGCCACTGTTGGTTGTTTCTTGCTAATCCAAGAGAAAATTCCTGAACCCAAAGAGAAACAATAACCAGAAACTGACTTCCTAGAATCAATGTCTCCTGCCCAATCTGAGTCACAGTTCCCCACAAGAGAAGTTCCAAAACTGTATGTGATACCATAGTCAAGAGTTTTCTTCAAGTATCTAAGCACCCACATCCCAGCCTTCCAATGACTCTCATGAGGTTTGTTTGAGAACCTGCTCAAAACACCAACAGCAAAACTGATATCTGGTCTGGTGTTGCACAAGTAGATTAGACTACCCACCAACCTCCTATACCTCCCAATGTCTGCTAGTGTTGATGTATCCTCTATGGATAACTTTGCATTCACCTCCATAGGTGTAGCTATCTCCTTGCACTCGGTCATGCCAAATGCCTTCAAGATCTCCCATGCGTACTTCTTCTGAGAGATGAAGATCTTTCCTGGCTCTTGCCAGACTTCAATCCCCAAACAATAGTGCAGCAAGCCTAAGTCTGTCATTTCAAACTCAGAACTCAAAGCCTTTCGAGTTTGGTTGATCATATCTTCATAGTCACCTGTAATAAGAAGGTCGTCCACATATAGGACAATCACTACAGACTTTTTACCATCCCTGTAAACATACAAGTTAGCATCTGAGGCACATCTTTTGAAGTTTAGGTTTAAAAAGAACCTATCTATCCGCTGGTACCATGCTCTGGGGGCTTGTTTCAACCCATACAATGCCTTCTTCAGCTTACACACTTTGTTCTCAGAATGGGGGGCCTCAAACCCTGGTGGCTGAGCCACATACACCTCCTCCTTGAGGTCACCATTTAAGAACGCTGACTTAACATCCATTTGGTACACTAGCCACTTCTTGTGGGCAGCCACTGCAAGAACCATGCGAATAGTGGTCATTCTGGCAGTTGGGGCAAATGACTCTTGAAAATCAAACCCTTCAACGTGTGAAAATCCTTGGGCAACTAGTCTAGCTTTGTACTTTTCTAAGGTACCATCAGCCTTGTACTTTACCTTCCAGATCCACTTGGTGCCAATAACCTTCCGCTTTGCTGGTTGATCCACCAGCTCCCAAGTGTCATTCTTCATTATGCTGTCATATTCCGCCTGCATAGCAGCCTTCCATGATGGATCTGCAAGTGCTTCTTCTAAGTCAGTTGGCTCCTTTACTTCTCTCATCATCTCAACCATCAAGGCCATATTGACTATGTGAGCAGAAGCCCTCCTTTGCCCCTCTATTCTCTGAGACCTCCTTGGTCCGTCTGCCTTCTCCTCAACAGATGCAGGCATAGGATTATTGTGGTCATAGAGCTGCTTCACCCAACACGGCAATGGCTTTTCTGGTGGGGTGATGTTAGGTTAGTGAACTTTTTCCTCATCATCTGAAGATGATGCTTCCTCCTCCTTATGGATAGGGATAGCTCTTGGGACAGGTTCATAGTGGACTACTTCTTCGCTTGATGATAAAGTGGAAGAACTTGCCTTCTCCTCCTCCACTGTATGTGGCTCCTCCTTGAAAACCACATCACGGCTCGCGATGATCTTCTTTGCCTCTTGGTCATATAATTTGTAAGTCTTCTGCTCATCACTATAACCCAAGAAGATACATTTTCTGCTTTTTGGTTGTAACTTGTTTCTCTTCTCATCTGGAACATGTGCATAACATTCACATCCAAAAATTCCGAAATGTGAGACAGATGGTTTCTTACCAGTGTAAGCCTCATGGGGTTTTTTTTCCTTGAGAGCCTTTGTGTAGCTCCGATTTAGAATGTAGACTACAGTATTAACAGCTTCAGCACAAAAATGGTTAGGCAATCCCTTGCCCTTTAGCATGCATCTTGCCATCTCCACAATGGTGCGATTCTTGCATTCCACAACACCGTTCTGCTGAGGTGTGTGAGGCATCGTCAATTGACGCTTGATCCCTTTGCTCTTGCAAAAGCCTTCAAACTCCTTTGAGTTGAACTCATCACCACCATCTGTTCTAAATTTCTTCACACTTTTTCCTGTTTCATTCTCAACAAGTTTTAGCCGATCTTTAAACTTACCAAAAGCTTAAGCCTTATCACGAAGGAAGTACACCCACATCTTCCTACTGTAGTCGTCGACAATCAACATAAACTAAGAAGATCCCCCCAAGGCCTGTGTAGGCATCTTACCACACAAGTCAGCATGCACCAACTCTAGAGGAGCCTGTGCTCTATTCTTGCTTTCTTGTGGAAATGCCTTTCTCTGTTGCTTGCCCATCATACAAGCTTCACATGGTTCCTTCAATTCAGTTATTGTAGGTAGGTGAGCAACCATACCTTGCTTTTGCATCTCCTTCAACACTACAAATCCAATGTGTCCAAACCTTTCATGCCATAGCTTACTTGTGCCCACTTCAGCAGTGGTTGTAAGAGCACTTAGCTCATACAGGTTGTTCCTTCTTTCTCCTTTTCCAACAATTGTGCCAGCACTATCAAGAATTTCTGCACATGACTTCTTGAACCTCACTTCATGACCAAGATCAGTTATTGCAGCAAACTGATAAGAGATTTCTCCTGATTTCTAGAACATACAACACATTTGAAAGCTTTTTGACTTCACCATTTGCAGCAACAAAAGAAATAGTACCTGTGCCCGCAGCAGGGCGTTTAGCATCATTTCCAACCGTCATAGTGATGGATTCTTGTAGAGGCTGTATAGAACTGTATAGACCTTTCTTGTTGGTCATGTGACGGGAGGCCCCACTATCCAACACCCATGAGTCAGTGGTAGATTCTTCTTGCGCTGAGGAGCACACTTCCTCAATGGTTGCCATGAATAATTCTAGCTCTGCTTCAGCCGTATTGGCTATCTCTTTCCCTTTTCTTTTAAGGGTACCATTCTTTTCATCTACCTTCTTGACACGACAATCTGGAATTGCATGTCCTTTCTTCTTGCAGTAGAAGCACTCTCCTTGAAACTTCTTGTTGCCGCCCTTCTTCTTTTTGTCACCATCATTTTTGGTGGAGGAAACACCTTTTCCTTTTGCATTGGTAGAGAATGCAGCATCTCCATTGTTGCTTCCTTCTCGGCTTTCAGCCTCAACTCCTCCTCCATTAATAATGCACAAAACTCCTCAAATGTCAAAGCTTGAGGTCTCACCTGAGTATTAAGGGCAGTTACTAGTCCATCAAACTTTTGTGGACAAATCCGAAGACACCTCCGAGCTAGCTCTTCTCTAGTCTTTTGTATCTCAGCGCCAGCCATATGGTCGCGCAGATTCTTAATCCGAGTGATGAATGCTTCAACCGTCTCTCTTTTAGCAAACTTCTCCGCTGCTAGTTGATTCTCCAAGTTTTGAATCCTTGTTTGGTTTCGTGTTTCATACTGACTCCTTAGTACATTCCAAGCCTCTAACGCTTTGGTTGTATGCTGAATCAAAGTCAGAACATTGTCAGAACAGCTTGTAACTAAGGCACACAATGCATCTGCATTCCTTCGTTTCCAAGCTCGTAGAAGATCTGCATTCGGAGGAATCATCACACCAGGATTTGATGGGTCGGGGGTAGGCTGTGGTTCTGCGTCAGTCCCCAGCACAGTCTCCAAAAGCTCATAAGAATCAAGGATAGTTGTAATTTTGAACTTCCACAAGGTGTAGTTTGTACCATCTAACTTGCCTTCGCTGAAGGTTGGTGGACGAATCCTCAATGTTTGAATAGCCGGTACAGCAACACCACCTCCTGCACCACTTCCGAAAGTCGACATAGTTTCTCTTTGCTGTTGAAGCCTTTGCCTCTTGCACACTCTCTGATCTCTAGAGCCCTCTGGGCTCTGATACCATGTAAAATATTACACGGTGCAGCGAACAGAAACTGAGAAAGAGATAGAGAGAGTACACAATAGATAAGAGGAGAATCAATAAATTCTTTAACTCCAAACAACTGATACAAAGATGGCTCTGTCCACCCGTGCGCTTCCACAGTGTGAAGCTTAGATGGCGATCTAGACAGAAGATAGGTGAAGAGCTTAAGGCTAGCTGGAATAACAACTCTGGCTGGGTGAAAGATGAGTGAGAGATTGCTGCGAAGGGGTTTAGCTTTTATAGCCCGCAAAGGTCGTTAGGTCGGCCTACTGACCGACCTACCATATGAGCCTCCACTAGTCAGCCAAGGAATATTCCGTTTACCATCGGGCCGGGGGCACTACCCCTGGACCCCCGCCAGGGGGGCCGCTGGCCCCCCTGGGACCCCCCAGCCAGGGGCCACTTCCGCGGTCCCCTAACCCCACAATAGGGGCCCCTTTTAACTCCCTTACATTGCAACTCAATGCCATCTAACCCAAATATTAGACCCACAATAGTCACATGTTTGCCATCCGGCCACATAGACCTCATCTGATATAAAAGTCAGGACTCAACCAATGTCCAGGCTCACATTTGGCTTCTCCTCATAATGGGGGCCTTACAACTTTGAGCACCATGGATCATTGGTAGCACCTAATGAGGGTGGGGCATTGATCATATCTAACATCCAAGTGGCCGATGGCTGAGCATCCGAGTTCGATTTTGGAGGTGTTCAATTGTGATGCGTTTGATCGTACAAATCGGACAAGGTGAACATTCGATCAGATGGTTCAATTTTTGAGACCGGATGAGTACCGTCTGATCAGACATGTCGAGAAAGTCCAAACATCCAATTGTCCAAATCTGGGAATCAAACCTTGCGAGCTGTGTCAAATTCTAGAAGCACACAAATAACAAAGAGGAAAAATTGACTCAAGGTGACAATTTTGGTCACACCAACATGCAAGGAGATGCAAAATATAGGAATGGATATGATAGCAAGGTTTCTATATACCTAGTATGCGCAAAAAACTCATGTGGAAGCTAATCGATTCATCCAAAGTTAAAGGTCTCGCTCTCTCTCTCTCTCTCTCAAGCTCTCACTCTCACTCTGTTGAAGGTGAAAATGAGCTTCCCCCTTGCCCCTCTGGGGTCTTAAACCCTTCTACTCATGCTCAACCTCCTTGATCACTCCCCTTGTTGTATTAGCACATTTAAGTGCTCTTTTTCCCCATTTTTTTCCATGTTTGTGCCCTGTTTGGCCCTATTTTATAGTGGCAAACCTAAAGCGATTTGCTTCAATTACTTGATATTATCCTACTTTAAATGCAACAAAAATCAAAACCAAAATATTGAAATGATTTATCCTACTTTCCTACTCATCAAAACCCAAAATACTTACTTGTTTTGAAGATTTCAATCCCCAAATCTCCTACCTACATCAAGCACTAGTTTTTGGGAGTGAAGCCCTACTCTGACGCTTGATTTGAGGTGCCCAAGTGCTCAAGCTTTAATTCGTTGTCTCGAAAATGGAACCAAAATGTAATGGGGACTCACGCTCATCCACTAAGACCCATGGATCACTTATTACTTCAAGTGTTTCAAGTGAGCACAAATGGCTATCTCTCACCTAGCCAACGTACCTTCGATCCTCCTACCTTGATGCTTGAATGAGTAGTCTCCTCCCACAACCAAACTGATAGCTCCACGATTTGAGATGTGAGCTCAAGCAACCTCAAGCCTCCACCTCCAAGCTCCATCCTCCATACCCATGCACAAGACATGAGAAGAGAAGAGAAGAGAAGAAGAAGAGAGAAGATAATGGAGAGATTTGTTAACTGAAGCATACGAAGAAGCGAAAAAGTAAAAAAGCATAAGTCAGGACCTAAAAAAGGCCTCCCAAAAGGAAATCAGACACAATGGAAGAAGCAGGAAAGGAAACAACCGAAAGTGCATGGGCAGTCTCAAAATCTAAGGCAAAGGCAAAAGTGCACTTTTAAATGCAAGGTGCCCCTAAAACTTGTTGTAAAAGAGTGTCAAGCTCCCTCCTGTGCAAACTATAAAGGTAGATGGGCGATAAGAGAAGCTAGGAAGATAGGAGGACAATGAGAAAGGCTTCCTTATGTATGCAAACTGTAAAGGTAGATGGCCGGTATGAGAAGCTAACAAGATAGGAGGACAATGTAAAAAAGGAAATAAGGGGATCACCACCCAAAAGGGATTTAGGGTTTTGTATATAAAGTTGAAAAGTGAATGAGGAGCTCATTCTTTGGTATGTGGCAAAGTGAACTCATCTTCTTCTCTTCTCTTCTCTTCTTTCTTGCTTGTGTGTGCTTTTGAGGGAGGGAGTGTGAGAGTGTGAGGGAGTGAGTGTGTGAGGGTAAGGGATCAAGGATAAGAAGCTCTCCATCATCGCCTCTCTTATTCTCTTCTCTAGTCTTACACGCGGCTATGAAGGATGGAGCTTGAAGTTGAAGGCTTGAGGTTGCTTGAGCTCACATATCAAATCATGGAGCTACTGGTGTGCTTGAGGGAGGAGGCAACTCGTTTGGGCATCAATGTAAGCTCACTACACCTCGTAGGATTGAAGGTGCATCGGTTAGGTGAGAGATAGCCATAGATGTTCACTTGAAACACTTGAACAATAACTAGACCGTGGGTCTTGGTGGTTAAGCATTCGCCTCTACATTTTGGTTTCATTTGCTGGGACCAACGGATTCAAGCTTGAGCACTTGTGCACCTCCAATCGAGCAACAAAGTAAGGATTTCATCCCCGAATCGAAGCTTGAGATAGGTAGGAGGTTTTGGGTTTTTAATCTTGACAACAAGTAAGTATTTTGGTTTTTTTATGATTAGGCAAGTAGGAGGAATCACTCTAGTATTTTGCTTTTGATTTTTGTTGCATTTAGAGTAGGTTGGGACCAAGAAATCGAAGGAAAAAACTTTAGGGTTTCTGCTATTAAATAGGCCCAAACAGGTCACAAATAGGGAGAAAATGGGAAAAAAGAGTGCTTGGAGGTGTTAGAATCGCACGGGGAGTGATAGGGTAGATTAAGGCTGAGTCGAGACCCTGGGAGTCAAGGGAAACCTCATTTTCAGGTTTTGCAAGAGAGAGAGAGAAAGAGAGAGAGAGAGAGAGAGAGAGAGAGAGAGAGAGAGAGAGAGAGAGAGAGAGAGAGAGAGAGAGAGAGAGAGAGAGAGAGCTTGTGCAACACTTGGTGCTTCCAGTGAATTGATGGAAGGCCACATGAGTTTTTTGCTTGGACTAGGTGTGTAGAAACCTTTTTGTGCATCTAACCTTGGATTCTAGTGAATCTTGCTAGCGTGCATGGCCAAAAATCATTGGCACGAAGAAATTTTCATTGCTGCTGGTTACGTGCTAGCAAAATCGGACATGATCTATATATAGGTGTTCGATTCCTAGACTCGGACACTCGGATGCCCTACACCCATTCGATTCTGAGAATTAAATGGCCAACGCACTCGGAACAACTTGACCAGTTTGATCAGACCCAATAAATTGGACTCGGACCACTCGGACTTGGACATCTGATCTGTCGATCATACCAACCCAAATATCTGACGTCTGATTTTGATAATCAGACTCCTAGAATCGGATTTCCGGAATTGGATGCATGAAATTTGGACCAAATCATACTCCGACCACCAGAATTGGATGCGGACTCTCGGACCACACTGTATGATTTTAAAAATCAGACACACTCAAATCGGACAAACCCGACCTTAGACAAACCATGTCGTCTGATTCCCAAAATTGGACATCCCATAATTGGACCATTCAAAATCAAACATCTATCAAATCAAACATTTGATTCTTCGTGAAATCAGACACTGCAAAATTGGACCAGATTTTAACACACCAAAATTGACAAATTTAGTGCATCTGGAATGACAGAGAGCACAATCCGCAACAAGAGAATTCACCACAAGCCTTACAAGAAAATCTAACCCCAGAAGTTGTAGCCGAACGACCAGGCACAGTGCTGACACTCACATTAGCATATTTGACACACTTAGAGCCGTAGGCTACCCAACAATAGACCCCATTTGACCTTTAGCAAGTTGACTAACATTGCACATACCTTAGAGACCGATGGAAGCAGCTAGGAATCGAGCCTAGAGCCCCATTAGGCCGAGTACATAGACAAGAGTGCAAAAGCTACAATTGTCACTCTATATTTGCAGTCACATTTTTTTCCAACACTTGAAGTGCACTTAAGAAAAGTTGAAAGCTTGATTTGGCATGGTGCATGAAAGAGAGCATACACGAACACACACACATTGAGTGAGTTTAAGTTGAGGATTGTTGTAAATAATAAGGAACTCACTCAGGCATAACCATCAAAATTAACCCACTAGTAGGAGAGGACCATGAAACGTAGTTGCGTGATCGAGAACCCCAAGAGTAGGACCAAGCAAGAATCGACACCATTGGAGGAGTGAATCTGTCTCACTTGATCAATCTCATTGACAACCTGGTGGAGCACGAGACCGTGAACATGGTAGAGTCAAGCACTAACAATAGGCGTGGCAAAGAGCTTGACCTAGGTGGTTTCCCTAGAGAAATCTAGCGGCTAATTTCCAATTACGATCTATAGACCTGGATAGACCACCATGGTAGGATGTCTGAGGATATCATGGCGGGCCTTAAGAGGAGAGGAGCAGCATGGGAAGCTTTGCAAGGCATAGTGGCCTACAATCAGGAACAACAAGCTAGAAGCTCGTGACAAAACATAAAAATGCACGAGATTTAGCCCTAGCAAGTAGAAATAGGAAAGGCCCTGACGTAGAGAGGGAAAGAGCGCTGGAAGGCAATCTCACGTTGAGCGAGCTTCTTATAAAGCAACTACTAGACAACTCATTAGCAGAGCAGAGCGTTGCTACAATGGTAACCTCATTGCTTGTAGGTTTAGGAGTTAACTAGGGCTTTAAGAGCCAATCAAGAATCCCTATCATGGCTAAGTAACTAGACAAGTACCAGCCCCAAACGATGACCGATATAGCTTCGTAGAGTAGTTCAAGCAAGTCTGCGAGGCTAATGGCCTCATTAATCTTACTTTGCACTCACAAGCTTTCGGTCTATCCTTAGGAGATAAGGGTAGGACCTGGTACACGAGTGTAGACGCTCCTAAGAGGACTGCTAACTTCAACAACCTCAAGATTCTCTTCATTAAGAGATTGTCTAAGCATGGGTACTTCGATAACCTTCTAGTGTGGCTAATGAAAGTCAAGTAGAAAGACAAGGAGTACATCAGAGATAGGGGCATTATAGGCATCGGAGGCCTCTCCATCTCCATCACAACAAGTTGAGTCTATTATCATTCATTGTTCATACAGATAGCCTACGTAGAATGTATGTGTTTCTCATTTTCCTACTACACCAATAGGCCCATGTAGATGGGCCAGGCCTTATGGAGTAGTTCATTTTATGTAAACTATTCTCTTACATCTTTGGAGTTAACAAGTTCATAAGCATGCTACTATTGATGAGGCTCTTACACAAGATTTATGGCATCATGCTATGTAGGAGGAGCTTGATTCCATTAAGTGTATTAGACTTGGGAGTTGGTTCTACATCCACAAAAGAGGAAGGTGATAGGTTTAAAGTGGGTTTGTAAAACCAAATATTTGGCCAATGGAACCTTGGGCACAAGCTTGTTTTCAAGGGATTTGCACAAAGGGCATGTTTAGACTATTTGAAGACATTTGCACCTATAGATTGCATGTGTCCTATTTGGGATATTTTGGATCTTGTAGTTGATCATCGTTGGCCATTTTATCAAATGGATGTCAAGTCTATCTTCTTAAATGGAATCTTAGAGGATGATGTTTTTGTTGATCATCCTCGTAGTTGTCATGTGCAGGGGAAGAAGGATCACATTTACCGGTTATAGAAGGTCCTCTATGGCATGAAGCAAGCTCTCCATGCTCATAAGCAATGGATTGATCAGTTCTTTCTACAAAGTGCTTTACATTGTTATGATCATGATCCTAACCTTTACTACAAGGTTGAGGTTGACATGTCTACTTTGGTCATCTTATATGTGGATGTCTTGATTATTACAAGGATTGACTCACAGATGGTGAATTGGATACATGAGATTTTGTAATAGAGTTTGACATGATGGACCTTGGGATCCTACACTTCTTCATTGATCTTGAGATTTATCAATTGACACACAATATTCTTATTTTCTAGCATAGATATATCTCTGAGCTTATTTCAAAGTTTGGTATGGATGCTTGTAAGCCCATTTCATGCCCCATGGACCCCAAGTGTCTAAGAGGTGACTATCAGCAATCCACTTCCAATTGCTACTTGGTACATGTATCTTGTTATATCATTGATTTGGCTCATCCTTACTAGATTTGACACCTCTTTTATGGTGGCATTATTGTCTTCTTTTATGAATATTCCTACTCAAGCTCATTGGAGAGCTAATTTTTATGTGTTGTGCTATTTACAAGGGACTCAATGCTACGAGAACATGTAGATTCAGATTGGATAGGTGATGGATTGTAGATGCTTCACTATAGGTTTTTCTTTCTCCCTTGGATTAGAGTAGTAAGAAGTATCCTACAATGGTCTTATCCTCTATGGAGGCTAAGTATTGAGCACTTTGTTCTACTGCTCAAGAGGCATTTTGGCTCTATCAATTGTTGGTAGAGTTTGTCTTTCCATAGATAGGACCAACATAGCTACACATGGATAACAAAAGTACCCTAGCTTTGGCAAAGAACCATATGTTTCTTGCTTCGATGAAGAAAATAGAGGTTTAGTACCTTTTTTTTCAAAAAGAATCTTGGATATTGAGTTAGTGATGGCCTACTGTCCCACAGAGTACAATGTAGTAGATCTATTCATGAAGCCTTTACCTTAGACTTCTATGGTTCATCACATGAGGCACTTGGGTCTTTAGACAGTCCTAAGATCTAAGAGGAGGTGTTAGCCTACCCTTTTTTCAATCAATCATCTCCTAGTTGTGAGCTTCACTAGAGTTTAAGGGAGACATTGAAGGTCTGACTATTCTAGAGCATTCAATTAGTTTGTATTTCTTTTTCAAAGAGCGTCAAGTGTGGTCGCATGGTGTAGTGGGTAGTTTCCAGCTTCTTTCATGAGAAGCTAGCCTAGATATCAATGATTTGAGTAGGGTGGCCTATTTCACAAATTGCATTAGTATTTTTTCATACCACGTAGCTAGTCTACTTGGATGATTGCATTCTTTTTCTTCATAATAGCTAGTTGGCTAATTTCAACCATTTATGGCTATTCATGTATGCCGCCTAACCCTTACACACTTTGACATTCATTTTCATCTTCACCTCTAGTGCTACCATCATCATCAGCCTAATTTAATGCCCTCATTGATGTTTTAGGCAATGTGAAGGGATGGACTAATAAGTCTACATTTACTTCATATTTGATGTAGATTTCTATTCTCTTTATACTTTTGTCTCTTCATATTTTTGTTTCTCTTCCATTGCACGCTTACAAACTGAATCCATTGAAATGATAGTCTTGGATAAAAATGATATCATTCTAAGCCTCATCATATCCAAGAATGGGATTGTAACTAACAAATCAAAGATTCAAGTTAACTTGGAGTTTTTCCCGCTCTTGAAAATGTCAATAGAGTACAATGCTCAATCTCAAAGAATAGGATAGAGTGATCAATGTGGAACATTGTTCCTATGCCTGATAATAGGCTAAATTGGACAAAAAGTAGAGTCCATTAATGATCTAATTGGAGGTAAGGTTTTCACATCCAAAGCGACTCTTGCTAGAATAACTATACTACTTCCCTTTTCTAACCAACAAGCTAGGGCTAGGATGAAAGCACTACTCAAACATGAAATTTCCATTGTGTTTGTTTTTCTCTTTCATTGCACTCTTTTACAGCAGAATCCATTGAAATGTTAGTTTTGGATAGACATGACATCATTTTAGGTCACATCATATCCAAGAATGGGATGTCAACTAGCACATTGAATATTTGAGTTATCTTGGTAGAAAATGCCAAACAAGTACAATGCTTCATCAAACACACTAGTTATTATAGACACTTTGTGCTCGTCTATGCAACTATTGCAAGACCATTGTACAAGCTCTTAGAAAATTGGGTGCGGACTAATGTGTGCCAACAAGCTTACAAATCATTGAAAAAGGATCTAACTAATGCATCCATTTTATCAGCCCTTGATTAGAAAATAACATTCCATGTGCATATCAATGCATCAAAAATCACCATTGGAATAGTGCTTTGCCAACTAGGAGAACATAACATGGATTTTCCTATGAGCTTTGCTAGTTGGCAACTCAAAAAATTGACATGAACTACTTAACCATAGAACATGAGGGACTTAGCATTATGTGCATAGTCAATACATTTTGGCACTACCTCATTGCCACTCCTTTCACTTTCTTTGTGGAACATCAAGCTTTGTTGTATAAGTCATGTGCCATAGGATGCATTGCAAGATGACTACTACTACTATTAGAGTTTGACTTCAATATTATTGTGAGAATGGGCAAACAACACTACATTGTGGACCATATGTGACAAGTGCGGTAACAACAATGAGGAGCGACGTTAATCTTCTTGATTCATAGTTGTTCATTTTACAATAGGAGACATATTTTCAAATCAAACCTACCTTACTGTTGAGATAATGAATTATAAACATACTCAAGAACAAACTCCCCCATTAGAGAAGGCTTGACTTGCATGCTTGCTCATTAAAACAAGGGCCTATCAATAGTTGATCTCAAGATAGTTGCTCATTAAAACAAGGCCCTATCAATAGTTGATCTCAAGATAGTTTCTCATTAAAACAAGGCCCTATCAATAGTTGATCTCAAGATAGTTGTGCAAACTAGGATAAATAGATTGTTGAGATACTACATATATGAGCATGAGCTTGAAGACATATTGCAAGGGACACATGCAAGAATAGATAATGCCACCATCATGGACAAAATATTTTGCAAACTCAACTTTAGTGGCCAATAGTATTCAAGGACATAGCATGATTTGTAAAACATTGCAATAAATAATAGTGCACGAAAGTGCCCATCAAGAAGGATAAATGGAGCTAGTGCTAGTTTTGGCCCATTAATTGTCTGAGAAATGGGAAATCGACTTCATGGGACCCATCAACCCTATAACACAAAGTTTTCAAGCAAGGTACATCATATTTGCCATGGGATTGCATGTCCAAATGGGGTTGAGGCATGAGCTAGAAAAAGAAAGATGCAAGGACGATAGTCAAATTCCTATGGGAACAAGTGATATCTAGATTTTGGTATCCAAAGATATTGCACTTCAATGCCTATCATTGCTTAGTATCTAGGCTATAAATAGATATACTCATCTATTATCAATTGAATATCAAGCCTTGTAGTATATACATAAATGAAGCATCCAACATCTTGCTAATAGAGAAAGACATTAAAGCAATCTTGATTGTTGATCATTCACAGGAACTCAACACCTTATTATTCACAAGTGAATGGTTAGGTTGATTCTACAAATAAAAGCCTAGTCAACATATTGACAAAGATAGTATTAGGATCACATTATTTGGACTAGAATAACAAGTTGATGCTAGCTTTATGAACGTATCAAATCATACATATAAAATTACCATATGAACGTATCAAATCATACATATAAAATTACCACAAGAAGACAAGCCTCTTTCAAGTTGATCTATCTCATTCATGCTATCATCCTCATAGGTAATTCGGAAGGAAACATGGCCTAGAGGATCGAGCAACTTACGAAATTAGAGCCACTAATTGAAACCCACTGACATTGAGCCACTCATGCATTCATCATAGAGAAAGCCTACATGAAGGTTTGGTTCAAAAACACGTGCAATAGAGATTGTTTGATAAGGGAGACTTGATTCTTCTCTACTTACTCAAAGGACACAATGACAAATTAAATTTTAGACAATTAGGACCCTATCTTATCTATGTTATCAATTGAATAAAAAATGTGGCATTGAAAACCCTCAATGGAAAAGGGCATTATGGCCACTTTAATGATAACCACATTAGGAAATATTTCCCCTTGGACATCCTTGACAAGAAATGTCCATTGAACCCTTCAATAATATTGTTAACCGATAGCAACACTGGTGAACACCCCAAAGAAAGAATTTCACTTGGATAACAAAGAAGAGTTGGAAGTACTACTAGCCTATCTATGCCTTAAAATCGTTGCTTCAAAGGAAGTCCTAGTCAATGATCTTATTGATGAAGGATCAAACTTCAATACATTGTTATTGTTGGATTTAGCATTGTAGGAATGCAATTACAAAGCTTAGAGAAGAATAATAATCCTGAAAGAGACTCAAAGTGTATTGCAAGGTAACAATGGAGAATAGTTATAAGGCTAATTATGGGAAAGAAGTGCCCCAATGGTCCTAAGTGTGTTCACACACACATAACTACCAAAATATAGTAACAAATATCCCCTGGGACCGATGCGCTGAATGAGAGTTGGCACTGATGTATAAGAAAGTGCCATACCAATGGGCTAGATCAATCCATAAAGGAGAGCAAGCCCAAAGATTTGTGGAAAGCTTTGAACTTCTCATCTGGCAAAGATTTTGTGAAAAGATCTATAAGATCATCCTATGTTGGCACATAGGCCAAGATGATCTCTCATACAAAGAGTCTCTCCCTGACATAATGATAGTGCACCTTAATGTGCTTAGTACGTGCATGGAACAATAGATTCCATGCAATTTCTAATGTGCTCTAACTACAAGTGAACACAATGCTAGCAATGTCCAACACCCAAATCAACCCAAAGATGTCTGAGCTAAAAATATTTAACCATATTAAAAAAGCTACATTGTATTGAACTTCACAATGTTAGATATGATCAATGCCCCACCCTCATTAGGTGCTACCAATGATCCATGGTGCTCAAAGTTGTAAGGCCCCCATTATGAGGAGAAGCCAAATGTGAGCCCGGACATTGGTTGAGTCCTGACTTGTATATCAGATGAGGTCTATGTGACCGGATGGCAAAAAGGTGACTGTTGTGGGTCTAATCTTTGGGTTAGACGGAGTGGTTAAGCTGGTAGCAACTCGAGGCACATTGCATTGAGTTGCGTGGTAAGGGAGTTAAAAGGGGCCCCTATTGTGGGGTCCGGGGGCCGCGAAAGCGGCCCCTGGCTGGGGGGTCCCAGGGGGGCCAGCGGCCCCCCTGGCGGGGGTCCGGGGGCAGCGCCCCCGGCCCGATGGTAAAGGGAATATTCCCTGGAATATTCCCTGGCCGACTAGTGGAGGCTCATATGGTAGGTCGGTCAGCAGGCCGACCTAACGACCTTCGCGGGCTATAAAAGCTAAACCCCTTCGCAGCCATCTTACACTCATCTTTCACCCAGACAGAGTTGTTGTTCCAGCTAGCCTTAAGCTCTTCACCTATCTTCTGTCTAGATCGCCATCTAAGCTTCACACAGTGGAAGCGCACGGGTGGACAGAGCCATCTTTGTATCAGTTGTTTGGAGTTAAAGAATTTTACTGATTCTTCTCTTATCTGTTGTGTACTCTCTATCTCTTTCTCAGATTCTGTTCGCTGCGCCGTGTAATATTTTACATGGTATCAGAGCCCAGGGGGCTCTAGAGATCGGAGAGCGTGCAAGAGGCAAAGGCTTCAACAGCAAAGAGAAACGATGTCGACTCCGGGAAGCAGTTCTGGCGCATCAGGAAGCGGTGCAGGAGGTGGTGCTGCTGTACCGGCTATTCAAACACTGAGGATTCGTCCACCAACCTTCAGCGAAGGCAAGTTAGATGGTACAAACTACACCTTGTGGAAGTTCAAAATTACAACTATCCTTGATTCTTATGAGCTTCTGGAGACTGTGCTGGGGACTGACGCAGAACCACAGCCTACCCCCGACCCATCAAATCCTAGTGTGATGATTCCTCCGAATGCAGATCTTCTACGAGCTTGGAAACGAAGGAATGCAGATGCATTGTGTGCCTTAGTTACAAGCTGTTCTGACAGTGTTTTGACTCTGATTCAGCATACAACCAAAGCGTCAGAGGCTTGGAATGTACTAAGGAGTCAGTATGAAACACGAAACCAAACAAGGATTCAAAACTTGGAGAATCAACTAGCAGCGGAGAAGTTTGCTGAAGGAGAGACGGTTGAAGCATTCATCACTCGGATTAAGAATCTGCGCGACCAGATGGCTGGCGCTGGGATACAAAAGACTAGCGAAGAGCTAGCTCGGAGGTGTCTTCGGATTTGTCCACAAAAGTTTGATGGACTAGTAACTGCCCTTAATACTCAGGTGAGACCTCAAGCTTTGACTTTTGAGGAGTTTTGTGCATTATTAATGGAGGAGGAGTTGAGGCTGAAAGCCCGAGAAGGAAGCAACAATGGAGATGCTGCATTCTCTGCCAATGCAAAAGGCAAAGGTGTTTCCTCCACCAAAAATGATGGTGACAAAAAGAAAAAGGGCGGCAAGAAGAAGTTTCAAGGAGAGTGCTTCTACTGTAAGAAGAAAGGACATGCAATTGCAGATTGTCGTGTCAAGAAGGCAGATGAAAAGAATGGTACCCTTAAAACTAAAGGGAAAGAGACAGCCAATACGGCTGAAGCAGAGTTGGAATTATTCATGGCGACCATTGAGGAAGTGTGCTCCTCGGCGCAAGAAGAATCTACCACTGACTCTTGGGTGTTGGATAGTGGGGCCTCCCGTCACATGACCAACAAGAAAGGTCTATACAGTTCTATGCAGCCTCTACAAGAATCCATCACTGTGACGGTTGGAAATGATGCTAAATGCCCTGCTGTGGGCACAGGTACTATTTCTTTTGTTGCTGCAAATGGTGAAGTCAAAAAGCTTTCAAATGTGTTGTATGTTCCCGAAATCAGGAGAAATCTCTTATCAGTTGCTGCCATAACTGATCTTGGTCATGAAGTGAGGTTCAAGAAGACAGGTGCAGAAATTATTGATAGTGCTGGCACAATTGTTGGCAAAGGAGAAAGAAGGAACAACCTGTATGAGCTAAGTGCTCTTACAGCCACCGCTGGAGTGGGCACAAGTAAGCTTTGGCATGAAAGGTTTGGACACATCGGATTTGCAGTATTGAAGGAGATGCAAAAGCAAGGTATGGTTGCTCACCTACCTACAATAACTGAATTGAAGGAACCATGTGAAGCTTGTATGATGGGCAAGCAACAGAGAAAGGCATTTCCACAAGAAAGCAAGAATAGAGCACATGCTCCTCTAGAGTTGGTGCATGCTGACTTGTGTGGTAAGATGCCTACACAGGCCTTGGGGGGATCTTCTTATTTTATGTTGATTGTCGATGACTACAGTAGGAAGATGTGGGTGTACTTCCTTCGTGATAAGGCTCAAGCTTTTGGTAAGTTTAAAGAATGGCTAATACTTGTTGAGAATGAAACAGGAAAAAGTGTGAAGAAATTTAGAACAGATGGTGGTGGTGAGTTCAACTCAAAGGAGTTTGAAGGCTTTTGCAAGAGCAAAGGGATCAAGCGTCAATTGACGACGCCTCACACACCTCAGCAGAATGGTGTTGTGGAACGCAGGAATCGTACCATTGTGGAGATGGCAAGATGCATGCTAAAGGGCAAGGGATTGCCTAACCATTTTTGGGCTGAAGCTGTTAATACTGCAGTCTACATTCTAAATCGGAGCTACACAAAGGCTCTCAAGGGAAAAACACCTCATGAGGCTTACACTGGTAAGAAACCATCTGTTTCACATTTCAGAATTTTTGGATGTGAATGTTATGCACATGTTCCAGATGAGAAGAGAAACAAGTTACAACCAAAAAGCAGAAAATGTATCTTCTTGGGTTATAGTGATGAGCAGAAGGCTTACAAGTTATATGACCAAGAGGCAAAGAAGATCATCGCGAGCCGTGATGTGGTGTTCAAGGAGGAGCCGCATACAGTGGAGGAGGAGAAGGCAAGGTCTTCCACTTTATCATCAAGCGAAGAAGTAGTCCACTATGAACCTGTCCCGAGAGCTATCCCTATCCTTAAGGAGGAGGAAGCATCATCTTCAGATGATGAGGAAAAAGTTCACCAACCTGACATCACCCCACCGGAAAAGCCATTGCCGCGCTGGGTGAAGCAGCTCTATGACCACAATAATCCTATGCCTGCATCTGTTGAGGAGAAGGCAGACGGACCAAGGAGGTCTCAGAGAATAGAGGAGCAAAGGAGGGCTTCTGCTCACATAGTCAACATGGCCTTGATGGTTGAGATTATGAGAGAAGTAAAGGAGCCAACTGACTTAGAAGAAGCACTTGCAGATCCATCATGGAAGGCTGCTATGCAGGCGGAGTATGACAGCATAATGAGGAATGACACTTGGGAGCTAGTGGATCGGCCAGCAAAGCGGAAGATTATTGGCACCAAGTGGATCTGGAAGGTAAAGTACAAGGCTGATGGTACCTTAGAAAAGTACAAAGCTAGACTGGTTGCCCAAGGATTTTCACAAGTTGAAGGGTTTGATTTTCAAGAGTCATTTGCCCCAACTGCCAGAATGACCACTATTCGCACGGTACTTGCAGTGGCTGCCCACAAGAAGTGGCCAGTGTACCAAATGGATGTTAAGTCAGCGTTCTTAAATGGTGACCTCAAGGAGGAGGTGTACGTGGCTCAGCCACCAGGGTTTGAGGCCCCCCATTCTGAGAACAAAGTGTGTAAACTGAAGAAGGCATTGTATGGGCTGAAACAAGCCCCCAGAGCATGGTACCAGCGGATAGATAGGTTCTTTTTAAACCTAAACTTCAAAAGATGTGCCTCAGATGCTAACTTGTATGTTTACAGGGATGGTAAAAAGTCTGTAGTGATTGTCCTATATGTGGACGACCTTCTTATTACAGGTGACTATGAAGATATGATCAACCAAACTCGAAAGGCTTTGAGTTTTGAGTTTGAAATGACAGACTTGGGCTTGCTGCACTATTGTTTGGGGATTGAAGTCTGGCAAGAGCCAGGAAAGATCTTCATCTCTCAGAAGAAGTATGCATGGGAGATCTTGAAGGCATTTGGCATGACCGAGTGCAAGGAGATAGCTACACCTATGGAGGTGAATGTAAAGTTATCCGTTGAGGATACATCAGCACTAGCAGACATTGGGAGGTATAGGAGGTTGGTCGGCAGTCTAATCTACTTGTGTAACACCAGACCAGATATCAGTTTTGCTGTTGGTGTTTTGAGCAGGTTCTCAAACAAACCTCATGAGAGTCATTGGAAGGCTGGGATGCGGGTGCTCAGATACTTGAAGAAAACTCTTGACTATGGTATCACATACAGTTTCGGAACTTCTCTTGTGGGGAACTGTGACTCAGATTGGGCAGGAGACATTGATTCCAGGAAGTCAGTTTCTGGTTATTGTTTCTCTTTGGGTTCAGGAATTTTCTCTTGGATTAGTAAGAAGCAACCAACAGTGGCATTGTCTTCTACCGAAGCAGAGTACAAGGCAGCTTGTTTTGCTGCATGTGAGGCCGTATGGTTGAGAAGGATTCTATGGCATATGGGAGTGCAGGATGAAGAACCAACTGTGCTGAGATGTGACAATCAGAGTTGCATCGCCATTGCCAAAAATCCAGTGTTTCATGCACGCACCAAACATATAGAGATCCAGTATCACTATGTGCGTGATTTGATGGAGGATGGGATAGTGGAATTGGTCTACTGTCCAACAGAGGAGAATGGAGCAGATATCTTCACCAAAGCACTTACGAAGGATCTGCTTCAAGTTCATCTTCAGAGACTCGGCATTGGGCCGAGGAGATAGTTCACCTATAGGTGGACATTGAGGGGGGGTGTTAGATATGATCAATGCCCCACCCTCATTAGGTGCTACCAATGATCCATGGTGCTCAAAGTTGTAAGGCCCCCATTATGAGGAGAAGCCAAATGTGAGCCCGGACATTGGTTGAGTCCTGACTTGTATATCAGATGAGGTCTATGTGACCGGATGGCAAAAAGGTGACTGTTGTGGGTCTAATCTTTGGGTTAGACGGAGTGGTTAAGCTGGTAGCAACTCGAGGCACATTGCATTGAGTTGCGTGGTAAGGGAGTTAAAAGGGGCCCCTATTGTGGGGTCCGGGGGCCGCGGAAGCGGCCCCTGGCTGGGGGGTCCCAGGGGGGCCAGCGGCCCCCCTGGCGGGGGTCCGGGGGCAGCGCCCCCGGCCCGATGGTAAAGGGAATATTCCCTGGAATATTCCCTGGCCGACTAGTGGAGGCTCATATGGTAGGTCGGTCAGCAGGCCGACCTAACGACCTTCGCGGGCTATAAAAGCTAAACCCCTTCGCAGCCATCTTACACTCATCTTTCACCCAGACAGAGTTGTTGTTCCAGCTAGCCTTAAGCTCTTCACCTATCTTCTGTCTAGATCGCCATCTAAGCTTCACACAGTGGAAGCGCACGGGTGGACAGAGCCATCTTTGTATCAGTTGTTTGGAGTTAAAGAATTTTACTGATTCTTCTCTTATCTGTTGTGTACTCTCTATCTCTTTCTCAGATTCTGTTCGCTGCGCCGTGTAATATTTTACACACAATATGCATGAGTTTCCAAGCATGAAGAAAAAAGTGCTTGTGGATACATGAGTATTAAAATAAACCAACTTGGTTAGAATCTAAAAATACATGTAACTCTAGCAGTAATTCTCCCCCCTTGTTGGGATAAAATAGTCCAAGGTACTGAATACTACTCAAGTAGCAAAAAATCTACCTTCATTGCTTGCCAATGCTTAGTGCCTAGGCTACACATAAACCTCCTCATTTGTGAGATTGCAAACTCAGTAGTAGGCCTTGTAATGCAACATAAATCAAGCATCCAATAGTCAACAAAGGAAGACATCAAAACTATCTTTGGTATAATGAAGACTCAATTTCAAACCTATCTCCATAGAAGTCGCAATAGGCTTGTAGTCTTCAAGATCAAATCTCTACCATAATGTCTCAACATACTATGTTTGACACAAACCAATAATTCCATCACATTACTTAAATTGAATGCCTAAATACTAATGCAATTGGCCTAAATCCAACATCTCAAAAGCTGAATTTAACTCAATCTTAAATTTAGCAATATATGTCTCATTAGGACCAATGAGTAGCATGTCATCAACATAAACTACAATGATCAGAGACATATCACCCTCATATCTAACATATAATGTGCTCTCAACCGGACTAATCTAAAAACCATTTATAGTGAAGTATGCATGTATCTTCTCATACCAAGCCCGAGGTGCTTACTTCACACCATACAAAGCCTTTTTCAATCTACACATGTTGTTTTCTTACCCCTACTACACAAAACCACAAGACTAATGAAAAACATATACTTCTTCATCTAAATCACCATTCATAAATGTAGTTTTGATGTCTCAATGATTTGCATTCCAACCATTATGAGCTAGTACTAATGAGAAAATGCTATGAATAGTTGTCATACAAAAAGTGGGACCAAAACATCCCATCAAAATTAATGCTCCTATACATTGGTATTTTATTTCCCCCTCAATCAGAATGGAGGATGCCCACTTTACATTTTGACAAATTTTTAGCCATGCTAACGAAGTGCTTGAAGCATAGAAACACTTTGGACTTAGCTTTTAAACCATATACCCATGCATGCCTAGAGTAGTCATCAATGAAAGTCACAAAGTATAGGTAGTTGCAAAAATATGTTTTTTGCATTGGATTAGATACATCATTGTGTAAAGCTACAATTTGTGAACAGCTCTTACTAAAAAGAATAGTTGCATTGGACTATATGTATCACTATGTGTACAAGCTATAATTTGTGAACAACTCTCACTAAACCATCTTTTGGGAATGAAGCACATTGCATTTTAACCAACATATAACCTTCACAAGTGTGTCTTCCATGTGCCTCAAGAGTAGGCAATGAAGACACCATATTAGATTTCTATAGATGTAGCAAACTAGAAAAATTTAGATGACCAAAATGTGCATGCCAAAGTTTTACATTTGAAACCACGTGAAAATTTGCAATAGCATATGTCATGTCTTTCATACAATTTTCCATGGTTATTGAGCTTCTAGAGCCCATGACATAATGAGCCATATACAATAATCATATCACCACAAGAGAGATCATGAGCTGCACATCTAAACAGAAATGTGAGAAGTGAACAAATTACATAGAGAAGTAATATACTTGATGGCATCACTAGCAAAGTACCATATGTCTGAATCCACAATAGATATGTGAGAAGTGGACAAATTATGCAAAGAAGTACTATACTTCATGGCATCACTATCAAAGTACCATATGTTTGAATCCACAATAGACATGTGAAAAGTCAATAAATTAAGCAAAGAAGAAATATGCTTCATGGCATCACTATCAAAGTACCATAAGTTTGAATCCACAACAAACATGTGAGAATCATGTAAAGAAGGGTCACAACTACATTGTGCAATAAATTTCCATCTTGTATCCCATAAAGCATTTGTAGACTCTAACTTCAAAGGAAAGACTTTTGTAATAGCCATACCAGTATCTTTCTTCTTAGCCTCTTTAAGAAATCATCAAATGACAAAGATTTTGGATTTCCTTTTAGCATCAAATAGAGCACAAATACAAAACTCTAATAGGAATTAGGAAGACCATTGAGAACAATCTACAAAAATGAACTATTTGGAAAAATCTCATTTGCAACAATTAATTGCTCCTTAAGATCTTTTGATCATTTTCAAAAAACTATGCATGGAGTCACCTTCATCCACATGTTTACTTTCTAACTGCTCATGTAACTAAGTAACACAAACCTCATTTATTCCTTGATACAAATGTGCAAGAGTATCCCAATCATCCTTATAGCTGTCTTAAATGATTGAATATGTGGGACCATGGTATATTTAACAAATAATGCAATCAAAGCATGAGCCTCTACATATTTGGAACCATAAGGAATCTACTCAAGACTAGGTGGTGGTCGTGCTCTAGCATCACTTGGAGTAGAACCTAAACCTACAATATCCTCAATGTGTCCTATTTCTATTGCTTTTGTTGCAATTGCAACTTTTGAAGCACCACCAGGACGTCTTTCAATTCCATATATAATGTTCTAAATCCCCTTTGCAACCAATACATGAATCATCATATAGGCCCTTAGCAGATAGTTAATTCCATCCAACTTACTCTCAATAGCCAAAATAGGGAATATGTCAATGTTTCTAGCCATGGCCATTGATTGTACTTGATGCAAAAGCTACCTATATGGAGGAAAACATGCATAAAACCAACCTATGCTATGTAGCATAATATAAAGAAGATTATAAGGGATCTTACCTATAGATATGAATGATGTTGAAACTCTACACAAAGTAGTGAAATAGCTTGCATCATACTAGTAGTAGTGCAAACAAAGGCCAAAAAAAGTCCAAATAAAGAATTGAGATTTTTCAAAGTATGAACACTCATCAAATCTCGAGGAAATCAAGGAAAAGTGTTGATGACTCTTCCCAAGAGATTGAAGCGTGCTTTGATACCAATTGTTGAATTTAGGATTGCAAGAATGCAAGTATATAGCTTGGAAAATAAGAAGAAGTTTGAGAGAGTACAACTCAAAGTGTATTGAGAGGTGTCAATGGAGTAGAGTTACAAGACTAAGTATGCATTAAAAGTAAATAAACATAGATACAATGCCAAGGGAAAAAAGTACCTCGGTGGTCATAACTACGTTTACAAACATCACTACCAAAATATAGTAATAGTTGCACAAATTTTGGGATCAACTCAATTAGCCCCATTGGTACACTTATGACGCAAAGCTAAATCCATACAAAGGCTTACCTTATTTTGTATTGGATAAGTGCAAACTGATGGTGGTGACCATTGAAATTAAGAGCATCCCAATGCTTATTATTCTTCTTCCTAACTAAGATAATGTGGAACGAGATAGTATACTAAGATAACCTTTTTAATTCAAAATACAAGGCCAAGTTGACTATATCATCAACATATCCATTAGGGAAGTTTTGAGGTCTCGAAATAACCTCGTAAGAAATCCTAGACAGAGAAAATATTTGGGTAAAAATTTCATTTTCTAATTTTTAAAATTTTATTACTGATAAATAAACTTATCGACACAACCAACACAGTTTTACAGCCCACAACGCATGTGTTAAGATATGAAAAAAGTTAAAATCTTAATCTTTGGTCGGATGGAAAGGTCGGATGGAAAGTTATATCTCAAAGATCCCATTGAAAATAACACACCTTCTTTTTAACAAGCTCTTCATTGATAAGGTTATAATGATATTTTGGGATATATGCTCAATCTTATTGTAGAGAAAGACATCCTAAGATTGGAAAATCACTTATTAACAAAACATAGAGACGAGTTGTTGTAGAAACTATAGGATTGCCAACATAAGAGTTGTTCATTGGAGAAACATATCAAAGAATATTAGCAAAAAAAAACTATTTTGGTTCTTTGAAACCAATAAAGAACTCTCAAAAACATTTAAAATCTCAAACAAGTAGAAGTTGATTGCACTAGAAGAATTCAAGCAACAAGGGGAAGTTGATTATACTAGAATAAATCAAGCAACAAGGTACCCTTTCTTACTTGAGAAATATTCAATATGGCTTTGTTTAGAATTATATTTTATTTGAAATATTTATTTTTTAAAACTTATTTTTTGAGCAAATATATAATTTAAGGTAGTTTTAGATGTTGCTTTAGCTACAATGCTCACATTTGTACACTTCAAGCACTTTGTAAACTGATTGAAAATCTTTTTCATATTTATATATGGTTTTCTTAAAAGCTTAAGCCCTTATTAGCTAAAAAGGATGCTAATATTAAGGAAGTTTTATCTTCAATTGGTTTGCATGGAGATAATGTTTTCATTGAACTAATCCTCAGAAATCTAAGGATGGAAATTGTGTCCCAAAAAAACCATATATTGATGGAGTTAAGGTTAAAGGGTTCTTAGGGTTTCAGAAAAAACATCAAGAAAAATATTTTTAATAGTAATAAAACTATATGGCTTGGAATAGAAAGGGTAATAATGGATACGATTGAAATAAAAAACTAAAGTTTGGGAACATTAGAGAAAATATTCTTTAGTAGTGATCAACTATATTGCAAGGTGGTGATCTCAAAGACTTAAAAGACCAATTATAACTTTTCAAAAAGGCCATGATAGAAGCCTATGATAATCAACACTTCACCACTATATAATAAGAAGCCTAAATTGTTATGTATCTTTACTAACTAACTCATATATAATTTTCAATTAGCTTTTTTGTTGGTTAACTATGAAGCATATTTTATACAACCATGCCCCCTATTTCATTGACCAATATGTCAAGGTATATACAAGACATACAAGACATGGAAGTAAAAGAGTCAAAATAGTGAATAGCTTATTGGAGGTTTTTAAATGTCTTATAGAAAAATTTGGCACAAACGCGAGCTTAAAAAGGCAACCCTTGACTTCTTGACAACTCTTAATTTGAATTTGTTGTAGAGGAGTCTTTAGCCTTGGATAAGCCTCAAATCTTTTGCACTTCTTGCATGGAAGAGCAAGTAGGATCCTATAACTCCAAATATCTTACTCTAGATCCATTGTAATCAAGCATATAGCCAAACACTCTTATGACCTTGCTTCTCCACCAAAATTATATTTTCCTCTCCTCTATTGAAATTTTGAGATCTAATCACTTAAAAATGATTTCTTAAGGCCGTTATTAGTAAACTTAGAGAGTTAGACAATCTATTGTAATAAATTGAAATAGTTTGATTGTTTAGGCTTCCAATATAGTGGCCAAGACCTTGGCTTTTTCCAAGCTTGAGTGGCCTAGAGCCATTGACTAGTTGTCAAGGTCTTAATCTTCAATCTATGTAACAATAAAAAGGTTTTCATTGTCAATGGATAAAAACCTTAAAATCCCTTATCTAGAATGCGTAACAAGGCTTACATATTATGCCTAACAAAGAATCCCAAACTCTCTTGCATACCTTGGAGTTTCAATATTTGTCAAAACAAGGCTCTCATCATAAAGAATTATTGAGTTCTTTGGATTCTTCTTCGATAGAGACTTAGCTTTTTCATCATATCCTATGTTTTTAATGCCAAGTCTTTTTTGGACCTTTGAGAAATCTTTTGTGAGAAACCCCTTCTTTCCATAGTCCACAATCATATCAAGATATGAATGTAAAGTTATAAAGCTATATTTAAAATTTTCCCCTCCACATCAAGATCTATTAGTGAGCATGGGTCATAGGAAGTCATAATCCTCATCATTGTAGCCACACCTTGCAAGGATAGCCAAGAAATAATATTCTCTAAGATTGAAAAGATTTTGAATATCATTGAGCAATACATATCTTGTTCTATTTAAAAGGGGTTAGAAGGAGTGAGAGAGAAGAGCATAAGTAGAAGTAAGAACAAGAGCTATGGAGTTTTGAACAAGAGAGAGCAAGACCAATGTGTGAGAACTTCCAACAATCACAACATGTGGTATGCCTTTTCTTTTATTATTATATTATAGTAAAATACATAAAAAATAAAAATAAAAGTGATAGATAGTTGCCACGTGTAATGTACATGTGTGCAAGCATCGAGTACAAGGTAAATACATGTGGATAGGCACATTCGACCTTTAACCCCCAATAACCTCCCACTTAAAGGTGAATGTGTTGAAGTGAGAGAAAACTATAATATGTGTATATATGTACAAGTGGATGAGGGAAGACAGAACATCATCCTATGCCCATCAACTTCCTAAGAAAGGTATAACATTCCATTAGAAGACTTTTAATGAGCAGTCAATTGTATGAGGAAGTGATAATGCATCTCAACATGCTTGCTCTTCACATGAAAGTACAGATTGCGTACCCACTAGATGGCATTCAAAGAATTAGAATGCAATGTAGAAGTCATAGAAGTAATACTAAGGTTTACAAGCCACTAGATGCCCTACCCATAGGGTCTTTTTGTTGCAAGCCTCAATGGCTACAATGTACTCAACCTAGATGTAGTGTCTATCATGGTATATATTAAAATGTCCGCTATGTATGCATATGAAATCTTGGCCATCTCATCATCTAATTATAGACAAACTACGTAACTGACCTTCACATGAGAAGGGGTGGTACTAATGGATTTATCACCTTACATAAGGAACCATTGAAGTATCATTTTAATGTATTCTTGCGAGATTCTTGCACAAGTAGAGGAGTCCCTTAGACTAATTTCATGTAATACGCATACCGAGTATATAATATCATCTCAAAGCTCCACTTGAGTTTAGTCTTTAAAATATCCATATCGTATGAGCACTCCTAACAATCAACATATCATCAATGCGGAGTACCAAAATAATAAGGCTACCATTATGAGTCTTTTTTGTTAGAGAAATAGATCTGTAGCACTATGGGAATAAGATTGTGAATACATAAAGGCATCAAACTTATGATATCATTCCTCCCTAGTTGCCTACTTAAGTCCTTAAAGAATCTATCTCAACTTGCACACTAGGTATTCCCTACCCTTTTTCCCAAAGCCCTTTGGATGTTGCATATAAATGTTCTCATGCACGTCCCCATGTAGAAAAGCCATCTTAAGATCCATTTAATATAAGACAAGAACTATACAACCAAGGACAAAACCAAGTAAAGGGTAGTCATTTTGACCACAAGAGAAAAGATCTCACCAAACTTAACTCCATTTTCCTATTTAAAATCCTTTACAACCAAATAGGCCTTATAGGCTAGCTTAGCGAGCCCAAGGGTGCTCTTCAACTTATACATCCACTTGCAATATATGTTTTCCACTAGATAGGGAAACCAAATTTCATGAATGGTTTTCTTGTGCAATGAGTCAAACTCAAATTATATAGCCCTCTCCGAAGAAGAGCTATTATCTCTACACATAACCTCGTCAAAAGTAAGGGACTCATCAGAATCTATCACCATGACATAATCCATAGAGGGCTTATAATGATCAAGAGGAATGAGGCTCTAGTAGAGCCTCACAAATTTGACTGTGGAGCCTATATATCATGTCCTCTTTGTCCAACATTAGTATGACCCTAGAAAATAAGTGGATCCTAGGCCACTAGTGCATCAACAACAACTGCAAGCTATCTAACTGGGATTGGGTGTATAATGACATGAGGCTTGTCTTGAAAGATCACCCTGATCACCTTAATCATCTACTTAGGTTGCTTATAGCTCTTATCCTCATGGAACACAACCTCATGGCTATGGATAAATTTCCTAGCTTGTAGATCCCAAAGATGATAGTCCATCTCACATGCATCACTATATCTAAGAAAGATGCATTTGACATACTTTGGATCTAACTTGTTGCATTTGTCTTTGGGAATATGGTAGAATACCTTACATCCAAAGAATCTCATGTGTGTATATGAAGAAGGTTTACCAAACCATTCTTTCTTTGCAACTCTACCACCAAGAGCAGTGAGTACATGGAGATATGTTAATCAAATGAGCTACAATAGAAACTACCTTGGCCCAAAACATACGGGGTAAGCTTGCATGACTAAGCATACTACAGACCCTCTCTTGAATGGTCCTATTCATATACTCGATAACACCATTCTCAACATCATTCAAGGGTAGGGTATAAGGAGCAATCAAACAACTTATGTTTAATGTCCCCATTAATGTAGGACTACTCGAAAGCACATGATACATACTCACCTCCATTATTTGATCTTAGGAATTTTATTCTATGTCCAAATTGGTTCTCAGCCAAACCAAAAAAGTGTTAAAAATTTGCTAAAACATTTAATTTATGCTTTATGGGATAGTCCTAAACTTTATGTGAAAAATCATCAATGAATGTAATGAAATACTTGGTACCCTAAACAACATATGGGGCCACATGAATTAGAATGAACAAGAGCCAATGACTCAGCCATGCATGTGGAGTCAACTTCTTATGAGTATTATAAGTCTACTTTTCATATAAGCAATGATCAAAAGAATCAAATCAAGAATAGTATAGGGGTGGAAAATACTACAAACAAGTCAAAATTTTCACTCTTTTAAGTGGCATGTGCCCAAGATGGCAATGCCACAAAGATATATGAAGGAAGACTTATGGTACTTTAGTCCTATGTCCTTGCTGCATGCAATAATGGCATCTAAGTAAAAACTTAGGATCACGAGATTTACTATGAGCCTATCCACACAAGATTTAGGCTTAGACTTATTTTAGTGTGGATCTCTACCATGACGGTCATTACTACCTCTAGCATCATGCTGGCCTCAAATAGTGAGAGCATGAGAGGTGTGGGTTGCATCAACATTCTTTTTGTTAATATCTTTAGTGAGTAAAGCTCCCTCTACATATGAGCATTTAAAGCCACCCTCAAGAGCATAGATCTAATACTATTATCAAAGATAATATTATGTAATGTAAATTGGTTGCAAATAGAATGGAACTCATTCAAATGAGTAGATATAGAATTTTGTTCCTTCATACAAAGATCCATAAGCTTCTTGAGCTAGTACAACTCTAAAGCAGGGCTCTACTTATTACAAAGGTCACATATCTTTTTCCATAGCTACCTTACACTGCTAGTAGTGTCAATGACATTAAAATAGAATTGCTTAGATAAAGACCAAATAAACATGGACTTACATAGCTCATAAAGTTCCTCCTAATAATTAATATCAAAGTCTTTTGGCTTAATGCATCGGCTTTTCAATGGCTTAATCTTCTTCTTTTGGACCAAGATTTGCAAAAAATGTGTCTTCTAGTAGTTAAAATTATTGCAATCCAACTTGTCAATGTTAAAGATAGTAGTGTTACAGAAGCACCTTCCATAATGACTGCACAATAAAGAGAATATGGCCTTCTATAGTTTCAACAAAATAGTCCCCAAGCTGAGCCAAAAGTCTATGCAAAAGGAGGAGTACAAAGCAATAATGTATACTATTGTCCACAAAACAAAAGCAACTTTGCTTGAAATAAGTGTCTAGCCTCAATAAAATAGCTCAAAGATGAAGTATAATGGTGATGTCTATAAATTTGCATTAAATAGAACTCAACTATATGCAAATGTCCAAAAACAAAATGCTTCCACTACCAAGAAACTTTAGATAACAATCTGACTTACAATGTCACTAGCAAAGACCAACAAAGAGCATACAACTCCAAGTATCAAATATTGCCAGAGGACTAGAAAAGTGTTATATACATATATGCATCCCAAACCAAGGGGAAACAAAGTACATGAGCAAATTGCACACAAGAGATCTCCAAGCAACATAGAGATCTACCAAGCTTCAACCAACTCATTGCTCATTAAATAGTGAAACTCAATACACAACAAATCGTATATCTTTACTTGACAACCCATTTGATAGGAGGAAATATCGGGTAGATAAAATACCAAATGAAAATCATCCCACAGTGTGATTAGTAACTACAAAGATAGCGTCTACATAAACCATTAAGTATATATGAGAGACTTCCATAGTCTCTAAAATCCAAGCTCTGGAATGAAATCTTAAAGTTCTCCCACACACTGGAAGAAAAGCAAAGTATTTTAGAGCAAAGTAATGCAATCTATACATTGGAATTCATTCTAAGTGTCATTCTTCTAGCTTGAGGTTCCACTTGCCTTGGATGCACACCTCCACATGTGGCACAAACCTTGGAAACTCTTATGCACATACTGTGATGTGCATATTTGGAGACATTATTCCCAATTAAACAAGCAAGATCTCTCCCTTCCTTGCATTATGTTGTTCGGTGAACAAGAGCCCTCCAATTGGTGCATGTCTCATCTACCATGAACCCTCAAAGATCACTGCTTGGGTGGTGACACTTCTCCATCACTTCATTCAACTTTGACCAAAATAAAACTTGTGCATCAATATCCTCTTCCTTCATCTCACATGTTGCCACAATCATCAACTCTTGTGCACTACAAAATCATAGTTCTAAATTGAAGTTTGAGGAGCACTATGTTTGTTATGTTCATGTTGTGATGACAAAATAGGGTAGGAGAAAGTACCTTGGATCATACACATCTACTGCCATGGTGGTTCAATCATTAATACGATGTGCATGGTTGAAGGATATTTGATGTGCACACGACATTTCACCATCTTGCAAATATAGTTGTAGACTTAAAAAATTTCATCAATTATTAGATTGCTGAAAGTTTTGAGTGTTGAATGGTACAATCTTGGAAGGAATAGCTAGAATGTGTAATGAGGCAATATACATCTATACTTTACCAAGACTTTTTAGCAATTCTAAGGGTTATTGTAAGCGTAATCAAATAAGGATGAGAGAGAACAAGAGAAAGAGAGAGAGAGAGAGGAATGCACAAGTGAAGCAATTTGTATATGTGGTTTCACTCATATGTGCATGATTGCTTCACTTGTGCATTCCTTACATCCAAAGAATCTCATGTGTGTATATGAAGAAGGTTTACCAAACCATTCTTTCTTTGCAACTCTACCACCAAGAGCAGTGAGTACATGGAGATATGTTAATCAAATGAGCTACAATAGAAACTACCTTGGCCCAAAACATACGGGGTAAGCTTGCATGACTAAGCATACTACAGACCCTCTCTTGAATGGTCCTATTCATATACTCGATAACACCATTCTCAACATCATTCAAGGGTAGGGTATAAGGAGCAATCAAACAACTTATGTTTAATGTCCCCATTAATGTAGGACTACTCGAAAGCACATGATACATACTCACCTCCATTATTTGATCTTAGGAATTTTATTCTATGTCCAAATTGGTTCTCAGCCAAACCAAAAAAGTGTTAAAAATTTGCTAAAACATTTAATTTATGCTTTATGGGATAGTCCTAAACTTTATGTGAAAAATCATCAATGAATGTAATGAAATACTTGGTACCCTAAACAACATATGGGGCCACATGAATTAGAATGAACAAGAGCCAATGACTCAGCCATGCATGTGGAGTCAACTTCTTATGAGTATTATAAGTCTACTTTTCATATAAGCAATGATCAAAAGAATCAAATCAAGAATAGTATAGGGGTGGAAAATACTACAAACAAGTCAAAATTTTCACTCTTTTAAGTGGCATGTGCCCAAGATGGCAATGCCACAAAGATATATGAAGGAAGACTTATGGTACTTTAGTCCTATGTCCTTGCTGCATGCAATAATGGCATCTAAGTAAAAACTTAGGATCACGAGATTTACTATGAGCCTATCCACACAAGATTTAGGCTTAGACTTATTTTAGTGTGGATCTCTACCATGACGGTCATTACTACCTCTAGCATCATGCTGGCCTCAAATAGTGAGAGCATGAGAGGTGTGGGTTGCATCAACATTCTTTTTGTTAATATCTTTAGTGAGTAAAGCTCCCTCTACATATGAGCATTTAAAGCCACCCTCAAGAGCATAGATCTAATACTATTATCAAAGATAATATTATGTAATGTAAATTGGTTGCAAATAGAATGGAACTCATTCAAATGAGTAGATATAGAATTTTGTTCCTTCATACAAAGATCCATAAGCTTCTTGAGCTAGTACAACTCTAAAGCAGGGCTCTACTTATTACAAAGGTCACATATCTTTTTCCATAGCTACCTTACACTGCTAGTAGTGTCAATGACATTAAAATAGAATTGCTTAGATAAAGACCAAATAAACATGGACTTACATAGCTCATAAAGTTCCTCCTAATAATTAATATCAAAGTCTTTTGGCTTAATGCATCGGCTTTTCAATGGCTTAATCTTCTTCTTTTGGACCAAGATTTGCAAAAAATGTGTCTTCTAGTAGTTAAAATTATTGCAATCCAACTTGTCAATGTTAAAGATAGTAGTGTTACAGAAGCACCTTCCATAATGACTGCACAATAAAGAGAATATGGCCTTCTATAGTTTCAACAAAATAGTCCCCAAGCTGAGCCAAAAGTCTATGCAAAAGGAGGAGTACAAAGCAATAATGTATACTATTGTCCACAAAACAAAAGCAACTTTGCTTGAAATAAGTGTCTAGCCTCAATAAAATAGCTCAAAGATGAAGTATAATGGTGATGTCTATAAATTTGCATTAAATAGAACTCAACTATATGCAAATGTCCAAAAACAAAATGCTTCCACTACCAAGAAACTTTAGATAACAATCTGACTTACAATGTCACTAGCAAAGACCAACAAAGAGCATACAACTCCAAGTATCAAATATTGCCAGAGGACTAGAAAAGTGTTATATACATATATGCATCCCAAACCAAGGGGAAACAAAGTACATGAGCAAATTGCACACAAGAGATCTCCAAGCAACATAGAGATCTACCAAGCTTCAACCAACTCATTGCTCATTAAATAGTGAAACTCAATACACAACAAATCGTATATCTTTACTTGACAACCCATTTGATAGGAGGAAATATCGGGTAGATAAAATACCAAATGAAAATCATCCCACAGTGTGATTAGTAACTACAAAGATAGCGTCTACATAAACCATTAAGTATATATGAGAGACTTCCATAGTCTCTAAAATCCAAGCTCTGGAATGAAATCTTAAAGTTCTCCCACACACTGGAAGAAAAGCAAAGTATTTGAGAGCAAAGTAATGCAATCTATACATTGGAATTCATTCTAAGTGTCATTCTTCTAGCTTGAGGTTCCACTTGCCTTGGATGCACACCTCCACATGTGGCACAAACCTTGGAAACTCTTATGCACATACTGTGATGTGCATATTTGGAGACATTATTCCCAATTAAACAAGCAAGATCTCTCCCTTCCTTGCATTATGTTGTTCGGTGAACAAGAGCCCTCCAATTGGTGCATGTCTCATCTACCATGAACCCTCAAAGATCACTGCTTGGGTGGTGACACTTCTCCATCACTTCATTCAACTTTGACCAAAATAAAACTTGTGCATCAATATCCTCTTCCTTCATCTCACATGTTGCCACAATCATCAACTCTTGTGCACTACAAAATCATAGTTCTAAATTGAAGTTTGAGGAGCACTATGTTTGTTATGTTCATGTTGTGATGACAAAATAGGGTAGGAGAAAGTACCTTGGATCATACACATCTACTGCCATGGTGGTTCAATCATTAATACGATGTGCATGGTTGAAGGATATTTGATGTGCACACGACATTTCACCATCTTGCAAATATAGTTGTAGACTTAAAAAATTTCATCAATTATTAGATTGCTGAAAGTTTTGAGTGTTGAATGGTACAATCTTGGAAGGAATAGCTAGAATGTGTAATGAGGCAATATACATCTATACTTTACCAAGACTTTTTAGCAATTCTAAGGGTTATTGTAAGCGTAATCAAATAAGGATGAGAGAGAACAAGAGAAAGAGAGAGAGAGAGAGGAATGCACAAGTGAAGCAATTTGTATATGTGGTTTCACTCATATGTGCATGATTGCTTCACTTGTGCATTCCTTACATCCAAAGAATCTCATGTGTGTATATGAAGAAGGTTTACCAAACCATTCTTTCTTTGCAACTCTACCACCAAGAGCAGTGAGTACATGGAGATATGTTAATCAAATGAGCTACAATAGAAACTACCTTGGCCCAAAACATACGGGGTAAGCTTGCATGACTAAGCATACTACAGACCCTCTCTTGAATGGTCCTATTCATATACTCGATAACACCATTCTCAACATCATTCAAGGGTAGGGTATAAGGAGCAATCAAACAACTTATGTTTAATGTCCCCATTAATGTAGGACTACTCGAAAGCACATGATACATACTCACCTCCATTATTTGATCTTAGGAATTTTATTCTATGTCCAAATTGGTTCTCAGCCAAACCAAAAAAGTGTTAAAAATTTGCTAAAACATTTAATTTATGCTTTATGGGATAGTCCTAAACTTTATGTGAAAAATCATCAATGAATGTAATGAAATACTTGGTACCCTAAACAACATATGGGGCCACATGAATTAGAATGAACAAGAGCCAATGACTCAGCCATGCATGTGGAGTCAACTTCTTATGAGTATTATAAGTCTACTTTTCATATAAGCAATGATCAAAAGAATCAAATCAAGAATAGTATAGGGGTGGAAAATACTACAAACAAGTCAAAATTTTCACTCTTTTAAGTGGCATGTGCCCAAGATGGCAATGCCACAAAGATATATGAAGGAAGACTTATGGTACTTTAGTCCTATGTCCTTGCTGCATGCAATAATGGCATCTAAGTAAAAACTTAGGATCACGAGATTTACTATGAGCCTATCCACACAAGATTTAGGCTTAGACTTATTTTAGTGTGGATCTCTACCATGACGGTCATTACTACCTCTAGCATCATGCTGGCCTCAAATAGTGAGAGCATGAGAGGTGTGGGTTGCATCAACATTCTTTTTGTTAATATCTTTAGTGAGTAAAGCTCCCTCTACATATGAGCATTTAAAGCCACCCTCAAGAGCATAGATCTAATACTATTATCAAAGATAATATTATGTAATGTAAATTGGTTGCAAATAGAATGGAACTCATTCAAATGAGTAGATATAGAATTTTGTTCCTTCATACAAAGATCCATAAGCTTCTTGAGCTAGTACAACTCTAAAGCAGGGCTCTACTTATTACAAAGGTCACATATCTTTTTCCATAGCTACCTTACACTGCTAGTAGTGTCAATGACATTAAAATAGAATTGCTTAGATAAAGACCAAATAAACATGGACTTACATAGCTCATAAAGTTCCTCCTAATAATTAATATCAAAGTCTTTTGGCTTAATGCATCGGCTTTTCAATGGCTTAATCTTCTTCTTTTGGACCAAGATTTGCAAAAAATGTGTCTTCTAGTAGTTAAAATTATTGCAATCCAACTTGTCAATGTTAAAGATAGTAGTGTTACAGAAGCACCTTCCATAATGACTGCACAATAAAGAGAATATGGCCTTCTATAGTTTCAACAAAATAGTCCCCAAGCTGAGCCAAAAGTCTATGCAAAAGGAGGAGTACAAAGCAATAATGTATACTATTGTCCACAAAACAAAAGCAACTTTGCTTGAAATAAGTGTCTAGCCTCAATAAAATAGCTCAAAGATGAAGTATAATGGTGATGTCTATAAATTTGCATTAAATAGAACTCAACTATATGCAAATGTCCAAAAACAAAATGCTTCCACTACCAAGAAACTTTAGATAACAATCTGACTTACAATGTCACTAGCAAAGACCAACAAAGAGCATACAACTCCAAGTATCAAATATTGCCAGAGGACTAGAAAAGTGTTATATACATATATGCATCCCAAACCAAGGGGAAACAAAGTACATGAGCAAATTGCACACAAGAGATCTCCAAGCAACATAGAGATCTACCAAGCTTCAACCAACTCATTGCTCATTAAATAGTGAAACTCAATACACAACAAATCGTATATCTTTACTTGACAACCCATTTGATAGGAGGAAATATCGGGTAGATAAAATACCAAATGAAAATCATCCCACAGTGTGATTAGTAACTACAAAGATAGCGTCTACATAAACCATTAAGTATATATGAGAGACTTCCATAGTCTCTAAAATCCAAGCTCTGGAATGAAATCTTAAAGTTCTCCCACACACTGGAAGAAAAGCAAAGTATTTGAGAGCAAAGTAATGCAATCTATACATTGGAATTCATTCTAAGTGTCATTCTTCTAGCTTGAGGTTCCACTTGCCTTGGATGCACACCTCCACATGTGGCACAAACCTTGGAAACTCTTATGCACATACTGTGATGTGCATATTTGGAGACATTATTCCCAATTAAACAAGCAAGATCTCTCCCTTCCTTGCATTATGTTGTTCGGTGAACAAGAGCCCTCCAATTGGTGCATGTCTCATCTACCATGAACCCTCAAAGATCACTGCTTGGGTGGTGACACTTCTCCATCACTTCATTCAACTTTGACCAAAATAAAACTTGTGCATCAATATCCTCTTCCTTCATCTCACATGTTGCCACAATCATCAACTCTTGTGCACTACAAAATCATAGTTCTAAATTGAAGTTTGAGGAGCACTATGTTTGTTATGTTCATGTTGTGATGACAAAATAGGGTAGGAGAAAGTACCTTGGATCATACACATCTACTGCCATGGTGGTTCAATCATTAATACGATGTGCATGGTTGAAGGATATTTGATGTGCACACGACATTTCACCATCTTGCAAATATAGTTGTAGACTTAAAAAATTTCATCAATTATTAGATTGCTGAAAGTTTTGAGTGTTGAATGGTACAATCTTGGAAGGAATAGCTAGAATGTGTAATGAGGCAATATACATCTATACTTTACCAAGACTTTTTAGCAATTCTAAGGGTTATTGTAAGCGTAATCAAATAAGGATGAGAGAGAACAAGAGAAAGAGAGAGAGAGAGAGGAATGCACAAGTGAAGCAATTTGTATATGTGGTTTCACTCATATGTGCATGATTGCTTCACTTGTGCATTCCTTACATCCAAAGAATCTCATGTGTGTATATGAAGAAGGTTTACCAAACCATTCTTTCTTTGCAACTCTACCACCAAGAGCAGTGAGTACATGGAGATATGTTAATCAAATGAGCTACAATAGAAACTACCTTGGCCCAAAACATACGGGGTAAGCTTGCATGACTAAGCATACTACAGACCCTCTCTTGAATGGTCCTATTCATATACTCGATAACACCATTCTCAACATCATTCAAGGGTAGGGTATAAGGAGCAATCAAACAACTTATGTTTAATGTCCCCATTAATGTAGGACTACTCGAAAGCACATGATACATACTCACCTCCATTATTTGATCTTAGGAATTTTATTCTATGTCCAAATTGGTTCTCAGCCAAACCAAAAAAGTGTTAAAAATTTGCTAAAACATTTAATTTATGCTTTATGGGATAGTCCTAAACTTTATGTGAAAAATCATCAATGAATGTAATGAAATACTTGGTACCCTAAACAACATATGGGGCCACATGAATTAGAATGAACAAGAGCCAATGACTCAGCCATGCATGTGGAGTCAACTTCTTATGAGTATTATAAGTCTACTTTTCATATAAGCAATGATCAAAAGAATCAAATCAAGAATAGTATAGGGGTGGAAAATACTACAAACAAGTCAAAATTTTCACTCTTTTAAGTGGCATGTGCCCAAGATGGCAATGCCACAAAGATATATGAAGGAAGACTTATGGTACTTTAGTCCTATGTCCTTGCTGCATGCAATAATGGCATCTAAGTAAAAACTTAGGATCACGAGATTTACTATGAGCCTATCCACACAAGATTTAGGCTTAGACTTATTTTAGTGTGGATCTCTACCATGACGGTCATTACTACCTCTAGCATCATGCTGGCCTCAAATAGTGAGAGCATGAGAGGTGTGGGTTGCATCAACATTCTTTTTGTTAATATCTTTAGTGAGTAAAGCTCCCTCTACATATGAGCATTTAAAGCCACCCTCAAGAGCATAGATCTAATACTATTATCAAAGATAATATTATGTAATGTAAATTGGTTGCAAATAGAATGGAACTCATTCAAATGAGTAGATATAGAATTTTGTTCCTTCATACAAAGATCCATAAGCTTCTTGAGCTAGTACAACTCTAAAGCAGGGCTCTACTTATTACAAAGGTCACATATCTTTTTCCATAGCTACCTTACACTGCTAGTAGTGTCAATGACATTAAAATAGAATTGCTTAGATAAAGACCAAATAAACATGGACTTACATAGCTCATAAAGTTCCTCCTAATAATTAATATCAAAGTCTTTTGGCTTAATGCATCGGCTTTTCAATGGCTTAATCTTCTTCTTTTGGACCAAGATTTGCAAAAAATGTGTCTTCTAGTAGTTAAAATTATTGCAATCCAACTTGTCAATGTTAAAGATAGTAGTGTTACAGAAGCACCTTCCATAATGACTGCACAATAAAGAGAATATGGCCTTCTATAGTTTCAACAAAATAGTCCCCAAGCTGAGCCAAAAGTCTATGCAAAAGGAGGAGTACAAAGCAATAATGTATACTATTGTCCACAAAACAAAAGCAACTTTGCTTGAAATAAGTGTCTAGCCTCAATAAAATAGCTCAAAGATGAAGTATAATGGTGATGTCTATAAATTTGCATTAAATAGAACTCAACTATATGCAAATGTCCAAAAACAAAATGCTTCCACTACCAAGAAACTTTAGATAACAATCTGACTTACAATGTCACTAGCAAAGACCAACAAAGAGCATACAACTCCAAGTATCAAATATTGCCAGAGGACTAGAAAAGTGTTATATACATATATGCATCCCAAACCAAGGGGAAACAAAGTACATGAGCAAATTGCACACAAGAGATCTCCAAGCAACATAGAGATCTACCAAGCTTCAACCAACTCATTGCTCATTAAATAGTGAAACTCAATACACAACAAATCGTATATCTTTACTTGACAACCCATTTGATAGGAGGAAATATCGGGTAGATAAAATACCAAATGAAAATCATCCCACAGTGTGATTAGTAACTACAAAGATAGCGTCTACATAAACCATTAAGTATATATGAGAGACTTCCATAGTCTCTAAAATCCAAGCTCTGGAATGAAATCTTAAAGTTCTCCCACACACTGGAAGAAAAGCAAAGTATTTGAGAGCAAAGTAATGCAATCTATACATTGGAATTCATTCTAAGTGTCATTCTTCTAGCTTGAGGTTCCACTTGCCTTGGATGCACACCTCCACATGTGGCACAAACCTTGGAAACTCTTATGCACATACTGTGATGTGCATATTTGGAGACATTATTCCCAATTAAACAAGCAAGATCTCTCCCTTCCTTGCATTATGTTGTTCGGTGAACAAGAGCCCTCCAATTGGTGCATGTCTCATCTACCATGAACCCTCAAAGATCACTGCTTGGGTGGTGACACTTCTCCATCACTTCATTCAACTTTGACCAAAATAAAACTTGTGCATCAATATCCTCTTCCTTCATCTCACATGTTGCCACAATCATCAACTCTTGTGCACTACAAAATCATAGTTCTAAATTGAAGTTTGAGGAGCACTATGTTTGTTATGTTCATGTTGTGATGACAAAATAGGGTAGGAGAAAGTACCTTGGATCATACACATCTACTGCCATGGTGGTTCAATCATTAATACGATGTGCATGGTTGAAGGATATTTGATGTGCACACGACATTTCACCATCTTGCAAATATAGTTGTAGACTTAAAAAATTTCATCAATTATTAGATTGCTGAAAGTTTTGAGTGTTGAATGGTACAATCTTGGAAGGAATAGCTAGAATGTGTAATGAGGCAATATACATCTATACTTTACCAAGACTTTTTAGCAATTCTAAGGGTTATTGTAAGCGTAATCAAATAAGGATGAGAGAGAACAAGAGAAAGAGAGAGAGAGAGAGGAATGCACAAGTGAAGCAATTTGTATATGTGGTTTCACTCATATGTGCATGATTGCAATACTAATACATTAGGGCGTGTTAATAAAGCGCATGCAAAGAACCAAGAGAGGGGAAAATGTGAATGTATACATATACATCCATGTGAATGTATACATATACATCCATGTGAATGTATATGTGTACAATTGAATGAGTAATAATGTTATAATATTATTATCCCAATATTAATTATTTGAATAGTTTAAAAACAACAAATATCGTATGTTTTTGTAGTAAGTTCATGCAGTAATGCAAAATACATTTGTGTATCAAATTATTTGCTTGTTGAAAGTTTCAAATATTGAATGGTATAGTCTTGGAATGATTAGTTGGATAATATAATATAAATCTCAATTTTATAGATATCGTGAAGCAATCGCAAGGGTTATTATAAGGCTAATCAATTCAATGTGTGTGTGTGTGTGTGTGTGTGTGTGTGTGTGTGTGTGTGTGTGTGTGTGTGTGTGTGTGTGTGTGTGTGTGTGTGTGTGTGTGTGTGTGTGTGTGTGTGTGTGTGTGTGTGTGTGTGTGTGTGTGTGTGTGTGTGTGTGTGTGTGTGTGTGTGTGTGTGTGTGTGTGTGTGTGTGTGTGTGTGTGTGTGTGTGTGTGTGTGTGTGTGTGTGTGTGTGTGTGTGTGTGTGTGTGTGTGTGTGTGTGTGAATCTAGTGAAAAATGTTTGTGTTATAGTTTCACTCATGTGTGCACAATTAAAGTATTAATATATAAGGATGTAATTGCAAACACATGCAAAGAATTAAGAGTGGAGGGGAATGTGAATGTATATGTGCTACGAAAGTACATGTGCAAAATTAAACAAGTAATGTGAATTAAGAATCAAGAGAAATGTGAATGTATATGTGCTCGGAAAGTACATATGAACAAACACATGCAAAGAATTAAGAGTGGAGGGGAATGTGAATGTATATGTGCTACGAAAGTACATGTGCAAAATTAAACAAGTAATGTGAATTAAGAATCAAGAGAAATGTGAATGTATATGTGCTCGGAAAGTACATATGAAAAATTGAACAAGTAACCATGTGCTATTATTATTACCCAAATATTTACTATTAAAAATGTTTGACACACTAGATCTCATACTAACCCTAAACCCTTGCAAAATTACAAGGGTTATTATAAATGGAAGCATAATTTTAATCTATATGTAGGACTAATCAAAAGAGGATGAGGACTAGCGAGAGAGAGAGAGAGAGAGAGAGAGAGAGAGAGAGAGAGAGAGAGAGAGAGAGAGAGAGAGAGAGAGAGAGAGAGAGAGAGAGAGAGAGAGAGAGAGAGAGAGAGAGAGAGAGAGAGAGAGAGAGAGAGAGAGAGAGAGAGAGAGAGAGAGAGAGAGAGAGAGAGTGCTTGATGTAGTTAACATGGGTGGAGAAAGAGACTGGATAAACATACCAAGTGTTGGTGGCACTATTGGTAGTAGTGCTAATATGAGTAGGTGAGTAAGATGTAGTGGTGGTACTGGTACTAGTGGAGGTGTTGGTGACAGTGGAGAACCAACAGTGGAGGTGGTGGCGGCAGTGAATATGGTGGTGGTGGCAATGATGGAGGTGTTGGTGGTGGAGATGCTAGTGATAGTGGTGGTGGAGAAGGTGATAGTGGTGTGGTGGTACCACTGGAGGAGAAGCACTGGTGCTTGATATATGCCCAAAAGAAAAGGAGGAATAAGTAGACTATGTGGAACAAGAATTGGAGGGTGCCTAGAAACACTTGCTCAAAAGCTCATTCAAAAAGCTTCCTTCTCACATGCACTCTTATTAAGGCTATTAATGACAAATTGGCCAATTAGTGCTCATATGGTACATGTTTTAGCTTTTGCTTAAAATATTTTCTCTTGATAATCTAGTCATTTCTTCTATATCTCATGATCAAATACAATTGTGAATGTTACATAAAAAGCACTAATGTTGTTGTAACCATCTTGAATACAATATCAAATATAACATCATTAGTGATTTCACATGGAAATAATGAAAAGAGGTTTGCCCATACAGATCAACCTGAAGATACTATAATATTTGTCTACCCTACAATGTGCTTCCACTTGCTCCTCACTCAATGGAATGGCAAGATCTCCAAGAAATGTAGGATTCTTATGGGAAAAAACCAATAAAAACAAACATGTGACCCTAATTGGAATGAGGACTCTCAAAGAGGACGTAGAAGTAGGAGGCCTTGACCCACCAGATATATGCAAGGAAAGAATGGCTTGAGAACCAAGCTACTTTTGAGGTGTTGGCATCATGATATGCCTTGGGCTCACATGCTAGTACTTTGGAGCTTCGGAATAAGAAGCTAAGCACATCTTGGAATCTATGAGGTATAGATAGGATAAGCACTCAAGCAATACATAATCTTACAAGCCAAGATATCATCTTAGATATGGTAGCCTCTTGGGCAAAACTTTTAGATGGCATGTCTTGGGAAAAAGACTCTTGAGAAATGGAAAAGGAGAACAATGTTTTTGGTCCTACGCTTTCACTCCTCATATCACTAATGTAATAGGTAAAAGAGAAATGTTTATTAGCAAGCTTGAGCACTCAAGAGCCATGCATTGGATGAATAATGAGGGTAGGCATGTTAGTTTCAAGGAAGCAAAGTCACGTAATAATCTATCCTAGGAAAATAGAATTGGCTAGGATGTGGTGGCAGCTAAGAAATTTCAAACTAGTCGAATGGAGCAGATCATCTGGACCTAGGCTATCATTTTAGAAGCTAGGAGGAAAAATGTTTTGTTAATTCTTTGCAACAAGACAATCAAGAAGCAAAAGGCCCCCAAAAACCAACTTGGGAGAATATGGAAAGACCTTACAAAAATAACTAAATTGGTGGATGCTATTGTAAGCAACTAGAACATCAAACTCTCACTCAAAGATAAGGTCTTCCTATGGCACATCTTAACATGTGCCTTATTGATGGGTGAGAAACTCAATAAATTGGCTCTGAATGCCTACTGTAGATGCAGAGAAGTTAAACCACCCAAGCACCTATTTTGGGATGGGTGTTTCTCCCATTCTATCTAGCAACACTTCACTAGATATTCCAAAGTTACAAGAGAAGAATGGATAGTGAGAGAAGCATGTATCCTTGGCTTGTTTGAATTCAAAGACTCGAGCCACAAATTGTGACACCAAGTGTATCACCTCTTCACATTGAAAGTTATTTGGGAGGCCAAATGCAAGGCAATTTTTGAAGCGTCCCTAGATGGACCGGAGTGGTTCGAGATCTCCTTTAAGAGTCAACTAGTGTTCCATGAATTGCATTGTTAGGTCTAAAAGGAATTTGAGTGTTTCACAATGCAATATGCAAGGATACTGACAATGTTGATATCACTATTTTTCACTAAACCACAATTTTGTGAATCAATAAGGCTAACATGCAACGACAAAATTTGTTATTTTGCATATTTCGCTTATGTTATTTCTTCCTCGAACACACTTGTGCTAGTGAAAATGGCTAACATGAAAAATATACAAAAGCCTATTTATTGCATTCCCATGCACAAAGTATAAAGTAGATGGCTTAGATTACCAAGAAATAAAGAACAAACTTTATCTAATCAAAAGTTGACTCTCAAATTCTACTTGAATCCAAAAAGTGTTAAAACAAGCTCTTCTTTCACAACTTCTTCAAAAGAGATTAGGTGTTCACTCAATAATGTGCATTGGGGACATAGCCATAGCCCTTCAAATAGGTGATGTTCTCACACATTGCACCCCATGTTGACATTTTGCAATTAATGAAGTTTGAAACATAGTTCACAATTAGATGGCGAATCACAAAGATAGGTATGAAGAAATTAAAAAACACACTATGCACATCCAACCATCAATATGAAAGAAATCAACACATACTTCGATGAGGGAAACGAGCTTGAAACTCTCATGTTTCACCCATATTGAGTTGGTGTAGTACAACTATGCAATGAAGATCATGACACTCCCATTGCTTCCAATGAGAAGGGATCCGCTTTGTAGGTGAATGCAACACAGTATGGACACTAAGTGGAGAAGGAACAAAGAAACATGTATCATATTTACGATATCTAACTTCAAGAAACAGCCCTTTATAAGCCATGAGGAAAGTGAAGGATTCGAGTTGCTTAATGACACGTGCAAGTGATTGACAAATCTTAGACTCTAGAGCAATTGAGTGCAATTTCTCTTGCAAGGCCAATTGAATGTTAGAAGCACGGTAATATCCATAAGCAGGAATTACCATCTATCAAACATGTCACAATCAAAGGATTAAATGTTACAATGAAAAAAATAGCACCTAAACACAATCAACCATGCTAATAGACTCTAACAAAGTTGAGAGAACTCACTAACAAGAACATGTTGCAATAAGACATCCATTATAACATTTTTTGCAAAACCTCTTTATATAAAATATTTGTGATGGAGCATGGACGGCATTCATTGCCTTCTAGTGACACTTTTAAACCATGTGGTGACTTGACACAAGACAATGCAACTTATAATTGCCCATGAGTAAAGATATGACTTCCAAGGTATAATCCTAGCAATGCTAGTGTTTGCAACTTGTGCCTTGTTGATGGTCGTGGCAAATGTGAGCCTCACTAGAAATGATCTCCATCTCATATTGAAAGGTAGATTGAATGTACTTGGAATGAAGGTGATCCTTGGAATGAACATCCTTGTGCCAATATTATTCCCTATTATTATCTCACCCTCTATAATTATACTATTGAATCCCTTGCATAGAAGTCTTGTAGCATTGCACAATTCTTTAGATGGGTCCAAATTTCAAAGCAAGATAACAGTGGCATTGAGTTTCAAGTGCAACGAATGAGGAGGGAAGCCACCCCCAAGTTCAAGCGAATTTAAGTACTCTATAGTATAAAGGAATGAATTCTCATTGCTATCAATAACACAATTTGCACTAAAATACTATCTCACATCTCCATGCCTCATGTACAAATCTTTTTCATTGAGCACATCCACTTTACTATTCCGAGGAGCAAGAACTACTCTCTCACTGAAAAACCTTGGAAAGTTATGCACAAAAGACACATCACTATATATAGATGCAATGAGATCATCAATGGTCCCTTCTTATAAAACCATTTCAAGCATGAGCTTTACCTTGTCAATGTTAGCATCCAACATTGCACCATTCTCAACACCTTATATCCACTTCACAAAGCCGACCTCAATGGCCCTTGCCTCAACTGACATGATTTGAATATTTTGTATCGATCTCACAACCAAGGCATTATCCCACAACTTTGAGAAGCACAAAGTTGCATTCACAACGTCTCAATTTGCACCCTTTAACACAATAGGTAATATCTGATGAAAATCACCACCAAAGAGGACAACCCTTCCCCCAAATTGCTTATCCAAACACATAACATCCCTTAGTATCATGCACACTGGTCGAGAGCACAAAATTTTGTGGATACCTCTTAGTGCAATGGCATTTGTGCATGCATAGATTTGTTCAATTAAATTCTCCACAAGTACCATTGAGATTACACTTGGCAAGTGTATCATGCAAATCAGGGAACTCCTTATCAGGAAGCTCCACACAAACCAATCTATCATAATGATCAATGTTGCCTGGTTTAAAAGGCTCATCAAGTATCAACAATGTGTGAGCATGTGACAGACCTCTTTTTTGAAACTCAATCACACAGACATATCAAGCAACACACCCAAAAAGCTCCTTCAACAACAATTGCGTCATATCAATATGCTTTTCATGAAACACAGGTCCAATGAAGTTAGGGCGACCATGTGCCATGCCTAACTAGGCAACAAGGTCTCTTGAATTTCTAAGGCTAGTTGGGATTGCACATGAAAGTGATAAAAAGATTGGGCTTCTCTTTAGCATGCACTATATCCATGGCATCTTGATACAATTGGTGCATATGTCTTGGGCCATCAAGAAAGGATGATGGCAAAACACTCCTTTTTTCTATATTGGCTCCAACCAGAGGACCTTGGATTCAACCAAGTCTCTATAAATTCCCAACCTCAGGTGCATCTTAACAAGTGTCTTACTAATGGGTGAGAATCTCAACAAGACAAGTATGAATATAACCTATTATAGATGCATAAAACTTGAATCACCCAAGCACCTCTTCGTGGGCAGGTGTTTCTCTTGTTCTATCCAGCAACACTTCATCAAACATTGCAAAGTTATGGGAGAAGCATGATAGTAAAAGAAGCATTTATCCTTGGATTGTTTGAATTCAAAGGCTTAAACCACAAATTGCAAGACCAAGTGTATCGCATGTTCACAATGAAAGCTATTTGGGATGCCAAATGCAAGGCAATTTTTGAATTGTCCCCAAATGGGGTAGAGTGGATGGAGATATCCTTTAAGAGTCAATGAGTCTTAGAGTTACTTGCTAGACTAGATACGTCTAAGATGTCACTTGTCATCAACTATCAACTACTCTAGAACTTCGGACTTGGAACATGTGGTTTTGCCTTATGTGATTGCAAGTTGCAAAGCGTCAAGGGAGATTGCTCACCTAGAGGTGGGCGTCAAGGGAGATTGCTCACCTAGAGGTGGTAACAAATGTGTACGAGAGTTGTTGATTTGCCAATATCTTGTGGTGTTGGACTCACTTGCTTCCTAGTGGGGATTGATGACATATTCTTAGGTGTTTAATATGGCAATTTGGTCTACTTTATGCATTGGCATATCGACATGGTCTCTTTTGTGAATCAAAGAGGATTGGGCGGGCGGCTCCGCCTACCACCCAACAGTGCAAAAGAGGATGTGGAGCTACATGTAAGAGTGCATGTGGCTGTGTGGGGCTCTAGTGCCTTAAAAAAGGGGCCATGGGCAGGCCCAATAACTTCAATGCAGGATTAGGGTTATTATGGCCATGTAATTGCTATAGACTTAATTTCCGAGGGGCGGGGGGAGGAAAAAATTAGGAAAAATAGGGCAGTAACCGTCCGAGAAGCGAAAGGTTCTGTCTCGCAAAAACAAGGAAAAACACACGGAAAGGAAATATGAAATATCCGAGAGCGCAGAAAATTAAGAGGGGGGAAAAAAATAAACACTGTTATTTTCCGTATTATTTACGTTCTGATCAAAATTATTAATGCTCGTAATTTTAACGTAACTGCCCGTTTCCTGAAGTCTTGTCTTCTCCCCCGAGACATTTTCATTTCTTTCTGGGTCGACCCAGCTCTTACTTTTGCATTCATGCCCTCCTTGCTATCTATCCATTCACTGATCAGCCCAACAGGACCTCTGCTTATTATTAGCCGTTTCCCTCCCCCCCCCCCCCTCCCCCCCCGCTTCTCTCTGTCTCTGTCTCTGTACTCTGCCTCTGTCTCTCATTTTTATCAGTCCACCCAATCCCATTATTGCTGCAAATCCCAAGGCCAATCGCCAGCTGCTTCAATTTTCACCCTTGCAATCATCAATCGCTGACCCTTAACGCCCATTCAATCATTTACCTCTTGATTCGATCCATTCCATTTTTCCGAGACATCTGCATTTCATCCTAACCATTTTCACAGAGAGAGAGAGAGAGATTCTCGGAAACCCACATTATTCTATTTGCAAGGGGACGACTGATTTCAGATGATCAGACGCCCACATTCATTCTCTTTTGAGTAGACGGTGTACGGAGAGAGTGGATTCTTCTTCATAAGTAAACATTCTGTGCTGCAGGGGAGGTAGCAAAGTTAAAGCTTTGATTTTGGGGGCGGCGAAAATGAATAAAAACAAAGGACAATGGAATGATCCAAGCTGCTGATTGAGGATGAATAATGTAGGATAAAATGAAATGGGAATGTTACATGATGGCATCAGAATTTTAAGAAGTGGGGACTCTCAGAAGAAGATCATGAGTGCAACAGCAGCAAGAAAATATTAGCATCAAAGCAGCAGAATGAAACCGGGAGGGGGACCAGGAGCTGCAGGCTCTCAACAACAGCAACAGCAGAGTAATATGATGGCTGGAAGTGCATTGCCAGCAACAGCAACAGCAGCAGGGGATCAGGAAATTCTGAGGAAAGGACCTTGGATGCCTGAAGAGGATGAGATATTGGTGGAGTATGTACGCCAATTCGGACCTCGTGATTGGAGCTCCATTCGGTCCAAAGGATTGCTCCCCCGCACAGGAAAATCGTGCCGCCTGCGATGGGTTAACAAACTCAAGCCTGACCTGAAGAGGTATCATTAATTATTATCCAACAAATCAACTACAACCACATTTGAACTGTCTGGATTCAAGACTATCAACTCATATTACCGCAGTGATACCATCACATGCAATCGTACTGTGCTTTTCTTAATCACAGACGAGAATAATGCTTATTTGTGCTCATTGCGTCTGAATCACATCCATGCAAGTGTGCTCCCCCCCCACACACAGTAATAAACAATTGGGCACTGTCATTATTGTAATAAGTTGTGCTCCAAAGTGAAGTCTAGATAACGGACTCGAAACTTTTTGAGAGACGTGACATGTAAACCAAGAGCCAATGCTCCATTCTGTGTAGAAATGCCAGGGAGCAATTTATAAGCTTGTCAAAAGCTTGAATTTGGACTTGTCAACTAAACCAGCTCATTGATCCTCTTCAAACTCCTACACTCGGAGAAGTCCCAGCTTCTGCTGACTTCCTTTCATCACCTCATGCAAAAAATTTCATCCTGTCCTATTCAACAGCCATACATTTTACTGTCACAAAGATGCCAGGAGCCACAGCCTTTATCATGCTTCTGAAATGACGCCTAATTTGCATATGGAATATGCAAACGACACCTGACACTAGCAAGAGGCATAAGCGACTCTCTAGGGATGCAGTTCAGACCCCCTATTTTGAGCCTAGCAGAAGAGAGTTTGGCACATGTTTCATGCTCACAACCACGGTCAACCTGGCAAAGAAGACAGGAGAGTCTTTGTTTTTGCCCCCCCATGTAGAGTTTTGCCTTTCGTTCAAAAGTAATCAAGCCTAATTTCTGTCAGATGGTTATTGCTTACAGGTAGAGTTATCAAACCATAACCAAACAAGATCAAATAAAATGACTTCAACATTGATTGAGCTGTAAATTGCAGTTTGTCACATGTATCATCAATGATATTCAAATGTCCCTATGGTAGGTTATGCACCATGATTTATAGCACTTAGACTGCCATGTTTCAGAAAAGAGACGAATGGAGTTTTGTATAATAGAAGACAATACAAGGAGCAATGGTTTCGCAAGCTATATATATAGATAGAAGGCATAAATAATTTCTACAATTTGTGTTCATTTACTATGTATCTGTGACCATACACTAATCTAGAATCCAGAACTCATTGTCTCTCGGTAAAAAGCAAGTCACCATAGTACCATGAATCCCCTTATAATGATTACTTTTATAAGCCTCAGGCTTGTTACATATCTTATATCATTTCACTTACCCTAGATGCAACTGATGTCTCTCAGATCTAAAATAGACAAGTATTCCAATCAAAGAGTATTGAAGGCACTTTTGACTGAAGGACAAGCGGATAATGCACTGCCTGTTCACTGCTGAATGTAAATCTGCCCAACAAACTACAAGAAACAAACCTTGTCATAAGAAATCCCAGATGTAACAGGTTTGAGTGTTTGTGAGACCAGGTTCATACCACATGCTTCAAAACACCAATGCAGCCACCAAATTGGCCCTGGTGCTTTAAGAACAAGAACTTCTCACAAGTTACTTCATACATTGAACGCCCCAAAACTCCCAAGATCTACCACAATTCCTCTAAAACGCCCATCTTCTGATACCCGGGAACTATCACAAAAACAGCTCCACCCTGCTCGCGGCACAACAAATCTAAATTATACTACGCAGATGCTTGATTCACCAAGCCTCCTCTTCGACCTAATCCACCTCTCATTGTTAACTCTAGCTGCTGCTTTCTAGCTCCTGAGAAACGGTACCTTCTCGTGCTGACTCCAACCTCTAGTTCCAACATGTAACAGAATGTTCCAAGCTTGAAGCCGATGCATAAATCAAACTAGTGATCTCTTCCAGACTGCCTTCAAGACAGGTCCTATGCCAAATACTGAAGATTCGCATGAAAATTTCACTAGAACCCCATCTTATGATGCCCGCAAGCTATCACAGAAAAAGCCCCACCTGGCACAACAAAGCTAAATCGTATATTGCAGATGGTTAATCCACAATACTTCCTCTCCAACTAAATCCAATGTCAGTATTTGAAGATTGCTACACCTGAGATTTGTAACCTCTCACTGTACGGCTACTACTTTCTAGCTCTGGAGAAACAGTGCCTTCGCAGCGCTCACCTGACGACTAGGCACGTCTGTCACAGGATGTTCCCAGCTTGAAGCCAATGCATAAATCACATCAGTCAGGACAGCATTGAAAACAGATCCTGTCTGCCAGACACTCAGGATTCCCAGCTTGTAGGTAGCTTTAACCCCCATAACTATTGAGCTTTACCTTCATTTAAGAGTGTGCCAACTGAAGGAGGGAGAAAAGAGAGAGCCAACTCAAGATACACCCCATGCCAATGTGTGGCTTCTGTCAAAAACACATGGAAAACGTCATGTATAGAAGTGCTCACATAAACTGTTTCGCATCATATCATTCCAAGTAAACAAATCTCACATGCGTGTGGGTGAGTATGCTGCTTCTCAATGTGGACATACTTTCTCTGCTATTTACAAATCTATCCATCATCAAGTCCTCTGTCAGTTGTGAGAAACCAACAAAGCTGAGTGTTGATCAAATGAATAGTATTGAATGGGTTTTAACCAAGTCTTGTCTGTGGTGGTTTTGTGACAGAAGTGGGTGCAAGTTCTCTCCGGAAGAAGAAAAACTGGTGGTAGAGATGCAAGCCAAGTTGGGGAACAAGTGGGCAAAAATTGCCTCCTACCTACCCGGCCGAACTGACAATGATGTCAAGAACTTCTGGAGCACACGCCAGAAGAGGCTCTTGCGTGCCATGCAGAGGCCCAAAGGATCAGGGGATCAATCACAACCTCAACATCATTCACCCAATCTTCTTCTCCATAGCAACACTAGTCCCTTTCACGACCCCTGCACTATGTCTGCGGATCAAGCTTTTGACCATCACCTTAGCAAGGATAGCACTGGGCATTGCTTTGTCGACGAGTTCGCTGCATTTCAGGTACCACATGCTCTTGTTTTTCTGCACCATAGGTATGCTCCGAAGACTTGGAATGTAATGGCAATATGGCAGCGAGACTGTTGATCCCATTGGCCTGCTTCACAAGACTAGTAATGTGTGGTAATACTGTTGATTGCAGGTGCAGAGTCCCTCTCGCTTTGGGGCTCCGTGTTGGGATATGGAGTCACAGGTTGATTTGCGGAAATTCAACATGGAGAATGATGTATTCATGGTAAAGCTGCAGGATCTTGTGCCAAATGAGTCGGTTTTGATGGATTCATCCACGGAACTTTCCTCAGGAACTACTGGAGGTGTGATGAGCAGCAGCAATCCTTCCAACTCTAGCGGCAGCATTAATGATCACCACCATGCGGACCATATGAATCAAGCACAAAATCAGAGCTCCCCATCCTCTTCTTCTCTGGGATCTCTCTCCAGAAATGCGCGGTCCGTCAAGAGCAGAAGGCCGAGGTCCCGAAGAGACCCGCTGCTGCAGCAGCATTGCAAGACGCAGCTATTATTCGAGCGCTTGGTCACACCAGAGCCAAGCAACCCAGACATGCTCTTGTTCTCAGAAGTGTGTATGCTTCCTCCTCCCGGTTCCGCCACACCCACCATGCTGCAAAGCTTGGGTCTGCAGCAGCACCACCACCACACGATGGACAGTACGGGCAATCTGATGAACAGCAGCACAGATGATGATTTCAAGCATGAGATATACACTCACCATGATGAGCCTCCCACATCAGGCAACAACTATCTGGACTTCCTTCTGCACCCAGAGATGGTGACTGCATCCAGCTGCTGTGAGGGGGCAGGGGGGCATGATGATGATGGAGGAGGCAGTGGCAGCACTGGTGCCTGTGCGGAGCTGCCCAGCTGCTTCAGCCTGTCCAACAATCAGCTGCTGTGGGAGAAGCTGCCCCTGCTGTACCCTGAGGAGCCCACCATGCGCCCTGTCATCATGCACACCATCAAGCAGGAGGAAGAAGAGATGATGATGATGATGGGGTCCAACTCCTCCTCTTCATGCACCCCTGACAGTGTCCTGAATGCTGGTGGTAGCTTCCCTCTCATCAATGACGTCTTTGATTCTCTCGAGCCCCTCAGCCCTTCTTCCTCCCCCAGGTGGTGGCACTCTACCACCGCCACCACCACCACCACCAGTACCACCTTGTAATAATCATTTCCATCATTGATTGGAGGGTCATAACCCAAAGGAGCCTTTGCCCAGTGTGATAAGAATTGCTAGCTGTAATCAGTGTTCCCAAAACCATAATTGACTGGATCATCATAACCCAAAAGAACTGTTGCCCTCAACCATGAGAATTGCTCGTTATAATCAGTGTTCACCAAACACATTTTTTGACAGCCCATACAAAAACCTCTTACTCAACTCAAACATCTATAGGCTTTGTCCAAGGCTCTCACTTAACCTTCCTAAGAAAACAAATGTATAACTAAAATGGAATTATTTGTATGCCTTTTAAAACCTCCTCTTCAAATCTTGGGAGTACTCTTTGCAACTCACTTGAAACTCAACCTCGTCTTTTTGTGAACATTGCTTATAATTGAATTCAATCTAGTGAATGCCATTTTCTCTAAGAAAAATTCTTCCTCAAGACTAAATTCTACATTTGCAACTTAGAATTTTAGAATGGAAACAATAAAATGGCTCCTTATAAGACATTCTTGTAAAGGCCCATTTGTATAAATAGCAAAAGGTATCATGATTTGGGATATAGACAATGTATACATCACCACAAGACTTAGTAATGATTAAGCAACACTCCTTGAACATGACATGCTAGGCCACATTAATTACGGAATACTTATTCATCATCAATATTCAAAATCTAGGCTTCCATTCTTGATAATGTGGAACTTATATGTAGTACTTGATTGGTCTTGCCAACTGGCTTGCTAACCATGGTCCGTGCAATTGGTATCATTGGAACACATTTTGCAAGCAAAAGGAAGGAATATTGTAGCACATTGTTCTTTTCTCTCCATTAAAAAAAGATTGCACAATCACAATGAATTACCATTGGACACATCATATGAATCTCTTCTTCTATGCTTTTTCTTCTAACTATGTCACCCTTCTCTATCTCTAAACCAAAGCTACAATCAAAGCCTTGGAATTTAATATCAGGCTATATGTTATTCGTGCAATAGCTTAAATCTATACAATACATAGTTCAAATAAAGTCTTATAAAAATTGGAGAAAGTATGTTATGGATGGAGCAAGCTTGGTTCCCATAGATGTGAAAACTGCTAGCCAAAAGTTAATCATAAACTTAGCATCCCTATCATGCACTACATGCAGCAACCCATGCAATTTAAATACATGTTTCATATAATGAGTGGTTACGTAAGATGTAGTATATTGAGTCTTAGTGGGGATAAAGTGGGCAGCTTTAGTGAGTTTGTCTACTACCACATATATGTTGTTGCTTCCTTTCTTGGTTATGGGCAAGCTTATAATAAAATCCATAGTGATATGCATTTATTTCCCTTCACGAATAGGAAAGGGTTGCAATAAACCAACTGGTCTAAGCATATTGCCTTGTCCTGTTGGCATGGAACACATCTAGACACAAAATCATTGGCATCCCTCCCATAGTCCCTTCCAGTGAAAGCTCTTGGCAATCTTATCATATGTTTTGAAGATAACCAAGTGACTAGCAGTGGGGCAAGAGTGCACCTTTTCCATGATCTTCCATATGAAGGGAGAAGTGTGGGGGATGATAATCTTGCCAAAGGGCTATATGAGTCCATTCTTAAGCTGATGTTAGGAGTTTTCTTCCATTACCCCATCCTATAATTTCTAAAATGTGGTTGAATTCTCCATTCAATAAGTAGGCTTCCTAGAGATCCTCAATCCTATCACTATGTAACTCCAATAGTATGGATGATACTCTGCGTGCCAACATTCGCGATAGTGAATTAACTACTACATTATCTTAGCCTTTGGTGTGAGAGATGTTAAAATCATAATTTTGTAAAGTTGCCACCCATCTCTGCTTAACAATCAAAGTAGAATGAATCAAGAAGTTCTGGAGGACTAAATGTCACTCTTCACTCTAAACTGGTTGCCATAGAGGTAATGGTGCCATTTCTTAATAGCATGAAGGATGGCCAATATCTCCTAGTCATAAATATTCATCTATATTTCCTTTTTATCAAGCTTATGGCTCTTAAAAGCAATCACACTATGTTCGTGCAACAAGATAATACATATACCTTTGCCACTAGTATCACACTAAATGGTGAACTCTTTTGAGACTTTGAGGCGTATGAGGATAAGGGTTGAAGTAAGGATTTCCTTCAATTGATTAAAGCTAAGATTAGATATAACATTGCTAGAAAAAGATGTTTTCTTTATCTGATTTGTTAAGAGTGTTGCAATTGTGGTATAATGCTTGATGAATCTTCTACAAAATGAGGATGAATATTTGAGGTGTGTGCCAATCCTTTACATATTCGCACCTTTTTGGGGTCAACATGTATGCCATTTTTACTCACAATGTACCTCAAATACTCTAGTGATGTATACATGAATATGTACTTATTTCCTTTATCAAATAGCATATGCTCTCTCAAGATTGTAAATATCCTTTTGACATGTACAAAGTGCTCATCCCATGATCTGCTATAAATAAGGATGTCATTAAAAAATGTGAGCACAAACTTGAAAAGAAAGGGGTGTAAGATTTCATTCATGAGGCTTTGGAATATGGTGGGGGCATTCGTCAAACCAAAAGGCCTCATTAAGAAATGATAGAGCCCATGATCAATTTGGAAAGCCGTTTTTACCTCATCACCCTCTCTTATACATATTTGATTATAGCTAGACCTCAATTCAATCTTAATAAAGTACCATGCCCCTTTCAACTCATCAAGCAAGTCATCAATCTTGGGGATAGCATACGAGTTCTTGACTATAATTTTGTTCAAGTCTCTGTTGTCAATGCACATGTGAAAAGAGCCATCTTTCTTCTTAACCAATAGGACTAGGGATGCATAAGGGGAAGAACTCGTTTGAATAAACCCCACCTTAAGTGACTCTTTGACTTGCTTTGCAACTTCTTTATGCTCATACTTGGAGAGTCTGTAAGATGGCTTATTCACTAGCTTAAAATAGGGCTCTAGATCAATTAGGTGATCCACCTACCACTTAGTGGGAGGGCTATAGGCATATAAAATAAATCCTCATACTCTTCTAATAATAAGGCGTTCAATGCTGAGTTCTTAGCCACTTTTGAGGACTAATCTGTGTTCTGTGAGTATTTCTTAAATTTTTATTTGAGTTGCTTTGTTGTAATTATTTGAAAATCAAGATTATCTTGAACTCCCTCTAAACGGATGAGTTGTCCATGCATAGAAAACTCCATGTAAAGCTGAGAGAAGTCCATAGCAAAATTTTCCAAGTGTTTCAATTAGTCATAGTCCAAGACAATATCAATGGGGCCCATTTCTAGTGCAATTAGATCAATTAATCCCACATAGTTTTCAGCTAAGCATAGGGGAACCTTTGAGCATACACATGTTAATTTCTTCATCATCGTTTGCCACTTGAACTTTGGGGGGGTAGCTATAATTATGTAGCAAAACGTTTCAGCCTATCAATGGCTGATTTATTGACAAAACTATGTGTGCTACCATCATCCACCAAGCTGAATACTTCCCATTAATTTTTCCTTGAATGCATAGTGTGTTAAGGCTCCTAGAACTTACACATGCATCCATGGAGATAGAGAAAATGGAAGCAATAGCATTAGGGAGTGTAGTTAGAGTAATCAATTTAATGTCATTAGGCAAACAACCATGTGGATCAAAGAAAAACCCATCCACCAAGTCATAGAACTATTGTTTGTCTAGGTTCTCTTCATAGTCCTCATTTTCAGCATATGCTAAGTTATTTGCAATACTTAGAGCATTTGATTTCTCATCTTTTTCTAATCGTCCATAATGAACATTCTATGAACTTTGACCTTTGTTATTTTGTAGGGGCATTTTGAGGCATAGTCTACAGTGTACTTATTGCCACAACTAAAACAAGTCCTTTTCTTTTTTGTCCTTCACAACATCTAGTGAGATGAATTTTTGACCACTTGGGGTTGATGCATTTTGTGGCTTGTTTTCAATATACTTACCATCTCCATGTGGATTAAGTGTTGTTCCACCACTGCCTTATTATTTACTCTCACTATATAGGGAGGGAAGTTCATTTTTCCAAGTCTGATGGGGGTGGTGATTGCCCATTGTACTTGGTAAGAATGATCTTATCAATAATGAAGGTTATTATGGCCTTATTATGCCCATGAAAACCTTGCTGCCTATATATCCATGTTGTCCATATATACCATGTTGTGCATTTACCCCATGTTGCCCATTATTGCCTTGTTGGCCATTAATACCATAATGTCTATGATTGGGTTGAGCCACATAATTACCATTGGGGCTTTTAGGGAGAGTGGGAGAGCTTCTACCAATGGTGGACTATGGGGATCTCACTAGAGGATTGGTTGCATGGATGACAGGCCCGAACTCAAAAGTTGCTTGTCATCAATGTGTGAGGGCTCACCAACCTTGTAAATGCTAGATGGGATATCCGGAGCTCCAAGGATGCCTTGTGGCACATCTATTAGCTCGAATGGTGGAAGCCATCGTGCTTCTTGCTTGGACTAATCTACCTTTTCTTGAGCCAAAACTAGGCAACAAGATTGGTGAGATACTCCAATGTTTGTTGAGTTCTAGAGTTAGAGAGGGCCATTTGTTTGATTGCTAGGTCAATCTTAGACCATACTTGATGATGGTTCACAACCATGCCATTTTCCCTCTTCATATGATGAAGCCCATGTTGATATAAAGTGTAATTGAGCATGTTGTAGGGGTTCATATCTAGCACTTCTTCTTGCATTTCACCATTATAATCTTAGGTTAAGCTAGGTTCAACATTCAACATTGATGCTCAAGATTCTCTCATCTTCCTCTAGACCTCATCCTCAACCTTTCATATGCCTTTATGCCCTACCATTTTAGTGCAGTCCACAAGGTCCACTATCAATAAAATGAGCGTAACTTCTAATAGGTAACTCCATTTGGAGTACTTTTTGGTTCAAATCAAACAAGGTAATACCCTCTACAATGATATAAAAAGTTTTACGACAGAAAATATTCATAAGTTTTTGTAGCCCACTTTTTGTGACTATGTAAGGGTTGTGTGCACCTTGTACCATTGGACCACTATGCACAAAAACTACAATATCTTCTCACATGTAGCTCCAATTGGGGAGTGGGTAAAGTTCCTCATAGGTTGGGTGGTTCATCTCTTTAGGTCTTTAATGGTAAGGGAGGTGGGTAAAGTTCCTCATAGGTCGGGTAGTGCACCTCTTTAGGTCTTTAGTGGCAAGGGAGGGGTCACCTCCTTGCCACCTCACTCTTATCTTGCCACCTTGCTTAGCATTGGCCTTTTCCTCAGCTACTAGTATGTATACATAGAAAAATTTAATTAAGGAAATCATCATGAAATGCATGTAGGAAAGGAAACTTTGGACCATTTAATGAAATGCATAGAATAGACAATGGATTGGGTAGGAGAGGGGCTTACCTTGGCAGTCTAACGACTCACTAGATGCCAACTTACCCTTTTTAGAATGGCTTAATAATTTCTTTATGATTAAATCAACAAACACACCATAAGGGAATGTTAGGGGAAATCATCGACCAAATGATCAAGTCATCCATGACTAATCTTAATCCTCATGCAATAGTAAGAACAATCAAGCTATTGATTTTAGCTGGCTAGCATTCACTCAATGAAAATACTCTAATTACAAGGCAAAATTCAATCATTAGGTCTCTTCAACAAGTGGATGTAGCTTAGAAAATGGATTAGAAGAGAGATTAAGATACCATTAATATACCTCTTTAATGCAAGTTGGATTATATGGACACAGCTTCATCAATCGAGATGTCCTTCACCGAATCAACTCAGGGAAGCAAGATAACTTCAATATGTTATACTCTTCAAGTATTTGAGGCATATACTGATGTGTATGGGACTTGCTAAGCTTGGTCCAACTTCATCTTCCAGAATTGAAAGCTTTAGATGAAGCTTTCATGGTTTCCCATGAAGAATCCTTGCGTTTGGAGCTCCACGTCTTCAAATTGTGCAAACTGGGTCAAGGATGGTTGAAGAAGGGCCCTAGAAAGGCAAAATTCTAGGGATTCTTGAAGGATTTGAGAGCTTGGGCTGAGCTTCAATGACTATCCCAACTTTATATAATAGGGTTTGTTTGTCCCAGGAGGAAGGACCAATAAGAACAGGAGGAAAAAAGGGTGGTGCTCAACTAGCTCAAGAGGTGCCATCAACAAGGGGAAAGGGGATGGAGATAGATCAAAGTGTGGGTAGGTTGCTGTGGGATAGCAGGAGCAATAGCATAAATTGTAGTGCAATTCATGAGCTACTTCTTGATGCTTTTTCTCACTCAAACCAAGTCACCATGGTTGTCCTTTGGCTCCTCCTTGCCTATGGAAGGCTTTTGTAAGGTCCTTTATTGTTGATGAGAGAGATCAAGGGTAGAAGAGAAAGATTTCTTGAAGAGAATCCATGGGTGCCCCAACAAGAAGAGAGAAAAAGAGACTTGGCCAAAAAGTAGTTGACATTTGTTCCTTCTCTATCTTCTGTGGGTGCCTCCTTTTTCAAAAACCCCTAAAATTGAGCACAAAACTTAGTGACAACCTACTAACTTGACCATGTTACCTCCAAAAAAGTAAAGAACTCCAACCATAGCTTCTACTTGTTTATAAGAAAGCTACCAGCTGGTTGTAGTACTCCTTGCTGTACTTGTATGTAATGCTTAAGTAACTATAGTTTCCTCTTTTGAAAAGAGAGCTAGATTGAGAAAAAGAAAGGGAGAAAGGACCAAAGTCTGATACTCTAATACCAATTGTAAAGAAGAGGACAAGATAGAGAGAAGAGAAGAGAGATACTACAAAGAGGAGAGAGAAATGGGGGATTACCACTTGAGCCATTCCAGAAATGGGGGACTGATTTTGTTGGACCCATCAAGCCAGCAGCCAAAAGGATAGGTAATAGATACATTTTGGTTTGTATAGACTATGCTACAAAGTGGGTGGAAGCTCAGGCATTAAAAGATAATAAAGCAGCTAGTGTGGCTAAGTTTTTATATTCTAACATTATTTCCAGATTTGGTTGTCCTATTGAGCTGATTGGTGATTGGAGAAAGCATTTTTTGAATCAAGTTATTAAAGAACATACTATCAGGCATATGATTCTACAAAAGAAACATACTCTATATCATCCTCAAGCTAATGGTCAACTTGAAAGTTCCAATAAACTTTTACTTTGCATCTTGAATAAAATTGTTGAAGATAATAGGGAGGGTTGGGATATTAAACTTGATTTAGCTTTATGGGCATTTAGGACTGCATATAAGGTTACAATAGGGCTTACACCTTTCAGGCTTGTGTATGGGTTGGAGGCTGTGGTGCCCATGGAATATGTAGTAGTACCAAGCCTAAGAATATTAGTCACACATAAATTGGATCCTCAGGAATCAGTGTACCACAGATTAGGACAACTCCTGAAGTTAGGGGAGGATAGGGTTCTAGCTGCTTACATTTCAGGAATTACCCAGTAGTGGAGGCAAGTTTGGGTGAATAGACATATTAGAAATAAAATTTTTCAAGAAGGTGATTGGGTTGTGGTATATAATTCCCAACTTGGTAAGTTTTCGGGCAAACTGAAACTTCGTTATGTAGGCCCATTTGTGATCTTTAAGGATGTTGGGCATGGCACATTTTGGCTTAAAGATTTGCAAGACAAGGTGTTACAGTCTGCAATCAATGGATTTAGACTCAAAAGATTAGTGCAACCTTATTATGTAAAGGTTAATTTCATTTTACCATGGTTTGTTAACTCAAGCGTGACATGCAGTGATTATATGGAGTGGTCAAAGTTGTGTCATATTGATATGACAACTGGCACGACAAGGTTCAAACTCATAGAGGACTTGGACTTTAGCTTCGAGATGGAGAAGAATTGTTCTTTTTTTGTTGCTTCTTCTTTCTCTCTATCTTTGTCTGTGTGTCGACCTACATTGGTCACCATGACGCATACTTGGTGTACATCCACCAAAGTGTTGTCTAGGAAGAAAAGAGCTCGTGTGGAGGATGATGAAGACACCGATTATGCTCCGCATGAGGAGCATTCAAAGCAGCTAAAAGTGGCATCCACACCAAGGTCTTCACCTAAGGTACTTGGTTCAAGTGCTGCGTCTACACCTTTTGTAGATTCCACTTTGGCATTGGATATTGAGCATGCACCTACTAAGGCATGGTTGGAAAGAATCGGTTTGTATCAATTTGCATGTCTTCCTTGGCAATCATGGGCTACCAATATACATGCGTTGGTATAGCTGGATATCTTGAGACAATCTCAAGGTAAAATTGCAGGTTGTCTTGAGCTTACTACGAGAGTCGTAAGCCATGCTTTTGCATTACCAATGAATGTAAATCCGACTTTGTGGAGATGCTCTAATGACCAAATGCATGAAGCATTCGGAGATTTCACAGGTCCACATAAGCTTTATGTTATGAAGCGTATTGATGCTGATCGCAGAATGCATCTTCGGTGGTTTATGGAGAAGTTCATGTTGTTTATTAAGACGGATTCCATAGCTCATGAAACTTATGGATTGATTTATTATGCTGAGAATGTGGGTATGCCGAATTGGGCTGGGGTTTTGTATGACAAGATAATGACAGAGATCAAAGTGCTTAAGACTAAAAAGTTTTTTCATAAATCCTGTATGGGTTGTTTCTTGGTAGCCCTATATAAGTATGCTTTTAGCCAATATCTTGGTTTGTTGACTATGGAGGCTTTACACGGGGGATTCACTAGTAGTAATAAGGAGACGTCACCTGCATGCAATAAATATATGAAAATACCCCTTATCTTCCCCCTATTTATGAGACCTTACCTTATAAAATGTACCTTCCTTTCCTTAAATAAACCCCCCCCCCCTCCCTTACACTCACATGGTACCATACGGTAAACCCTAGTGGACCCCTTGGGAGGTTTTATTGACTTGGACACTTGATTCTATGTCTCGAGATGCAAGGCATGTTGATGAGGTGATAGAGGATACCAGTAATAATGAATAGGAAGGCAATAACGAATCCATTAGAAATAGTGAAAGGTATTAATCAATATGGCCACAAAGATGAATGATAGTCTAATATGGGTGATATGTTCTCATACTTCCTATTGGTGCAGAATGGGTCACAAAAAATGCATGGCCTATTTCTAGTAACCTATATAGTTGGATCTTTGTGCAACGTTATTGTAAGGGAATAAATATACTATACAATGGTGTAGACTTTTGTCCCTCAAAACTTCCAATTTAATCCAAATCGTTGGACTCAATATCACTATACTAATTTAATCAACGGCATTGAGTATGATTTATGGAAGTTGCATTGGGCTGAAAGGCTTCATCTAGCTTGACTTTATATATTCCATAGGAGCTAGACAAATTCCATAGTATATAAAGATAGTGAGATAATGACCCTTAATTAGTGGGCCTATCATAAAGTCACCAAAATTGTCCAACCAAATCGAGTTACTATATCTCCTAGATCTCATGCCAATAACTATGAGGTTGAGGATCTTCCCAACTTGCCTAGTGTGTATTTAGGGTTCAATACCGTGCATGAACCCCTTGCTTATTTTACAATCTCTGTACAAGAATTTCATGGTTAATTACTATCTATGTAGCTTGTATATCACTACTTCCTAGATGACTTATAGAATCCCTTTTGATACAGATAGTAGTTGCTCTTATACATCCAATGGTGCAAGATTATGTGAATATAAATCTCTTTTCTTTGAATACTTTCTACCATGATTGTAGTACAATGTTAGAGTGAAAAATATAATGAAAATCTTACTTACTATGCAATTTTTGACATTATGATCTTGCAAATAATTAAGTTATTCAAATGCATTACAAAAATGATGGATGGAATAAAAAATGTACCAAGGAAAAATGCATTAATATTCTTTTAGTTTCCTTCGATTGGAATCCCCTCAGTGGTTGTTCTAGCTGTCAATCCCTACTCAAATAGGTCAAGCCACTTGTGTTTAATGGAGAAGGAATGAAGGTAGATATAAGTGTCAAAATTTGAATTGAGCACATGGAGGATTACTTCTCTACTACTGGAACTAGTTCGAAAAAATCAATGAATGATTGTATGATTGAGGCTTATAGGAGAAGCACATATTTCGTGGAAATAATGGTGCCATAATAAGGTTGTCTTTGAATCCATTGTGAAATGGAGACAATGCAGTATTCTAAAGCTAATATATTTGTCCCCAGCCTCAAAGTAGCAGGGGTTAACTCTTGAAGGATATTATTCTCACTTTATTGCTCTACAGAATTATGTGCCCCACATGTCTACGAGCTAGTAGGTAGCGTGCTTTTGTCATATTCCAAAAGAAGAATGATCCCTTAGACTATGTGTCGATTATATTGGGTTAAATCAAGTTTCCATCAAGAACAAGTATCATATTCCCCATATTGATGGGACCCTTAGACTATGTATCAATTATATGGGATTAAATCAAGTTACCATCAAGAACAAGTATCATATTCCCCATATCGATGAGATGTTGGATTGATTGCAAGGGGCTTGATATTTTCTAAGATCAATCAAAGGTATGAATATTATCAAATTCGTATAAAGGATGATGACATATCAAAGATAGCTTTCAACACCAAGTATAGTCATTATAAATGCATCGTAATGTCTTTTGGGTTGACCAATGCTTCTGCTACTTTTAATAGGTTAGTCCAAGTTATTTTAAAGCCATATCTAGATGAATTTTTCCTTACATTTTGTGATGACATTCTCACCTACTCCAAGATAGAGGAAGAATATTTAGGCTAGTCTTGAAAATTCTTCAAGAGAACAAGCTTTTTACCAAGAAGAAAAAACATGCATTCTTCAAGAAGACGATTGCATACCTGGATTCATCATCTTGAAGGAAGGCATATCAGTGGACCCTACTAAAGTCAAGGATATCTAAGATTGGCAGCTAACCCAAAGTGGTAGGAAAATCTAAGGATTAGAACCCCAAGGTGTTAGGGAAATCTAAGGATTTCTAGGTCTCATAGGATGGTATAGGATTTTATCAAAGATTACTCCTTGACAGTAGCACCCCTCACACTAAATTTCTTAAAAAGCAAGAAAAAATCACATGGATGTTGGAAGAGTAGGAGAGGTTAGACAAACTAAAGTAATGTCTCATTACCATCCCCATCCTGAAGCTACTAAATTTTACAAAGGAGTTTGAGATCATTATGAATTCTAGCATCATGGTGTTAGGATGTGTTCTTACTAAAGAAGAGCATTGGGTGGCATATTCTTCTTGCAAGCTTAAGCCTTATGAGAAGAACTATGCTATGCATGACCTTGAGCTTTAGCAATCATTCAAGCCTTGAAATTGTGGCATTACTGTTTTCTTGCAAGAAGATTCACTCTTATGGCAGATCATAAAAGTCTTAAGTGGATTTTTACCCACCAACTTTTATCTCAATATGAGACAAAGGAGATGTGAATCTGGCCAACTATAGCAGATGAAGGTACGATTGTAATAAATGCAATTTGATTGCATAGAAAAAAAAACAAAAAATTGATGACAATCTCTCCCACGTAGTCATGGACCAAAAAGATAGTGGCAAGAGGTGACAACCGACTAGACCATGGAAATGCACAATAAATGTGCCTAAAACATAAGACATGCACTCTAGAATATGCAAAAGCTCCCATATCTTCGTCAGACTTTGACAACAGCTCACAAATAGGACTGATATGACTAAAATAAGTAGGCTGATAGTTTCCCCCTCCCCTTCAACAATTATATTTCCCCTTAAGCTATGCAATTAGGGCTGGTGGATCATCAAATTTTCCAACCACACTTAATTTGATTGTGCACATGATTGCGAACAATGTAAAAAAACTCCCAGAAAAATTCATGTACGAACAAGGAGTAGGCATAAGATGTTTTTCACCTTATTTAATAAAGGTTAAGGAAATAAATTTGAAGAAGAAGATAATGAAGAGAATAAGGGAGGGGTAGCTTGATTTAGGTTGCCATTTCTGGATGCCCCCCTCCCCCATGCTTAATAATATTTTTAAAATTAGTAAACTTATTAACTCCCCCCACCCCCTCTAAACTTATTGACCAATCGCCACTCTTCTTTATTTTAAATTTGAAATGATATTTTATTTAAATAATTTAATTAAACCTCTCTTATTCCCTCTTCTCAATCATATTGATAGACCTCTCCCCCTATAATTTAATTGTTTAATTATTTGTCTCTCCTATTACAGCCCCTTTCATCAAAAGCAATGATTCCCCATGCTTATATATATATATATATATATATATATATATATATATATATATATATATATATATATATATATATATATATATATATATATATATATATATATATAAGGGGGTAGAGAGAGAGAGAAAGAGAGAGAGAGAGAGAGAGAGAGAGAGAGAGAGAGAGAGATTTCCCTCTCCTCTTGCCTCTTAGTCATTCTCCATATTTTAAAAAAAAATTAAAAAAGAGGAGGAGATAGAGATTGTACTTAACACCCCCTCCCCTTCTAAACTTTTCTTTTTACTCTTCTTTACTTCTTTAAAAAATGTAATGATATATTTTTTACTTTTCTTCCCCTAATTAACACTTGGAAAATTGAAATTAAGACATCTAGATTTTTTTCTCATTCTCTTTCCACACACACACACATAGAGAGAGAGAGAGAGAGAGAGAGAGAGAGAGAGAGAGAGAGAGAGAGAGAGAGAGAGAGAGAGAGAGAGAGAGAGAGAGAGAGAGATTTCCCTCTCCTCTTGCCTCTTAGTCATTCTCCATATTTAAAAAAAACAAAAAAAAAAGAGGAGGAGACAGAGATTGTACTTAACACCCCCTCCCCTTCTAAACTTTTCTTTTTACTCTTCTTTACTTCTTTAAAAAATGTAATGAGATATTTTTTACCTTTATTCCCCTAATTGACACTTGGAAAATTGAAATTAAGACATCTAGATTTTTTTCTCATTCTCTTTCCATCTATTGATGCCTAAAAAATCCCATGGCATAAGCGGGAGATCTCCCTTGCAATCCCTTGGCCCCGCCCCCTCCTATCCCCCTACCCCCCACCCACCCAAACCATAAAAGGAAAACCCATTACGTGTAGATGGCAAGAGAAGTAGATAATAGGAAAAGGATGCTCAAAAGAAATGAGTGATACTACACAAGAGTGTTGAGAGCAAGAGACTTAGGAGAAGACCAAGTTTCTTGAAGCACTTTCCCCCTAAGCCATAAATCATTTGCCTCCTTGTACCTACTTTCTTTTTCTTCATCCATCATGCCTCCTTGCAAAAGGGTCAACATGTCTAGCAAGGTATGGCCTTCCATTGCGGTGGGTCCATATTTAGCGACACTCAATACTACAAGGCATAATGTAACCATCGACACTATTAATTCTAACATGAAAATTTAGGCATTTAACATTTATACGATCTATTTTATCGAGAAAAGATGAAACACATAGATATTTGAAAATTTTGAGTAATAGTTGATATCTTATTGTCTTTCTTAAATAAAGTAATGAATTATCTTAGTTAAATAACCATAGTAAGTACACATAAATAGGATATATTATTGATTGACTTTTTTAATGCTTAAAGAAGGAAAAGACTATTAAATCACCCACACATGCATGTCACTAATTTAAGAACAAAAAAAAGAAAAATAAGATGTTTGCAAACTTGCATGAGTGATGCATTAAGCATTAGAAACAATGGATAGTTAAATTCTTTAATTCATATCCTGAATTGTTGTCCTCCTTTAAAATCTTGCAAATAAGCTAATCTTGTCTACAGCAAATCACATAGAATTATAATTTATTACTCTCATAGTCAAGAAATAAACATCATAGGAAAAAAGAGTATACTAAATTAATACTTAGAAATATTTTAGAAAATAAATTGGAATGGTTGTACCCATCCAATGACTAAACACAATGAGATCTAAAGAATTTATATTTATTATTTACTCCAAATGCGAGGTAGAATTGACAAAAAATCAGAATGATTGTGCGCACATTGGTAAAAGCATGTAATTCTTGCTAGGATTGAATAGTTTGCTTTACTTGATGTGATTGCTTGAATTAGAAAGTGTGGCCGTATTCAATGTATAAATACTCCTTCTCATTAAAATAATAAAATATTGTTTGAGAAGGATTGATTGGTTATTTCCTTGAGTTGCAAGTTATTTGTAAAGTACATCCAAGAGATTTATTAAAACTTTTCTTATGCTCAGATTTTGGGTAGGAATGAGTAGTTTGCACTCCCCCAAGGGCAATTGTTGGGGCTTGGTTTGAGCTACTTTTGTTCCACCTATGAGTATATGACTAGTGTCCAAGTAAGAAGTCTTATAGGGAAGGTTCCCTCCTATGGCAACATGTAACCAAGAGGTCTTTGATCAAAAAGAGTAATTATGTAGCTGGTTTGATGATGGAGAAAAAATCTATATGAGTACGATGCTGTGAGCATCAAGAGCCTGAGAATTATGAGTATTTGGCTCTATGAACATGTATCCAATGTAAATATTATTAATTAATAATGCAAATATTTTGAAAAGGATTGTCTTCATTGCTTTTGTGTTATACCTAATGAAGACATAAAATAAATTCAATATTAAAGAATATTTAAGCAAGCTACTTTTAAATGTTAAACAATGTGTTAGCATGCCTTATTTAGAAAACTAAAGAAAAACCACTATAAATTGGAAAGTGGGTGTTGTCTTTTTCTCAATGAAAAATGATCGATGGTCAGGTCGACTAGACAAGTTAAATGGTTTCCTCATATGGGAATTTTAGGAAAAGAGTGGGATGTTGACTTTTCCTAAGGTTTGATCTTAGATCTCGATCACACACTGTTTTAGGGAAATAGAGATGAGATTTTACCTTATAGGTGGAGGGGTAGAGCTCATTATGAACCAAGTGCAGTGATTGACTTGCTCTTAGTCTTGAAGGATTACAATGTGATCCTTGACTAAGCACTAGACTCCTATTAGAGACTATTAGGTCTTTTAGGAACCTTTAGATTGATCCTTGTGGATCGAGGCTAAGTGCTTCCTAGAAAGGTAGACCCAAGGTTTCCTAGTCAGACCAAAGTGTGAGGTAGACTAGGGCTCCCCAATTAGAACAAAGTGTGATTATTCCTATGAAGTGCAAGCAACGATAGCTGGGATAGACTCTAAACAACTACCGAGTGTTACCTTCTGCAATTAAGTAGTGGTACATTACAACCTTCTTCTTTTGGTTACTTTGGTATTGGCATTGGATTCTTTTGACAAAGTCATGTGGCCCTCTATTTGAAGAGCCATCCTAAAATTTGCCACTTCAAAGCTTCAACTAAAGATCTTGGATAATTGGCTTTGCTTTAATTAATGCATCTTGAAGGTCAAATAGACACATCACCTCAAGGCAGGTATCCAATGGAGAGTCTAATCTATGGCAAAACTTTGACACTTGTTAGGAGATATCCATGGGTTGTGCATACTTCAAAAGTGACAAAAACTTTAAGCAATAAGCTTTCGTGCTTAGGCTTAGCTAGCACAAGGTGAAGAATTCATTCATCTTCATGGTTCGATCAGATGGGGGAAGGTATCTCCTACACATGTCCTCCTTTAACTCACCCTAGGTTATCACTACCTCAAAAAGTCCTTAGTCTTTATACCAAATTTTCCACTATAAGTGGGCTTCTCAATCGGTTTAAACTTGGGATTTCATAGCTTGATTGGAAGATAGTTCTCATGGCAATGAAGTAGTCTTCCATTGACTTAATCCATATTCTCAGATTCCACTTTCTTTCCCTTGCTATCAAACTCAGTTGGTTTTATTTTCTTGAGAAGGGGTGTGGGAGTTAACAAGGGTCCCTATTTTGGGATATGGGAGTCATGGAAGTGGCCCTTGGCTATGGGGTCTCAAGGGGGCCAGCGTTTTGATGAGGGTTTGGGGCAGTGCCCTCGACGTGATGATAAAGAGAATATTCCTTAGTCGACTAGGGAAGGTTCATAATAAGGTCAAGCATGCCAACCAGACCACCTTTTCGGGCTATAAAAGGAAGACCCCTCTAAAACCATTGTTAATCTATCTTTCACCCAATCAGAGTTCTTCTAGCAGCTACCCTTAAGCTCTTTGCCTATCATCTATCTAGATCGCCATCTAAGCTTCAGAGTCGAAGCACACAAGTGAATAGAGCTATCTTGTATCATCTATTTAGATCGCCATCTAAGCTTCAGAGTGGAAGCAAACAAGTGAATAGACCTATCTTTGTATCAGTAAATTTGAAATTAAACTAGTTGCTATTCTTCTCATATTTGCTATGTGTTCTCTACTCCTTGCTTAGTGCCATGTAATTTCTCTAGTTAAAAGGTATAAAGCTTGAGCTTTATGATGTAGAGGATTGGGAAAAACTTAATGAGTTATTCAAATCTACTATCATTTTGTCATTATTAAAGTGGATATATTTTAATATAATTGATACTAAGAGTGCTGCTTATGCATTATGGAAAAAGATTTGTGATCTTTATGATAAAGAAAATCATGCATCTCAGTTATACTAGTTGAAGAAACTTATGGACCTTCGCACATGAAGGAGGGTACAACTATGTCTAATAATTTGAATGAGTTTCATTCCATTTTCAGCCTACTTGTATCACAGGGTATTTAGTTTGTAGATAATATCAAGTTTTTGTTCTTGTTTTTTACACTACCCAAGGACATCTTTCATACTGTACTCATTCCCCTAAGGGTGGTTTTAAACACAATGATGTAGAGAGTGCTCTATTAATAGAAGAAGTAAACAAAAATAACATCGGTGCATCCCACACTTCTCATGCATTGACTATTAGAGGCAAAAATGGTGGTAATGGTAGTAAGAATTATGGTACAGATTCCTAGCCCAGTAGGGGCAAGTATCAATCTTGTGGGAAGTCTTGCACTAAGTCCCATAGATGCAATTTCTCTTTGATATGTCACTATTGCACATAGTAGGGTCATAGTTGGGCATAGTTTCATAAAATGTGCAATAATAAGTGCAACGAGAGAGGCAAGGGGAAAGCATAGGATAGTGCTAAGTCTGATGATTGCAACATTATTTCTCTAGTAAGTCCAACATGAAGATTAAAGAGATAAACATAGTGCAAACTAAGTTTGATAATGACTATATCTTAGTTGCTCTATCTCTTAATGCTACCTAATTGACCAATGTTTCATCTAGTTACCCATACTATTGGCTGCTTGATTCACGGGTTTCTTTCCATGTTACTCCGCATAGGGATTGACTTCATACCTATTGCAGTATTACAGGTTCTGTGAGATTGGAAAACAATACTACATTGGATATTATTGGCATTGGGGATATTAGAATGTAGTTTGCTTCAGGCAGCTCTTTTGTTTTGCATAACGCACGCCATATACCACTTTGATAAAAAGGCCTAATCTCTGGTGGATAGTCGGATGATGCAAGTTATCATGTTTTATTTGATGATTTTGCATGGAAGATTGCATGTGGTTGCTCTTATTTTGATTGAGGTACCAAGGCTAGCAACCTTCATCCTTTGTTTGTATTTGGGTCTGTTGACCATGCATTGGCTGTGACTAATTTACCACATGTATCTTTATGGCATCATCACCTTGGGCATATGTCTTTAAAAGGAATTGAAGTCTTGACTCCTTTACAATATGTTTCATTCTTGATTACTCACATTTTGATTCATAAGATCTTTCCATGTGAAGGTCAATCAAGTTGGTTGTCCCTAGTTAGATGAGTAGAAGGTCGAGAGCCAAAACCCTTAGACATCTATAGTGGGTAGTTTGATGTATGCTATGATAGCCACTTACCCCTAACATAACATTTGTGGTGGGAGTTGTGGCATACTATATAGATATACCTGGCCAATGACATTGGAATGTTGTGGAGGGTACCATGAGGCACTTGAAAGATACTGTAGATATGAGAATTTGCTATGGTGGCCAAGATACGACAATTGTGGATTGTTAAGCTTATTAAGATATTGACTGGCGGGAATCCTGCAAATTACTCACTAAAACTTTCTTAGTATAACTTTTTGCCTTCCTTAGTAAGATGATGGATGTAGGATGAGATGATGTCTATTCCTTATCTTGTTGTACTTTATGTATTGTACTTTGTCACTTTTCTTGTTCTCTCCTCACTCAAGGAGTATTTTCCTTTGAGTTGGAGGTTGTTGGGGTGAAGGCACATGTGCTTATACCGCTATGTATTTACCACACACACCATTACATTGTAGGTAGTGTGCACCAATCTCTATCACTTTATTCTTTATTCGTTGAGTGACTATTGAATAAGGGAAGGCTAATCACACATTGTGACTATTGGGTTTCCCACATACAATCTCTCTCTCTCTCTCTCTCTCTCTCTCTCTCTCTCTCTCTCTCATAGCTCTTGCTTATGCTTGTGTGCTTCTACTTGGGCTCTACCTTTCAGAATGAGATTTATATGCAGTAGCCTAAGGGCTTTGTAGAGAAAGGTAGGGAACACCTATTGTACAAATTAAACAAGAGTCTTTATGGGCTAAATCAAGCACCTAGGGAGTGGTACCATAAGTTTGATGCTTTCATGCATTCATAAGGATATTCTCATATTGATATGGATCATATTTATATATGAAAGAAGACCCATGATGGTAGCCTTATTATATTGGTGCTTTATGTTGATGATATGCTTATAGTTGGGAGTGCTCATGTTGCTGAACAAGATGCTTTAAAGACTCAGTTCAAGAAGAGCTTTGAGATGAAGGATATGGGACATGCCTCCCACACACTTGGTATGTGCTTATATGCACTCACTCAAGGGATTTCTCTACCTATCCCATAAGAAGTATATACATAGAGTACTTGAGTGGTCTTATATGTAGGATAGTAAGCCTATTGGATGTTCTTTACCTTCTCATGTCAAGGTCAACTAGGCTGATTGAATGATGAGAGGGCTAAGGTGGCCAAGGTTTTGTATGCATCATAATGGGTAGTCTAATGTATGTCATGATAAGCACTCATCCTAACATAGCATTTGTAGTGGAAGTTATGTTATGTCTTATGGCTACACCTAGAAGGTGACATTGGGATGTTATGAAGGGTCTTGTGAGTCCCTCATGAGATACCTATAGACACAATAGATATATACATTTGCTATGGTAACTAGGATATACGAGTTAAGGGCTACAATAACTTAGATTATGCAAGGTATGCATGCAGTAGGAATTTCACATTTTGGTATATATTTACCTATGTTAGAGGTGCTACCTCTTGGAGTCTAGGGTGCAAAAATGCATGACCTTATCTACTAGTGAGATAGAGTATATTGCAACATTGAGGCTTGCAATGAATCCCTTTGGTTAGGTTGTCTGGCAGTAGACCTTGGTATTACTATTACTCCTACATTGCATTTGGATTCTATGATGGCCATTCACTTGGCCCCCATAATCCGGTCTTCCATGCGAAGACTAAGCACATTGAGGTGTGCTATGACTTCATTAGAGAAGTGGTAGAGGATAAGTCTATTAAGCTTGTCAAGATCTTGATTGATTGATGAGAATCCTACAAATCTGCTTATTAAAAGTCTCTCAACACAAGTTTTTTTCTTCCTTAGGAAATTGATGGGTATAGGATGATATGATATTTTCCTCATCTTGTTGTAGTCTATGTACATGTTGTACTTCTCTTTTTTTGTTTTGGTTCTCACTAAGGCATATTTACCTTTAAGTGGGAGGTTTTTAAGGGTAAAGGCACATGTGCCTAATTGCCCACATTTACTCATTGTACACTTTATCTACACACAAGTACATTGTAAGTAGTGGGTGCCCATCACTATTAGTTTATTCTTTATTCTTTCAATGACTATTGAATAAGGGAATGCTAGTCACACATTGTGACTATTGGAGTTTTCATATTCTCTCTCTCTCTCTCTCTCTCTCTCTCTCTCTCTCTCTCTCTCTCTCTCTCTCTCAACCCACCATAGCTCTTGCTCCACTCTCGCTTCCGCTTCTATGCTTGATCCTCTTCTAATGCCTAATGTCTCTTCTACTAGCTTTAGGGTGAACTCAAATTTGGATACCTATTCATCATAGTTCTCATTAGTTTTTCTATTCTATCTGAACATGTCGGATCTAGTAGTTGGGTTATAGCCCTCAGTCAATTTGGAGTAAGTAAAAAGTAGTTGTTAGTGGAAGTAGCCTTGATATAGTCTTTGAGACCGCAGTTGGCTAGGAGTTTTCTGCCAATATAGTATTTTTCAATCAAATCCTTCAAATTATTGAGAAATCAAAACATGAGGTAGCCTACTTCCCATATGCTTGCCTCCAATTTTAGCTCTTGTCTCTATTAGACAAAGAAACTAGTTTATGTTCGTTTAGTGGGCTTATAATTGGTGCGGGTTGTACTCTAGCAGAGAGGAATGGAACTTGTGTGGTTGCCATCTACAAGACAAAAGGAATTTATTGTGAGTCATTCTTAATTAATGTAACATTCCCAAAATTTCATAACCAAATATACTCAATTTAGTCTTCTTCATCGTTTGCTTCTACTCAAAATAATTTAAACCACATTAATTAATATTTTTTCAAAAAAAATATAATTTTAAAAGTTAATTAATATTTTTACACATTTTTTGGATTACAATAAATTACTTTAAATTTTTTGAGATATAATTTGGATTTTTTACAAATCCAAAAGCTAAATTTTATATAAATTTATTGGTTAGAAAACTTTTTCTAATTATAATTTATTTTTTCAAAATTATTATAATATTTAAAGAAAATTATAAAATTATTGAAAATTAATCCAATTTCCTAATATTTTTTAAATTTATTGTATTATTTTTAAAATAATTTAGACCTTATCTTACATTTTAATGAATTTTTTTGTAGATTTTATTGCATTTTTAAGGTTATAAAACAACCACACACACATGTATGTATGTGTGTGTGTGTGTGTGAAAAAAGAAAAGAAAAAAAAAGAAAAAAAGGGGGTTTGTGTCTCCTTATATATAAAATTTTTAAGAAAAATGTGGGGAGAGGCGGTTGTTGCTTTTGATGGGAAGGGGTGTAATAGGAGAGATAATAATAATAATAAGTAAATCATAAGGGGTATAAGGTTTCTCAACATGATTAAGAGGGATAAGAGAGGTTTAATAAAATTAATTAAATTAAAAATAATGTAAATCTTAAAGGGGAGGAAAGGGTGGTAGTTGGTCAACAAGTTCAAAGGGGGTGAGGGGGGAATTAATAGGTATATTAATTTTTTAAAAATAATTAGTGTGTGTGGAGGGAGGGGTGTTGTCAAGAAATGGTTGCATGAATCACGCCAACCCCCTACCCTTATTTTCTTCATTATCTTCTTCTTCTTTATTTCCTTAGCCATTATAAATCAGGTTAAAAATAGCTTGTGTGTACTTCTTGTTCCTACATGAATCTTTATGCGAGTTTTTTTGCATTGTATGTGGTCATGCACATAATGGAACTTAAGTCTGGTTGGGAAATTTGAAGGTTTGACACTAGTTGCATAGCCGGGGGGGGATGTAGGAGGGGAATTGAATTTTATATTATTGGAGCGATAGGGCCATTATAAAGGCCAAGAAAAATGTAGTCAATAATTTTGTGCCAATAGATGGCAACAATGACATGCAAATACAATGGCAATTATTCAGTCCATTTTAAGAGGCAATGCTTAAAGCTTAATCACCAAGGGCTGTTTCATGGTAAAAAATGATTTGCTGTGTGGGCAAAGGCAAAGAAAAAGTTGCTAGTGTGACACATAAGGAATTGGAGGAAGTTGAAGACCCTACATTAGAGACAGAGATGGAAAGAGCAACTATCCATGCTACCCTCAACAAAAAGGGGTTGAATTGCTAATTCTCGATGATTTAGGCACTCAAAAATTACTAAGATAAAGCTTTCAAAAATTTGATTGATTGTGGAAATACTCATTCATTCATTTCACCAAAGTGTGCAAGAAAGTTAGGGATAGACATTACACCTACATCCAAGCTTCTAGTAGAATTAGCCAATGGAAGAGAACTTATTTCTACATAGCAATCTAGTGAAGTGGAATTTAACCTAGGAGGGAATCCTACCAATATGAGGTTTAGGGCCATGGACTTGGGGGCTTATGAATACTTGTTAGAAATGGATTCATTGTAGAAAGGGAAAAATTTACATTTTGAATCCTACAAGGGGAGCAAGTGACAACCCAAGGTGAGGCTAGAAAGCCTAGGATATAATTGGCAAAAGCTTTATGCATTGTTAAACAATTAAAGAAAGGCCTACCTATCTACTTAATCAAGCTTAACAAGAATAACTAGGGTAATGAAGCCAAAGAAGAACCATCTTGGCTAAAGGAATACGTAGATGTATTTCCAAAGGAATTGATGGAACTCCCACCCCAAAGGGAGACCAACCATGAGATTAAGCTAGTACTGAGAGTTGCTCTAGTTGCTAGGAGGCCATGCTAGATGTCCATTCTAGAAGCTATTGAGTTGAAGGAGAACTCAAGAAATTTCTAGATCAAGGGTACATTAGACCAAGCAATTCACCTTGGGGGACCCCAATCTTGTTTTAGAAGAAGATAAATGGGACCCTCCACATTGATTATCATGGGCTAAGCCAAGTAGTAGTCAAAGACAAGTATCTAGTTATAAGGATTGATGAGCTCCATGAATGAATTCAAGGTGCAAAAGACTTCTTCAAGATTTATCTGGATCAGGTTACTACTAAATAATGATCAAGAAGGAAGACATTCCCAAAACTTCTTTTAACACAAGATGTGGTTCCCAAAGTCAAGAGGTAGATTATCTTGGGTTCATAGTAGCTGAGGAAGGAATTGTAGTGGATCCTACCAAAGTCAAAGATGTTCAAGAATGGGCACCTCTAACAACACTTAAAGAGATGTGAATTTTTTTGGGATTAACTAGATGATACATGGTTTTTATCAAGGATTATGTCTTGATTGCTAGACCTCTCACTGATTTGCTGAAGAAACAAGTTACTATTATGTGGACTTCCATTGAGTAGTTTAGCTTTGAGAAACTCAAGCATAGCTTAGTATTAGTACCTTTCTTGAAGTTACTTGACCTAAGAGTTCAAAGTTGTAATAGATGCAAGTTCTCTTTCTTTGAATTGCATGCTTATGCAGAAAGGTCTTCCAGTGGCTTACTCTTAAAGAAAATTGAAGAATGATTAGAATAATTATACTACTCATGATTTGAAGCTCCTAGTAGTAGTTGATTCTCTTGAGCTATGAAGACATTATTTACTTGGAAACAATTTTTCTCTAGTAAGTGACCACAAGAGTCTCAAGTGTATCTTCACTCACCTAGATCTAAACATGAGGTAGTATTGGTGGATTGAGGTGTAGAAATTACACAACACAGTGGATAGAATTTGAGCAAGGAGTAGAGAACACACAAAAAATGTAACAAAGCTAATCTACTCTTTTCCTTTCTCTAATCTCTATTTCTCTTACTTTATTCTTCATATTCCATAAATCAATTTCATTCCAATTTGACTTTTCAACTATTGTATCAATGGCTCAAATTGGCCTCCTATTTTGAAACAACAATAGAATATAAGCATATATAGGCATGTGAGTATGTGCATGCATCTATGTATGTACATACATAATACATATATACGCGCGCGCGTGTGTGTGTGTGTGTGTGTGTGTGTGTGTGTGTGTGTGTGTGTGTGTGTGTGCGTGTGCACATGCCCAACTCTTGAATCTTACAATAAACTTTCTCTATACTTTGTAGGTATTTGAAAAGGAACTCTAAAATGCTGCATCCTGTCGTGGGACTAAAATTAAAATGGAGAAGCAATTCAAATAGATTCCAAGGCTTCTCTCTATGAAAATCCATGTGCTATTATTTGGGTACTCTCCTTGGTCTATTCTTGCTATTTCTAGTTATTGTCCCTTACTACCTTAAGTAATTACAGTTTTTGGCGACTACAATTATAGCAACTTGTGACAATTTTATTTTAAGTAACTTCCAATGCCCTTGGAATCTTCCTTGACCTTTTAAAACTTTTTAAAAATCTATTTTCAAAAATTAGTAGTTTTGGTAACAATTGTTGTGACAATACTTAAAATTGGTTAACAATACCCTCCAACACTAAGATTAGTGCATATGGGAAAAAACTATACTCAATATTGGAAAGGTGCAAGATATGAATGTCCATCAAGACAAATTAAATACATATCCTTTGTACTTCCTAATTGTAAGGATATTGAGAAAGAAGTTTTACAAGGCATAATTTATCTTCATATAGTGAGATAGGATCAAGTAGTAATGATGCTTCACAATGTGGAAATGCACATAATGAAGGGGAAAATGCTATGCTTGATCTTGGATAAGGCACATAGCTTGGGTAGCATGTTAAAAATGTGGAAATGGAGTAAGAAGTAGGTCCCTCTAAGTTACAATATGCTAATGACTAGCAAGAAGATGAAGAATATGATGACTAGTTTAAGGCTTAGTTAAGGGCAAAAGCTAACATATTTTCCCATTTGGCCAAACATGTATGGCAATGCATCTACACCCCTTGTTATGTATGGCACTCAAGGAATGAATGTTGGTCATGGAAATGCTTCATATGCTATTGGTTATAGTGCCAATATAGCAAATGCACCCTTTGCACATTTTCATGTCCAATACATTCGTGTCACATTCTAGCATCCAAAGTAAATATACGACCAACTCTGCTTCCTTTTGTAATCAGCCTACACTTATTATTAAAGCCTTCAATGGAACAACCCTTTGAAATAAATCTAACCTATAGCACATGCTCTATGATCTGACCCCAACTAATACCAAATTCTTTGTGGTGGACCTCACATGTAATACATCTTATAAACATTTTGTTTTACCATCATGTAAGGATATGAGTATTATAACAATTAGCCTAGTAAAAATTCAAAAAACCAAGTAAGTCTACTATTAATGATCCCCTCTTTGGGATAAAACCGCCCAAGGTGTGAATACCACTCAACTAGCAAAAGGTCTACTTCACTATATGCATATGCTATGCATAAGCCTTCGCATGTATGAGACTAAAAATTGAATATCATGCCTTGTAATACATACATAAATCAAGGGTTCAATATCTTGTTGATAGAGAAAGATACCAAAGCTATCTCTTTGGCATCATAAAGGCTTAACTTCAACCTATCTCGATAGGAGTAGTAATAGGCTTGTAGCCTTTCAAACCAAATATTTGCAATAATGTCTTCACATACTTTATTTGACAGAAAGAAATACCTATGTCACACCACTTAAACTAAATGCCCAAACAATGGTGCAGTAGCCCCAAATCCAACATGTCGAAAGTTGAATTCAACTAGATCTTAAATTCAATAATATGCATCTCATTAGGACCAATGAGCAACATACCACCAATAGAAACTAGAATTATTACAAGCACATTACCCGTACGTCTAATATACAAAGTGCTCTCAATAGGACTATTTTGAAAACCACGTGTAGACAAGTATTTACATATCTTATCATACAACACAGCCTCAAGTGACCTTACAATGCCATTCTCAATCTACACACTTTGTTCCCTTACCCCTTCTACACAACCACACGGCTAAAAAATAAACATTTTCTCATGTAAATCACCATTGAATGTGTAACGTTGCGCTTTCGCGGGAAACCCCCCTATTTGAATTAAAAATTAATATTAAAAAAACCCCCCTGTCATCGCCGACGACAGGTGGCGAGGGGGGGGGGGGGGGGCACGACAAGTGACGGGAAGGAAGGATGGCGTGATGACGCCAGGAGGGAGGGGGAGCCACAAAAACCAGACGACGTGGCGGAGGGTGGCGACAAGCACGAGGAGGAAGTGAAGGATGACGACGGAGTGGACTACATGGCGGCAGCTCCACCCTGGCTGCCCAGGTGGAGGGGAGGGCCTCCATCATGCCCCCCCTTCCCACTATAACCCCCCCCATTGTAGAAAAAAAGGGGATTACCACCTCCTTGCCCTGCTGCCGAAGGGAGAGAGATAAGGAGAGGAAGAGAGAGGGATAGAGAGAAGAAGAGAAGAAGAAGAAGAAGAGGGAGAGAGAGAGAGAGGAGAAGAAGAGGAGGTGAGGAAGAAGAGAAGAAGAAGAAGAAGCAGAGAGAGAGAGAAGAGAAGAAGAGGAGAAGAGGAGGTGACGAAGAAGAGGAGGTGAAGAAGAAGAGAAGAAGAAGAGGAGAAGAAGAAGAAGAAGAAGAAAGAGAGAGAGAGAGAGGGAGAGAGAGAGAGAAGAGGAGAAGAAGAAGAAGAGGGAGAGAGATGGAGAGAGAGAAGAAGAGAAGAAGAAGAAGAGGGAGAGAGAGAGAGAAGAGAAGAAGAAGAGGCGAGGAAGAAGAGAAGAAGAAGAAGAGGGAGAGAGAGAAGAAGAAGAAGAAGAAGAAGAATAGGGAGCCCGCAGGGAGAGAGAGAGAGTGAGAGACTCTCCAAAGGAAACCGTTCCTCTTCCCCTCCTTAGAGGGTGACCACACGTGTTGCTCTTCCCTCCATCTTTCCACAAGTTTAACCCCCATCTCCCCACCAGTTCAACCCCATCACAATCGAAAGGAGTCACCCCGACACACCATTTCTTTGATGAGAGAAAGGGAGAGAGATTCATAAGCTGGAGGCATAGCCCCAAAACGGAGGGAGACCCGCATCAGCAGTAATCCCATATCCAACAATGGAGCCACTGGTTAGGGAATTTCTGGGAATACAAATACAACGTCGAGTATGGAAAATTCATTTCCGAATATCCAGGTACTAACTACCATCTCCGCTATTCATTGAGGCATAGGTATGCGCATGAATTCATTTTAGCAAGTAGCTTGAATTTACTTTTCGAACTCATAGGGGATCATAGGTTAATTCCTTTTGCAACCATAGATGACCTTGCATAGATTTATGCATATAGCGCATTGAGGTTCGCACAAACCCATGTACTCAAATACTTTGCATCCTAGTGCTAAGCAACGAAGTCATACGTGGCATAAAGAACATAAAGGGTACTTAAGGGTTATGCACATAGTCGGTGCATGCATGGGAAAGATTATATGAAACATGCATCGATGGTACTCAAGTTGACCTTGCATTAAAGTCTTGCATCCATCCTATGAAGATTTTGCATTGAGTAATGGTTAAAGAGTTGTCTTGTATTGCCAAACCATGAGTTGAGCACAATTCGCACGATAATTCAAGGATTACTTTGCATTAGAAGATAGCCTTGCATCATTACAGATTTGTCTCGCATTCTTTAGGGGAAAGGAAGATAAAGTCAATTAAAAATTCTACATAGTATCACCCTTTGATCCCAAGGGGGAGAGCGGGTACGCAATGGGAAGGTTATCGTGACTACTCCTGCAATGTTGGAAAATGATACCCTTGTTTTTGTTGAATGATCAAATAACATCCTAAATGCTTTTGCATTAAACTGATTGTGGAATGTGGTTTGGATGATTATACCAAATGTTTGTATTTGATGGTAAATGCATGGCAGGGGTCAGTAATGACAAGTTGCCATGGAGAATAAAGGAATGTTTTCCTAGAAGATGATATTAGGCTGATTGCCTTGATTGTGCTTGATTCTTAATTGGATTAATTAAGGAAGGATATTCTGTGTGGGTGGATCATCTCCAAGGTCACACCGCGTTTCAACCCAAGAGGGCACTGCTCGATTCATGGGTCGAAGGTCGAGTGGTAAAAAGGCCAACCATAAAAGTTGTGTCTCACTCCTAGGTCGATTGGGGTTAGTGGAGCTCTAGACACCCCTTGCCTAGTCTGGAACGGAGGTGAAGACTACCCTAAGCCCAGTGACAGAGCGTTGGAAGATCCTATTCTAAATATAGGATAGAATTTGTGGTGCCATGTGATTTGGACCATTTACTTCTGCAAGGCAAAAGGGGTACTTGGGGTACTTTTGTTGGACAGAAGGGGATACATAATTCTCCTGTATGGGCAGGGGACAAAGATTAACTTGAAGATAAGTTAAGGAACTTGTTTGTCAAAAGGACTACTTGTTTTGTTTTCCTGTCAGTGCTGTAAATTATGCAAACGAACCATGTTCCCTAAAAGGCCTAATTAAAGAAGCTAATTTTGAATGTCACACATAAATGTGATAGGACCTAATTAGAAAACTAAAGCTATCAAGGAAAATAGGTGGGCAAAATGACGGGTCTGTCCTACGGTAGGGTGGTCCCAGAGAACTGCGAGGTTTCTCACAAGGTTTTACTATCGTTTGACCTTTAGGCAGGGTTAAGTTAGAACTCGTTTCATGTCGTTTTAGGGGACCAGAATGGGACTATGCCCTACGAGCAGATAGGTTGAGCGGTGCATCCCTCTCGTTTTCCATTCTCTTTGAACCAAGTGTGGTATGAATCTACTTCGGATTAGGTATCTTTGCGTAAAGTAGGATGTCCAAAACCCAATGCTAGAATGCTATCCGTTGCGAGGTGGACTCGGAAACCCACATTTCATGTCGATCCTAGTGGGTTTTCGGCCGCGAACATTCCGTTGCGAGGCAGACTCGGAAAACCCTAGGTGAAAAACCCCAGAACATTCCATGGGAGTGCCGGGCGGCGACACTTAGTTTTGTTTCTCGATTGACCGCTAAAACATGCTTGGACCAGGCACGTTACAGAATGCATTTTTGGTATTTAAGTTATATAACTTCAATAGTTATGAGTTGTTAATGCATAATGTTGTGAATTATCATCATAGGGCAAGTGGAAGCAAAGGTTTCATCAAAATCAATGCCCTTCTATTGACCATAACACTTTGCCACAAGTCTAGCCTTTAGTACCATTTGGATTGTGCTTTAACTTATAAATCCACTTGGTACCAATAGCCTTCTTGCCAAGAGAAAAATCACATAAGAGCCAAGTATCATTTTTTACAATAACATCATACTTAGATTGCATAATAGCCATGAAATACTCTAAATTTTGTCTCTTCAAAAATCATAGGCTCATCCTCATCACACAAATTAGAGACACCTCTAATTCTGAATTAGGTATAGGGCAACTTTCATAACTATGTTTGAGTCTATTTGACTCAGACACGTCTTGGCTAATTTGGGTGTTGAAAAATCACATGTCATCATCATCTTCACTAATAGTCAGAGCACATTAATAGTTTCATGAAATCCAATATTCCATGTATATATTAAGGGTATTGAGGTGCACTATCAGTACGTCAAGAAGAGACTCTCTAAAGGAGAGATGAACTTGGTGTATTTGCCAACATAGGATAAACTTGCAAATCTTTTCACAAAGACTTTGCTTGATGAGAAGTTTGAAGATTTTTGCAAAGCTTTAGGCTTACTCCCCTTTGTGGATTGACCTACTCCACTAGGCATGGAACTTCCCTATATAGAAGTTCTAGCTCTTATTCACCATATCACTCCTAAGGAGGGGATCTGTTACTATATTTGGGTAGTGATGTATGTGAACACACTTAGGACCTCTTCAACACTTTTTTCCCTCTTTACGAGGTTTCCCCCCCTAGACTTGTATATAATCCTATTAACTTTTAGTACATACTTAGTCTTGTAAATCTTCTAGATTGATACCTCTCAATACACCTTGAGTTGTGCTCTCTCAAGCTTCTTCTTCTCCAAGTTGCATGCTTGCATTCGTGTAATCCTAAATCCAAAAAACTGATGCACAGAATTTGGTCTATGTTATGATAAAAAATAAGTTTTTGTTCCCCTCGTTTATGATCTTCCTTTGTTTTAATCTCTACTCCTCTTTCTCTCCCTTTCCCTTTATTTGTTTGCCTCCCTCCATCTCTCTTTATCTATTCCTTTTCTCTCCATGTCTCTTCGTATTTATCTATACCCATTTTTATTTCTCTCCCTGTCCCTCTCTCTCTCTCTCTCTCTCTCTCTCTCTCTCTCTCTCTCTCTCTCTTCTCTTTTTTTATTTGCCTCCCTTCCTCATTTATTTCTCTTCCCACCTTTCACATTCACATTCACTTTCTCTTTTTTATTTGCCTCCTATCATCCTTCTTTGTTTCTCTCTCCCTCCCCCTCTCTCTATAAATGCTTCTTTCTCTCCCCCATCTTCCCTCCCCACTCACTTCTCTCTTTTCCTTTCCCTCCCTTCTTTTCTCTGTGTCTTTCTCTTGTTTCCTCTCCACTCGCACTTGACGGATCTCATTACAATCAAAATCAAATATAGAAAATAAAAAACTCATAAAACAAGAAATTGAAATACCTCTTCGTGCCTCTCTTCCCCCTCAGCCTTTATTTTTCTAGCATTCCGTTCTCTCTAATTCTTTCGTTGTTTCCTTTTTTCTCTCTCGCTCTCTATTTGTTGTTTTATCTATCTCTCTTTTTCTCCCTCTTTTAGTCCCTTTTTCTCCCTTTCTCTTTCTAGCTCTCTCTTTTTTTTTCACTCTCCTTCCTCTCTTTACTTCACCCTTTTATCCACCTCTCTCTTCACTCTCCATTTCTTTTTCTGTCCCCCCTCTCTTTCTTTCTCTTTCTTTATTGCCTCTCTCTTTGTTTCTCTCCGCCCCCTTGTTTCTCTCACTCATTCTCCTCTCTCCCTCCCTCCCTCTCTTTCTCTCTCTCTTTCTCTCTTTCTTTGTTATCTTTCCTTCTCCTCTCTCTCTCTCTCTCTCCCCCTTTTTCCTTCCTTCTTCTCCCTCTCTCCTTTCCTCTCTTTCTCTCTCAATGCATCTCATTATAAAGAAAAACAAACAAAAGAAAAGAAGAAAACACAAGAACAAAGCAAGAAGAGGAAATGTACCTACCACAAAGGCTCGAGGATGGATTCTTCATCTCCTCTTTGTGACATCTCTTCTCTCTCCCTCGTGCACTTCTTCCTCTCTCCCTTTCTCTTTCTAGCTCTCTCATTTTTTTTACTGTCCTTCCTCTCTTTACTTCACCCTTTTATCCACCTCTCTCTTTACTCTCCGTTTCTTTTTTCTGTCTCCCCCTCTCTTTCTTTCTCTTTCTTTATTGCCTCTCTCTTTGTTTCTCTCTGCCCCCTTGTTTCTCTCACTCATTCTCCTCTCTCCCTCTCTCCCTCCCTTTCTCTCTCTCTTTCTCTCTTTCTTTGTTATCTTTCCTCCTCTCTCTCTCTCTCTCTCTCTCTCTCTCTCTCCCCTTGTTCCTTCCTTCTTCTCCCTCTCTCCTTTCCTCTCTTTCTCTCTCAATGCATCTCATTATAAAGAAAAACAAACAAAAGAAAAGAAGAAAACACAAGAACAAAGCAAGAATAGGCAATGTACCTACCGCAAAGGCCCGAGGATGGATTCATCGTCTCCTTTTTGTGACATCTCTTCTCTCTTCCTCGTGCACTTCTCCATCTTTTTTGTATATGGAGGCAGTGGCAGCGACGATGAGAAGCTCTCCTTCTCTCTCTTTCCCTCTTCCTCTCACTCTCCCTCCTAAAGCCATTATCTCTCTCGCTCTCTCTTGAAACTCTTTGCAGAAAATGCCACACTTGGGTTTTTGGCACTTTTTCTTTCTTAGAATGGCGTTGCTATTAGCATCCCTATTTGTGTCCCTAGTGATGGAAATAGTGACACTAATAGCGACACCGCTACTTTCCATCGCAAATGGTCGTCACTATTTTTCCATTTCCTTGTAGTGAGTGAAGCTCTTTTGCTCATCTTCTCCCCTTATTCATCATCTTTTTCTCTCCATATTGCATTCAAGGTTGGAGGCAAGGATGTAGATTGAACCAAGTAGCTACACATGGATTGTGAAGTAAATATTGAGTTCTGGAGTAAAACTACAATGACCAAATAAGTCAATACTCACTATAACTCGATATCAATTTGCGTTTATCTTTTCTTGGATAGGATTGGTAGATACTAGATTAGTTTTGACTAGAGTATTATGTGTAATTATATGAGAAGTAGCTATCAACATACCTGTCTCAAAGCTCCTAAAGGAATATGAGTATGTTCTTAAGTCCCATATGTTACACATGTGAAGCACAACATCTCTCTCTCTCTCTCTCTCTCTCTCTCTCTCTCTCTCTCTCTCTCTCTCTCTCTCTCTCTCTCTCTCTCTCTCTCTCTCTCTCTCTCTCTCTCTCTCTCTCTCTCTCTCTCTCTCTCTGTGGTGCTAGATTAGTTTGAATAACCCTGGGAATCGCAAATATATATATATTTCTTGCCCATACGATTCGTCTTGGACATGATGAGATATTTTTTGGTGTCATGTTTGCTGCAGTACATCAAATTATTCTTGGACATCCTATAATTTTCATGGCTCATCAAAGTCAAATTGCATTCCAATTGCAAAAATCAATGTACATGTGAATCCTTGCATATGAATGGGATATAGGAGAGGAAGAAAAAATAAATAAGCTTTAGAAACCTTAAAGATAAGAAGACAAGGGAAGGAATAGAAGGGGAGGGGCAACCTGTAACAAGATGTCATTTTGAAATGCTTCCAAAAATATTAAATTATTTTAAATTAATTAAATAATTAAACAAATCACCCCACCCCCTCTCACTTACCAACCTATCACCATCTCATCCCACCACCCCCCTCCATGTCCAAGCAACTACCTGCCCACTTGGACACACACACACAACTTTGTCTCTTTTTGCCAAGATGTTGTTACATGTATATTTTCCCCCAAAAAATTTTCAATTTGTCTTTTGAAGATTAAGATATCAGCTTTCTCTATCTCTCTTTACCCCCCAAATCCATTCTAACACTCACACCCCCTCGCTTTTTAAATTTTCTTTAATTTTATATGTATATGTATTATATTTTTTTATTTCTTTTCCTCAATCATTGAGTACACAATGGCAATCCCCCCTATTTTTCAAATATATGTGTGCGTGTCCCCCCCCCACACACACATGGGTTAAACAAACACGCCCCCTCCTCTCCCTCATATGTAATTCCACCCCCTTTTAGTGGTTTTTTAAAGGTGTAAATTAACACTTAATCTCCTCTCCCCTTATCCCCCCCAATTTGCGGATAGGAAAATTTTGGAGAAAAATCAAATGTGTCTTCTCCTCCTCTTTATCTAAAAATATCTTAAGAGTTTTTATACTTTCATGTCCCCTTTAATTGAAATATTAACCCTCTCCAAATTTTTTGACCAATAAATTTAAGAAAAACCTAACGACTCTTATTCTCCCCCTTGAATTTATTAATCCACTATTTTTTTTCTTAAGCCAACACACCCCGTACCTCTAAAAATATCATGATACTTTATTACACATGGAAAATCCTATTTAACATAAAATTAGGAAATTCTAATCACATGACACATTAGTTTCCCTGCAAAAAAGATATCCTCTCTCCTTACTAGCACTTGCCACCTCAATATTCCCATGACACAAGCAAGTGGTATCTCCCCTCTCCTTTATCTATAAATTAAGAACTTTTTGTGAAAAGATGGAGAAGAGGTAGACAATGATAGACCCATGCCAATGTGAGGGAAGCAAATTTTAAAAAGCATGAAATGAGAGGGCAAAGATGTAGAGTATATATGCCTTAGATTAATGCATCCATTAAGCATAAGAATCCATGATTAGATTGAAGGTTAAATTACATTCAATAGGGCATAAGTCATCTTTATTCATTGCATCCAGTAAACATAAGTAGATTAAATTTTAACTTATGCTTCATTACTTCATAACTAAATCTCATGTGTAGGTTGTGATGAAAAAAAAGATAATCATAGGGACATTAGTCGTAAATTATTTTTAAAATATAAATAACTATCATAATTCTTGTTGATTTTTGAACCCTTATTTTAAGATTGATATGTACACAAAGCCATATCAATGTTTATCTTGATTTCGTAAACCTCTTGGTCCATAAATTGTAACTTTATGGTTGTCATAATTTCCCACTACATCTAAGGCCATATGATCATAGACTACCAATAGAAATCTGCTAGACTCATGCTGATAGGTGGATGCATGGTTTCAACCACCATTAGTTAGATAAGCGGAGGCCTAAATATCTGCAATTATTATCCAACACGCATCCTAGGTAGAACTAACAAAAAGTCAGGATTACTCATATGTGACAAAGCACACAAATTGGTGAAAGCATCTAATTCTAACTAGTAGTGCATTGAATTTCATCAAAGGATTGAATGATGTGAATTCTACTTGGCTTAATGTGACAACTAAAATTAGAAAAGTATGGTTATTTACAAAGTATAAATCTCATTTCTTATTAAAATAATAAAATATTATTTGAGAAGTAATTGATTACTACATTGGATTTACAATTCAATTGCAATATACACCTACAAATTTATTTAAAAATTTTCCTTATGCCCAGACGAGGAGCAAGATTGATAGTTTGCACGCTCCCCATGGAAATTACTAGGGCTCAATTTGAGCCGATTTTGTTCTGCCTATATGAGCACATGACCAAAAGTCTAGGCTAAAAGGTCCTATGCAAAAGGTTCCCCCCTACAACAACATATAACCAAGGGAGCTCTGGTCAAAAAGGGTAATTACATGGTTGGTCCTAGGATGGAGAAAAATTAGTACAAGTACAATATGACAAGCATCGAGAGCTCACTAATTATGGGTTGTTTATCACTTTAAAGGATAGTCTAGTAGATTTTGTATAGGGCTCTACGAGTAAAAAATCAATGTTAAAATTATTAATTAATAATACAAATGCTTTGACATGGCTATCTTCGTTACTTTTGTATTATGCCTAACAAAGATGTGAAATGAATCCAATGTGAATAAATAATTAAGCAAGATGCTTTTAAATATCAAACAACATGTTAGCATATTATGTTTAAAAATACTAAAGAAAACCACAAGCAAATGGAAAGTGGGCCATTATCTTTCCCTAATGAAAAACTATCGATGGCTGAGTGGACTCAATAAGTTGGGTGCTTTCCTAATATGAAGATTTTAGGACAAGAGTTGGGACACTTACGTTTCTAGGGTTTGATCTTAAATCTTACTCACATATCATTTTAGGGGAATAGAATTGAGATTTTGACTTAGGGCCAAAGGGCTCTCCCTCTCTTTCACTCACTATAAACCAAGTGTGGTGATTGACTTACTCTCAATATCAAAGGATTGCAATGTGATTACCTTGATTGAGTGCTAGAATATTGTTAGAGGTTGTTAAGTTTATCAGAAACCTTTAGGTTGATGCTTGTGGGTCAAGACATTAGGGCCAAAAATGCTTCAAAAAATGCACTTTTATTAATCATAGGATCAAGGAAAGGGCCTAAGAGAGTTTGCCACGTGTGCAAGAATATGGTATTCTTGTCTCCTTTTTAGAGATACTAGAGTCTACTTTGTGATTCTCCCCTCCTTTTTAGTCAAAATCTCCAAAGTCTGACATGTTTTGGTAGTCAAAAGTCCTTATTTACTTATAAAATTTGAAAAAGGACATGATAAAGATGTTATGAAATTAATAATGAATTTTTTGAAAATGGAGAGCTTTTTGGCACCCAATATATTTTTATTAGTCTTCTTAATATTCCTTTTTAGCTCATTCACCTTTCTCGGTGAGCTTCATTCTCTGCTCATTTACCTTTCTCAATGAAATTCTTTCTCTGTGAAGTCAATCTAAGTATGGCATCTAGAAGGTACCCTTCTTGTTTAGTAAACTCTGCACTATCTATAGCCAAGGAGTTGATGGAAATTGGGAGCCCAAAATCTTTTGCATAAATGATTGGGTTACCATGCTGTCCTCTTGCAAGGGATCTCAAAAGGTGAAAAGAAGAAAACAAGAGGATATAAAACATCACTAGAAGGGACATATCATTGCTTTTAAAATTACACAGGGTGGTTTGTCAAAGTACAATATGTTTACATGGCTAAGGATATGCACTTGCCTCCAAACAAATGTGATCTGATTAGACACATTGTAAGTTTTGAGTTGATAACATATGTGATATTTTTTTCATTTAAGCAAGTACTAAATCAAATTCTTAGTTGTAGATATATTTCCGTCAACAAGTATCGAATGGCAACCTATGGAGAGCTTAAGTGAAACCTTCTATGTGATTCATCAGGCGTTTGCAGACACTATCTATGTTGATGAGACCATGGGTTCTTTAAGTGAGAGAAGGGTTTTTATATATTATGCACAGTATGTAGTACCCTCTAAAGAAGGTACATATAGACATATCGAGGATTTGTCATTGCCAAGTCTTTCATCTCTAAATTGAGAGTTTCCTAATAAGGCAACAATGCATAATTTTAAATTCAAAATATGTCAATATATTCAAAAGAGGATAGTTGAAAGGATCTCAAGACGAATACGCTTATCATGGTTTATACCCTTGCATATCTTTGTGGCCTACTTCAAAATAGCAAATTTACAAAGGACAAAGGTATCTTGGCTAAGTAGAAATTTTGCAAAAGAGGGACTAGACAACATTATAGGAAGGCTTTGGAAATCTAGAGAGTATGACCATAAGGGTGATACCATGATGTGTATTGTATGTCCCCAATCATTGTCTTTGTGTTATAACATCGCATGACAAACTCTTGCTTTGGCCTTTGATTATAGGAAATGCAAACTTAAACTAGGCATTTGGATTCCCTTGAATTTTGATACAGATTGCATGCCTTTCGAACTTAAGGTGCAAGTTATAGCATATGAAGAAGAAAAGAAGGTAATTGTCACTTCCAATTGGAGTCCTAAGGATATAAGGGATACCTTGGAGCTGCTAGATTGTATGTCCCTTGTATATAAGTTCAAAGTCAATGGTAAAACTTTTGGAAAAAGAGCTCAATGCTCTTTCTCTTGTATGAATTGCTTGCCTCCCACAATTGTAAGTTTTGAGCCATAAATATGAAAATATTTATTACATTTACATAGGATAAAGAGATTTTCATTGAATCAAGAGATACAAAATTAAAGTGAAAATATACAAGGATACAAAATAACAATTGAGATTCCTCATAGTTCCTGTTTGCATTTATTTATATTATTTTGGCATTGTAACTTCTTCTTCACTTTCTGCAAAGAACTTTAGTCTCGTTATAGTGGGTTTTTTCTTTGGTTACTAGAAGAATTTGACTTTGACAGGGACCCTCTTCTCTTTAGGCTAAAGAGGAGATGGATGAGACTCCATAGGAGAAACTGTTGGCATTCCTTTCTTTTTGGAGTTCACCTTACTAGTCCCTTGCCCTTGCTCTTAGTTGAAGATATTTGTGGAGGGGAGTGAGGATCATCTGGTGTGATTTCCCTATCCAAAATCAACTCAATGCATCGCTCCTTTATCCACCACATGTACGAATCGATGTAATCTTGGCACTATGAGAACAAATGTAATAAGTTAAAAAACTTACAAAAGGGCTCCTAAAAAAACAAACAATATGAAAAATACTTACACTAAACATTTGAAACCACACTCCATCCAAGTATGTGTGTTACTTTGCAAAGGTACTTCGCGTTGGAGAAAGCTATATGGTTTTGAAGACCAGCAATATCCTCATATGTGGTGTCCACAAAGGTAGCCCACGAGCCTATTAACATTGCAAATGGAAACATGTTACTAAAATAGACAATCAAATAAAATAAACAATTAACCAAAAAATAAGCAATATTCTATTCAATGCAAATTTTTGTTTGGCCATAGATACCACTAGGAGAGTTCATAAGGATAATTTATTTGGTGAGTATATCAATATATATGAGGCTCCAATGTCCTCTACAAAGTGAAATGTTAGTAAGTAATAAATACAATAAAGAATTATACATTAACCCTTTTGAAAATTTGCATACCTTTTGACATGAGAAAAAAAATATGGTAGTTTGTGATTGAATCAAACGTTTTGAAAAATATTTCTATGTTTAAACCAAATCTTGAAAACAATTCCATTGATAACAGTGGATAAATATACTTTTAGAGATTTCTTGGTTGAGAAAAGTAATTAAGGTCCTAAAACCAATATTAAAAAAAAGTGTTATTTACAATCAACAACACCATCATTACATATACTATAAATTTTGAGAGTCAAAATGCCTTACCTTATGCAAGAAAAGACTATAGAATTTGAAAATTGAATATATTTTTTAACAAGCATGGACTTGTCCTCAGGAGATATACCAAGATAGTTCTCTTTCTCAAAAGTGCAAGAAACATTGACAACCATTTGCCCATACACCTCACCCATTCTCTTATAATTAATAGTGCTAAGGGTAGTGATTTTTCTCTTGCAAACTTCATCCTTAGACTCTATAACATAACCTCTTGTGGTTTTTCTTATTGATGTGATTTTTATTGGGTATAGATGTGTCACTTCCTCGATCTTTGGCCCTTTCAATCTGTCGAAAATTTTTAGTGAAATGTTAAGGATCTCAAAGGGTTTTTTAAATTAGTAATGGTTAAGGGCCTCAATACCTTGTCGAACCTATACTTGATTATGTTGACCATACTAAAATCTTTGTTCATCAAGGTCACCCTATGAGCATGAGCAACAACAATGTAAGCATCATTCATGAAGTCAATAACAAAATCTTTAGTTTCCTCTTGAAGATAAATAATGGCTGCAAGCTGTTGTTTCTTTTAAATGCTAGTTTCAATGGACACCCTTGATAATCTATCAGAAATTTCCTTGACAACTTTGATAAAAGCAGTCTTCGGAATGGCGTGCTGGGTAGCTCTATGTGCCTTCCTTATCTCACTTAAACATTTTTCAACATAATAAAATCTAAACCTTCTCTTTCTCCCGGGCTTGGAAGGCTCTCCTCCATGAGCAAAAGAGGGTCCCAATTGCTCTGTTTACTGAATAGGTGCTCTAGGGGAGGTTGGAAATGTGGGCAGTTGTAGGAAAGAACTATCTAATAAGATCATAGGCACTACAAGGAAAGAGAGGTATAGCGACGGCGGGTAGCGACGTAGGAATAGCAGCGTCGTTAAATAGCGACGCCCCACATGGAAAAAAAACAGGCCAAAACCCGAGCGCGTTTCATTTCGCACATTTTCGTAAAACATTTCAAGAGGGAGAGCGAGAGAGAGAGAGCGAACGTCTTGCATAGGGTGAGAGAGGGAGAGGAAGAAGGCTTGCCACTGCCGCCGCTGTTCGTGAAGGAGAGGAGGAGCCTTCATCGCGAAGAGGAGCCGCCAAACCCTCACCATATCTCATCGGTGAGTCCATTCTCTCCTTCTTTTGCTTGTTTAGGGTTTAATTCTCTCCTTCTTTTGCTTGTTTAGGAGAGGAAATGAGAGAGAAAGAGAGGGAGAGGGAGAGGGAGGAAATGGAAGAGGGAGGGGGATGAAATGAGAGAACAAGAGGGAGGGAGAGTGTATTCTCTCTCTTATTTATTTATTTTTTGTATAATTTGTATATAATGAGAGAGGAAGAAGAAATGAGGGAGAGGGAGAGGGAGAAAGAGAGGGAAATTAAAGAGAGGGAGAGGGAGGAAATGAGAGAGGGAGAGGGAGGAAGAGAGAGAGGAAATGAGAGAGGGAGAGGGAGAGGGAATGGGAGAGGGAGAGAGAAAGAGAAAGAGAAAGAGGGGGAGAGGGAGGGGGGAGGAAATGAGAGAGGGAGAGAAAGAGAAAGAGAGGGAGAGGGAGAGGGAGAGGGAGAGAGAGAGGGATGGGGAGGAAATGAGAGAGGGAGAGGGAGGGAGAGTGCATTCTCTCTCTCTTTTACTTTTGCTTATATGATTTGTGTATATATATTGAGAGAGGGAGAGGAAATGAGAGAGAAAGAGAGGGAGAGGGAGAGGGAGGGAGGGAGAGGGAGGGGAAGGGAGGGAGGGAGAGGGAGAGGGAGAGGGAGGAAATGGAAGAGGGAGGGGGATGAAATGAGAGAACGAGAGGAAGGGAGAGTGTATTCTCTCTCTTATTTATTTATTTTTTGTATAATTTGTATATAATGAGAGAGAGAGAAGAAATGAGGGAGAGGGAGAGGGAGAGGGAGAAAGAGAGGGAGAGGGAGGAAATAGGAGAGGGAGGGGGAGAGGAAATGAGAGAGGGAGGGGGAGGAAGAGAGAGAAAATGAGAGAGGGAGAGGGAGAGAGAGGAAATGAGACGAAATGAGAGAGGGAGAGGGAGGGAGAAGAAATGAGAGAAGGAAAGGAAGAGAGCAAAGGAAAATGAGAGAGGGAGAGGAGAGAGAAAAAAAGAGAGAATGAGAGGAGAGAGAAAGAGATAAGATGTTAAACATAATAGCAAAGAGAGAAAGAGAGGGTGTGGGTGAGGATGAGGGCGAGGGAGGGAGAGGAAATGAGAGAGGGAGAGGAGAGAGAAAAAGAAATAAGAGAGAGAGGAGAGAGAAAAAGAGAGAAAGATCATTAAACCTAATGGAAAAATAGAGAAAGAGAGAGTCAGGGTGAGGGAGGGAGAGAAAATGAGAGAGGAAAATGAGACAGGGAGAGGAGAGAGAAAAAAATGAGAGAGGGAGAGAAGAGAGAAAAAGAGAAAAAATTATTAAATCTAATAGAGAAAAATGAGAGAGGGAGAGGAGAGAGAAACAGAGAAAATGAAATGAGAGAGGGAGAGGAGAGAGAAAAAGGAATGAGAGAGAGAGAGAGGAGAGAGAAAAAAAGAGAAAGATCATTAAATCTAATGGGAAAAGAGAGAAAGAGAGGGTCAGGGTGAGGGACGGAGAGGAAATGAGAGAGGGAGAGAAAGAGAGAAAGGGAAATGAGAGAGGGAGAGGAGAGAAAAAAAGAATGAGAGAGAGAGGAGAGAGAAAAAGAGAAAAAATTATTAAACCTAATAGGGAAAGAGAGAAAGAGAGGGTTAGGGTGAGGGAGGGAGAGGAAATGAGAGAGAGGGAGAAAGGGAAATGAGAGAGGGAGAGGAAAGAGAAAAAAATGAGAGAGGGAGAGGAGAGAGAAAAAGAGAAAATAATCATTAAATCTAATAGAGAAAGGGAGAAAGAGAGGGTCATGGTGAGGGAGGGACAGGAAATGAGAGAGGGAGAGAAAGAGAGAGGGAAATGAGAGAGGGAGAGGAGAGAGAAAAGGAAATGAGAGAGAGAGGAGAGAGAAAAAGAGAAAAATCATTAAACCTAATATGGAAAGAGAGAAAGAGAGGGTTATGGTGAGGGAGGGAGAGGAAATGAGAGAGGGGGAGAAAGAGAGAAAGGGAAATGAGAGAGGGAGAGGAGAGGAGAGAGAAAAAGAGAAAAAATCATTAAACCTAATAGGGAAAGAGAGAAAGAGAGGGTACCCTGGCACCTGCTACATAGTATCATAGTAATGGGTACTTGGCACTATGATACTAGAGTACTAGGTGCTAGATACTAAGATGCTATGATATTATGTGCTAGGTACTGAGTACTAGGTACTAAATACTAGTGTTCTATGATAGTATATGCTAGGTCATAGAAAAAGAGAGAGATGGAAGGAGAGGATAACAATCTAAGAAAAGAAAATAATGATAACAAAAACAAATTGTTTGTTGTAACGTAGACAAAATGGAAAACGAAGAAGGTCCTATTGTTCAAGATCGCGAGGCGTATCTTAATCAGCGTGTCCCATGTCATTGCTCTCAATGCAAGCTGGCAATTAGACAAAAACGATGATTGTCTATAGAATACGTATGACGATTTGGCGGGTTTCAATATGAGATCATTGATCAGGCGATTGCAAATTTTCAGTAAACGGTAATTTGAAGTTAATATCAATCATGCATTGTACTCGCAAGCTAATTGAATACCATATATAATAAGATTGGGTCTCGCTAGCAAATTTTCTATCCAGGGAGGTGATGTCTCATCCCAAGGGGAGTGCACCCTTTGCGGCCAATTAGAAGAGTACGTGGGCGTGCGATGGATGGAGTGCAAGAGCCAATCCACCACTCGCAAGGCCAATCTATACCATCAATGCCAGAGGAGACAGGCAACCTTCCAGACCTACCTACAATCTTGGAGTCTGAGATGGAGGCAATGATCGATGCATTGATTCCCATGGATGTCGAGACTTCTGATCCGCTTAGAGAGGAAGCATCCATACCATTATATGATGGGTGCCGAGTATCTCGACTGAAGACACTGCTTGCACTCTTAAGTGTGCAAGCAAAATACATGTGGAGCAATACGAGTGTGACCGAGTTGTTCAGGTACCTTGTACATACACTTCATTGATTTTTTTCTGACACTATTATTACAAAAAATTATGCTTTTTCAAGGTGTTTTATGATTTTTTTCAGGTTATTGAAATATCATATATTACCACCTGAAAATACCATGCCTGAGTCTCGTGATGATACATGACATGTTTTACGGAAGCTTGGCATGGACTACAATAACATCCACGCATGTATCAATGATTGCATACTGTTTCGAGGAGAATACGAGACTATGGAGACATGTCCAAAGTGTAGTGCTCACAGGTATCGACAAGACTTGCAAGGGCAAACCATCCCTCAAAAAGTTCTCAGACACTTTCTGTTTATCCCCTGCATAAACCACATGTTTCGTATGTCCGGCATGGCGAGCTTGATAACGTGGCATGCACAGAACAGGTCCATGGATGGAGTTCAACGAATGTCAGTGGATTGACGCGCATGAAGCCGCATTGACTCTACCTTCCCAGGCTTTTCCCGAGAGCCAAGGAATCTTTGGCTCGGTCTTGCAATGGATGGCGTGAACCCATTCGGTCTGCTCTCAACTTCTTACAGTGTGTGGCCTATAGTCCTTGTCAACTACAATATCCCTCCATGGCTTTCTACGAAGAAAGGACATCACATCCTTAGCTTACTCATCCCCGGCTGCTACAAAGTCAAAAATATAGACGTGTATCTTCGTCCATTAGTCGATGAGCTTAAGATTTTGTGGGAGGAGGGGGTCACCGTGCAAGATATGAGCAGGCGCGATGGTCGGCGGCCATCCAATATTCGAGCCATTCTCATGTGGACAATGCATGACTTTTCGGGATTCAGAGAGTACTCAGGTGAGCAAGCCTCCATTCTCGCTGGTAATATCTATATATTTTATCTCATTCAAGCAAGTATTCACTAGGTCGTGGTGTTGGAACAGGTCTTGTTACCCCAGGTTATCATGCATGTCCATTGTGTGGGCCACAGTTAGACTCTCGAAAGTCACGAACCATGAAGAAGATGGTATATCAAGGACACGCTGCTGAGTCTTACCAGAGGATCATGAACTCATGGAAGGTTTCCTTGGATGACCTCCAACACGTATGAACGCCGCAAGCTGGTACGAGCTAAAAATGGTCCACGCGGAATCACATCCAAATGGAATGCGGCGGTTCTCAGTTTTCTACGAGTTGCCATATTGGACCCACTTACAGGTCAACCACTTATGTTGGATCCCATGCATATTTTCAAGAATGTGGGCAGCTTGTTATGGGACCACATCATAGGAAAGAGAGACATATAGGGGCACGAATGGATTTGAAAGAGGTAGGTAAGATGGAGGCGCTTTGGCCGCAGTCGAGTGCTGATGGTCGCGTGCAGCTTCCTCGCGCTCCTTGGGTTTTGTCCACTAAAGAAGAGTGCATTGTGAAGCAAGTAATCAAGTCTATCCGCACTCCGACATGTATGATGCGTTCTCTCAGGTCCACATTTTCTAAAGACGACCAATTATCAGGGCTAAAATCCCATGATTGGCATAAGATATGTTAGGTTTGTACTACGAATGGATTGTAATTGGCGTGGGCATTTTGTTATTTGGAATGTAGCCATTATTCATGATGCTTTTTTATTTGTGGCAGTTTGTACTACCGATCACGATCGCAGGATGTCTTACTGTAGAAATACGCAGGGCCATTTACATGTTGTCGACTTTGGTGCAATGGATCTCACAGAAGGATATTAAGACGTCCTCTATTGAATCAGCGAGACGGGAGCAGTGGAGACGGTCTGTCTCTTTGAGAAATATCTGCCCACTAGCATGCTCACGATACAAATCCACCTTCTTGTGCATCTTATAGATGAAGTGGAGATTGCTGGACCTGTCCATACGCAATGGATGTTGTTCTTGGAGCGCTTCATGAAAACCCTGAAAGGCTTTGTGCAACAACGAGCTTGGCCAGAAGGTAGCATGGCTGAAGGTTGGTTGGTGTCTGAGGCGCTAGTGTATATTTCACAATGGCTACCAATGGTGGAACCAGACAATGAAATGCTATGGTCATTGAAGGATGATGATAGACTGACTGGAGATGTGGTGGTTGGAAATGGGGTAGAAAAAAGAATGGATGCCTCAATGGAAGAGAATGTAAATCGCTTTTGTATGTTGCACCATGCCTCTATGGAGACATGGCTCGCCAAGTACCAGATCGCTAGGCAAGATCAAGAGGAAGCACGAGCTGAATTTCGACGTAGTATGCGTCATCGATTGATTCGATATCCCGAAGGCATGGAAGAGATGCCACGGTTCATGTCAACGCGATAGTTGCATGGAGCTTTGACCGCAGCATCTCGCGAATGGACAGAGGTCTCAATGGAGGAATGGGAATTCTCGAGGGGATGTAGTCCAAAGGTGATGAGGGGTTTAGAATCTGTTGTATCTAAATTTTATATGCAACATCTAATTTGAGTGTTTCAATGTACAATACAAAATATATAGTGCAGTATGGTCGTGTAGACGACATTTTCGCATGGAGCATATTGACAAAATGCACTCCACAATGGATTGTGGTATCATGGCAAGGTTCGAGCAAGAGAGCCGGTGACGAGTAAGGGATTCAAACACGGTTGTGGATGAGATGGAGTATTTTGAGAACTTGCAAAGTATTATTACGGTGGATTATCGTAGCTTCTCCATGATACTATTCGATGTGCAGTGGTTCAAAGTGGTACTTGGAGGAGCTGGAGCAACAGTTCGACGAGGTCCATCTGGATTTCTCGAAATAGATTTTGAAAAAAAATAGACAGATTTGCACGACACCTTTGTGTTGCCGGCCCATTGTGAATAGGTGCATGGACTCATTTGCTTGCTAATTGTATTACGACATGGTTTATGTCACAATGGTTTGAACTCTCTTATATGTGTTTGTGAACATGTAATCTTCTATCCAAACCCCCGATAACTTTGATGGTGGTATGTTATACCTTCAACTCCCCGAAGTGCGAGAGTATATGATCAAAGCGATGTTCCGAGCATAGATGAAGATAATATGCAAATAGAGGGGTCGATATTGCATGGGGTGGAGGCCGTCGAAAGCTTGGAGCCAGCATCGGCTAACAATGATGGAAATATAGGAGTCCAAGAATTCTTTGAGAATGAGGTGGACTCATTCTTTTGTGGTGACATGTCTATCGACCTTCTAGTGTATGCGGAGTTGTGTCAGGAGATTAACATGGGACCATAGGATACTTCATACTTGGAGCATCCACTTACTCAATTCGTTGACCAATCGCTTATAAGGGTACATAAGATATGCATTTTAAGTGAGATTTTTTTTAAATGATTTATATTATTATGCTTTGTATGATTTAAATTGATTATTCTAATATCATTTTTTATCTGTGCAGGTGACATTTTCAAGATGAGTCAAGGGATGAGCAATGAGGAGTTACATGACATCTTCACATGCATGTCTCCAGACCAGATCATGAGATTCAAAGATAAAGCAGACCAGGAGCTGTCTCGGTCTTTGTCAGGGCGCTCTGCTAGATCTACTTCAGCGCGATCGGATGCTTCTTCGAGCAGACGAGCTCGATGCTCACGACTTGGACCAAAGGGAGAGAGTGCATCGGGATCAGGGGGATGTTGCAGAGATACAGAGGCAGTGAGCCCGCGGTCAACACGGGATATAGGTGCGACTCCTCGCTCTCGTGGCCCTTCCAGGGAGTGTGGCTCAGGCTTAGGTGGATGCTATGGAGGCACGGACGCGGTGTCTCCGTCTCATTGTTCAGCTGGAGCTGCGTCACCTTAGGGATTTGTCACACCTGTGGGGATGTATACTCCAGTTACTCTTGCTTTTGCTTAGCCGACAGCAGCAGGTGGCACCCCTGTGGGTGCCACTCTGAGAGATATTACCCCGATCGATACACCGGATGCACAAGGGTCTCTTGGATATGCCCAGGAGCGTGGACGCAGATGGGAGAGGACCCATCTTAGGCAGACTCCAGGGGGTTATGGATATCTAGTCGATAGTAGGTCAGGAGCCATTATCATGAATGATGAGGGGAGGAGGGTGATGGCTCACATGAGAGAGTTGTGCCAACAAGTTTTTTGGCACAACGTCTTGGATAATTGGAAGAACATACCGGAGGGGAGCAAGGACTACATAGTAGCATCCTTGCACGAGGAATTTCCGATGCCAGCCTCAGTAGATAGATTCTCTATGGGCTGGATGATGGATTGCATGCATGCATACATGTCACATAGACGATCCGATGCACACAAGGCAAACAAGAGTGGTGCTACAAAGAGCGAGTGGTTAGATGCAGATGACTGGTGCCGACTGAGGGAGGAGGCTACAGATTCTCCAGGACGTTGGAGTCAGCAGCGCGAGGCAGCAAGGGTACGACTCAAGGCCCGAGTGGTCCATCATCTTGGGAGTGGCGGCCACAGGACATATTTGGAGGACTTTGTAAGTTTTTCTTTTGTTTTGCTTGTTTATTTTTTTGAAATATTCTTTGTACCGACAATCATATTTCTAACACTTAGCATTTTGTTTTCTTTGCAGCACTCCATTACAAATCGCGATCCAACTAGCCTTGAGACCTGATATGCAGAGAGACATGGTCTCACTTCATTGATCAATGGATTGTATAGATGCGGCGGCCCTGTAAGTCACTCATCTTTCTTATTCGTAGTTACTATGAGATATTTGAATGCATTATTGTATGGTGGACTGATGTGTTGTTTCTTTTTTTGCAGAGTCCGTTCGATGCTCCTTTGCGGCGGGATGAGCTTTCGGGGGACGAGGATATGTAGCTCGCCCTTGGATCCCTGGAGCTCACACACCTTTATTTTTGAGTCGCCTGATCTATGTAGATATTTTCTATGTATTAGTGATATCTTGTCATGATTGTACCAATCGCTTATTATGCGATCATGTATTTATTTCATGTATCAGTGTTATGATTTCAGTATACATTGTTTTTGTTTGCAAGCGCATTGTACACAGTGCAGAAACTATTTTGTGCCACAAAATTATTTTTTGCCTTGTTATCGTCCCTATTAGTGTCGCAAATTTTACTGCTCACGTTGTTATTGGCGTCGTTATTTACGTCGCCAATCGTCGCTATCAGCATCGATATTGGCATCGGTATCAGCGTCGCATTTGCGACGCTGATACCGACGCTGATAGCGACGGTGATACCGGCTGTTCTATGGCGTCGCCAATAATGACGCTCCTTGCGACGATGAGGGCAAATTTTGTTATTTGCATTTTTGTCGCTTTAAACGTCAATATAAGGTCTATATCTTGTAGTGAGGGTTGGTTATTAAAACAACATGGAGCTTGCTATGGACAGGAGGAGAACACATAGTGTCTACACTTCATTACTTTGATTGCATGGTAGGAGACTGAGGAAAACTAGGGGTAGGAGGGATCTCAGGAGGGAAAGCTTGTGGAACCATTGATGGCCTTGCTTCTTCCTCACTATCCTTGCTCTCTATATAGACCTTTCTTGCTGTCTACTTTGTCCTTGCTATCACCTACTAGAAAATGAAAGGTAGACTAATCAAAAAATACAAAGCACACAATATAAGATATGGTGTGAGACAAGTGAACCATGATCTGATGAAAGACATATTCACACCGTATCGTGGACTATAGATATGACACGAGACGAGGGACCCGTGATCCTACAAAAGACATATTCACATCGTGTCATGGACTGCATAGGTGCAAATCGAGGACTATAGATACAACACGAGAGAAAGGAACTGCGATCTTGCAAAATGCCTATTTGTGCCATATCGTGGAAGGGCTGTAGATATGGCATGAAAGGAGGGAACTGCAATCTTGCAAAGGACCTATTCACACTGTATCATGGACTCTAGAGATGCAAATTGAGGACTACAAATACGGTGTGAGAGGAGGAAACCATGGATCTAGAAAAGACCTATTCGCACTGTATTGTGGACTAAAATTACGGCGTGAGAGGAAGGAGTTGTGATCCAGCAAAGGACCTATTCGTGTTGTATCATGGACTGCAGATACTGTGCAAGAGTTGACAACACTATGATGTGCTTCAAGTCCTATTCACATAGTATCATGAAAAAGCAAGTGCACGAAAGACACGATCCTTGTTGTTCTTACCTTATGATTAAATTCTCTTACTCAATATCATGGAAAGACTTGGTATCAGCCTTGTGGGAGGTGGTCTTGCTGTGTATCTTGAGTAGTTAATACGACACAATGGTGGAGAAGTATCAACACTGCAAGAGGTCTCCTCACTCATGTATCATTTACCAATAAACAAGCACACACAAAAGCAAAGTAGATATGATGCAAAAGGCAAGAGAGGTATTCTCGGAGGGGTTGCTATTTGTGTCGTATTGTAGATGTCTAAAATGAGTCACAAGCCAAGATCGGTCCTTTATACTTCTATGGCACATGACACATGGCACTGTATTATTAGCGAGGGTTTGTTGCCATGGGCATCCATGTGGCTGTCCATGTGGCAAATCCCTCACATTATCTATAAATATGTGTTACAAGGCATATTTTGGCTTTTTTACTAAATTTTGTACTCAAATTGTTTTAGTCTTCTTATGTTATTTCTGAGTTTTTTGAGTTCCTTGTGTTGTTTTAGGTGCAATTTCATTTTACTTGTTGTGGGAATCACAATACAAAGTGAGAAGTGCTATTCGTTAAGCGATGGAGTTTATTTTCGTGCTATATTAGCATTCAACAATAGGAAGCAAGCAGGCATTCTCCGTGTGGTTGGCTTCATCTATTCGCGTCCTATCGTTCATCCTACGATACGAAATGAGCAGGTATTCTCCATGTGGTCGGCTTCATCTATTCGCATTGTATTAGCATTCAATGATACAAAGCCAACATGAATCCTCCATATGGTCGGCTTCGTCTATTCATATTGTAGCATGCATATCCTACGATACAAAGCGAGTAGGCATTCTTTGTATAATCGACTTTATCTATTTGCATCGTATCATACATCCTTTGATATCTAAATCAAAATATTTTGTAGGCTCCAAAGAAGAAAATAAGAAGATTGTCTTCAGGGTCAGGGGGTTCTAGTTGTCCTACCTTTTCTCTTGAAATTCCCACTTCTTCTTCTCCTTGCTTAGCAACAAGTGTGGGAAAGCCTAGAAAGTCTCCAGTCAAAGGTAAGTCACCATTGAGGATTCTTGGATTGTCTCAAATCATAAAGGTTTCTCCCTCAGAAAGGCTCCTTGACTTTCTTCTTCAAAATCGCATAGAGTTATCTTACTATGGAACTGCAAAGGATATTTTCAACCCTGATTGGGATATTGACCATGTCTTGAATTCTTGTAAAAAAAATTTGTGGAGGAGTTTGCTGAGTTTTAAAGTCGCGCATTTTCTATGGTTGAAAAGTGGAGGGGAGCTTCAAGCTCTACCCCGAGACCTACGGACCACTTATTGCTCAAGTGTTTCGAACCGAGCGGCCATGGCTACCTCTCACATAGCCGACGCGCAATACCTACCTTACAGGTGTAGTGAGCTTACCTTGATGCTCGATCGAGTACCCTCCTCTTTCTTGCACACCGATAGCTCCACGATCCTTGAGGCAAGCTCAAGCAACCTCAATCCCTCTCCCAAGAGCTTCATCCTCCATAGCCACGCGCGAGACAAGAGAAGAGAAGAGAGGAAGGGAAGATGAAGAGAGAAGATGGAGAGCTTCTTCTCCAAGATCCCTCACTCTCACACAATCACTCCCTCACTCCCTCACCCCCTCACACTCTCTCAATCCCTCTCTCAAGCACAAGCAAGAAGGCAAGAAACAAGAGAAGAAGAAGAAGCTTTGGCCACACTCCAGAATGAGCTTCTCATTCACTTTTCAACTCTATATACATGCCCTACTTTTCATGGGCGGTCATCCCCCTTTTTTACATGGCTAGCCATTAGCCTAGGCCCATTTCTCATTTTCCACCGTTCTAGTCTATCCTATTCTCAACTAATATATACAATTTGCACAGGAGTGAGCTTGGCGCTCTCTTACAAGGATTCGGGAGCGTTTTCACACTTAATGGTGCGCTTTTTACTCTTTTACTTTCCTTGGGTGATTCTAAGACTTCCTGAGGGTCATGCCCGTGCTTTTAATTTTTTCAAGGTCTGGTTACCGGTTAAGGCACCTTTTTCTTCTTTTTGTCCTGCGCCTTTTGCTATTTCCTTTTTTCCATTTCCCGCTCCTCTGTGTTGTGGTAAACATTACCCTCCTCCTAGCTAAGTGCCAGTACCATGGCACTGTGGTAGGAGGTAGTGGGATAGATGATGTTATTGCGAGGTGGAACTGGTGGGTAGATGACACTGATGCTTGTGAATGAGAAGTGATGGAGTTTGATGAAGATGACTAGGAGAGATTCCGGTGTGCTTTAGGCTCCATGAAGATACTCGGCATCTTTCACACTGTTGTGGCGCCCCTTTAGGTAGTCGGTTGTCCTTTGAGTATTGGAAACACTTGAAGCAATAAGCAATCCCTTAGGAGGATGGTATTGGAGGGATTTATTTTGGAGAAACCCCCCGAACGCTGTTTGCCTTGAAAATCCGTGGCTGTGGTTGAAGATCCTTGTCTTTGAGTAGAAGGTCTTCAGTTTTGAGTTGAAGGTCTTCAGGCTTGTGGAATAAATAAGCGATCCGTAGATCTTGAGGCGTTGGGCGTGGATCATTGGACGATGAGGTTCCAAGATTTATGCCAATGGCAGATCCATCACTGGGGTTTCCTTCTGCTTGATTTGGTTCAGTCATGGTAGCCATCAATAGACGGATGTTTGGCAACATGAAATCTGTTGAGCCCTTTAGACCTTCGCAGGGAAGCTCCTAAAGTTGCGGGAATGGAGTCATGTCCGACTCATGGAAAAATTCCTTGTCATTGGAGGATGTAGTGGATGATCTTCTTCAGCCAAGTAGCCAGTTCTTGAAACACGAACATAACCTGTAAGAAAAGTTGTACACTTCCTAGGGGATGTGTCTGTCTCAATGTGTAGTGCATGGTGCCCGTGCCAGTGGAACTGGGAGATGGGTTTAACCTTAGGCAAGCCCTTGGTAATGTCCCACACTTGAGGACCCAGTTCGTGCGTCGTTGGAGGTGCGGTGCAAAACGTAGGGTGACAGGTCTGAAAGTCCTGCCCTTGATGTGCCCTAAGTGTGAAGTGGGGGAGGGGCTAGAGAGAACCCTAGATGCAGTGAGTGTGGTGCACAATAACAGTGAAGGGAGACTGTAAGCACATGTGAAGTGTCCTCCTTATTAACCTGCTTGGTAGTAGATTCATCTTTTAGCTTTGCTATTTTTTCTCTTGTCTTGCTCTCCAGTCACCTTGTCTTTGTTTCCTTGTGGCTTTAAAAAAAAAAAAAGAGAGAGAGGGAGTACAATTGGCAAGGTATATCACACCCATTTAATCACGGGGCGGTCGTAGGCATTGAGATAAGAATGCGCGACTTTGTAGGTATTCTTTAATATCGGCTTTAGCTCTCAGAGGAGTGGTTGACAAGAAAGGGTGATTACACCTTGCAAAGCGGGTGTCACTCATATTTTCTAAGAGCTCTAGACAGAAGGAAGGAAGGAGAGTAGCCCGCATCATTAACCTAGTCATAGCTCTACTATCTATTCCTAGGTTGATATCAAAGAAGAGTGGGGGGAGATGGGCTTCCTCTGCTGTGGGTTTTTGGAGTAGTAGGAATTTGATAAGTCGGAGGTAATTACAAGTGGTCAAAAATGCTGGATCTGGGCAGGGAGAGAAGTCTACAAGAAAACGGTTTATAGAAGGAAGTATATCCTCTAACCTAAACACTAAGCATTCCTCAGGGCTCCTAGCATTTACATTATATATTTTTGGGAAGTCATAATCCCCATGCAAGTCTCTATCATAGTCCACTCCATGCCTACGGGGGTAGGGCATGTAGATAGGATCATTGCGCTCTTCAGGGAGTGAACTACAAAAGGCGGTCCATGCATCAAAATTGGTGTCCCAAATCCTCCTCCGCCATTTCGGCTGTGCCTCGTAGCCTTGGACGGTTTTGGGAACCAGATTGACCTTATCTTCCCAGTACTCCTGTGGCTCTTGTCGCCACCTAGTCATTATCATACTCCTCTCTTCTATCCACCCATTTGCAAGTTCATTAGCCAGATCCTTGATCTTGGCTACGACTCCTAGAGGCAGGGCCCGGTCCAAAGAGTGTGGGAAAGCAAAAGAAAGCTCAAACGGCCTCTTATGGAACTCTCACTGACGCCAGATGACCAACTCTTGGGGCTAGTCTACAGGATGTGTATCATTTCTCAGTGGCATGGGCTCCTCAGGAAGTTGTCTTGGAAGTGTGCGTGCTCGGCGTTGGGCCTCCTCAGCTAGTTCTTGTCTTCTTCTCCTTGCTGCAACTATGTGCTCAGATAGATGGGCATCGGCAAGCTCTTCCTGTGGGATATTGGGTTGAGGCGGAGTCGGCATTCTTTGTTGCTCTTCTTCATCAGCTTGCTCGAAATCCGGACCCTCTTCGACATGTCGCTCAACCACAGATGGGATGACTGGCGGTGGTGGTGGTGGCTGTTCATGCTCCTGAAAACCTAGCTCCTTGAGCTCAGCAGTGGAAAGGCCTGTACAGCGTAGGTAGCGGAATTGTTGCTCCTTAGTGATCCGTGTACTCGTTGGGAGCTCCCGCTCTTGAAGACCGTATCTTAGAGCTCGGATGGTTAGCTCCAACTTTCTTTTCACCTTTTCCACTGGATCATCGCCCTCAGCTTGTGTGACATGGAGCACCGTGTTGAGGAAGGCCTGCCACTGTGTTTTAGTAGTTATTTCGGAAGCCTCGACCCTAGCTTCTGCAAGCATTCTTTCGCATTCTGTCACTGCTAGGTGTTCGGTCAAGTCCCTCACCCTGTCAAAATTTTTCCTTTCCCAATCCATAGCTCTTTCCTCCATCTTTTTCCTCTCTTCCTCCAGTTGGCTCGCCATGGTGGTTACTACCTGTTGCTACTCATTTGTTAAAAACCATAACTGGTTCCTTTCTCTTAACTTCTGAGCCAGCTGCTCTTCAGCAATCCCTTTGGCTTGATCTACAATGCTGAGCCTTTGGTGAACCTTGGCCAGTACTTCTGATTTTTCCTGCACCAGCTGCTCTTGGCTTTGGATTTCAGCGAGGAATAGCCTTTTTTGATTGAAAGCCATGGCCATGAGGGCCTCTACATCTTCCTAGGAGGTCTTCAGCACATCTTGTACTCTTTGCACTTCATATTGTAGCCATTTTGCTTCTGTTGTTGAGACTCTTGGGCCTTCACTCTTCAGAAACTCGATTTCACTTATTAACCTGTTTTGTTCTTCTAGCTCCTACCACGACCGGGGCTCCGTGGTATGTTCTTGTGGTATACTGGCTTCGCCTTCCTGAACCTCCTCTTTTAGCAATTCCACTTGAGCGACCTTTTGCTGTAGATCATTGTATTGCTGCATTAGTAGCTTTAGACTCCTTTGCTCTGCCACCAGGTTCTGCTCCTCGTCTTCCAGCCTTTGTCTAAGGTGGCTTTCGTTGTCTTGGGCTTCCTTCGTTTTTGCTACTAGTTGGTCCTGTAGGGCCTTTATTTCTCTTCGTCGGTCGGCTCCCTGCCTTGAGACTTCTAGCCTAAGGGCAACTGACGTTTCTTTTTCTTTTTCTAGCTCCAGCAAGGCCACTTTCTTCTCTTCTTTCGCCTTGTCCAGTTGTGTCAGTAGCTCAGTCACATATGCATCATAGTCAGTGTCGACAGGCATGGGAGTATGGGGTGTGGTGGTTAATGCCTCCAGCCTTTGTCATTTAGGGTCTTGCCGTGACTCTGCATCTACGGCAGTGGGCCTTTTCAATCTAGTTTCTGGCACAATCTCAGTCGCTTTGCTCACTAGCATTTGCACCATGTTCATGAGCTGTGCCGTGTGGGGGAGGTGTGGGTTGTGTGGTGGTTGTCGTGGTTTCAGTCGTTGTAGGCACAAAAGAGGAAGGAAGTGGATGTAGTAGGGACTTGCCCTTGCCTATAGCCAAAACTAGAGCTACTTCCACACTTGCACTAACTTCGGCACTCTTCCACAGATCTTCATGTAGCCTCTGCCAACTCGCCCAGTTCCTTCAGTCTCTGCTCTTCAGCTTCTTCTTCCACCCTTCTTTTCCTGTCCTCTTCTGCCTTCTTTGGCTCTTCTCTTATCCTTGCAAGCTCCTTCTCCTCTTTCCTCCTTCTTTCTTCCTTAGCCCTCCTAGACTCTCTTTGATCCCTCTTGATTTCAGCTCGTTCTTCTTTGCTTAATTTCTCTTTCCTTTCCTTCTGTCTCCTTTCCCCTTTCTTTTGTTCTTCGGGTTTGCTTGCTCGTGTAGGCGGCACCTCCTGTTCTCCCTTGTCACTTATCGTTCTTTTGCTTGATTCTTCTCCTTCGTGGTGAGGTTTTGATGTGCAGCTTGCTCTTCCATGACGCCAGCATCCTTTATTGCTTCATCTATGATGGCTGTCAAAATACCACCATATCTAATTATGGCAGGCTTTGAGGCAGGTTTCTTCCTTGCGGAGCGTGTGGTTGAGGCATGGGATTCTCCTCATGCTGGCGCTTCCGCTGGAGTGAGAAGGGCAGCAGAGCTTTGAATGCTTTTCTGCACGAACCCATTCCAGTCTACCTCCTCAGGGACTCCTGCTGCGATGCTTTCTAACAGCGAGATCCCGATCCTGTTCATCAATGCATTGTACCTTTGGCCCGAGAAGAGTGTGTGGATCATCTTTGCTTGCAATTTCACTGCTGGATCCGGGATGTCAACCAAGCTGATTCCATCCATGGTGTGCACCTCTTCTTTCTTTACTCCCAGCATGGAGTAAACATCCCTTCTCGGCCGCCTCTCTTTCTTGGGTACGAGCCCCAAGGCCTTCTCTATGATTGTCGCATTGAGGGGCACTTCAATTCTTCTTTCCTGCTCCCCTGTCCTCACTGTGACAATGCCACAGTTCTTGCCCTTGTCGAAGTTCCTCAGAAAGTCTGCACACATGCCATAATCCACGGCCTGCCCCACCTTTTCCACATACTTGTGGAGGTGGCATTTGTCCACCAAGTCTTTGATCGCAGGTTCCTCCAAGATGGCCTCATCCAGATTCAGCGTGTGCTTGAAGGTGAATTGACTGAATCCTCGTGTCTCGACGTTGATGCCGAACTTGGTCATCTCTTCTTCAGAAAATGGGAGTTTGCCCCCTTTGTCTTTTCCTGCCATGGTGGTTACCTGTCAACACACCATGCCAACATTAATGCTTAAAAATCGACTTATTTCTAATCAAAACTCAATTTTGAGAGAAAAATGTATGTGTCCAAAATTGGTATACTTGCTTAGAGGCTTGAATTTTAGAGACAGGCTCATAGCAGCAATTGCTATTGTTTTCCGTAGTATCTAACTTAATTAATCATAACATTCTGCTAGATATCATGACTCTCATTTTGCTCTGCTCTTGCTCACATTGCTCCTCCCCCCATCTTGGATCTTTCAAGGAATCCTTCCTAGGATTAGCACGGGAAGGACGAGGCAAATGCTGTTTCTTGTGGGTTGACTTACTTAGCCAATAACCAATCATAGAAGCTTGGATTGTATTCGAGTTGGACATGACAATCAAGAGCAAATGGTTGGATGGAGACTTGGGAGATGTAGGTCAAGACATCGCGAAAGAGATCTCCAGTATTAAGGCGGCTAGCAACATGTAATTCCTCTTCTGTGAGGAATTGGTCAATGTAGGGGTGAGCGAGCACCTGGTCGTTTAAATGCTGGTTATGAGCGATGGCCAAAATCCTAAACGAGATAGGTGCCACATAAGTAGGGTCATATTCGATGATTTTAACTGCCCTGCATTGCTCAGCATTGGTCATTATCCGGCAACCTTTTTTCTCCCATTGGATTCTCAGAGCAAACCATTACTGCAAGAACGTGGAAGGCGAGCTTGCCATCTACGTGAGCTCTTGCAACTCGTATTCAGGAACAGAACGAGGAGGCTTACGATATGAAGTGATTAGTCTTATGAGGGCAGCTTGTCCTTTGAGATTTCGTCGTTTGCTATCAGTTCGGCAGCAATTTTGGGAAATTTAGTGGTCATAAGTTCATATTCTTCCCAAGTGCATGGTAATGCACGAACATCCGAAGCAAGTGTTTTGTTAAGAAGACCTAGGTCTAGCTCTCATAACTTCTAGCGAATGCAGTGAAAGTTTTGTCCAACATCTTGATGCAGGTTATCAAGTCATCCCCAGAAGTCACGGAGAGGTCTTTAGCCAAGGAAAGGAAAGGTCGTACTGTGTAGGAAGGTTTAAGACCTGCTGGTGGGAATGGTGCAAATGGACTGGATAGTGGTGACTCCATCATTGGTGTCACAGGTGTGGCTTTGCACTCCAAAGCACTTTGAGGTGCTGTAGGAAGATTTTGTTGAGATATCGAGCTCCACTCGTGATACGCCAGGGTGACCGTTGTGTATTTATGTCACCGACTTGTCAGTTGTTGCAGACGCGGTTGGTACACCGCCCATGAATAATAGCTACATGATAGCTATCCTTATCTACTCTAGTTCGTGGCTCAGTTAGTATGCCGCCTTAGTTAGTTGAGTTTGGTTTGAGACCCATACATAGGGTTCTTCTATTTTCTTTGTACTTGAGTTCTTTTTGGCTTACACAACTAAGAAGAGGAAAACTGTTTTCAGCCTCCACCCTTGTGTGTCTTCCCCCATTGTGCAAGCATGAAAGCTTCAAGCGAGACTCCTTCCTTCTCTCCCACAATCTTGACATGGTATCAGAGCCTTGTTCGTGGTAAGGAGCTCAAGAAAGCAAGCCAAGCTCGCGGTGTTCTGGTAAGAGGAGCAGTGTTGCTTTCATTTTCTGTTTTGGGAGCAGATCTCTGCAGGTAGCACAGCCGGAAAGTGCAGGAGTGCATTGTCTCAGGTTGAGACGCCCTTCCGGTGAAGCAAGAGGGCAGTATATGCTGCGAAAAGGGCTTTAGCCCTTGGCGACCTTGTTTTTTTGATTTGAGGCCATTTCGGGGCCTGTTTTGGAGGCGGAAGTTTTCTGCACGCACTCAGGAAAAGGCCCAGTTTTATGCTGTGCAACCACTGTTCTACATGTCGGTGAATAGTTACTGTAAAAATTGCATTGTATGCTTGTGCGCAGAGACATTGGGAGTTACAGAATCATCCCTGTTGCCTGTTGATGCAAAATCGTCACTAGGAAGTGACTGTGTGGTCAAATACCACTTTCGCCAGTTTTGCAGATTTTCCCTTGTGAGGGTGAAGCTGTGGTTTTTGCAGTGACAGAATTTTTTGTAGTCTTCTGTAATGGCATCTGATTCTCTTTCACAGATTGTCACTGAAAAGCTTGACAAGAACAACTTCCAAGCATGGAAGTTTAGAATGACGAATTTCCTAATGGGAAAAGGATATTGGGAATTTGTTGCAGGAAATGAAGAAGAACCAGTTCTTCCTGATGTTCCCAATCAAACAGCAAATGCAGGCATTTAAAGCATGGCATGAGAGAGCCAGGAAAGTTATGTATTGGCTGTCTATCAGCATTTCAGACTCTATGATTATGCATATTCAAGATGCAAGTATGCCAAAGGAGGCATGGGATACTTTGTAAAAAATGTATAGCACAAATACACAAGCCAGGAAAATGCAGCTCAAGCAAGAGTTGCATAATGTGCAAAGAGAAAATATGAGCATCAATGACTACCACATGAAGGTGAAGAAGATTACAGATGCACTTGCTTCCATTGGGTCGCCAGTGGAAGATGATGATTTAGTTTCTGTGACCTTGAATGGTCTAGGAAAGGATTATGCACAGTTTCAGACATCCATTTCAGTTCGTGAAAGATTTCCTGATTTTGAGGAGTTGATTGCTCTTCTAATTTCTGAGGAACAGAGAAATGGTGCTGCATCTTCTTCAGGAGGAACTTCAAAAGAAGCTGTCTTCTACTCAAATGCTGGAAGAGGTAGAGGCAGAGGTAGAGGAGGCCGATTTGGAGGCCGTGGTAGAAATCAGAATATGCAGCAAACTCAAGAAAATCAGTCCTATGGAGGAGGACGTGGTAACTCTAGAGGCAGGGGGAGCCAAAGAGGTCGTGGTGGATGGCAAAGAGGCCAAAATGCAAACAGTAATGTTGAATGCTACTACTGTGGTAAAATGGGTCATATGGCTAAAGACTGCTATAAAAAGCAGAATGACATCATGAATGGAAAACTACAACAAGGGAATTATGCATCTTCTAGGAGACAGGGTGATGACAGAAATGAGCATTTGTTTATGGTGCAGCACATGAACAATTCTGTGACAAGTGCAGAAGAAAGCAACGATGTATGGTATGTTGACTCAGGTGCATCAAACCATATGACAGGTCATGCAGAATGGATGGAGGATGCAAGGAAAATGGAAAAACCAGGATTTGTGGAGACTGGTGATGATACTGCACATCCTATTGTGCAGATTGGAAAAATTCCTTTGTCTATGCAGGATGGGAAAAAGAAATACCTGTCCGATGTATTTCATGTCTCGAATATCACCAAGAATCTGGTTTCTGTTGGTCAAATGGTTGAGCAGGGCTTGCAGGTCAGATTTAATCCTCATGGATGCTTTGTTGAGGATATGAAAAATAAAGGTCGCTTGATAGCAAAAGGAAAGAAGAAGGGCAGAATGTTTACATTGGATGCAGACATGTCTGAATTGAGTGCAGCAATGTTTGCACATGGGACCGGTGTAGTTGCAGATATTGATATCTGGCATAAACGCATTGGTCATGTTAATGTACATCGACTTAAATCAATGCAGGCCCAAAATATTGTTGCAGGATTGCCCAAATTCAAGGTTGCAGAAATGCATAAGGTATGTGAATCCTGTCAGTTTGGAAAACAGGCAAGGAAACCATTTCCTAGACATGTTCAAGAGAGTGAGAAGCCATTGGAATTAATCCACTCTGATGTGTGGACTACTAAAGTTGGATCTCTTGGAGGCTGTCATTATTTTGTCACTTTTATTGATGACTATAGCAGAAAAGTTTGGGTGTATTTTATGAAAAAGAAAAGTGAAGTTTTTGGGCATTTCAAAACCCTTAAAGCTATGGTTGAAAAAGAAACAGGTTTGCAAATAAAATGCCTAAGGTCAGATGGAGGGGGAGAGTACCTCTCAAATGAGTTTGCAAGGTTCTTGCAGGAGCATGGCATAAAGCAGCAATATTCATGCAGTTATACCCCACAACAAAATGGAATTGCAGAAAGGAAAAATAGGCATATTGGAGAGGTATCTCGTGCCATGCTTAATGAAAAAGACTTGCCAGATTTTTATTGGGCTGAAGTTGCTACAACAGTCTACATAATGAACAGGACTCCCACTGCAGCAATACATGGAATGACTCCAGAGGAGAGGTATACTGGTAGGAAATCAGATATTTCTCATTTGAAAATTTTTGGTTGCATTGCCTATGTACATGTGCCAGATGAGTTGAGATCCAAGTTGGATCCAAAAGCTGAGAAGTGCATCTTTATTGGTTACTCTCTGCAGCAAAAAGGGTATAGATGCTATAACCCTTCTACTCGTAAGTTTACAGTGAGCAGAGATGTTGTTTTTGATGAGATGAGTAGCTGTATAAACCAGTAAATGTGATTGATGATGTAGATGCACAAAATGGTAATGCTGCACAGAATTCACAGCAGTAGTTGCAAAATATTAGTGGACCTGGAGCGTCCTCTAGCAGTGGTTCACATTCTTCGCCATGGACAGGCAGATTGAGATCAGGAGAATCTCCTCAAAGCAATGCAGATAGTGGTATGCAGGTATCACAAAAAGGAAAAGAGAAGGTTGATCAGCCCATGTTTGATGTGAATGCAGGTCACTCTTATGTGGATGGTGAATCCAGTGGCTCAGAACAGAGCATTGATGATGAGTTGGGTATTCCTTCTATTGTTACACCTGGAGTAAGGAAGACCAGGGATGTTTTGAGAGCACCTGGGAGTGAACCTACTTTGCGCAGGTCTACGAGAGCTAGGTATCCTGTGGATAGGCTGAAATATGATGGATTTACAGCCATTCACTATGCATATATGGTCAAAGTGATACAGGAACCAGATCCCACTTCTTTTGAGCAAGCCATGGGAAAAGAAAAATGGGAGAAAGCCATGGATGAAGAAATGGATGCCTTGGAAGCAAATGCTACATGGGAATTGGTACCTTTGCCTAAAGGTAAAAATGCAATTGGCTGTAAGTGGGTTTATAAGGTGAAGCACAATGCAGATGGTTTTGTGAATAGATACAAGGCAAGATTAGTAGTCAAGGGGTATGCACAAACATATGGCATTGACTATGAAGAAACATTCAGTCCGGTTGCAAGGATGGAAACCGTAAGAGCAGTCATTGCTATGGCTGCATCAAAGGGATGGTCTTTACATCAGATGGATGTAAAGAATGCCTTCTTGCATGGTGATTTGCAAGAAGAGGTCTATATGGAGCAGCCACCAGGTTATGTGCATGCTGTTCATCCTGAGTTTGTTTGCAGGTTGAAGAAAGCCTTGTATGGCTTGAAGCAAGCACCTAGAGCATGGTCTGACAAGATAGGACAGTATCTTGTCACTATTGGCTTTCAGATTTTCAAGGCAGATTTCTCACTTTATGTGAGAAAAACAGAGAAAGGTATTATGCTACTTGTCATTTATGTTGATGATTTGATTATGACAGGTGACAGTGATGAAGATATCCTTCATGTAAAAATGCTATTGAAGCAGAAGTTTGAGATGAAGGATTTGGGAGAGCTGCGTTATTTCTTGGGCATTGAGGTGATTAGATCACCAAGTGGGATACAGCTCTTGCAGAGGCAGTATGGATTGGACATGCTGTCCAAATATGGGATGACAGGCTGTAAGCCTATTTCAGTTCCTTTGGAGCAGAATGTGAAGCTGAGCACAGATGCAGGTGAGCTTCTAGAAGACCCTACTATGTACAGACGCATAGTAGGAAGTTTGATTTATATGACTATTACCAGGCCAGATTTGAGCTATGCTGTTGGATTGGCAAGTCAATTTATGTAGGCTCCAAGGAAACCACATTTGGATGCGGCTAGACGCATACTCAGGTATGTGAAGTCCACATTGCAGTATGGACTATTTTATGAGACTGGGGTTCAGATACAGTTGCATGGATACACTGATGCTGATTGGGCTGGTAGTATTTTTGATAGACGATCTACCAATGAATATGTGTTCTCTTTTGGGAGTGCTGCAGTCACTTGGAGCAGCAAGAAACAACCTACAGTTGCCTTGTCGAGCACAGAGGCTGAGTACAAGGGTGCAGCAATGGCTGCATGTGAGGTAGCTTGGTTGCATAAGCTACTTTATGATATGCATCAGTCTACAGATGGACCAGTTGTCATTTATTGTGACAACATGAGTAGTATACACTTGGCAAATAACCCAGTCTATCATGCTAGAACAAAGCACATTGAGGTGCATTATCACTATGTGCGAGAGAGGGTTTTACTAGGTCTTATTGATCTAGTTTATGTCAGCACAGAGGATCAGGTAGCTGACATATTCACGAAGGCATTGGGCGCAGAGAAGCTGCGCAAGTTCAGAGACCTGCTTGGTGTGCAGGAATTGGGATTGAGCTCGAGGGGGAGTGTTGAGATATCGAGCTCCACTCGTGATACGCCAGGGTGACCGTTGTGTATTTATGTCACCGACTTGTCAGTTGTTGCAGACGCGGTTGGTACACCGCCCATGAATAATAGCTACATGATAGCTATCCTTATCTACTCTAGTTCGTGGCTCAGTTAGTATGCCACCTTAGTTAGTTGAGTTTGGTTTGAGACCCATACATAGGGTTCTTCTATTTTCTTTGTACTTGAGTTCTTTTTGGCTTACACAACTAAGAAGAGGAAAACTGTTTTCAGCCTCCACCCTTGTGTGTATTCCCCCATTGTGCAAGCAAGAAAGCTTCAAGCGAGACTCCTTCCTTCTCTCCCACAATCTTGACAGATTTGGGGGCATGGGAGTTGTGCTAGGTTCTGAGTGAGCAGTCATGGGGGTATTTAAGTTCTCTAGATTAGGTAAGTCTAAGGCTTGTGGTGTTTGCTTTGGTCGATAGATGAGCTGGGGCTTACTTGCCATAGCGGGCAATGGTTTGCTGACTATGCCCTGGGCACCATGTGTGCAAGCCTCCTTCACTGGGGTGAGATTGCTTCTAGATGAGCTTTTAACTTGCCATTTTTAGGCACCCAAATCCAGGGGTTTCCCTCATAGTATCCTTGTGCTCGCAAGAGATCTTTGGGGATCCATCACGACGTGGTTGTGTGTCTACATTGATAGCGTCTAGACTGCCTCTTAGGCCATGATGGGGCTGATTATTTTGGCGTTTAGAATCATGTTTGGGTGGTCTACCCAGATGTGGTCTTTGCCGTTTTGGCACCCAGATAAGCTTGGACTCCTTGTCCTTGTGAGCACTCTTGGTGGGTTTGGGCCTAGGGTCGAGAGCCTAGCATGAGGCCTTATTTTTCTTCTGTTTAGACTTGGGCTGAAGCGTGGTTGTAGGGGTTTCTACTGGTGGCTTCGTAATGGTGGAGGAGTCAAGACAGCCCTTGCTGAAAGTCGTCACTATACGCACATTGCTTATAGCAAGATGAATGCGGTTTAGGTTGTAATCCACATTACAGTTCGTTTGTTCTTGAAAGTACGACCTAATAGTGACATATTACCGGCTCCTTTAGTGTTAGGCAACACATGGAAGAAAGCTGGTAAACTTTCAGACTCGATAGAAACGACTACCTTGCACTTCCCTAGGAGTGAATAAGCATTACCCCCAAACGGGGTGAGTTGGCATTAGTGGGCTGTAGTTTCGGTTGACCAATGCGTGTCCAATGGTCATGCGTCAAGATGTTGTAGTCAGCACCTTCATCAATCAAGGCATCGAAAGAATACGTCGCTCCTGCTGTGACTGTGATTCGTAGATACGGCGGTGCCACTGCTTCTTCATCCTGATCTGTAAGGTCGGTTATAGTAGCCATGCAGATGTTCATTGGGGGTTCTAGCATGGGTGGCTCATGTAATGGATGGGAAGGAGGATAGTACTTCTTTATGCGGCTGCCATTAAAAAAGCCTATTCCTTCGCCTTCAAGTGTCTCTAACTCAACATTCCCTGTTCTACCAATCATGTGTACTTTGAAAGGCCCTAGTTCCCAAAACTTCATCTTCTGTTTATGTCCTTTTACAGAGTATAGCAGAACAAGGTCCCCTTGTTCAAAGTCTTATTGTTTGACATGCTTGTCAAACCACATCTTTCGTCGAGCCTTCTCACAAATCAAAGAGTGAGTGGCGAGGAGTCGGGGTCTCCGTTAGGCGCTCTAACTCCACTAAGCGATTGGTCCAAGCCTCTCTTCCCTCCCAACGCTCCTGGACTGCTATCCTTAAGCTAGGGATGAAGAATTCTAAGGGTAAAATGGCTTCAGTTTCGTACGTCAGCCTAAAAGGCATCTATTCTACAACCATTTTATAAGTTGTGCGATAGGCCCACAAGGCCGCCATTAGCTTGTTGTCCCAGTCACTTCTTGAAGTAGACACTGCCTTTGTAAGCATGTTGACTAAGATTTTATTCATGGAATTGGCTTGGCCATTAGCCTGAGGGTAATAGGGAGAGGACTTCCCATGAATTATTAGGAAGGTAGAGAGCAAGTGGGAAATCACCTCATTAATGAAGTGCGTGCCTTGGTCGCTTACAAGTTCAATTGAATAGCCAAACCGTGAAATGACCTGCTCCCATAAGAACTTTGCAGTGGTTCTAGCATCATTCTTCCTCGTGGCCCGGGCCTCTGCCCACTTCGTTAGATAATCGGTTGCCACTATGATGTAGCGAGCTTGGGAATATTGTGCCGCAGGACTGATAGGTCCAATAAAATCGATTCCCCATTTTTCAAAGGGTTGTCGGGCGATGACAGGGGTCAACTCCATCTTGTCTTTCCACACAGGCACTTTGATCCTTTGGCACTCATCACAGTGCTTTACGAATTTAGCTGCATCGCGGAAGAGGGTGGGCCACCATAGTTGGGATTGTAGCACCTTTCGGGCTGTTGTGTCTCCGCTAAAGTGTCCTCCAGTGATTCCGCCATGTGCTTCGTTCAACGCATCTTGCATATCGTGCTCACATATGCATCTACGCAATAAACCGTCTTGTCCCAACCTATAGAGTTGGCCTATCAGTTGGTATGGCTGAATTTTCAGGATAAGTCTTCTCAGCCTAGCCTTCTCAATGGGTCGCTCAGGTAGTCCGTTTTCTAGCACTTGTACTATGTCATCGACCCAATACGGCGTCAGATCAGCTTTAAACAATTCTCTCTCGCTAGATAGGTTAAAGAGATGAGCATTCGGTAAATTGTCAGGTATGCCTTGTCTAGCGGCTTCTCCTGTGGGTATGTGGGACATGTAGTCAGTCATGTAATGCTGCTTTCCTTTGTGTACAACCATAGAGAAGTCAAACTCTAGTAGAAGGAGTAACCATCTAGCTATGCGTCCCGTAGTGCAAGGCTTGTTCACAAGATACAGCAAGGCTTGATGGTCAACAAAGAAAACAAAGGGAGTGGCCAACAGGTAATGCCTAAATTTCTTTACCGCAAATACCATGGCCAACCCCTCCCTTTCTGTCATGGAATAGTTCATCTCGGTCTCTGTGAGCTGCCTGCTGGCAAAACTCATCGGGTAATCCAAGTTATGTTCACTAGGCTGGCATAGCACGGCTCCAATAGTGAACTTAGAGGTGTCTATGTGTACATGAAATGTTATGTTCCAGCCTGGGGCTCGTAAGATTGGTGCAGTCATAAGAGCCTTTTTCAAATCCTCATATGCACGCTGGTATTCCTCCGTCCACTCGAACACTATCAACAACTTGTATAGTGGTCTAGCAATTAGTGCGTAATTAAGTACAAAGCGTTAATAATATCCAGTGTGTCCTAAGAAGCACTGAACTCCCTTGTAGTTATCGGGTGGCGGTAAGTCAACAGTGACTCTGACTTTGGAAAAGTCACTGGCAATGCCGTTCCTTGACACTACGTGCCCTAAGATGCATCCGTGTTTCACCCAGAACTGGCACTTTAAGGGGTTCAACAAGAGGTGGTACAACCTACACCTTTCAAAGATAGCTCTCAATTTCTCTAAGTGTTCGGCCCAACTAGAGTGTAAGCATAAGTCGTCTACAAACACTTTCAGTTTGCGCCTAAGCATGTCCTTAAAGATAGTGCACATTAGGCGTTGAAAAGTTGCAGGTGCGTTCATTAGCCCAAAAGGCATGACAATGTAGGCAAATACACCCCATTCCATGCCTGTCATCGGGGTGTACTTGCACTTGATTATAGCCCGAGAAACCATCCAGAAAACTGTAGGCTTCTTTACTTGCTACTCTCTCAAGCATGTGCTCTGTGTAAGGTAAAGGATAGTTATCCCTCTTCGTAGCGGCATTCACATTCTTGTAGTTCACGCACACTCGGATTTTTCCATTTTTCTTCATGACAATCACGATAGGTGATACCCAGTCCGTGTGCTCAATCTCATATATGAATCCTGCCCTCATGAGTTTATCAATCTCCTCTTTTACTCCGTGGGCGTGTTTGGGATTCATGGGGTAAGGTTGTTGTTTTGTTGGCACTGCATTAGGGACCATTGGGATATTATGAGTCACAACCCTAGGGTTGACTCCCTTAAGTTCGAGGCAAATACGTCAATGTACTCTTGCAAGAGCGCAACGAGTTTGGTCTCCTCATCCTCCGTCAAGTCATCTGCAATGAACGCCGGTCTTGGCTTTTCACCTTCCCCAGCCAAGTTAACTTCCTTGACTTTGGTGGGTCCCTCGATCGGTTCACTAGTGTGGCCTTGTCTTTTCACACCTAGTAGAATCACCACTCTGTCACCCTTTTTAAATTTTGTAAACCGTTTGGGTAGATCCTGCGGTTTCTTTTGCCTTTCTGCTTCTGAGTCCTTTGCTTGCTTCCTGGCCTCCTCTTTTAGCCTCCTGCGCCTCAGGTGGACTGGCAAGTCTCCCTTGGTGTGTTTGACTTTAGAAGGTTGTGGTATCTCGGGATCACTCTCAGTGCTGACCTCCGACTCTGAGTTAAACTCGCACCCCTCACTTGAGGAAGGTGTTTCCCTAGGGGGTCGTAGTTCAGTAGGTGCATCCATCTTGAGCACTTGGATTATCCATGGTCGTGCCACTCCGGCTTGCTCGTAATCCACGGCTCCTATGCATTCTAGCCAGGATCTGTCACACTCCATTCGCATGACTCCTTTTTCATTCTGACTGGTCCTTCCTTTCCTATGCCTCGAGTCTGCCCTGATTTGTTCTATCACTTTTCCTTCCGTGTTGTACTCTATTGTATCTATCTCTTCTTCACTCTCTTCTCCAGTAGAGTGACAGTCCTTATACTCCTCGTCATTAGAGTCCTGTTCTTCTGACTGCTCATCATCACCTAAGCTCTCCTCTCCCATCTCCTCGTCATCAGTAACTAAAGCCCAGTTATATAACAAATTCAGGTCGTGGACCTTGGTCCATTTCCATTTTGGCTTAGCTAATAGATCATGTAGAGTTTTAAGTTAGTAGCCAAGTTGCCTTTTAGTTTATTGGTTAGATATTCTACGATTTCCTGAAGCTCTAGTTTGTTGTTGGGGATATGGAACAAGGCTAGTTTGCCTGGGCTGAGTAATCTTCCTGCCATCATGCAGAGTGGCACAATTGGCTCCTCAATTGGCATGGTTGCGGCTTTAGCGGCTTGCCGATATAGTTCTTCCTCATCCGAGATTGGTAGGTCAATGGTTGCCAAAATATGCATCCAATCCCTCTCATCCTCAGGGCAAGGAATATATTTAGTGAGTGATCCATAGGGTTTGGTCGTTTGAGTACCGCCTTTCAGCATAGCTGAGATGGCATCTAGGTCAACAGGGGTCGTCTTCCAAGTGTCCATCTCTACCCTTACTACACTAGTTATGTTCCCTAGGAAAATCAAACCATTGCCCCAGTCCTCAATGACACACACATTCCTCATCCAAGGTCGGCCTAATAGTATGTCGTAATCCACTCCCTTCATGACAATGAAGTTTACTGAAAATTGCACACCGACAATCTTTACTGGCCAATTCTTTAAGACCCCGAATGGTCTTACCTTCATTCCATTTGCTTACGTGACGTTAAATCGGGCCGTCTCTACAGGAGGGTTTTCCCATGCCTCTAAGACTGCATGGTTTAGTACGCTAACACCTGCACCTGTGTCTACAATTCCTTTTCGAGTCATATCTCCTAAAGGCTAGGATGGGCAAAACTGCGTGCATTTCAGTGCCTTCCCAAAAAGCATTGATGTGCAAAGACTCAGGATTTGAGTGTAGAGTTAGACTTGGGATCTATGTAACTGCATCATGATCTTGCGGATCAGCACCCGCAAGTCTTGTGTGTCCCTCGATCAAGTCTTTTAACTCCTGCCACAAGGAATGATTTTGTCTAAGTAGATCTTCCAAGCTTAGAGTTACTTGAGTAGACAACAAGGTTGTGAGAAGGTTACTGGGCTCTTGTCTTCCCCTGAGGCTAGCATTTCTAGGCAATGCATTTTGTCTACCCTGGCAAGTTTCCCCCTGGCCTTGCTGCTGAGTTCCTCCCAGTGGTGCAGGTATGCTCGCAGCTTGTGGTTTTGAAGGTGAGACTAGTGTGCTCACACTGGAGAAGTCATCAATAGGATCTTCTAATATGGGTTCAGCATCCTTGAGGTGCTTTTGGGTGTCCTTGACCCACTCCTTGACCTTGGCTATAGCCTCGAGCTGCCGTTTGGGGTGGGGCCCATCTCCTCCGGCTTTTTTTCCCTATTGAGGTTGCGTCAAGGTTACTTGGCCCTAGCAAGGAGATGCCTGCCTGTTTTGTTTGAGCTCGCATCATAGCATGTAGTGGGATGGGCATATCCTCACTATCAAAGGTTTCCACTCCAAAGAGCCCCAAAGGCACCGATGGCATGTTGGCAAAGCTGGTTGATGGCTTCCGCCTAGGATAGTTAGGAAATAGATGTGTGATTCCACACTCTGTGCATCGGAGATCCGCTTTGTCCTTGTTAGCTTGTTCTTGTTCTGGGCAGCGTGATGAAATGTGGCCTGGGTGGCCATAAGTCCAGCATGTGACTGGATCCTGACTGGGCCCTCCAAAGCCTCTGCCTCTTCCTCTTCCTAAAGCCATCACCAGCACTGGCCGATAGTCCATCAGGACTAGGTTGCCCTCCTCGTCATAGGATATGTACGGGTTGACATATGTTTCTTCCTCATTAGGCTCCTCCACAAAGTGAACAGGAGCATCACTGGATGGGTGGGTTACAAAAGGCCCTAGTGGCCTAGGTATACCAGTTGGGTTCATCTCCAGCCTAGGCACGGAAGGTCTTAAGTCAATCGGTGCTGGAAGAGCTAACTGGGCTCCCCTCCCAAAGAAATTGGGTAGCCTATTACCTAAGTATGGAGGGTTGTACTGCTGTACATATGGGAATCTCCTCGGCATTCTGCAATGCACTGCATCATGCCTGAATCTACAGCAATTTGAGCACGGCCTAGATCTAGGATCTTGGCACTCAACTGGGAGGTGATTGCCGTCGCAGTATATACATTGTACATGCGATCTCACAGGATTCCTTACGAGCTCTTGCAACCGTGCAATCTCCATTCTCATCTCTGCCATCCCCTGGTCGTGGTCTACACTCTTTCCCTTATCCTGCACACTAGCAGTTGCGTTTTCCCCCGAAGTAGTTGATCTTTCAGGGTCCCTATGGCTTGCACTTTCTCGGTTGGTAGTCCTCATGCTGCATTCCCTGAGTTGATCATCTACGCGTATTGCCTCTTCAAAAACTCTAGCTAGCACGTCTCATTGCAAGGTGGAGTTACTGGCCAAAGCCTTGTAGAGCTCCTCACTTCAAATCCCATTCATGAACACTGTAGACACTGCCCTCTTGGTAGGTCGCTCGTTGGCAGGGATTCTCTTGTAGAGGCTACGCACCTGAGTGACGTAATCCCTAACGTCCTCCTTCTCCCTTTGACTGATATTCATCAACCTAATGATGAGGTTATCTGAATACCCTACCTCCGAAAACCTCTTGATGAAGAGACCCTTAAGGCGAACAAAGTTTGTACGTTCTGTGTCATCTAGACTAGAATACCAGGTCCTCCCCTTATCACCTAAGCACAGGACGAAAGCTTGAGCTCGCTGCGCAGGGTCAGTAAGACCATTTGCCTCACATACTTGCTCGAACTGCTCCATGAAGTTGTACGGGTCACTGCTAGGTTCGTATCTAGCTAGTTGTTTTGCTACGATGGGGATTCTAGCATGCCCTTTAGCCCCTTCCGTGACTCCCAATCCCGATAGTAGTGTGGTGGCTAGGGCAGTAGCACTCTGTTTAATGGACGTGTTGTCCAAGAGTCACTTTGCTACCAGTTCGCTCAATGTCATGTCAGCCTCTGTTGCCCGTTCCCTCTCTACATTCGGTTCGGATTTGGCCGCTCCGGCTAGGTCTAGCACTCGTCTAGCCTCGTACATATCTATGTCTTACTGTAGCCTTTTAGTCCTTTGCTCATGGTTGTAGGAAATTATGCCTTCTAGTGCTCTCTTGATAGCTCTTCTCTCTTCTTCCAGGTTAGCTACCACTTCCTCTATAGGTCTGCCTTGGATCATGGTCTTGGTGAGTAGATCGTAGTCGTGGATCAGTTTCTGGACTGAGGTTGGAAATTCTTCTAAGTCTAATTGGTCCTCTCCTTGTTTGCCTCTTGATCCCGACATTGTTTCTGGTTCCAGCTCTACGAGGTTGTCAATAAATCCAAGCAGCTCCGAGTAGTGTCCAATCCTCTATATTGTTGCTTTCCATATCTTCGTGTCTTCTCTAGGTCCTACTAGTAGGGCGTTCAGGCACCTATCTAAGTCTTGGGGTCTTCTCCTACTAGTGGGTTCCTTAATGTTATTAGATATCCTAATGTGTTCCTTGTTATTTGAAAGCAACTGCAATCCTTATTCACACGTTATGCTTAGTGCTTTCGTGGTGCTTGGTGCGAAAACAGGCTTTTCTCTTTTCTTGCAGTGTAGACTTAGTGGAACACAAGAGTGAAGTGTCGATGCAGAAAGCGTTTAATGCGAACTCCACCTTGTTTCTCTCCACATTCCTAGGCTAATTTGAGTTCTAAGCTCGGTTCCCCGCTATTCTATGGACTTTCTGCAAGTCTGTGCTGCGTTTTCTATTCTGCTCTAAGTTCGATTGGTCTCTGAGGTTCTAATGGTCAAACTGCGTCTTGGGGGTGTTCAAGGTTGTGTCCTAGGGGTCAGGTCTGTGGCAGGGTCAACTAAAGATCCTTATTTTTTCCTTCTGGCAGGATGGTCCGATTCTAGGAATCAGACAGAGCTGGTCCGACTCTAGCAGTCGGACAGGGTGGTCTGACTCTAGTAGTCAGACAGGGTGGTCCGAGTCTAGTAATCGGACAGGGTGGTCCGAGTCTTAAAATTGTTTGGTCCGATCCGAATGTTGGATGGTCCGACTCTAGTGGGCAGTTCGAGTGCCATGTGTCATGTCCGATCGGATTGTCCGATTCTGGGAATCGGACAGGGCTGGTCTGACTCCAGGACTCGGGTGGTCAGACTCTGGGAATCGGACCACTGAGACCTCGTCCGACTACGTCTGCGGGGCAGGCGTGATTCCGACGCGTTTCGATCCCTCTTGATGCCTGCTGCACATAATCACGAGAGACTTTCTATATCTGATTAGATCACTATTAAGAAACATCAGACTCACCTGGAGCAGCACAAATCGATGGCACCCAGAATCGTGATAGCGCTCCCTCTTCTTGTCAACCAGAAGCTCTCTCTCTCTCTCTCACACACACACACACACACACAAAGCTAACCAGTGAAATGAGGTTTGTCCTGGCCTCCCAAGCCTCTTAAGGTCCTTTCCTAGCACTGCAAAACCTTACAGCCAGTTCCCTTTCCCTGTTTTACCCAGAAACTTGAATCTGGTCCCTTGTTTCCCTGTTTCCAGCAGCAGCCAAAACCTTTGTTTTCTCTTTTCTTAACCTAATCTAACCTTAATCTAGTGCAGCCAAAATGCAAAACAGAGATGAAAAATGGTAGTCCTAAACTAATGCTTCCAACAAACCCAAATACTTACTTGTTTCATGGATTAAAACCTCCTAAATCTCCTAGCTATCTCGAGTACCGGTTCAGGCTGCAAACCCTACTTCTATGCTCGATTTGATGCGCGCGGCGCTCAAGGCTCGATTCTGTCTGTCCCAGCAACGGAACCAAAATGGAGGGGAGCTTCAAGCTCTACCCCGAGACCTACGGACCACTTATTGCTCAAGTGTTTCGAACCGAGCGGCCATGGCTACCTCTTACATAGCCGACGCACAATGCCTACCTTACGGGTGTAGTGAGCTTACCTTGATGCTCGATTGAGTACCCTCCTCTTTCTTGCACACCGATAGCTCCACGATCCTTGAGGCAAGCTCAAGCAGCCTCAATCCCTCTCCCAAGAGCTTCATCTTCCACAGCCACGCACGAGACAAGAGAAGAAAAGAGAGGAAGGAAAGATGAAGAGAGAAGATGGAGAGCTTCTTCTCCAAGATCCCTCACTCTCAAACAATCACTCCCTCACTCCCTCACACTCTCTCAATCCCTCTCCCAAGCACAAGCAAGAAGGCAAGAAACAAGAGAAGAAGAAGAAGAAGAAGAAGAAGCTTTGGCTACACTCCAGAATGACTCATTCACTTTTCAACTCTATATACATGCCCTACTTTTCATGGGCGGTCATCCCCCTTTTTTACATGGCTAGCCATTAGCCTAGGCCCATTTCTCATTTCCCACCGTTCTAGTCTATCCTATTCTCAACTAATATATACAATTTGCACAAGAGTGAGCTTGGCGCTCTCTTACAAGGATTCGGGAGCGTTTTCACACTTAATGGTGCGCTTTTTACTCTTTTACTTTCCTTGGGAGACTCTAAGACTTCCTGAGGGTCGTGCCCGTGCTTTTAATTTTTTCAGGGTCTGGTTACCGGTTAAGGTGCATTTTTCTTCTTTTTGTCCTATGCCTTTTGCTATTTCCTTTTTTCCATTTCCCGCTCCTCTGTGCTGCGGTAAACAAAAAGTATGTAAAGGAATATGTTCATATATCTATTGGGAGCTCACCTTCAGAGAAGGCAGTGAGAAACTATGCATCTCACTCTCTTGACAGGTTTTCTATACCAGATTTGTTTTATTCTAGTCATTCTAGAAAATGCAAGCTTATGTCAAAAGAAATTGTATTCATTACATATACTCTTGTTAAATATCATGTCAAATCTAATGAACAACAATTGGAGGAATCAAAATGTTCCAGTCTCTCCCTTTTGGATAAGTTGGCAAATGAGAAGAATGCATAGGAATGTTTGGACCCCCAATAAGAAGCATATATTGCTGACAAACTAGATGTTTCCCAATTCAAAGCTGAGACTATAATTGAAGAAAATCATGTAAATGTAGATATTGTATGTGACTCCTCTTCTTTCTATATTGTTCATTCTCTTCCAACTTTTCCTATTAAAAAGGACAAGGAATAAAGTGTTATCAGACATCCAAAGTCTCTTCAATATCAGGGAGGATTATTGTTTAGCAATCATTGCAGAGGCTTCTGATGTTGCAAATGGCATTGTTGATGTTAAAAATGAATCGAAAGAAGAGTTATTTAGACTAGATACTAAAATTACACATGACAAGTTTATGGATGCAGGGGGATGCCCTTTCTCTTTGTTTCAACAAGGAAAAGGATACTGAGAAAGAATTGGAAATTACCAATGAGGAGTTCAACTACCTTCAAGACCAACTTGGAATTTCCAATTTTGGAAGAGAGTCGGAGTATATTAAAGAGTTGGAAGGTACCAATGCTCAAAAGCTAAACACTTTTTAGGAAACTAGACAGGAAAATAGGTGAGCATTACTTGGGAGCATTAGAGAGAGCTATGTGGGATAACGACAAACATTGCAAGCACACCACGACTCGCATTTCTAAGGATGGAGGTTTGGAGACAACTTGATGTCTTTCTAAAGCTCCTCAAGGAACAAAAGAGAACACACATATCTAGAAGAGTTCACATGTTCGCTTATTAATCTCGTTCAAGAAATAAAGGAGGCATAGGGAGAAAAGGATATCACATTTTATTTGGTAAGAGAGAATATTTAATCCAAGTTTTCTTTGATAAATTTTCCAATGGCGTAAAATGGTTGTTACTCTCTTATATTTGCAGCATATCCTTCATATCCATGGGCCTTACTTTGTGGAGAAGCAAGGCCCCCTAGCAACTTATATAGCCAAGGCATGGAAAAATATCACTATCAAGCACATACAAGTTTTTTTCAAAGCACAAGGCATGGAGTTACAAAAAGCAATGCTCTTGAGGAGCTATTCAATTGGTTTTTTCGATGATAAGTTTTAAGAATAAATACTAAAGATGACAATGAAACTTGAGAATTCATAGTATTTTTCAAGATAGAAAAGTACAAAGCTAGCTCTCAAGAGCCTTTACATCTTCCTCCTCCTCATGGATCTTTCCTCTATAATGTAGACATTTTCTTCTCTTGTAGCCAACTATAGTTCAATTCATTGTCAAAGCATAAGATGAGAGTGACAGAAAGTATCTTGCTCTAGAAGTAGAGAAACCATGACCATAACCAAAAATCCTAATTGCTACTATCTTCTCCAAAAACATCACCTTGTGTACATTATACTATAACCTAGAGAAACCAAGACTTAGCCTTGTGAGTGCTTTGATACATAGTATAGGCCATGTTGCTTTCTCTAAGAAGATGTTATGGAATACCAAGAAAACATGGGGATCAATCCTTGCCAAGTAATGGCCAAGTGTAACATCTTTGAATGAACTAATACCAACTCTCGACCCTTTCCCTTGTCCCAAGAAGTTATCAAATTCTTCAATCTCCAATTGCAAAAAAGATGAATTTTAAATGAAAGTTGAAATTAAGCATATTAATGTATCTTACAAAATTGGAGATAATAGTACCAATTGATATTCATCATTCTCTAGCTTAGTTGGATTCTATAGATTAATTGATGATTGTGTCCCATTGAGACATCAACCAAGGCATCTCTTGTTTTCCCTGAAAGTGTTGGATCTTTTCTTAAGTGAACTTGACCTCCATGAAAACCCATTTTGGAGAGTAATGTCTCACATTTATCAATACACTCATACTATAAAGACAAGGGATTAATAGAGTATGCATAGTCGAGATGCAACCTAAGAAGTTTGCCAATTATTCTAACCTCTACATGGAAAGTACATATATGAACATTTCTAAGAGGAATTGAAATAATGGGATCCCATATATCTTCTTTGTTTTTAAATTTACTCAGATCTATAGAGACTCTAGTTGGGGCTCTTCTTGTAGGGCGCAAGTTGCTCCAATCTTTAGACTCAACACTTTCCACGTAATAAATACAAGGATATTTTACATTTGCCCCATTATATATTCCAAGCATACATTTGATAGTTTTTAAGGTGGTGCTCATGTGCCATTCCACATTAAAATTACCAACCCTATCAACCACCAACATTTCTCCTTCACTTTGAGACTTAATAATGTTTGCAGTACTTGTATGAGTGAACAACCATTTCAATGTTTGATGATTCTCAATTGGTACCTAAGCTGCACCAATCCACTAGAATCTCCATCTCAAACTGGAACTTATTCACTAGTGCTTGACCTCCATCATTGTTGTAGTCCAATACCTTGTTCACGATGCAAATGCTTACTATTTCCATCTTTTGTCCTTTTTGAACGTGTGCTTCATCTAACTTCAAGACAAACTTCAAAACACCATGCCATTCCTTCTAATGTGAGTCTATACATGTGAACCATTACAATCTGCACTCTTCTTAGATCGATCCATATATTGTTAAACACATTGTATTCGAAACTAGATTTTCTTTTTGTCTTTTTGTATGGTATAGATGCTTTAGTATGAATGTATTCTCCAAAAGCATGTGGAATCTTATGATTCGTAGCAGTCATTGCAACCAATACTCTAAGGGCTTGAGGTAACCCAAATGTAGTTATTCTATTACATTTAAGATTTTTGAACCATAATCTAGAGATAGCACAATAACCTTTTCGACTAATATCCATAGTATCACATGTCTCTACAATTTTGTTTGGTTTTACTGTGTCCTTTAAGTCCCTTACCAATTCTTTGAGAGTTGGGCCTCTCAAATCCACATTCTGAGGTGACTTAAGAATCCTCATAATATCATTATTATTTATGATCTCTTTTAAAAGATTGATTCTCTTCTCACTCTTTGGAATATTAATGCTCGATATGTTAGAGATATATTTCTTTGCAAGATTTAGTCTTCTTTTCTTTACTCTCTCATACAAGCAAGTTATATTTTTAATGGTCTCTTCCTCTCTCTAAATCCTATTGAAGTTTCCTTTAAGCGTTCTAGCTTGTCTTCTAATGACTCATTAGCATTTTCTAGAATTTCAATCTTATTTATAAGCTCAAAAATGCATGTTTGTGCAATTAATAATGCTTTTCTCATTTCTTTCATTTGAGCCATGTATGTGCAAGATGCAGAGCATAACCTTCCTTGTACAATAGCCAAGCATCCCATTATAACCTTCCCCAACATATCTTACATAGTCATGAATATTAAAGAAATTAGGAGGTTTAAGTATGGAACAATCCTTGGGATAAATATTTTCATCCACCCATAAACCTATATGTTTATTTCCTTGAGTTTGTTAGCCTCCATCTCATCTATTAGTACTTGATGATGTATGCTTCTCCAAGATGAATAAATTGGATCTAATTGGATGGTAAGTTTATACTTGCATGTGCTCACATATGTATTACTTGCAGAGGTATTGCTAAACATTTTAGTAGACCAACCACAAATGAATCTCACAGTGATAAGAAAGTGAGCACAAAGAAGAGAATGACAAAAGAGAATGGTGAAAGAGTGGTTGGTGTATGAAAAGAAGGCACAGGAGCAGACGAATGTGATTTTGGTTGACATATCTTGAAAATACAAATCCTCCCAAGAAGCTTCAAGACAAAAACGGTTGGAAAGGTGACCCTAGCATAAATTAACGACGAGGAGCAATTGATGGCTAACTTCTTCAATGAATTAAATATTCTCTCATTGATCACATCTGAGCAACCAAATTTAGTGGTTTCATTCTTCCAAAATCTCAACTAATTAGCAACTTAATCATTTTTTAACAAGTTCCTTTTTAAAAGAAATTTTTGCCAATGCCAAGTGCTTCATTGCAAGGTAGATACAGGCCGACCAACCAATTAAACCAAAGTTTGATTATTCCCTTGGGGTATAGACATCGGTAAGCGGGTGAGTACATTACATGTGGTATTATAGTGATAAATGTTGTAGTTATGATGAAGTGTTGACAAATTAATAGAAAATAGTTAGCAAAAGAAACTTAAGATAATAAAACCAAATGGTATTGCTAAAAGTCTATTCAATGGTTTTGTGTCCTTGGACTTGATCATGGAAGGAATACATATTATGAACTATCGCAAGAGCAATTCTTTATGCATGGCCCAGGATCAAGGGATAGGTTGAAGTCATAACAATGTAAGGCTAAATGATTGTCAAATAATAAATTAGTTATCAACCTTGTAATTGGATTTGCAAAAAGATTATATTGCTTACTACGAAAAGTGAGTGTGGGTGGAACTATAGCAATTTCATGAGCTATTTCTCATATTATATTGAGCAAAATATTTAGTGTAGCATCTTCTTAAGGGAGAAAATTTTTCACATTATGTAAACGATCTTTATCCCTTGAGCTTATCGGTTTGTTGACCCTGGGCATTGGACCTTATAACAAGATTGGAGAGGATGGTCACCAACTTATTTTTTAATTTGTGTCGATGATACAAGTGGCCTAAAATACAACCTATGGAGACTATGGTGGGCAAAAAGTCTCAATTTAGTTCAACTTTATATGTTCCATAGGAGCAACCAAAATCCTCTAGTTCATATTGACGATTAAACAATGACCCTAAAGCAATGGGTTTATCATAGCATCACCAAGATCATCCATCCAAATCATGTGATTGTGGCTCATTGCTCTCATGTAAATAATTAAAAGATTGATGAACTCCCCAACCTTCCTAAGACCATTATCTAGCCGTAGACACATACAGCAAACCTCATACTTACTATTGAGAATAGCAAATGATGCTTTCCCATAGAGGCTAGATGTATGCCTTGAAGAGGCTAGAAGATAGACAAAGGATGTATGCTCTAGGAAGAGATGTTCAGAATCCCATATGCACAATGAGGAGAGTAGTACTATCCAAAAAGCTATAAAGGCATGTCCTTAGTTGACACTCATTACAAGGTAATGGAACTATGAGTTTGAATCATTGTTAGTGTCATTGTCCATCTTACACAAGAATGTGTTTATGAGTCCAAGCTAATCTATCTTGGAACCTAATTCACTTGTGTAAGAGTTAGTCTATCTAAGTCTATGTCACCATGAGTTGTATATTTATCTTCCATCCTCCATAGCTCCTACCATACTCTAGATATGCACTTATGACATGGTATTACAGGCATGGCACTACTCCTCTAGCTCCATTTCACTCTCATCTAGCTTAGCTTTCAGCCCGAGCTCAGGAGAAGTCTAGAACCCCATCTTGTATTCTTACTTCTCACTACCCTACTTAGCAACCATAGCCACCCTACTTTAAGCTCTTAGATCTCTTCAATCAGACAAGATCCTGACAAGATTTCTTCTGGAGATCTCAACTCCTGCTCTTGGAGATTCTCTCTATCACATCAGAGCTCAACATTATGTTATCTATAACTGAGCATTGTCAATTGTGTCAACTTTTATTCTATGTGTCCTCCATAGCCAAATAGGACTTGTAGCCAATTGAGCTCCTGGATCTCACAGTAGAGGAGTTTTTCAACAACTCAGGGCGCAACTTTTGGCCATAACAGCTCACTACATTGAGCACTCTATGGTCCAGCATTTCTAAAATTTGTGGTTACTACCCTAAACTGTGCGTGTTGGTCGTCCACATGCCTCTACTCCCTGGTCATTGCCTTGAATTGCGCCTGATGGTCGTTCGTACCCCTGTACTCTTGCACGCGACACGGTGATCTTTGCAACCTTAGGGCTTCTAAAGACCACCATTCAAGCCTTCTCCAGCTCAAATATCTTACCAAATTGTGTCCTCTACGAGCTATTATAAATAGAAAACTAGTCAGATTGACTATCAAAAACCCTAATTCCATAGCTTCCTCACCTCAAGCTCCTTCTTCACTTCCTTTCCTAAGTGTTCTCAACACATTGAAGCCTCTAACAATCAGATTTGATCAGTTTCAGCAAGTATAGACCTTCAAGAAGAAGATTTGGAGAAATCCCGAAGATAAAGCCCACTTGCTGACATCAAGCATCATCAAGCTTGACATCAAGTACTTCAAGCTCATCTTTTACCCTTACTTTCTTTAGTTCAAGCTTGTCAATACCACTCAATATCCAGCAAGGAAACCATAACAAATCAGCAAGCAAGTGCTCCAATATCAAGATTCAGCTTGGGAGATTCAAGAACAAGCTAGTATCTCTTGATACTAAATAGTGTTGTTTAACACTAAAGTTTGTTGTGTCCTTTGACACAATTTTTTCCAGCTCATTTACTGATTTTTCTCAATTGATTCTCAGCCATGGAAATGCTAAACATAAAGAACTATAAAAGGATACTTCTCTTGAAGAGTAACATGGCTCATGTTGTTCACTTACACTGCATGCAAGACTTGGTTGACCCACTTGCAGGAAGAAATGGAGCTGTCTACATAAAATAGCAATCAATGATTTCATTTGAAGTTTTTGAATACATTCTAGCTACCTTGGTCATCATAAAAAACTCAAAATCAGTACATTTGCTTGAGGGGGACAAGAAGAGCAAAGCTACAAGCAAAGTAAAGAGTGACAAAGCAAGCAAAATGAAGGACAAGATGCTGTATGATCTCAGAAGAAAATCCAATGTAATGTCAAGCCATGAGTCAAAGCCATATGAAATCCCAAAAGTTATGTATCCCAAGATTTATGAAATAGTTCAACAAGTCATGTCAAGTCATAGCAATGTACCAGTCTCAAACTCAATGAGAAAGAAGACCAAGAAGAACTCCAAGAATATCAAAGACACCCACCATCAAATCAAGAAAAGCAAAGGATGCCAAAGAAGCATGAAGAAGATAAAGAATTTTTCGCAATGTTGACAACAAATAATGTTTTCCCAGAGTGGATCTTTATTTCCCATAGTGGATCTTCCCATAGTGGATCTTGATTCCCATAGTGGATGTAAAATCCCTTACCAAAGATGTAAAGTTTCAAGCCTTAACTTGACTAGGCTGCCAAAGAGCTAGTCTCCTGGGTCATGTCATCATGTAGGGGGGGCAAAAGCCAGCAAGGGTAGAGGCTCATCATTTGAGGGGGGGTGTTAAGAATAGTAAATGATGCTTGCCCATAGAGGCTAGATGTATGTCCTGAAGAGGCTAGAGGATAGACAAGGGATGTATGCTCTAAGAAGAGATGTTCATAATCCCATATGCACAGTGAGGAGAGTGGTACTTTCCAAAAATCTATAAAGGCACGTACTTGGTTGACACTCATTACAAGGTAATGGAACTATCAGTTTGAGTCACTATCAGTGTCATTGTCCATCCTACAAAAGAATGTGTTTATGAGTCCAAGCTAATCTATCTTGGAACCTAATTCACTTGTGTAATAGTTAGTCTATCTAATTCTATTCCATCATGAGTTGTATATTCATCTTCCATCCTCCATAGCTCATGCCATGCTCTAGATCTGCACTTGTGACACTTACTACACCTAAATATTAGTATAAACCTATGACTAAGTTATGCACCTATCCATTAGAATCCCTTATGGAAAAAGTTATAATCTTATATAAAGTTACTCTTTGGCGTTGTATGAGATACCCTTGTAAAACTTTGTACAACCAATGGTGCAAGATTATGAAAATATACAGCTCTATTTTTGTGGGGGCTCTCGCTCAACCACCAAGACTCTCGGACTGCTTATTGCTTCACGTTTTTCAAGCTGAGCACTAATGGCTACGTCTCACATAGCCAACACACCATCCATCTCTACAGGTGTAGTGAGCTTACCTCCATGCCCAATCGAGTCACCTCCTCTCCCAAGCACTCTGGTAGTTCCACGATCCAAGTGCAAGCTTCAAGCGAGCTCCATCCTCAAGCTCCCTGCTCCAAGCTCCATTGCCGCAAGCAAGAGAAGAGAAGAGAAGAGAAGAGAAGAGAAGAGAAGAGAAGAGAAGAGAAGAGAAGAGAAGAGAAGAGAAGAGAAGAGGAGAAGATGGAGAGCTTCTCCTCCCCGGTCCTTCACCCTCACACACTCACTCCCTCACACTCTCACACTCCTTCTCTCAAGCACAAGCTCAAGCAAGCAAGAAGAATAAGAAAAAGAAGAAAAAGAAGAAGAAGAAGAGAGCCACTTTTGGCCACACACAAGAATGAGCTTCTCATTCACTTTTCAACTTTATATACAAAACCCTAAATCCCTTTTGGGCGGTCATCCCCTTATCCCCTTTTTTACATGGCCGGCCGTGGCCTAGGCCCTTTTTCCCATTGTCCTCCTATCTTCCTAGCTTCCTTTCCATCGCCTGTCTACATTTACAAATTGCATAGGTGAGAGCCCAGCACTCTTAAAATAAATCATGGTGCGCCTTGCACTTTTTTACAACAGTATAGACTCACGCTTTTTCTCATGCACCTTTTCCTTGATTTAGGACTTTTATACACTTCTTGTGTTTCAAGATTCTTCTTGGTGCACCTTCGTCTTCTGTTTCACTTTTGCCTTGGCCTTGTCTTCTACTTTAGATTTTCCAGCTTTTCCACCTTGTTCATTTGAGGGTTAACATTACCCCCCTCATAGATGAGTGCTTGTCCCATGGCACTCACCGTCGTAGGTAGCATGCTTTTGCATGCATCAAAGACGTGGGTGGTGACGTATGTGGTTGCCTTGGAGGATTTTTTGTGGTGGGCAGATGAAGGTCGTTGGAGCCACGTTGTTGGCATGGGTGGCTAGTGGTAGGGTGGTTGGAGTTGGGAGTAGATCTGTTCGTTGCTAGGAATTGAGTTGGGGGCTAGTACATGTGTGGTTTGTGGGGATTCTACACACACTAATTGTTTGCTGGGCTTGTATGATAGGAATGGTCAAGAGGTCAGAATTGAGTGATGATGAAGAGTTGATGATGCATTTGATGGAGTCTTCAGTACTTGCGATTAAAAATCTCTCATATGTGGTCTCTCCCTGGGGCTAGTGCTAATCTTCTTATCGTGCACAAGACGTAGTTTGATTATTTTGGGAGACAGGTCGAACTCTAAGTAAGCTGAGAGTATTTTCCGGCACTTGATGACCCAAACTGTGTATATATTTTGGTACATATATTATGTGAGTGCTTGTGCATACTTAGTTAGATATTACGTAGTTAGAAGACCGTAGGTCTAGTTCCTCGTAACAATGTGTGGATGAAGCAAAGTTGTCCATGTTGAGGAGAAGTACACATGAAGGTGTATGAGACATCCTTTGCATTGTGACAACACGATGTAGCATAATTGAACACATTGACACCAAACTTTCGGTAGTTGGTAGCTACTAGGCTTGCTCGATGAGTACGGTGTACTTTTCATAGTTATTCGTGCAGTGCTTACCATGATCGATTGCAATGGTATTAAGGCAGTGGAGTGCAAAAAGGAATCATGCAAATGGGTCAGGGTGACAGGTCTAACCATAGGCGAGACAAGCTCCCTAGGTATGTCTTGCCCTTGATGTGCCATGATCAATTGTGGGGGATGTGTAGAGGGCTAGGGAACTAGGGACGGAGCCAAAAGACCAAGGTCACTCGGCGCACCTAATTTGTGGACCCATAGGTGTTGTGCTGTGATCATGGGTGCGTCTTTTCTCTCTTTTTTCTTTTTCTTTTTTTTTATTTCTCTTTTTCTTATTTTCTTTTCTTTCTCTTTTTTTTAATAAAGAATAACATGAGTACGACCATTGTAATACTTTGAGGCTATCGGCCTTTCAATTGGATTGGGAAATATCAAGATTCAAAGGCTACAAAACTAGATATTACAACAATGATTGTGTGTTAGCCTCGTTGCTAGAGGAACAGTTGTTGAGATGGAGAGATACACTAAAGATTTTGCAAAACCTCTTTGAAATTTGCGATGTCGGTATAATTGAGGTAATAGCTGCCGTGAGTGCCAGGTGTAGAGTTTGACCCAGAAGGAGAGAGTGGCCATTGATCATGCTTTGGGCCATGCAATGTGGGCGATCAGCAAGGGTGATTTATGCTTTCGATGGTGTGGCCTTGTCATGGCTCTTTGTAAGGTTAGCGGTCTTCCGGTGACTTGGGCATTGAACACTTTCGTATAAAGACATGTGTCATCTTGCATCCACTTGGTACTTCGTGAGAGCATATGCAAGTCACATGCATCAATTATCATGCACAGATGCAACACGAAAAGATATTACTTTATCAAAATCTTATGGTCTTGACTACGATACATATCATCGGTACTTGTTAAAGACGTGACATGTATTAGTAGTTGGTAAGAGATCTTTGTACAGTTGGGGAGCCTACCCCTTTAACCACTTAAGGACAAAAAGTTATGACAAAATGACATTTGGCAAGTAGCTTATACAACATAGGGCCTATTCTGTTTGTATGAGGCGAGGTGAATTTGGGTGGTCGTGGGCGACTAGGCCTGTGCTAGTGCGGGACTCCCATCAGGCTGAGCAGGGAAGATATCGGTTGGGACCCATATGGTGTAGTCCCTGACTGCATCTGTTTCAAGAATGCTTTTAAATAATTCATCAAATTCCCTCTTGTTTCTAGCTGCCTTCTCCTCTTTCGAGCACTTGGTGCCCAAGTGTCTGGTGAGGGCCTGCATCGCCGGAGTTGCCACCCCCTGGGCATTCCCTTGAGCCTTTGTTTTCCTAGCCTGGGAAGTTTTTGGCTTGCGTCCGGGGTGATGTCACTTAGGGCCTCTATTTGGTGCATACCTCTTAAGGGTAGGCACATATTGCTCTAGTGGAGGTGCTTGTGCCTTATGCTCCCTTCTGCGGAGGAGAGCTTCCTTGCATGCCAGCTGCATTGTGTGCTCCATGATGGCTAATGTGGGGAAATCTGCAAAATGTGCACCAAGGTTAGGCTTTGAGGCAGGATAGAATTATTTGCATGGAAGGGATTAAACAATGGATTATCAAGCACATATGAGGAGGAGGGGTGAGGTGAGGCATCCAGTGTTTGCCCCTGTGATGATATTCGTCTTGCTTCGACTGCAGGGCGTATTCCAACCATTAGCAGATCTTGGCTTATGCTAAGTTGCGTGGACTGGTTGTGATGGAGTGGAGCAGGGCTCGTCCTCGAAAGGATAGATCGAAAAAAGGGAAAGGTGTATAGAAGGGGACGGCACCCCGTTTACACCGTCAGAGATGTTGGTGAGGGCTTCCTATGGTGGTAATGAGGGTTGCATGCCCTCCATCTGGAGGCGAGAATGGTCACACGACTTCTAGACGTGTGGTGAGAGGAGGACCTGAGGAGCTGAGCCTGTTAAACCCAACTCTTCTCCCTATGCTTGATTATCATTGCTTGTCTGTGTTGATATTATCTATATAGGGTCACAAAACTCATTGTTTATTTATGTACGTGTTTAGGAATCCATGTCACTTTGTGAGGATAAAAACATGGCTTGAGGCAGAAGCTACAGAGGTTGGAAGAGAAAGAGTGAGTTCATGAAGGCATTGACATGACTGACTGTTACACAAGTGAATTAGGTTCTAAGATGGAGGCTTGGACTCATAAACACAATCTTGTGTATAGATTGACAATGACACAGAGACTTTACCGAAGGACAAAAGTACTATGACATTACTTTAGAAAAGAGAGCAAGTACAATGCTTTATAGGAAACTGGATGGTAGCACTTCTCCTACTGTGCTAATGGGATTTTAGTCCTGAGCCCAAACTACTCCATACAAAGAGGCTAAGTAGGTGTGATTGCAGAAATCTCAACACCCCTCCTCAATCACAACTAGAAGTACAAAGTGTGTAGAGGCTTTAGTGAGAGCAACACCTACAAAGTGTGGGCACACCATAAACATGGAAAAACACCAAAGGTTGTCACAAAAAAGGATAAGTGTGGGTACCACAAACATGGTGGAGATCCAGAGACTGTGACAGGGGCCTCATAAGGTGTACAGATGCTGTAGTACAAGGCTACATGAGGAGTTTACAAGTTTATGTCCGAAGCATTAGGGCTAGGCAATACAAGGCTAAAAAATTCTATCCAAATAGAAGGTCTGATGAGGTTTGTCCTTCTCTTGGTGGTTTTCTTCTTCTTCTTTCTTTGCTCCATGGTCTTCTTCTTCTTCAACTGCAACAAGATAGGCCTTCTGGGACCTTTTTTGGAATGGCAGAACTTCTTGGTGTGTCCGTTCCTTTTGCAAAATTCATAGAAAAGCTAGTCCTTCTTGCCTTTGTACATGTTGCCAACATATAATGCTTTTTCATCTCTAGAGGTGCTTGGTTCTTCCTTAGTTTTTAGCTTCTTTTCCTCCTCTAATAGTGATGCATGGATATCAACAAGCTCAGGGTTTGGCATATTGATTAGAGTTATTGACACATTATTATATTCAAGAGGAAAACTTTTAAGCAGAACACCAAAGTAAACATCTTCTTCCATTTTAATGTTGATTCCTGCAAGCTGGGTTAGAATTCCTTCCATGTAATTTAGATGTGTGGCATGTGATGTGTTGGACTTCATGTCAAGCCTTAAAAATTCAATCAAGAGACCATACTTTGATGACTTAGACTGTGCACCAAACAAAGATGAAATGACTCATTTCCAAGCATTGTATGGGCAAGAATTCTTGTCAATCTCTCAATTTTTCTCATCCAATGGTGAGGCATCAAAGCATTCAAAAAAATGCTAGAAGACATGGAGGAATAGAGCAAGTCCATTCGACAAGACATCAAATTCCTAACAAAAGGCCTCGACGAACCCCAAGAGGACTCCTTGGACATTCAAAGATAGAGACGTGGTGTTCCTAAGAGTCATATTGAAGAAGATTTCATTATCTCTTGGGAAATTTAAAAAATCAATCCAAGATATTTTGGACCCTACAAGATTGTCAAGTCTCTTGGTAAGAATGCTTTATAAATTAGAACTTCCACCTCATCTCAAAGTTTATATTGTATTTTATGTAAGCCTTCTCAAGCCCTATGTTCCCAACCCTAATCACATCCTAGATGATGGACAAATTATAATGCCAACTCATGGAATTTTAGAAGTTTAACCTAATAGAACCCTAGAGATTAGGGAAAAGCCTCTTAGGAGTCATACTCTCTGAGAGTACCTTATTCAATAGAAAGACTTCCCCAAAGAGGATGCCACATGGATTGAGGAGTCCATTCTCAGGAGAGATCAAATTGAGTTTCTCTTGAGATGAGGATATCTCAATTTCTCTAAGGAAAAGAAGATATAATAACCCCAAGATTTGCAAATATATATATTTCTTCCCATTGTGATTCCACCAGTAGGAAAAGACCCCCAAAACACAATCGAGTGCCTTGGAGCCCCATTGATAGGACCTTCAGAGACAACCGTAGGACCGACAGGACAATAAGATTGAGGACAAGGCACTACTAGAGTTACTCAAACTAATCGATAACCTTGTGGAGTGGGAAACAGAGACGATGTTAGGAGTGAACACAAACCTAGAAGATGACAAGTTGGAATTGGGTGAATTTCGAGTTGCGGTCCAAGACATGGTCAACAAATATGACTTGTTGACCATAACAATAATCCATAGTAGGCTAGTGGAGGAGGTAGTGTCAAGCCTAGAGGAAGAGAGAAAAGCGGTTAAGAAAGTGCAGCAGGGCATAGCTGCCTATAATCGCGAATAGAGAGCTAGGAAGTTGCAGCATGACATAGATGTGCACGAAGCTCGACACGTGCTAGCATTAGCCGGTAGGAGCAAAGTAGGACCAAACGCGGAGAGAGAGAGAGTGCTAGAGGCAGACCTTATGCTGAGCGAGCTTGTAACCAAGTAGCTCATGGACAACACAGTTGCCAAGTAGCTAAGCAAAGAGCTAATCAAAAATCCGTGTAGTAGCTAAGCAGCTAGAAAAGTACTAGTCTAGTAGCGACCCATACAACTTAGTGGTGTAGTTCGAGCAAGTTTGCAAGGCCAACGATCTCACAGACCTTGCACAATGCTCCTAGGATTTTGGGCTCTGCTTAGGTGATAAAGGTAGGACATGGTACACCAGCTTAGATGCAGCAGAGCAAGCAAACTTTGCCAACTAAAAGATCTCTGCATTAAGAGATTCTCGGAAGCAGGGTACTTTGATAACCTCATAGTCTGAACGTCAGTTAAAAGGACAAGGAGGACATAAGAGACTACATCACTCATGTGTGCAATCTCTTCAAGAGAATTCCAACGAATGAGCAGCCCAATGAAAGAGCTGTCTCCACCATATTCATAAATGGAATCTACAGTGAGGATTTGTACAAAAAGCCTTAGCAAGAAACTCCAGCTTGTAGCAAGATGTGCTAGATAGGATCTTTGAAGAAGCAATTAGGGTGGATGACCAGCTGAGAGAGAGGAGCTCTCAAAGCTCAAACTGTGATAACCATGATAATTGTAGTCAGAGGACCTCAAAGAGGACAACAACCTCTAGCAAGAGATCAACCCCTTGCACGTAGGACAAGGGAAATAGTATAGATCAAGGCTAGGAGCTAGCCAAGGTGAGGATGGAGCTAACATGACTATAGGAATTGGTGAGAAAACCAGTGTGATCACACATCCAATGTGTGCATTGTGGTGGCAACCGCCTCCCAACTGAGTGCCAGGATCCTAGATCTAGACCTTGCACGAATTGTGGTAGGTTCGGCCATGATACCATGCATTGTAGGTTTCCTGGGAGATTCCCCTATGTCCAAGAGTACAATCCGTCGTACCTAGGGAATAGCCCACCAAATTTCTTTGGAAGAGGAGCCTAGCTAGCTCTCCCAGCACCAAACAACATGAAAATAGCCATCCCTAGATGGAGATCAACCCGACAGGCATACCCAGGCCACCAGGACCCTACGTAACCCATCCATTGAGTGATGCTCCAATCCATTATGTGGAGGAACCTAATTAGGACGAAGCCTACATGAACCCTTATGTGTCGTATGACGAAGAGTAAAATCCAGTCCTGATGGACTATCGACCAGTTCACGGGGCCAACCCAAGATCCAATCTTGGGACTTGTGGTCACCCAGGCCATATCTCATCACGATGTCTAGAGAGAAAAAGCGAATAGGGAAAAAGCCAACCTCAGATGTCTTGAGTGCAGCATCACTCATCTCTTTGCCAATTGCCCTAGAAGGAAGCCATCCGCTAGCTCGACAATCATGCCATCAGTTCCTTTGGGGTTGTTCAGAGTTGAGACATTTGACAATGAGGACACACCCATCCCATAGTGTGTCATGACTAGAGCATAGATGAAGGAGGAAAGCATATCATTGCTTGGGCCTAGCAACTTAGATGTAGCCTCAATAGGAAAGAAGAGAAGAAGGAGAAGGAAGAAAAAGATTGACGCAAAGGTCACACTTAAGACTCAGGATGTGACAAAACTAGTGACTAGCAAGAAGGTCATGGATGCAGAGGCAAAGACCACTGCTCCCAAGACATAGTAGAGAAAGGGAGTGCCAAGGTAGGGGAGTATCCTCACCCTAGGTGCCAACTCGAGGCAATAGCCAAAGTCAAGGAGTGGGTAAAGAAAGCCTAAGAGCATCTCAAGGATGTTGACCTTATCTTAGAGAATAAGATAGAGGATCTCTCTAGAGTGAGCACACCAATCTCACCTACACGACCAAGGTTGAGAGACGCACCCATGCCACAGGCGGTGCCACCTAGGCCAAGTTTAGATGCTACGGGCCAACTAGTCAGTCAAGACCAATGGCCAAGAAGCACAAACCTAGGAGAGAGGCAAGTAACCATCAAACTCCTCGCAATGTTAGTGACCACCCCAGTAACTCTGAGTTTAGGAGACCTATTCAGGCAGCACCCATGCTATGGCATGAGTTGAAACACTGGGTGGAAGAACCGATGGAGCATATTGTCGCTGACTTGCAGGATCAAGATGTAGTCATGCAGATACCTAGCTTGACGCTGCGCTCACAGTGCCAAAGGCATTACATGTCAACGCCTTTTGGGAAGGCACTGAGATGCACACAATGTTGCCTATCCTAGCCCTAGGAGATATAGCACATAAGGGAATCATAGATATTGAGGTAGGAGTGAGTGTATTGAGCCATGCTGTGCTCTAGGATTGGGGAAACTCACCTGTTGAAACTACTAGGTTCAATGTCACTCTAGCTAACAGAATGAAAGTAAGGCCATTCGAAGTCCTAAAGAATTGCCCAGTGAAGATTGCGGGTGTCCAGTTCTCTATGAACCTCATCATCATGAAGGGAGCGGACTACGGCATTTTACTAGGCCGACCTTGGATGAGAAATGCTTGAGTCATTGAAGACTGGGCAACAGTCCTCTAATCTTCCTAGAAAATCGAATGGAAGCAGTAAAGGTCAAGATGGACACTTGGAAGATGACCCCTGCCAACCTGGATGCCATCTCTACCATGCTTAGGGGCGATGTGCCAATAAGAAATTCTTACGGGCCTTTGACCAAATACATCCCTTTCCTGAGGATGAGTAGGATTGGATGCACGTTCCTAAAACTGTTGATCTTCCATTCTTGAACGAAGAGGAGATGTACAAGTAGGCCGCTAAAACCACGAGTGTGTCATAGAAGGAGCCCTTAGTGCCACTATGCATGATGGCTAGGAGCCCAAGTGGCCAACCGAGGCCCTATCTCTTTCCATATAGCTAGCAACAAGTTAGAGCTTCATGAGATCCTAGAATAACTAACAAGCAGATTGGCTGGCAACCCCGTTGCTAATCTCAAACCCCTCAAAGATCTGTTAGATGAACCTAAGTGGAAGTGGATGAAGGTGCACAATTTGAACTTACTATACAATTGGGCCTTAGTCATTCATGATGGAGAAGCTAGAGATGGGAGTCTAGGGGATGATGAGCAGTGAGAAGATGATGCTTCTGACAATGAGTACAAGGATTGCCTCTATGTTAGTGAGGAGAGCGAAGAAGAGATAGACACCATAGAGTACGAAACTGAAGGAAAGGTGTTAGAGCAGATCATAGCACACTCCAAGCCCCAGAGAAGGAATGCTTACGCGATCAAGAGAGGAGTCATGAAAATGGAGAGCACATGGAAGCAATAGATTACAAACACGTAGGGATAGCCCACCCACTGGCAGCACCCTTGCTTAGGACGGATGCACCCACTGAGGCATGAGCCACCAGGAAGAATGATGCTAGGACCACAACAAAGTTCTTGTGGGAGCAGGTTATCTCACGATTTGGTTGCCCTATCAAATTATTAAGCGACCAAGGCACTCACTTCATCAATGAGGTGATTGTCCGCCTGCTCTCAACCTACTTAATCATCCATAGGAAATCCTCACCCTACTACCCTCAAGCTAATGGCCAAGCAGAATCCACAAACAAGATCTTAGTCAATGTCCTTACGAAGCTAGTTTCTACCTCGCGAAGTGACTAGGACAACAAACTTATGGCAGCATCATGGGCTTATCGGAAAATCTATAAAACAGTTGTAGGAGGACAAACACCCTTTAGGTTGACCTACAGGACTGAGGCTATCTTGCCTCTAGAATTCTTTGTCCCTAGCTTGAGGATAGGAGTATAGGAGAGATGGTAAGGGAAGGAATCTTGGACCGATCATCTCATGGAATTGGAACGACTCACTGAGACTCGGCTCCTAGCCACCCATGCCCTAATTTGTGAGAAAGCACGATGAAAGATGTGGTTCAACAAGTACATCAAAAAACTCGACTTTGAGCAGGGAGACCTTGTTTTTCTCTACTCGATAAAGGGCCATAAGCAGAAAATGAAATTCCAAGGATTAGGATCTTTCTGAGTGTGCACCATTAGTAAGACGGGCAACATAGAACTTGAAACTCTTGAAGGTGAGGGCATAGGATTCTTTAATGGTAGTCGCATAAAGAAGTACTACCCTCCCACACATCCATTTCATGAGCCCCCTATGCTAGAAGCCCTTGTCAATGTCTCTGTAGCCACCATCACCAAATTAGAGGACAAGGCTGAGGAGGTAGTAGCACCAGCATACTTGCGTATCATGGCCATTGCCTGGTGTATGCACGCATTTGATGCCTTGATCGATGAGGGAGTTAACTTCAATGTCTTGACTTATGCTCATTGGACCCTCATTGGTCAACCACAATTACAGCCCGCCAACGCTAAACTCAGCCCATTCGGGGGCAAGTCATATGCACTCCTAGGGAAGTGTAAGATCGTAGTCTCTATCGAGTCTAAGAGCCTACCAGTCATCTTCTATGTACTGCCAAATACAAAGGATGTAGGTCAAGAATTTTTGTTAGGATGCACTTTCAAGAAGCATGCACACTACAATGTGGGCTATGATCTGTAGTGTATTCACCTTTCCATTGGCAACATTTGAATCATGACAGCTTTCAGCAAGGGGACCAAGCTCCACCAACGCCTACTATGCCACCGATAGAGCTCCTTAGGACCAATCCTAAGGGGGTTTGTGAGTCATCACAACCCACCCAGACTACAAAACCACTACCAACTAAGGCCATCCCTAAAGCCATAGAGCCCATGCTTAAGTGGGTGCCAAGGCACCAAAAGTGACCTACTCGTAGCAAGCAAACATGGCCCCACAAGGCTAACAACTAACATTTGTAACCTAAGAGACCAACCCGACACTATCAACGTAGGTGCACAATCAAGCCGCAATGGATCCCCAAAGATATGTTGCAAGGCCAAGGATACTGCGAAGGCAATACATGGATATGGTGCCCTAGAAGGGAAATCCTAGGAGTGTAGCCCAACCACGACCATCGCTTGCCAGCCCATCTCCAGGAAGCCCCACTCTTGCTAAGGTAGTGAATACCCAGGAAACCCAAGATGCAAAGCCTATAGAGCCCGTGACGGTTGTGGTCAAAAGACCCCAACCAACTTCAATGTAATCACATGGAGACAGCTGTACACACACACACTAGATGTCACAGATGTCGGTGACTCATAAAGACGAACTGAAGTGAGATTGACTTCTAACACTCCCCCTCAAGCTCAAAACAAAACTCAAATCATCTGCATCAATCCTAGTAGCTATCTAAAGTGAATGAACTTATCTTTACCAAGTGATTTGGTAAAGATATTTGCTACCTGGTCTTCAATCTTCACATGCTCCAAGTCAATCTGATCTGCTAAAACCATTTCCTTGATGAAATGGTAGTGAACCTCAATGTGTTTCGATCTTGCATGATAAACATGATTGCTTGCTAACATGACACTGCTTAAATTGTCACAGTACATCCTTACTTTGTTGTCCAAGTGTACTCCCAAGTCATTCAGCAACTTCTATAACCACATAGCTTCACAGGCAGCTAAGGCCGCACCACGATACTCTGCTTCTGTACTGGACAATGAAACTGTAGGCTGTTTCTTACTCTGCCAACAACTGATCATGCTACTACCCAATCCAAATGCATAGCTGCTGGTTGACCTCCTGTCATAAGTGCAACCAGCCTAGTAAGCATCAGTATACCCCATCAAGTCAAGGGGTTTCCCATATGCATAAAACAACCCATGATCTATGGTACTCTTTACATATCTCAGAATTCTCCTGGACTGCATCCAAGTGTGGTTTGCGAGGCTTCTGCATGAACTGACTAATCAGCCCCACAGCATAACTCAAGTCAGGTCTAGTGATCATGAGATAGATCAAGCTGCCTACCATCTATCTGTACATGGTAACATTCTCAATCTCTGTCCCAACATCAATCTGCAGCTTGACATTCTACTCTAAAGGCGTATCCATAGGCTTGCAATCAGGCATACCATATTTCTGTAACATGTCCTGGGCATACTGCTTCTGTAGCAGCCATATGCCTTGAGGTGTAGAGACAACCTCAATCCCCAAAAAATATTTCTGCTCTCCTAGATCCTTGACCTTAAACTCAGCCTGTAAACATGTCTTTACTTTAGCAATCCCGCTTTCATCATCTCCTGTAATGATCAAGTCATCAACATAGACAACTAGGAATACATAGCCACGATCTGTCTTGTTCACAAACAAACTATGATCAGCATCACCCAATCAGAAACCATGTTGTTGCAAATAACTGCTGATGCAAGCATTCCATGCTCTGGGTGCCTATTTCAGCCCATATAATGCCTTTTTCAGCTGGCATACATGTGCTAGAAATTTTGGATGCACATAGCCGTCAGGCTGTTCCATGTAAACTTCTTCATGTAACTCTCCATTCAGAAAGGCATTCTTTACGTCCATCTGCCATAGTTTCCAGCCTCTAGCTGCTGCCAAAGCAATCACAGTTCTAATTGTAGCAATCTTTGCTACAGGGATGAAAGTCTCCTCATAATCAAGACCATACTGTTGCGCATACCCTTTTGCCTTGTATCTTTTCAATGATCCATCTGATTTACATTTTACCTTATACACCCACTTGCAGCAAATAGGTGTTTTGCCCTCAGGTAACTGTACCAAATCCCATGTGCCATTTTCTGCCAAAGCTGAATATTCCTCATCCATAGCAGCACGCTAATCCTCATCTACAAGTGCCTCATCAAACTTACTTGGTTCTCTAAAACTTGTTACTTTCATCATATAAGCATAATGACGGGCCGAATATCCAGTGTAAGTGTACCTATCAACAAGTTGTCTGACCCTCTCTGATCTCCTGAGCTGTGGCTCACTGTGAGCTTGCCTCTCATGAGGCGGTACATAACGACTCTGCCTAGCACTTGGCATCATAATAGACGGAATCCCCAATTCACTGTCTAAGCTGTCACTGCTAGATGAGTCATAACTTGTAGTGAATAGACCTGTTACATCTTCAAAAACCTTTTCTTTTCCCTTATCTATTTTTCCCCTCACTAACATATCTGTGTCAGTGGATGTAGTAGTGTGACTGTGCAATCGTCCTGTCCAAGGACTCACTGTAGATGATACATCACCTGTTTGACCACTCATGGAAGTACTCTCTGCAGAAGTATTTTCAGCACGACTCATACTGGGTGAGCCATCAGTAGGCATTGTAACATGATTCCCATACCAGGATGCTAACTCATCAAATACCACATCTTTGCTTATGAGTGTCTCATGTATAGATGGTACATAACACTTATAAGCTTTCCGTTCCTGTGCATATCCCACAAACACACTCTTCACTGCCTTAGGGTCAAGTTTCTTCCTCTTCTCATCCTATATATGCACATATGCAATGCTGCCAAATACCTTCAAGTGCAAAATATAATGTTTATGAGTATACAGCTTCTCATATGGAGTGACATCATGAATCCCTGCTGTAGGGGTTCGATTCAACACATAGACAACAGTCATCACTACTTCAGCCTAATAACCATTTGGCAGACATTTCTCATTCAGCATAGCTCTAGCTGATTCCATCAGGACCCTGTTTTTCCTCTCTGTAACACCGTTTTGCTGCGGTGTATAGCTACATGTGAGCTATCTTCTGATCCCATATTTAGCAAGATACCTGTCAAAGTAATTAGAGACATATTCACCTCCTCCATCTGATCTCAAACAGGATATGTAGCAGCCCATCTCATTTTTTGCATGCTTCTTGAAGTCTTTGAATGCATTAAACACATCATCTTTATGCTTCAAAATATAAATCCAAGTGTACCTGCTGAAATCATCAATAAATGGTACATAATACCGTGCACCTCCAAAAGAAGCATTATGTGAAGGACCCTAGGCATCAGAGTGCACCAACTGTAAAGGCCTAATGCTGTTTTTTACATGTCTCATGAAAGGAAACCATGCCTGCTTCCCAAACTGATATGCAGGGCATACATGACCGAAGTCATTATCTTGAATTTGGGTAATCCAAGTACTACTTCCTTCTGCTGCATAGATTTTAGCTTTTGTACATTGACATGTCCAATCCGCTTGTGCCAAATCTCTACATCCCGAATGGCACTCTCATCATGAGCAAACATGGCTGCCTTAAGTCTTGGAATGGTCGCATCCAATGTAAACATCCTGCCATCCCTTCTGCCCTTGGAAATTAACTTGCAGCCATTTCCATACTCCTCAATGAAACATCCATCTTTCTTAAATCTCACTTGCAGATTCTGTTCTACCATTTGACCCACAGACAAAAGATTCTTTGTTATGGTCGGTACATGTAATACATCATGTAGGCCTTTCTTCTTGCCATGAGATATCATGAGAGGAACAAACCCTTTATGCTTTATGTCATGTTGGGTGTCATCCCCAGTACATACATGACCATGTGTACCTGCAACCATCTCATCAAACCACTCTCCATGCGGTGTCATGTGGTTTGACTCTCCAGAGTCAATGTACCATCTATCATCTCTATTATGTCTCGATGCATTTTTGGATACATGCTGCATGGCAAAGAGTCTATCAACTTGCTCATCATGAGCACCACTAGAAGATGCATAGTGCCCATGTTGTCTACCCTTTGCCTTCATATCTCCCTGCTTCTTGTAACAGTCTTTTGCAATGTGCCCATACCTGCCGCAATAATGGTAATCCTTGTCCCTGTTGGACTGATAAGATGAATGCCATGAACCAGATCCACCACCTCTACCGCGGGGTGATCTCCCCCTGCCTCTAAGCTCGCCAGATCCACGCTGGCCTTGTGTATTTGCACCATGCCAATTACCCTACTGCTACTGCTGTCCATAAGCATTACGAGTGTCACCACGACCTTGAAATGAACCATGACCTCTAAATCCTCTGCCACGCTAGCTAGAGTATAACACAGTGTCTCTACTCTGAGATGCACTGTAACCTGTATTCAAACCAAGTTTGACCTCCTCATGTAGCAACAAAGCAATTAGCTCTTCCCAGGTAGGAGGCTCTTCTCTAACAGAAATAGATGTGTCAAAAGCTTTGTACTCTTTCCCTAATCCATTCAAGGCAACAACAATCATATCATCTTCTAATACACTTGAGCCAATGGTAGCAAGTTGATCAGCTATGGTCTTAATCTCCGTGGTATACACCTAGATGCTCCTACCATTCCTAGACATGTTGTTGAACTGCTGTTTCAACTGGATCTTTCCTGCATGTGTCATGGTTCCATAAATTTTCATCAGTATGTCCTAAGCATCCTTTGGAGTCTCACATCCAGTGATTTGAATTACCATAGCATAAGATATACATAGAGAAAACCAGTGCAACACCTTGCATGCTCTCTCATTCCATAGCTTATGAGCTCTTTTCTGTTCATTAGTTGGATTCATTGCAGGCAACTCAGGAGCAGCCTCATCTCTTGTACATAGATCCCAATAACCCCTGCCAACTAGAAAGTTCTTCATTCTGAATTTCCATAATGCAAAGTTCTTTTTGTCTAACTTCTCTCCAACTATCTGAGTGATATTATCAGTCCCATGTGCATTAGCCATGATGCAATAGACTGTCTGTCAGATGTTTAACTACCTACAAACCAATAAGTATGACAGTCCACAACAGTTTATGATAGTTTTCTGCAACTAATTACAATAAAAAACTAGGGTATTTCAGCCCACTGATAACCCAAAACAGTCCCAAAACAAATGGTCTAACCTGTAGGTAAAACAGTCAATACATATGCTATGTATTTGCTTCAGTTTAAACTCCTACAACCTCACTGCCAGGGACCAAAGATATAGTATGAAAACTGTAGACTGTGAGTAACCAGTAGCAATTTCAAGGCCAAAATCAATGTGTCTACATGTCATACATGTCCCAAAAACTCCAGAGTATCTGCTAATACATGTGGTAGTCCAAACATAACCATTCGAGCACAAAGTAGTGCATATCCAGCAAGTAAAAATGACATAAATCTGCTCACAGATTACAAACAACCAATACTCTGGTAACCAAGATGTATTTCAGCTCCAAAAATCTTCAAGACATGTCATACATTCACTTTGAAGTGATAGGCTCAATACATGAGCATTTGGGTAGACATAGACAACCTGTCTTCATTAATCAATGTCAAGGAATACATGATTGTTCATAACCAGCCCAAGGCAATTATTTCAGGTCTGGATTTGAGTATTCAGTAGCATCCAATGCTTTCCACAATCCTCCATACATTCAGCATGCATATGTCAGTTCATATAGGTGATAGAAGCTCCAAAGTGACATGTATTGCTTCAGCAAGATATAATGCTTGCTATTCACTGTGTATGACAGTTTCTAGCCATTAAAATATTTCTAGATCTGAATATTTTAGTCATAAAAAACCATCTCCAACACATGAGAACATATAGATGCGGCCTCCAAGCAAATGTCTATGCCTTGTTGATGCTTTTGGGCATAACCAAGAGCTTCTGTAGCTCAATGATAATCAAATGCAAGCTGTCCTTTCACTTTCCCAATAGTTCAAGACTATTTCACATTGTAAAATATTACACGACGCAGCGAACATAATCTGAGAAAGAGATAGAGAGTACACAACAGAAAATAGGAGAATCAGTAAATTCTTTAACTCCAAGCAACTGATACAAAGATGGCTCTGTCCACCCATGCGCCTCCACTGTGTGAAGCTTAGATGGCGATCTAGACAGAAGATAGGTGAAGAGCTTAAGGCTAGCTGGAACAACAACTCTGACTGGGTGAAAGATGAGTGATCGATGGCTGTGAAGGGGTTTAGCTTTTATAGCCTGCGAAGGCCGTGAGGTTGGACTGACCTACCATATAAGCCTCCACTAGTCAGCTAGGGAATATTCCCTTTACCATCGGGCCGGGGGCGCTGCCCCCGGACCCCCGCCAGGGGGGCCACTTCCGCGGCCCCTGGACCCTACAATAGGGGCCCCTTTTAACTCCCTTACCCCGCAACTCGATGCAGTGCGCCTTGAGTTGCTACCAGCTTAACCACTTCATCTAACCCAAAGATTAGACCCACAACGATCACCTTTTTGCCATCCGGTCACATAGACCTCATCTGATATACAAGTCAGGACTCAACCAATATCCGGGCTCACATGTGGCTTCTCCTCATAATGGGGGCCTTACAAATTTGAGCACCATGGATCATTGGTAGCACCTAATGAGGGTGGGGCATTGATCATATCTAACACCCCCCCTCAATGTCCACCCATAGGTGAACTATCTCCTCGGCCCAATGCCGAGTCTTTGAAGATGAACTTGAAGCAGATCCTTCGTAAGTGCTTTGGTGAAGATATCTGCTCCATTCTCCTCTATTGGACAGTAGACCAGTTCCACTATCCCATCCTCCATCAAATCACACACATAGTGATACTAGATCTCTATATGTTTGGTGCGTGCATGAAACACTGGATTTTTGGCAATGGCGATGCAACTCTGATTGTCACATCTTAGCACAGTTGGTTCTTTATCCTGCACTCCATATGCCATAGAATCCTTCTCAACCATACTGGTTCACATGCAGCAAAACAAGCTGCCTTGTACTCTGCTTTGGTAGAAGACAATGCCACTATTGGTTGCTTCTTATAACCAGAAACTGACTTCATGGAATCACTGTCTCCTACCCAATCTGAGTCACACTTCCCCACAAGAGAAGTTCCGAAACTGTATGTGATACCATAGTCAAGAGTTTTCTTCAAGTATCTGAGCACCCGCATCCCAGCCTTCCAATGACTCTCATGAGGTTTGTTTGAGAACCTGCTCAAAACACCAACAGCAAAACTGATATCTGGTCTGGTATTGCACAAGTAGATCAGACTGCCGACCAACCTCCTATACCTCCCAATGTCTGCTAGTGCTGATGTATCCTCGACGGATAACTTTGCATTCACCTCCATAGGTGTAGCTATCTCATTGCACTCGGTCATGCCAAATGCCTTCAAGATCTCCCATGCATACTTCTTCTAAGAGATGAAGATCTTTCTTGGCTCTTGCCAGACCTCAATCCCCAAACAATAGTGCAGCAAGCCCAAGTCTGTCATTTCAAACTCAGAACCCAAAGCCTTTCGAGTTTGGTTGATCATATCTTCATAGTCACCTATAATAAGAAGGTCATCCACATATAGGACAATCACTACAGACTTTTTACCATCCCTGTAAACATACAAGTTAGCATCTGAGGCACATCTTTTGAAGTTTAGGTTTAAAAAGAACTTATCTATCCGCTGGTACCATGCTCTGGGGGCTTGTTTCAGCCCATATAATGCCTTCTTCAGCTTACACACTTTGTTCTCAGAATGGGGGGCCTCAAACCCTGGTGGCTGAGCCACATACACCTCCTCCTTGAGGTCACCATTTAAGAACACTGACTTAACATCCATTTGGTACACTGGCCACTTCTTGTGGGCAGCCACTGCAAGTACCGTGCGAATAGTGGTCATTCTGGCAGTTGGGGAAAATGACTCTTGAAAATCAAACCCTTCAACTTGTGAAAATCCTTGGGCAACCAGTCTAGCTTTGTACTTTTCTAAGGTACCATCAGCCTTGTACTTTACCTTCTAGATCCACTTGGTGCCAATAACCTTTCGCTTTGCTGGTCAATCCACTAGCTCCCAAGTGTCATTCTTCATTATGCTGTCATACTCCACCTGCATAGCAGCCTTCCATGATGGATCTGCCAGTGCTTCTTCTAAGTCAGTTGGCTCCTTTACTTCTCTTATAATCTCAACCATCAAGGCCATATTGACTATGTGAGCAGAATCCCTCCTTTGCTCCTCTATTCTCTGAGACCTCCTTGGTCCGTTTGCCTTCTCCTCAATAGATGCAGGCATAGGATTATTGTGGTCATAGAGCTGCTTCACCCAGCACGGCAATGGCTTTTCCAGTGGGGTAATGTCAAGTTGGTGAACTTTTTCCTCATCATCTGAAGATGATGCTTCCTCCTCCTTAAGGATAGGGATAGCTCTAGGGACAGGTTCATCGTGGACTACTTCTTCGCTTGATGATAAAGTGGAAGAACTTGCCTTCTCCTCCTCCACTGTATGCGGCTCCTCCTTAAAAACCACATCACGGCTCGCGATGATATTCTTTGCCTCTTGGTCATATAATTTGTAAGCCTTCTGCTCATCACTATAACCCAAGAAGATACATTTTCTACTTTTTGGTTGTAACTTGTTTCTCTTCTCATCTGGAACATGTGCATAACATTCACATCCAAAAATTCTGAAATGTGAGACAGATGGTTTCTTACCAGTGTAAGCCTCATGGGGTGTTTTCCCCTTGAGAGCCTTTGTGTAGCTCAGATTTAGAATGTAGACTGTAGTATAACAGCTTCAGCCCAAAAATGGTTAGGCAATCCCTTGCCCTTTAGCATGCATCTTGCCATCTCCACAATGGTGCGATTACTGCGTTCCACAACACCGTTCTGCTGAGGTGTGTGAGGTGTTGTCAATTGACACTTGATCCCTTTGCTCTTGCAAAAGCCTTCAAACTCCTTTGAGTTGAACTCACCACCACCATCTGTTCTAAATTTCTTCACACTTTTCCCTGTTTCATTCTCAACAAGTTTTAGCCATTCTTTAAACTTACCAAAAGCTTGAGCCTTATCACGAAGGAAGTACACCCACATCTTCCTACTGTAGTCGTTGACAATCAACATAAAATAAGAAGATCCCCCCAAGGCCTGTGTAGGCATCTTACCACACAAGTCAACATGCACCAACTCTAGAGGAGCATGTGCTCTATTCTTGCTTTCTTGTGGAAATGCCTTTCTCTATTGCTTGCCCATCATACAAGCTTCACATGGTTCCTTCAATTCAGTTATTGTAGGTAGGTGAGCAACCATACCTTGCTTTTTCATCTCCTTCAACACTGCAAATCCGATGTGCCCAAACCTTTCATGCCAAAGCTTACTTGTGCCCACTCCAGCGGTGGCTGTAAGAGCACTTAGCTCATACAGGTTGTTCCTTCTTTCTCCTTTGCCAACAATTGTGCCAGCACTATCAAGAATTTCTGCACCTGTCTTCTTGAACCTCACTTCATGACCAAGATCAGTTATGGCAGCAACTGATAAGAGATTTCTCTTGATTTCGGGAACGTACAACACATTTGAAAGCTTTTTGACTTCACCATTTGCAGTAACAAAAGAAATAGTACCTGTGCCCGCAGCAGGGCATTAAGCATCATTTCCAACCGTCACAGTGATGGATTCTTGTAGAGGCTGCATAGAACTGTATAGACCTTTCTTGTTGGTCATGTGATGGGAGGCCCCACTATCCAACACCCGTGAGTCAGTGGTAGATTCTTCTTGCGCCGAGGAGCACACTTCCTCAATGGTCGCCATGAATAATTCCAACTCTGCTTCAGCCGTATTGGCTGTCTCTTTCCCTTTAGTTTTAAGGGTACCATTCTTTTCATCTGCCTTCTTGACACAACAATCTGCAATTGCATGTCCTTTCTTCTTGCAGTAGAAGCACTCTCCTTGAAACTTCTTCTTGCCGCCCTTCTTCTTTTTGTCACCATCATTTTTTGTGGAGGAAACACCTTTGCCTTTTGCATTGGCAGAGAATGCAGCATCTCCATTGTTGCTTCCTTCTCGGGCTTTCAGCCTCAACTCCTCCTCCATTAATAATGCACAAAATTCCTCAAAAGTCAAAGCTTGAGGTCTCACCTGAGTATTAAGGGCAGTTACTAGTCCATCAAACTTTTGTGGACAAATCCGAAGACACCTCCGAGCTAGCTCTTCGCTAATCTTTTGTATCCCAGCGCCAGCCATCTGGTTGCGCAGATTCTTAATCCGAGTGATGAATGCTTCAACCATCTCTCCTTCAGCAAACTTCTCCGTTGCTAGTTGATTCTCCAAGTTTTGAATCCTTGTTTGGTTTCGTGTTTCATACTGACTCCTTAGTACATTCCAAGCCTTTGAGGCTTTGGTTGTATGCTGAATCAAAGTCAAAACATTGTTAGAACAGCTTGTAACTAAGGCACACAATGCATCTGCATTCCTTCATTTCCAAGCTCGTAGAAGATCTACATTCAGAGGAATCATCACACTAGGATTTGATGGGTCGGGGATAGGCTGTGGTTCTACATCAGTCCCCAGCATAGTCTCCAGAAGCTCATAAGAATCAAGGATAGTTGTAATTTTGAACTTCCACAAGGTGTAGTTTGTACCATCTAACTTGCCTTCGCTGAAGGTTGGTGGACGAATCCTCAGTGTTTGAATAGCCGGTGCAGCAACACCACCTCCTGCACCGCTTCTTGATGCACCAGAACCGCTTCCGGAAGTCGACATAGTTTCTCTTTGCTGTTGAAGCCTTTGCCTCTTGCACACTCTCCGATCTCTAGAGCCCCCTGGGCTTTGATACCATGTAAAATATTACACGGCGCAGCGAACAGAATCTGAGAAAGAGATAGAGAGTACATAATAGAAATAGGAGAATCAGTAAATTCTTTAACTCCAAACAACTGATACAAAGATGGCTCTATCCACCCGTGCGCTTCCACTGTGTGAAGCTTAGATGGCGATCTAGACAGAAGATAGGTGAAGAGCTTAAGGCTAGCTGGAACAACAACTCTGACTGGGTGAAAGATGAGTGATCGATGGGGCTGTGAAGGGGTTTGGCTTTTATAGCCTGCAAAGGCCATGAGGTTGGCCTGACCAACCTACCATATAAGCCTCCACTAGTCGGCCAGGGAATATTCCCTTTACCATCGGGCCGGGGGCGCTACCCCCGGACCCCCGCCAGGGGGGCCGCTGGCCCCCTGGGACCCCCCCAGCCAGGGGCCTCTTCCGCGGCCCCCGGACCCCACAATAGGGGCCCCTTTTAACTCCCTTACCCCGCAACTCGATGCAGTGCGCCTCGAGTTGCTACCAGCTTAACCACTCCGTCTAACCCAAAGATTAGACCCACAACGGTCACCTTTTTGCCATCCGGTCACATAGACCTCATCTGATATACAAGTCAGGACTCAACCAATGTCCGGGCTCACATTTGGCTTCTCCTCATAATGGGGGCCTTACAACTTTGAGCACCATGGATCATTGGTAGCACCTAATGTGGGTGGGGCATTAATCATATCTAACACACATATCTATGTACTCTATTCCCAGCTCATAACAGAGCTCCAGCACAAGCAATGGCTTCCTGTAGTCTTCAAGTACCTTCAGAAGGTGTAGACAAGCTCCATATCACTTAGTAAATGATGTAGTTAATAGTTTGCAAAGATTTGTGATCAACAGTCCAGAAGGCGCAGTCACGCTGATTTCCAGATCTAGTTTGACAACTGGTCCTCCTCATCATGAGGCTCAATGAGCACTTACATATGCTCAAAGATGCCCCGCCAAGGCTCCCAGAAAGGCCTCAACCACTGTGACAAAGCATAGAGTCCAAATGAGCAAATGCATACCTTGACAGAGTAATGGAAGCCTGTTTTGTTTTCAAAAAACCTTGTTCTTCAACTTCTTCAAGTCTTCTTGACTCCCTCGTGCTCCAAGAAGTCCACCAAGTCCTACTCTGATACCATGTTCAAAGATGGGAGAGAGAGACAGGGAATACTCCATATCCATGAGCCTTCAGGCTCTCATTGTGTTTTCTTCATTATTTAAGAACTAATTGAGAAGTCCACAATACAGTGTAAAAGTAAACTAGCCTAGGTGTAGACCTAATTGACTAACTCTAGTCAGGTCACTAACTAACACATACCTGACTTATTCAATGTAATCACATGGAGATAGTTGTACACACACACTAGCTGTCATTGATGTCGGTCACTCATAAAGACGAATTGAAGTGAGCTTGACTTCTAACATGAGCCTTATCACGAAGGAACTACACCCACGTCTTCCTACTACAACGATTGACAATCAACATAAAATAAGAAGACCCCCTCCCCCCCCCCCCCCCAAGGCATGTGTAGGCATATTACCACACAAGTCAGCATGCACCAACTCTAGAGGAGCCTATGCTCTATTCTTACTTTCCTATGGAAATGCCTTTCTCTGTTGCTTGCCTATCATACAAGCTTCACATGGTTCCTTCAATTCAGTCTCATTGCAGGTAGGTAAAAAACCATACCTTGCTTGTGCATCTCCTTCAACACTGCAAATCCAATGTGTCCAAACCTTTCATGCCAAAGCTTACTTGTGCCCACTCCAGCGGTGGCTATAAGAGCACTTAGCTCATACAGGCTGTTCCTTCTTTCTCCTTTGCCAACAACTTTGCCACAACACTGTCGAGAATTTTTGCACCTGCCTTCTTGAACCTCACTTCATGACCAAGATAAGTCATGGCACTAAAAATTGATAATATATTTCTCCTAATTTGGGGAACATACAACACATGATCCCTAGAGCACCCTGGGCTCTGATACCATGTAAAAATTACACGGCACAATGAACAAAATCTGAGAAAGAGATATAGAGTATACAATAGATAAGAGGAGAATTTTCAAAAATTTTCTTTAGCTCCAAACAACTGATACAAAAATGGCTTTGTTCACCCGTGCGCATCCACTATGAAGCTTAGATGGCGGATCTAGACAGAAAATAGGTGAAGAGCTTAAAGCTAGCTGGAACAACTCTAATTGGGTGAAAGATAGATTATGGATGGCTTTGTGAAGGGGTTTAGCTTTTATAGCCCATGAAGGTGGTTAGGTCGGCCTGACCGACCTACCATATAAGCCTCCACTAGTCGGCTAGGGAATATTCCCTTTACCATCGGGCCGGGGACTCTGACTTGGGACCCCCTCCAAGAAAGGGGTCACTAGCCCCCCTAGGACCCCCCAGCCAGGGGCCGCTTCCATGGCCCTCGAACCCCAAAACAAGGGCCCCTTATAACTCCCTTACCCCGCAACTCGATGCAATGTGCCTCGAGTTGCTGCTAGCTTAACTATTCTATCTAACCCAAAGATTAGGCCCACAATGGACACCTTTTTGCCATCCAATCACATAGACCTCATCTGACATACAAGTTAGGACTCAACCAATATCCGAGCTCATATAGCTTCTCCTCATAATGGGGGCCTTAAACTTTGAGCACTATTAATCCTTGGTGGCACCTTATGAGGGTGGGGCATTGAGCATATCTAATAGTGTTGTGGATGATGGCGCATGCATAGGCTAGACTTGTGTGGAAAGATTGTGGAGCATGTGGTGTTGGATTAGATGGCATGTGGCATGGGGCATGTAACATCAATATAAAAGAGATATAATGAGGCTTAATCCTTCTCGATTGGTATAGGAGCTAAATTCATTTGTAAGTGCCACATTATCCTTGCTCTAACTAGAGAAAATGCAAAGTAGACCTTAATAAATATTTAATTTAAACATCTCATAAATGAAAATTTCCTAGGGCTAATCCTTAAACTTCTAAAAAATGTAAAGCTAAACTTTAAAGGACTCGAAATTGAACAATAAGATGCATATCAAACTATAAAAATCATTCACGAGTCTAGCTACTAATCTTAAGCTTTCCTTAGAAAAATGTCATTGCATGTTAACATGTTAGCCATATTATCATTCATCCAATTACATTACATATCCATCTATAAGAATCTTAACTTTCTCAAAAGCAATTCTTCATCGATATAGGTTGGCTTCATTATATGGTGCCTACCTTTATCTATCTCAAATAATTATATTGTAGCCTCCATTTCAAATTCATGCATGTAAACAACATGCAATGCATGCATCTTTCAAGATAAAGATCAACAAGTTGAACCTATAAATAGTGATCACAACAATTTCTCAAATAATTACTATACACATGCAACATGCAATTTGTGCATGCTTGAAGACATATATCAAGACTTGAACGAATGAAAAAAATGATCACCACAAATTTCCAAAGTATTTTTCAAATAATTATTGCATGCATGCATATTTTAAGATGTAGAACAAGACTTGAACGTATGACAAGCTAGAAATACCATCCTAATTTCTAAATGAAGGAGTTGCATGCATAAATTACTAAGATATTTGTAAATAAAATAAAGAAGTTAGAAATGTATAAGTAATGTCAAAGTAGTAGGCAATAGCAATAACAAATTGACCGGCACACACAAGAGGAGGAACAAGTTAAGTACCAAGTCTAGTGCCACTCGATTGTGATTTCTTAAATTCATTAGATTATTACTCATTTTATTATGATCCATCAAATTAATTAATTTTGATTTAACTCATTATTTTTCTAATTTTTATTTAATCTTATGCAATTATTCCATGCACGCAAAATGCAATGCATAGATTTATCATGCCAACTACAAAAAGGCCTTCAAAAAAATGTGAAAGCTAATGTTCAAGGTAAAGGCCTCCTTACTTCAAGTTGGAAGGCAATAGATGCAACTAGAAAATTAAAGAAGAAATTTGAAACCTAGATTATCAGAGTACAAAGTGGGTGCAAGCAATTAGTCTTAAATGGGCATCTATTGACCAACTCTACAAATTCAGAAATGGAATACCAATGACTATGAAATGGAATACAAATGACTATGCTACATATGCTCATGAGCATGAATCCATCATGAAAATTGATACAGTTAAACTAGAGAAAAAGATTCACAATGACAACCAATCTACAACTAATGTTGGGCTTGGAAAGATTCCTAATCAAATAGATGAAACTAAAGTTGGGGTGCTTCAATTGATTTTCACATGCAACATACAACGCATGAAGTTGTTGCATGAAATATTGATTTAAATACTAATGATCGATTTGCAACTTTATTTTCACATGCAAGCAATATTAGGAACAAATTAATGAATAAACCTTGCAAACCTACTATTCATTAGTTGGAACGAGTTAGTCAATTTTCACATGCAGCATGCACAATGTGTGAAGTCATCATGTGAAGTCCTCAATTGGGTTGCTTCAATTGATTTTCACATCCAAATACATGAAATAAAATTTCAAATAGAAACAACATGTTAGAAATTCACATGATATAGGTTGAAGCAATTATAGTAAAGTCCACAAGGCAAAGTAGATAGCATCAAAATAGGCACATGTAAGATTTTTTTTCCGTGCATTAAAACAAGAGGTTTCACCTATCTTTCAATCCCTTGTTTATCTTGAGAGTCCATTGAAATTGGCCCTAGATTTCCTCATCTACCCCTAAATTTGATAGAGGCATACAACATCTTGCTAATTGGTATAAGTAGAAGATGCATTTCATTGCCATCATGGAGTTTCGACAAGTAGTAAGGGAGAAAGGTTGCCATGTGGGCACATGTCCCTTGGGGGGCCCAAACATGGTCAATTGCACTTATGTGCCTAGGGTAAGAGAGAGGAAGCTGATTAGGAAGAAGCTTGACTACTATTGGTGAGGTATCCTCACTATTTCTAGGTTGAGATTAGAAAGACCACAACGAGAGAGAGAGAGAAAGAGAGAGAGAGAGAGAGAGAGAGAGAGAGAGAGAGAGAGAGAGAGAGAGAGAGAGAGAGAGAGAGAGAGAGAGAGAGAGAGAGAGAGAGAGAGAGAGAGAGAGAGAGAGAGAGAGAGAGCCTTCTATTTTTAGATTTCCATACTTAGGTAGGTTTCCAACTGGAGGGAGGGAGAGAGTGTTAATTTTTACCTTTTTAATGTAAAAAGGAAAAATAATATCAAAAGTTAGGGGTTAAATATTACAGATTGTAGATTTGGGGAACACTCTAAGAGCCAGTACACACACCTAGGTCAATTGACGTGGCATGGTCAATATAGTCAAGTCAATGCAAGTACGGTTCAACTACTTGACTTATGCTATTGAATTTGTGGGAAGCATATAAATCTCTCTCTCTCTCTCTCTCTCTCTCTCTCTCTCTCTCTCTCTCTCTCTCTCTCTCTCTCTCTCTCATATCAGTGCATCCCCAAGCTTCCTATCACTACTTTCTTATTGGTTCTATGATAGATAACATTCACAATAGTAAATAAATTATATTTAGGTAGGTAGGTTCATTTTTCATCAAGGTTTTAGTACAAATAATGATTTTAAAAGATTGTGAGATCATGCATTATGATCTTCAAGTTCTTATTGGTCTAGGCCCAATGTTGGTGTGTACAACAAATATAAAAGTTACATGGAAACAAAATTTGAGCCTATTTCTTATATCTTAGCTTGTATATTCTAATGGAAAGTATTAAAATCTTACATCTTAATACCTTGAGCACATGGAAAAATATTGTCCCCATCAAATCAAATAAGAATATAGATGCAAGCATATATTTTGCCCTCAAAATTTAAGTAGTATGTTCCATGTAATGGGAAAAACATGGAATTTGATGAGCAATGAAATTCATAAACTTTGATTTGTGTGAATGGTAGCTTAATTGAGCCATTGCAAGAGAATCAAGGTATAAGACAAGGTTGTCCCCTTAGCCCTTTGCTCTTTACATTAGCAACACATCCATTCTTCTGTATGATGGATAGGTTGAGTGCATTAGGAAATCTATAAGGATTAAACTACAAGAAAAAGTAGATAATAGGGCAAGGATATACAGATGACCTATCAATGATAATTTAGGTAAGGAAGAAGAATATTAGCAAGGCATCACAAATGTTAGCATCTATGAAGATGCCACTAGCTTTAATATGAATTTGAAAAATCCAATTTCGTTTGTGTTTTAGAGGAAGGTCCCCAAGCTTTGGACTCAAGATGTAATGTGCTTGATTGAGGAGCCCTTGGTGGCACGATTTAGTGCTCCATCGATAGACTTTTTCTAAGTGATGCCACCACGTACTTGTTAGAATAACACGAGGTTTGTCATCTAGGCTCTCTCGAGTCCATCTCACAACGAAAGGTTCTGAGACTGTAACCCATAAGGATCAACCTGAATCTGGGTTCTTAATTCACTGCTAAGGTCATCTATCAGCATAACTAGTGTTGAAAATGAAGCCGTCGTATTCACAAGTCAATTCAAATCGAAGCTTATCAATATTGTAGTTGGTTCATAGTGAGTGAGAAGGAAGAGAAAGCAACTTTCCTAAAACGGCATTGACCAATATCTACACCAGACGAGTCATGCATTTGATCACTTCCTAAATCTAGCACCTTAAAGAAAAACTCTTTGCTTGTCAAGATTACCCATCCATAGCATGAGACCCATCAAGGATATCACCCTCTCACTTTTTTCAAGGTGTGTTTTAGTTATCTAATTATCCTAACATATTTATGTTTGACATGAAAAGAAAGCTACCTTAATTAACCACCATTAACATTGGTTCCTCCATGTAAATTTTGGTCACATACACAAACACAACGTCAAACAATCCTTTGAAAGTAGTTACAAAACAATGTATTTATCTTACACCTTCTCTAAGGTATAATGCCAACCTAGCATTTAGTCTCTTAATTAAGACTCATGTCCGATCTCAGAAACATGATCCACTAATCTACTCTTATCTAGTATCATGGCTTTCCAAGAAGTCCACATCCTCAGCCACACAGGGGTTGGATAGTTCCTAAGAGCATAAGGGGTTTACTAGCTAGAGCCCTCCTAGTACCCTTACCTCATCCTGCCCAAGGGTTCCCTATGGAGAGACCTCTCGCATTTGGGGTTGGTCTTAGCCTCTAGCACAGTCAAACAACCCCTTGGTGAAGGGCTCCCACCACTAACCTTAGAGAGGTTTAATACATAACTATATATCTACCCATGAGGGCACAATAGCTTTTATGCAAACACAACCAAGCAATGAGCTTATCAACAATAGCTAGGAAAATATTCCTTTTATATCAATCCAAACAGTCACTTGGATATTCCATAAAAATTAGTCAACTTGTCTCGGCTAGGAAGTCATCTCTTATACTAACAAATCTTATCTCAACCTAAAGCAATATCTTAAAACACTTCATAAAACAAATATGATATTCAATTTTCCTTAGGTTTTACTTTTCCCCTTGGGAATTTCCTAGGTTTTCCAAGGTATGAAATCTTTAAAATATAACTTATGGCAAGTAAGCAACACTTTGAAGTCTTTCTCAAGGGATGGTACTCCTCATAGCATATCCATCCTATAAATTTCAATAGTTTATTAACACATGAAGTCATTTAATCAATATAAGTTTCCATTTGTAAATTTATCGTAGTTTTTGTTAATTTCCCCTTCCAAAGACTACAAGTCATGGATTTGACATGGCCAAGGGACGGTCCTTCGAAGCCTGGTACTACTCAACTTAGGGGTGTTGTTGCTTGTAAGATTTGATAGTTGGAAAAATTAAACTCTAGTTTTGCATCTATGGTTTGCCTTTTAATATTTTGTTGTGCGATGACGAGGATCAATGGGAGAACTCATAGGTGATGGGACTAACTATAGGGAACTTGCCTAAAATATATCTCTTCTTCTCCCTATTCTCTACTTGAACTACCTCCCTCTTCTTCTTTCCTTTCTTCTCCTCTTCCACCCCCTTCTATCTTCTTTCTCTCTCTAAATTCTCTTCTCCTCCCCTATCTTCCCTTCTTTCTCCTCCTCCCTACTCTTGCTTTCTTTCTCTTCCTCTACCTTTCTCTATCATCTCTCTCTTCACTATCTTCTCTCTTCCAAGTCTTCCCTTCTTTTCCTTCCCTCTCCATTCTCTCTCTCTCTCTCTCTCTCTCTCTCTCTCTCTCTCTCTCTCTCTCTCTCTTCTTTCGGATGCCCAGTGTTGCAAATAAATGAGAAGGCTCCCAATTAAGCCTTTGGCCAAGGCTTATATAGCGTTAATAGGCTATTCTTCTCCTCTCCTTTCTCTCAGGCTACATTACCTTCGCCACTGGTCGACATCGCACCGCGGCCTAATCCGTGAGACAACTCCTCCTCTCTCATTTGTCATCTCACTGCAACTTTTCTCTCTCTCTCTCTCTCTCTCTCTCATCGAGTTCAAAGCCATTGCGGTACACACAGCTGTGTGACGGTAACACAGTGAGTGGCATAAGTCTGGGGGATGCGATGCATTCGAGATGGTGAGGGTGGTGTGACTGCGGTGGAGTGGGAGTTACTGGCGGCGGCTGGTGGCGGCGTCAGCGATGGCAGGTAAGGTAAATATTAAAGTTTCTCTTTTTCTTTGTAATAGTTCTGGGGGTGGGGGCATTACGGGAGAGGCGGAGTCGTAAGAAGAGGCACAATCTTCCATTACATGGGCTTTCCAATGGGGAGACGGGATACTGCAGCTCTTATCCTTTCCGCTCTCACATTCTATAAATCATGGAGCTCACTCATTTCACATCTTTAGTGGAAAAAACAAGGGAAACAGACATATCTAGTGCCTACAGCTGCAATTGAGCTAACAAGGCCTTGAGTATGGCAGCTTAAAGATATTGGATGTTAAGCTGGAAGTAGCTAGGAGCAAGATCAAGTTACTCAAAAGTTGTATTGTGCAAGCACACTCCTTGGGGTATCTACTTTTGGTCCATGAGATATTCTCTACTCAAAACAAAGTATTTTGTGCTAGATGAAAATTGGACATCAAAGAGGCAATCACTTCTCATGCTGTGGAGAAGTTTAAAACGCATGGCATGTTTGAAAATATTTTGGAGTACTGGAAATTTTTCATGAAGAAAGCTAGGCCTGGAGCTGTTGAAATGACCATTAAAGGTGAGGATAATGTTTATTGGACCTAGGCTTTTGAACCCCACTTGCCATACAACTCAATGGTAGGGGTAGGTTCTTGGAAGAAATGTATATATCTAGTAAAGTATTGGATTAATCATGATGGTATAGTAGTTTAGTTACAACAAGTTAGGTACAAAAAGCATCTCTCATATGCTTCCAAAATTCCATGGGAGATGATTTCCATGAATCTGGATAGTAAAATTTGTTGCAGGAGCTACAAAAATAATCGAGAAGGTGAAAAAGGATATGTTGGAGCTTCAAATGCACAAATTTGGGCTAGTGCCAAACAAGGTCAAAATTGCAAAGCTCAAGGGGATAATCACCATTAAAAAGGAATCCCTAAGAGACATGGATGTTGAGGTTATAGACATACTCAACATCTATTGGTTTGGCGAAGAGGTGGCAGACTTAGATGTTTGCAAGCTTGATTTCTAGCTAGTAATTATATTTATTTTTTCATGGATGTAGACTTAATATGTTGTAAAGTATACTATGCCATTTTTATTATAGGGTTAGCACAACAATCTAATGTGCGAGGAGGTAGAGGTGGCAATAACACATCTTCAATTTGTGAGAAAACTATGAATTTGTTCAATACAAAAGTGCATGTTCCTTCCTATTAGACCTCTTGTTCATCTAGACATGGCCCATAGCAGTGCACCATTTGGTGATTGTGTTGGTTGCGGAATGTTGATAATGTAGAGTTGTTGTTTATGAGTGTATACATGCTTCAGTGCCTACACCCATATCACCCACTCACCACCTATACCTTTTAGTCCCATTGTCTATTTCAAAGCTCCAAAGAGTAGTGCAATGATGTGTTGGCAATGTTAGCACCTTGCGATGTGCATGTGGATGACCACAATGCACATAATACATGTTAGTACACTTTATAGTAGATTGATCATTGTTGTTTCACACTTTATACATTTTTTATTTTTTGCATGCTGATAACGCAGAGAAAAGACTAATTGTAGCTACAAAGCACAATTTGATGGCATTGGTAATACTTGGTAATTTGATTCTATATTTTTCTCTTAAAATTTCGATTCTATATTCTCCTCTTTGCAATTCTTTTCTATATTCTCCTCTTGTAGTGTTCCGAAAACTCTATTATCACTTCATCATTTGTGATTTGCACTCCCAAGCTAGGTCCTCCAGAGAGCCCAACATTTATAGTGCATGTAGTGCTGGAGTACATAAAGTGCCTAGTACCATCGAAGATGGCAAGAAGCCCCACCATATAACAAATAAATGGGCAATACATGGAGTAGATAATGTTAAAATCACTAACACATTATATGTATTTGGGAGATTGCACAAGGTTCACACTACCTAAGTTAATCGGCTTACCCTATGGTTGTATCCATCAATAAAGGGAGAGTATCCCTACACCCACCTTGCACTGTGTGAATGCACTTTAGGCACCAAACCTTTTCTCTTTAGAAAACCCTAATCCATCTTATTATATGCCTATAAAAGGGTACCCATCTTTCATGAATAAACATGTTATTTGCTTTGTACTTTCATTCTGTCATTGTACATGTGTACTTTCCCTCTCATTCTCTTTTCAAATTTTAACATGGTATCTAGAGTAATGATAGGTATGGATCCTCGAGCTCATGTTGCTATCCACCTCTTCTTGTTTATTCGTCTCACTATGCTCACTGCCATTGTAGTTGGAATGATATGAGCTAATGTCAATTGTTATCCCCATTAGATGGATCTGAAATAGGTGCCATTATTGATACCATCTCTCCTACTCACTATGGACTACTTTGTTGAGTTTTTGTTGCTATATGGGAGATCTTGCTTTTTAGCTAAATAAAGGTGTCATTGCTAAAATGATTCATGCTAGCAAAGCAGGTGCCATTCTTCGTGTTCTTTACTACCAAAAGCTATGGAGGAAGTCCATTATCAACTGAAGTAAAAAACAAGCTTAAATATCCCACAATAAGCGACCTTATTGTTGCTTATCTCTAACAACGATAGAAGGTCAAATATGCTACCATATCTACTCCATTCACGATGGTTAAAATAGTGAAGATCTACCCATCTACTCGTGTGATATGTCGAGTGTTCCTACTACTATATCATGACTAAGTTGCTAGATATCTATTGGCGAGCTGATGTTGTCATAAATCAATGATGGATCTGCACTTGAATCTTCATGCCATATGCTCTTGGAAACCAACACCATTGTTATCTATTGTTCATACTAGTATACAAGCATCCTTGCTAAAGGTTTGTTCACTCTACTAATAAGTTGTTTCTTTTGCCTACAACTTAGGCTTTCATTCTCAAGCATCTTCAAGCTTAGGATACTATTTATGGGGGTGAAATGATGCACCAATGAGATCTCCAATTTGAGTCTATCTGTTGCAATGAATTTTACTAATTCATTTCTCCTATGAAACATATCATATCTAAGCATTAGTGAGCTACCATAACCAACATCATTGTGTAGATATAACGAGCTTCTCATCTGATCCTACAAGTGATTTGCTCCTGCTCTTAGGTGTATTTAATGGCTCAAGTTTGAGCTGATTGAATATTGATCATTGTGGTGTTTAATGCTCTCCATCTATCCCTAAACTTTCAATGAAGTTTTAAACTCATTGATCTATGGCTCAAATATCGCCATTCTCATTGTCCAGTCTCAAGAATCTATGGACTAATTTGTTGCTACCTATTCATAGTTGAGAATATGTGTTTTAAAACATAGCACCATCATTTGCTGTGGCTTCCAACAATGGTGAAAATTGTGTTGTTAAGTTCAAAGGTTATGCAATTTATACTTGGTAGACAAGAATCAGATTGATTCTTTTTATGAAAGGCTTATGGAGTATTGCAAATGGAAAGGAGAAGAAACCCCAAGGTGCAACCCAAGTAGCTACATGGGAAGTACAGTATGACGAGGCCAAAGCCATCATTAAATTAGAGCTAGATAATACTTGCATTCATGATGTGGATGGATGTGACACTACAAAAGACACTTGGAATCAACTCAACAAGCTGTTTGGATCTCAATGCAAGAGTTTTAAGTTTGGGTTGCTAATTGAATTCTTTTATTGAGAAATGAAATATCAGTCTTTTCTTGCATCTCATTTGAATCACATGAAAGGCTTGTTAACTCAACTTGCAAGGATTGAACTTCAAGTTGAAGAAAAAATTGCTATTGGTGTCTTACTCAAATATTTGCATGGGAGTGTGTGCAAGAAGCAAGCTTTTGAAGCGAGCTTTTTTTTGAAAACTTTTAGTTTTATTCCACATAGTCCACTTGGTCCTCTTTTTTTTTTGGCATATATCAAGCTCTACTTCTACTCTTCCATTGCCACCACCACCACCCTATAAAAAGCTGGAAAAAAATAGGCGTTTAGTGTAGAAATAATAGTAATACCATGTCACACTAGCATAGGTATAAAAGGGAGAGACATGTAAATTTTCACATCTTTTTGAAGCATTACTACATTATAGTCTCTTACCTCATCACCTTGCTCACAGCTTCTATGGCTTATCACCACTTCATGTCTTTCTCTCTCCAATTTTAGTTTTTCTCTCTCTCTTTTGTAGTATTCTCTCTCATCTCTCTCTCTCTCTCTCTCTCTCTCTCGTCCACTCCTTGACAAGTGGTATCATAGCATTGTTCTTGGATCTTTTTTTTCTCTCTTTTCTTCATATTCAATCCAATTTTTCATCATATAAACCAATTTCAAACTAGCACTATGAGTACAAGACATGGACAGTGACTAGTAGTGGTTTACAGAACATCTACAGTTGGAAAAAGACTGTATCTAGAGATCGGTGGGACGACTGATATGGTAGTGAAAGGAAAAAATAGTAGGTCGTTATCAAATTTTCATTTAATTTTGAAGATAACATGGTCAAATGGGAGTTAACCGAACTTGGAAGGAAAACAATCTGTGGTTACTTTTCAAGGGAGGTTTCTCTTTCCTCTTTCCTCAAGCTCTTGTCAAGCTTCCATGAAGTTTTTAGTATAGATCTCCTTCTAGCTTCCAAATCATGAAATTTTCCAATCATTTTATACTTGAATCTTCTTCTACTCTTCATCCTCAATAGGAGGAGTATCAAGTTGCACTATAGTTGAAATGTTTACTACTGTAAATATCCCAAAAAATTGTAGTGTAATTTTCGGGTTGTTCTTTGGTTGATTCTTCCTATTGTTGATCATCACTTGGTTTGAGGCTTATCATCACTGATCTTTGGCATGCTAAAGTTTCAGCAAATTCTTGCAAAGTTGGCATTCTCTTCTTCTCCCATTTCTGAGAAACTCTAGCCATGGACAGCCATGAAAGCTTTAGCTCAAGCTTCAATTTCTCTTCAATTTCTTGAAGATTCTTCATTCTTTTAGCCTAGGGATTCATTTCAGTAAAGGTTCTTGGAAAATTTACAAGGATTGAGTATGAATGCCCAAGCATTAAAGCTTAAGATCTTCTACAGAGTCAAAATTTGAGGGAAATCAATTTAATGCTTCAATCTTAAGTATTTGAAGCTTCAAGTTTGCCTCCAAGCATTAAATGCACAAGGATTGAAGATTGTTTCAGTAATATTGGGCAACCAAAGGCTTCATCAAGCATTTGGGGATCAATTAAGTCTTCATGAAACATACAAAAGGTATTCCTCTTCCATTCTTAATCTCTCTCATTCATCCAATTGCTAAGCTTCATCTAATTGATTGAGAGATTAGAGAATTGTAAAAATTCCATCAAATTTTAGCAAATCATTGCTTAAATCAGCCCATTCATGGAATGCAATATTTAGTTGATGCATATTGGATCCAATCTTATTGAATTAAAAGCTTCTAACCGAAATTACAGCATTGCATTCAATCCAATTGATTAAACCCATTGATTGATAAGATTGCCTACTCTAATCCATTGGATTGCTAATGATTGTTCATTCATAGCAAAATATATCATAAATCATTCTACAAGGGTAAGTCAGCAGTGAGTCACTGCTTGGTAAGACTCTCTTCCCATTCATTTTGCCAAATTTTAATTCTCTTGCATTCCATGAAAAGAGCTAAATGAAAACTTTAGTAATACATTTCATGTCGATTAATTAGAGTAGTATGCCACTTCCATGTTGATATTCCCACTGAGGAAAAAGATAGATGCCGGGGGAGATAGTGGGACAAAAGAGATGTAACTCTCCCTTACTATTAAAGATCCCGAAGGGGTGTAACCAACCGACTCGTGGAGAACTTTGCCCACCTTCCGATGATTTAAAGCTCATGTCAGGAGCTTGTTCTACCGTTTTATCCCTCACATAGGTACAATGAGTGGAGAATTAAAGATTGAAGCACTTTAAAGGCTCAAGTACCTTCATGATCAAAACAAGGTAAAACATGGAATTTACAATATATACAGGGTATACACAGGTAATTACAAGTATCATTACTGAAGTACATATGCAGATACTATAGGGTATCCACATGTCCTATCTAGCTTCCTACAGGGTTTGGTAGCCATTAAGGACTACCATTTTGCTCTTACACAAGTGGAAATAGGGTACTTAAAGGTTAAAACAGGATGTAGACCTGGACATTTCAGCCTCAAATATTGAATTGTAAAATTTTCTATCCTAAACATATTATGACATGATATAGCTCATCTTGAAGAGGGCATCATTGGCTTTGATTGGAATCAAAAAGTTTGGAAATTCAGTTTCCTAGCTCAAGTTATAGTCAATTTTCTAACAGGGGGTACTATAGGACTACACTACTATCGGAGGTCATAAGGGAAAGAGTAAGACCCAGGATGAGTATGCACAACAAATCAAAGATTCCATGCTAGATAATATATCTATATAGGGCCTTGAAGAGCCTCAAATGTAATGTGAAATCAATGCACTCAATAATATCATATGTGAACATGAGAATAGATATACTCAAAGGCATGTGGAGTTGTTATCTAGAGTGGAGAAAATGATATTGTCTACTAATCAAACGAAGTCTTCCATTGAGAAGTTGGTAGATTCCACTACTCAAACAAAGGCTTCAATTGATAAATTAGTAGAATCCAATGCTCAAATAATGGCTCAATTCTCCCAATGGATGCAAATGCAAATGGAAACCAAGAAAGCTAAGGAGAAAGCTAATTCAAACAGTGAACCTTCAATCCCACTTCAGCCACCTTACCAAAATGGTCAAGATCATGATATCATTGAATGAAGGGGTATTCCCAATAGTCAATATGAAGTAGATGAGACTTCACAAAGGTATGATGACTTTTTGGGTAGTTTGAATTATGCTAATTCCCAAGCTTATGGGCTGAATTTTCAACTTCTTAGAGATCCTCTACCAATGGGAAGGTTTTATATTGGTTCTTAGCCATCTATTGGGAGAGTACTATCTTATTTTGAAGGTGCAATGTCTAGTAACAATGAGTAGTCTATTTTGGGATAGCAACCCTTTCATGAAAGAGAGTTGAAGAATAATATCATTTTAGAAAAGTACAATGGATAATCATCTTCACCGTCCCACCTAGAGGAATGGATTTCAAAATTGGAATCTTACTTTGATATGTTTCCTAGAATTGATGATATGAAGATTCATTTTGCATCTTTGCATTTGGAGAAATTTGTGCATACTTGGTGGAGATACATTAAGAAAGAGAATATACTTGTAGAGAATTGAGATACATTCAAGACACTTATGGCTGGAGGTCTTTGTCTCTCCTCTTGAAAAAGAGAAATTGGTACTGAGATGGTATGGATTAGAGCAAAGAGGCCTAAGTGTATGGGATTATACAAACCAATTCCTCAATCTTACAATGTATGTAGAGAGCATTAGTGATGAAGCTAAACTCCATAAGTATATGTATGGTTTAGAACCTTCTTTATTAGCAGATGTTATGGCGCAAAACCCTACCAATCTTTTCAAAGCTATTGAGCTTATGGAGCGTTATGGAAGGAAGTATAGAAGGGAATCTTCATTTCAGTTTAGTTATGGACAGTCTAGGACTGTTTTAAAACAAGGATAAGTTGGCAATATTTATGGCAGCAATCATGCACCAATTGGAAGCTTAAGAGTGTCAACTTATCCATCGTTCAATGCTTCAAGATCTCAAAGCAATTTCAGGGTAACAAATAGTCTGAGAGTGGATTTTAAACAAGGAGAGAGAAAGTCTAAATCTATTTTAGTCAATATGAATCCAAAGTCTATTCTTATAGACCTCTACAAAGAAAGAAAGAAAGAAAGAAAGAAAGAAAAAAGGCTTAGGCTTTAATTGTGGAAAAAAGCATGCAACTGATCATGCCACAAAGTGTGTATACAAAAATGCAAAAGCCAAGGTTCATAGTATGTTAGTCTTTGAGGATTCTAAGGATGACATTGATGAGGTCAATGCACTTGTACATATTGCTGAAAATGAGGATGTGGAGGAAGAAGTTGGGCAAGAACATTTTTATGACCTTGCTAACATTTTTCATTTTGATTTGGATGGTAGTGTTCCTTTCGAACTGGAAGAAACTCATGATGAGCCACTTGCTTCCACTAATTATTCCATTTACATGGATGCTTGGACATGTTCTAAGAGCCTTAGTACACTTTGTATGAAGGGTAATCTTCATGGAAATTATGTTTTTATCTTGACAGGTAGTGGCAATGTACACAGTTTTGTGAATAAGTCCATTATGGATAAGTTGAATTGTCTTTGCATTGACTTATAGCAGCCCATAAGAGTTCAAGTATCCAATGATGAAGAAGAAATTAACACTCAAATATGCCCACATGTTTCTTTATAGGTTGACTAAAAATTATGAAGCAAAAGTAAACTTGATAACCTCGGAAATGGGGCCCATAGATATTGTACTCGGGTGTGATTGGCTGATGGCATTAGGCAAAATTACTATGGATTTCTCACAGCTATATATGGAGTTTACCCTTGATGGACAACTCATCTATTTATAGGGAATTCCTAGTAAAGTAGATTTTTCAGCTTATCACCATTCAACAACTCAAAAAGGAGTACAAGAGGCACTCTCATAGATCTTTGTTTTGCACTCGAATAAAGAGGTTGAAGATCATTCCACAAATTCAGCAAATTATCTAGCTTTGAAAGCTCTTCTTGAGGAGTATAGGGATTTGTTTGAAGTATCTACTTCATTGTCTCCCAAGAGAGCAATAGATCACCCAATTGATTTGGAGCCCAACTCAAAGTCAATTAATAAGCTACCTTACTGATTGTCCAAGTGTGCGCGTGAAGAAGCAGCCAAGCAAATCAATGAGCTTCTTAAAATGGGATTCATTGACCCCAATTCTTCACCTTATGCATCTTTGGTCTTGTTAGTTAAAAAGAAATATGGATCTTTTGGGATATGTATTGATTATAGAGATCTAAACAAGATCGTAGTGAAGAACACATACCCAATATCGAGAATTGATGATTTGCTTGATAAACTCAAGGGGGTTAGATTCTTTACTAAGATTAACTTGAGGTAAGGCTATGATCAGATCCATATGCAAGAGGGTGATGAAATCAAGACTCCTTTTAGGACTAATTGAGAGCTCTATCATTTTCTAGTAATGCCATTTTGGCTTACTAATGCTCCAGCTACCTTACAGAGTTTGATGAACAAGATCTTACAATATTTTCTCTTCTAGTTTGTCTTGGCCTTCTTTGATGACATTTTGATCTACAATAAGAACCTTCAAGACCATTTATCACACATGAGAAAGATTTTTTATATATTGAGGCATCAGAGACTCTTTACTAAGGAGAATAAATGCTCTTTCATGTAGACTAAAGTGGAGTACTTGGGATATATTATTAATGAAAAAGGGATCCATGTTGACTCCAAGAAGGTGCAATGTGTTAAAGATTGCCAACACCTACTATCACTACTTTGCTCAGAGGGTTTCTTGGTCTATCCTCATTTTATCTCTGATTCATCAAGCATTATGTGGCTATTGTAGCTCCTTTGACTGATATATTGAAGAAGGAATCTTTTTTGTGAGATGCACTTGCAGATAATAGCTTCAATTAGTTAAAGAAACTCCTTACTTCTACTCTTATTCTAGTATGTCCAGATCTTTCAAAGGAGTTTACCATATAGTGTGATGCTAGTGGTCAAGACATAGAGGTTGTTTTGTTACAGGAGCATAGAGTGATTGCCTTTGAAAGTCACAAGCTTACAGATAAGAAAATGTCTATGGATATCTATGAGCAAGAGATGTTGTTTATCTTATATGCAATTAAAAAATGGCACCATTATTTGTATGACAGCCGGTTTAGAGTTCAAAGTGATCATAAGTGTTACAATATAGACATGAGAATTCACCCTAGGCAAGGGTATATGAGGGTAGATGGATGTAAATGGCCTTAAGGGATAGGGGAAACCCTAACCCTAGCTTGGTAGAGGCTATATAAATAGCCTATGGGTCACTATCGAGTATGAGATAGAGTATACCCAAGTTGTACTTTGAGCAACTTAGTAAGCAAGATTTTTTTCTTGTACTTTGAGCCCTCATCTCCCTCTTGTGCATACTTTTCTTGCTGCAACTCTGGTTTTCCTCATAGTATCAAAGCCTCCTCTGATCCTTTCAACTTCTTATACCTTTAGCTTCACTAAGTGCACATGATTTTCCATCATCTTTATCTTTTTCCTCTTACCTCCATAGCCAAACCTTGACCCCTTGACCTTGGAAGACCTGGGGAAGCAAAGGAGAGGATTCTAGCTCCTGACAATAGGCTAACATTGGGATATGGTCTATGTGTTTATAGTTGTACACATAGCCTTACAACCAAGCAGAAATGGATAAATGTTATAAGGCACTTTGATGAATTTGATTTTTTGATTAAAAAACCAGATTTAGTCAACATCCAGCTAGCAACATGATTGTACAATGCAACATTAGTACTTACAAGCACTCATCTCAATGTTTATGCCACTTGAGATGTAAGATGCTGAGTTAAAGAGATCCACCAAGTGTAAGAACTTTGAAATGGAGCTTTTAGACCTTCAACTAACTTTGGAGAAGATTAATCAGTGATTAGAATCATTGTTAGTGCTCAGACATTGAAAATTTTTGAAGAATGAAAAAGCTTGAAGTTTCCTGGCTATGGCTGCTAGGAACAGACAGTTAGGGTTTAGTTGATTTTAGCCACCACAGGAAGAATTTCAGCAAACCTCTTAGAGGGAGATAGCTCACTAGGGGGGCTTTGAAAGCCCTATGAAGATTGTATCACCTATAGAAGACCACGCAATGCCCTCAAACACCACGTTGCCCAAAACTGCACCTGATCTGCAATTTCTTCAATGCTGCCCTCCACGATGCATAATGTCGCCCTTTGATGTGCCATGCTAGGTCGCCTTGTGCTGGGGAAGAAGTCCTCAGTTGAGGATACATCAGAGATATGAGTGTTATTGTACTCTCCCCTGATTCATCCAAGAGCATAGAATTAATCGATAAGCTATGCTCCACCAAGAACTCCACTAATAGGCCACATTATCGAGAAGAGCCTAAAGTCCAGTCAAAGCTCACCTTGTTGAAACCTAGAAAAACAATAAAACCTAAATCAAGGGTAGCTCGAAGAACATGACCTCCTAAATCCTATCTTGAGATATTGCATATGTATGATTTCCAACCATTTTCAACTCTACAACTTTAAAACTTGGCTATCAGTTTTATTCGGTTGTACTTGGCCACCTGTAAAGGATTAAACACTGCCATTGCTTAAGGAAATTGGTAAGAACTTCCTATAATGGCCATGGTGGCCTATACAGATGTAAGGCCTCAAATTCACAAATTTAGTGGAAAAGATTTCCATCCTTGGCAAGTCTTGGTAAAATACAAAATGATGGAAAGAGGCTACTGGCCCTTCATAAAAGGGACCAAAGTAATCGACCCGTCCAATCCCCTTGATGTAGAAGATGATGAATGGACTCAGGCCATCATCATACTTCATTTAGATGAATCTTTAATTCGTCACATCGACCAACTTTCCACTGTCAAAGAAAAGTGGGATGAGCTTAAAAGGCTCTACGGTGCTACAAGAAGAACTCCAAGATATTTCTCAAGATTGAGTTTTTCAGCTTGGAATACAAACAGGGAGAAGATCTAAGCAAGTTTATTTTACATATGAAGGGGCTTATGGAACATCTTGCCTCCGTTCAAGTATCCATCCATGATGAAGATGCCATTGCCATTCTGCTAAAGTCTATGAATAAGGTTTTTCCAACCCTTGTGACTACCCTAACTAATATTTCGAACCCAAGTTTAGCAAGTATCATTCAGTCTTACCTGGATGAAGAAAAGAGAAACCATACTGAAGAAACTTCAGCAGTCACTTCTTGTGAGCAAGTGTTAGTCCATACCGCTTCTACTAAGTGCTCCTTTTGTCACAAAAAATGGCATATTGTAAGCAATTGCTGGAAGAAATACCCTGACCAAATGAAAATGAAGTGCAACAAATGCAAAAATACTACGCATATCACCAATAAGTGTCCTAGTGTTTCACCAGTATCTAAGGAATTGGATGCCAACTTTGCCTCCCAATCCACAAATGATCGACTCTTTTGAGTCTTGTAAACATCCTCTACCTATGAATATCCTTGTAGCCTGATTTATAAAGGCATCCCATTTGATTGAGGGGGGGGACTTTAACATGTCTTGTGATGCAATGCCACCCTGACATTGAGGAGGGGTGTTACAATATAGACATGAGAATTCACCCTAAGCAAGGGTATATGAGGGCAAATGGATGTAGATGGCCTTAAGGGGTATGAAAAACCCTAGCCCTAGCTTGGCAGAGGCTATATAAATAGCCTATGGATCACTATCAAGTGTGAGATAGAGTGTATCCAAGTTGTACTTTGAGCAGCTTAGTAAGCAATATTTTATTCTTGTACTTTGAGCTCTCATCTCCCTCTTGTGCACACTTTTCTTGCTACAACTCTAGTTTTCCTCAATAAGGTCCTAAAGTATTTCCTCACTCAGTCCAATCTCACTTCTAAGGAACATAGTTGGATAGCTACATTGCTAAATTATGATTTTGACATCACTCATACGAGGGGAAAGACAATGTAGTGGCTTATTTTCTTTCTCGTATGTAGGCATGTAAAGTTTCAACTATGACTGAGCTACATAGCGGCTAGATTGAAGAATTACAAGGAGACTATCTTTTGGATGAGGAGCTCAACCATTTTTTTCAAATATTATAGCAAGGTCTCATGGAAAATAATTCATATTATTAGCTTAAAAATGGCCTAATTTGGTTGAATGGCAAGATTGTCATTCCCTCTACTTCTTTTACACAAAAAATTATGGCACAGTTGCATTCTTCGCCTTTAGCTGGACACCTTCGAGTTTTTAAAACCTATGATAAGATCAGTAAAAGCTTTTATTGGAAAGGACTATGGAAAGATGTCAAAAAGTTTATCATGAAGTGCATGCCTTATCAGTAGAATAAGGATAGCACCCATAAGCGTGGTGGTTTGTTGCAGCCATTACCTATTCCTATAGGAAAATGGATGCACATTACTATGGACTTCATTACTGGCTTGTCTATTACCAAAAAGGAATGGAATAATATATATGTGATGATGGATAAACTCACCAAGGTAGTCCACTTCATTCCAACTAAGACCTATTTTACTAGTTCTCAAGTGGCCAGTCAATTTATGGAACAAATTTTTAGATTACATGGATTACTACAAGTGATTGTTCATGATAGAGATTCCAAGTTCATGAGTAACTTTTGGTAGGATGTATTCACATCCATGGGCACTAAATTGGCTCCCTCTATAGCTTATCATCCACAAACTAATAGACAGGCAGAAAGGGTAAACAAGTGGCTGGAGACTTATCTTCATCATTTCTGTCATGATGTGCAGAATTCATAGGATTCTTGGTTACACTTAGTTCAATTTGCCTACAATAACTCCACTCATGCTAGCATTGGAGTTTTACCCTTTGAGGCTATGTATGATTACAAGTACCCTTATCTATAGTCATTTTCAATGAGAGAATTAATTCTCATATGGGAAAGAACATATGGGAAAGAATGCAAACCCTTCTTTAGTAGTGTAAGATGAATCTTAGAAAAGCCCAAGACCAAATGAAGATGTATGCAAATAAGAAGAGATGACCCTTAGAGTTTTAAGAAGGAGAATTAGTTTTGTTGAAGATGCCCAAGTCTCACTATTCTACTTTGAAGGATGGATCTAGTAACAAGCTTGCTCATAGATTTTATGGACCCTACAGGATCATGAAGTGCATTGGAGACTTGACATATAGATTGGAGCTACACTCTTCCACTAAGATTCATAATGTATTCCATGTTAGTCAACTCAAGCCTTTTTATGGTGCTCTTGTTAATATTGTTGATGAGTTGCCACCTATTGATGAAGAAGGTCTTATTTAGTGCATCCTTGAGGCTATCATAGGTCAATGTGAGAAGAAGCTTTGAAGCTTCGCTCTTGCTCTATCATTGAATATTTGAAAAAATGGAGAGGTTTACCATCTTAGGAAGCTTCTTGGAGGTTTAATTCTATACTAGATGAGTTTCTTTACCTATGGGACACATTGGTGGCTAAAGCATACTAACTATGGAGCCAGTTATGATGTCGATAGGGTCCTGACAGGCAACTATTTTAGAACAGTTTTTATATTGTCCAATTTTTAGAATTATACCAGCTACATAGGGTCAAAGTAATCTTCAAGAGTTACATTTTGACATGTGGCATGCTTCGTTTGGATACTTCCACACATTGCTTGATAGTCTTCTCATGAAATTGCGGTGGAAGGAAATTCTGCATGAACTTCTTCTTGAAATCTTTCCAAGTAGCAGGACATTCTATGCTCTTGCGTACTACAGTCCACCAAAGTGATGCTCTGTCTACCAAATGATTAGTAACACACTTGATTTTATCTTTTTCTGGATAGGTTTCCTCATGGAAATAGTCATCAAACTGGCTAATGAATGATAAAACAGTCTTTCCTTCTCGTATGCCATTGAAAGTACGAAATTTGAAACTTCGTTTACTTATCTTTGATTCCTTGCGAATGGTTTGAGCTTCAAGGGTGGCGTCGATGGTACGTCGAATCAAATCTTCAGCTTGAGGTTCTTCTTTGTCACTAGACGCTCTTTGTAATTTTGCCAGTTGCGCTTGCAATGCTTACCTAGCCCTTCGTTCTTCTTCCAATTGCATCATGATTAAGTCCAATTTTTGCTCCATCGTAGACTCAGGTAGGTCGTCTTCAGCCATAGGATCATCTATATGTGGTTCCGTCATCCTGTAAAACTCAAAAGACCTTTCTCACTCAAAATCAGGTTAGCAGGATGAGCGTAGCTCAAATTCGGGGTTACAAGGCTATGTGTTTTTGGGTATTTCTTTCTCAATATTCAGTAAATTTGGGATTTTTTCTTCTTCGTATGCTGAAAATGCTTCAGCAAACCTGCGTATGGGTAGAATACTTTGCCACGAACAACTTTGCAGTTCGGAATTTCTGCGCAGGAACAGCCCTTCTAGGAGTTTTGAGCACAAGTCAGTTCTGACTCCAGTTGACTAGACTGACTTGCAGAGTTGCAGACTTGCAAAACTTAGCCGACTTAGTGAACTTGCAGGACTTAATCATAGTTAACTTGCAGAACTTGATTTCTGGAGTGCAGGACCCGGAGTTTGTTGACTTGCTTGTCTTGTCTGACTGGATTAAGCTTAATGATTTAAGCTTAATAGATTAAGCTTTTAAGGGGGGGCTTAATGGATCAAAAACGACGCAGATCGTGAAGGGGGGGGCGGCCGTTTTTTCACGTTGCGAGATTTTCGAGCATCCTCTAGGATCAGTCGATTGATTTTTAGCTTTTCACCAAGCTTCTAAGCTTTCTCTTAAGCTTTTTGAAAGAAAGAATTAGAAAAATAATGGAGCTTATCTTTCTCTGTTGACGACTTGATAATGGAGATGAATGCGTGGTTCTCCGCCTGTATTGATTGGTCCTTCGCGATCTGATACTAGAAACAGGGGTTCTTGATCGCCAGAAGTCTGCCTGTATCGACGGTTCGCGATGAGATTGATCGTAGAGCCCGATCGTTCTAGGAGCTCCGCCTTCGCACGAGATGGGTAGCAATTGGAAGCTCTTGATCTCAGCTCTGCTCTGATACCAGTGGTGCGCAGATCAGTCACAATATGCTCACGTAGTGAATCCCGGAAGGTCCCCAAGAACAATGAACTCTACCTTTTTGCACAAATTACAATGTAAAAAGCATGAACGACAAGATCAAAAGACCAATTGGGTTCAATCTCCCCCCATGCCTTGTGTGAGCGCTTCACAAAGCATGTATTTTATGTATATTTCCATCTTCATGCTCAATAATAGCCCAATTTACAAAAATATGACAAGCTTTTAGCTTTTGAGTTTGCTTTTACAAAAATAGGAAATAAAGCTAATGGACGGTGCCCATAGAGTCTGGCACGCCCAACACAATGTCTCAAATAGAAATAACATATCCGTGCGCATAGATGCATACAAAATAATAATAAATAATCGATGCCTCAATAGACATGACAAAATATAGGCGTGGCGCCTATCAAAATATAATCCATAGGTCGAATACTCGCTAGACTCCAATACTTTCCTTTGCCACTGCTACTATCTCTACACATCAACTGAAGCATTCACAATCGTTAGTAAAATAATACAATTAAACCGACAAAAGTGAATACCTAGCAGTCTTCAGCTACATAAATAAATCAACTGGTTAGAAATAAATCCTAACCTTAATTTATTACGAGTGCACACTCTAAACTCATAAACGTTTATTAATTTAATATGCATTTTGCAGAATCACCCGCTATGGAATCACCCATGTACACACTAAATTAATGAAACGCCCAAAAAGGACAGGCGTCCCCATCAACTTCTCGCACAAAGAATTCACTTTGTGTATGAGCCCCGGTCATCAAAGTTTACGGAATCTACCGTAAAACCTCATGGAATCCACCATGGCATATGCCTCCTGGCATCAGAAAAGCAAAAGAGGGAAGTTATAGGGTCTTCTAAGAGGTTGAGCTCAGTAACCTTGAATGATCCCAACAATGGGGTGACAAAATCATTGAAGGACTCAAAATCAATGCACTGTGTGAATGGGTATTCTGAGACCAACAATTGTGCATTGCAAACAAAATGTTTGTCATGCTTTTATTTTCCTTGCAAGAGTAGCCAATGGAGAAGGTGCAAGAACACATCACACATAGAGATTTGGCTGCACCACACTTTGGAGTCAGTTGTCTAGGATTTCCAAGAAGGTGAAGACTCAAATTATGAGGTCCAAGGTTCCACATATGCAAGTCATTATTATTCCTTGAGTGATGCTCTCTTACTTTGCAATGATTTTGCTGCCCCTTCCAAAGAGAATAATGAGGAAGCTACCGACTTCTATATTTTGAAATGTGGTGCATCCAAGGACCTTGCAACTAAGGAGCAAATTGATGCATGGGGCAATAAGATAGAGGCCCAAACTTTTATGATGACATGTCATTGGTATAAATCTCTACAAGAAAACTTGTATTAGTTGTAGGATAATAAGGTAGCAGCTTTCATATATTCACACTTGATAAGGGGAATAAAGCTCCCTATGGAACCTACAATTGTTACTGGCATTGCCAAAGCGTTTGAATTTTCCAATACAAATCATGCATGGGGTACTACACAAAAGCCAGCTTTGCAAGTTTTTGAGATTAAAGATATCATTTGACATGTTTCATGTAATTAAGTTTAGTTTTCCTATTTGACCACTTCAAGTTGTGCACCACTTTAAGTAGTGCATCACCACGTTAAAATGGTGTACCATTTAGTGAATCACATCTTTGTAAAACTTACTCTCAACTTTATATCTTAAAACTTACTCTTGACTTTGCAACGTTCATTAAAAACTAATGGTGTTGTACCATCCAAGATTCATGGTTTTGCATCAACAAAAAGTGAGCATACACCATTGAAAAGTAGTTAAGAGTGATATAATGTTGTAGCATTCTAGTGATGCAACACCATTTGGAAATAATTAATGTTGCACTACTAAAAGTAGTCAAAGTGATATAGTGTTACAACATTCTAGTGGTGCAACACCACTCAAAAGTGGTATAGTATTGCAACATTCCAATGGTGGTGCGGCCTTGAAAAGTGGTTGTGTACTACTAAAAAGTGGTCAAAAGTGGTGTAATATTGCGACATTCCAATGATGTAGTACCATTTAGAAAGAATTAATATTGTGCTACTTAAAAGAAATATTATATCACTTTAAAGTGGTAAAAAATACTAACTGCTTTTAAAGTGCCATCACCACTCAAAATTAGTGTGGAATAACCCAAGAGTAGTTCTAAACATTTAGAGTTCAAAGAATATGGAACATCACAAAAACATGTAAAAGATATATATATTCATATAGAAATATATCACATGCTATCCAAAGATTATAGTATATTTCAACTATCTAGTGGATCTGCATAATTTTAGTGGGCATCTTGTAAAATTAGTCTTAACTTTGAAGGTTAAAAACAACAGTGTTGCATCACTCTAGTGGTGTAGTACCATTTAGAAAGAATTAATGTTGCACCATTGAAAACTATATTACTTCAAAGTGGTAAAAAAACACTAACTTAGTGCTGTCACACCATTCAAACATAGAATAACCCAAAAGTGGTTCTAAACATTTAATGGAACAACATAGAAACAGAAAACAAGTTTAAAATTATATATATTCATAGAGAAGTATATTACATGCTATGTAGAGGTCATAGTACATTTCAGCTATCTAGAGGTCATAGTTCATTCACTGCCTTCTTGTGATAGTACAAAGTAATCATAAACTAGAGGAGACAAATAATCATTGGGATTGTTGAGAGGGATGATCGTTGTATATTATAGGGAGTCTAGGGCTATCTCCATGGGCATAACCACAGTAAGAGTATATGGGTGATGTAGTACAAGTCTTGCTCCTCATCCGTGGGATCAAATGTTGGAGAGATGATGCAATTGTCCTAGTTGTCATCATGGAGGTTTTTGTACCTATAGTTGTCAAATAGCACTATGTAGTTGGTATCATATTGAGAAAACTTGTTGTAGACACAAGAAATAGACTTAAAATAGCAGCAAATTGTCATTCAAAGAAGCCACCAGCTCATATCAGCTATCTTGGAGCCATGGACGAAGACGAACATGAGGATATGCCTGATTTCACTGAAGATGAGGACCACACCACTACTATTTCCGACACTTTACCAGGTATGCCTACTCCACATTCATTATTGACTATGAAAAGTTTGGTGTATGGAAAGGAAAAGACTATTTTGCATGATGACGGTAGTACTCATGATTTTATTTCAGCAAAATTGGTAAAGAAATTGAAATTACAGACTGTACCTACGCATTATCGCATAAAAGCTGCATTTTTAGGCACTAGGTATAATGGTACACAGGAAGTGCAAGACTTAGAGATTCAAATTGGTTCATACACTGAAAGAAGAAATTTCTTAGTTGTTCCATTACAGTCGAGTGACATTATTTTAGGAATGCCTTGGCGACACCAGCATAACCCAGATATAGATTATTTCACACACATAATGAATATTAATTTTCAAGGAAAATGTATTACATTATATGGTATACATGCATCTAATGTTTTTCCACTGCTTTCGCATACTCAAGCTAAACGTGCATTACGCAAGAGTTGTAAATCCTATCTCATTTGGGTGAATGAATTGCAAGTAAAGGAAAATCATATGCACCCTAGGCATAAGGAATTTCTTAAATATTTTAAGGACTGTTTTGCAGAAGACCTACCACCAGGTTTACCTCCTTCACGACCAGAATACCATAAGATAGATTTGATCCCTGGCACACAACCACCTTGCAAAGCACCATATAGGCACAACCAGATAGAGCAAAAAGAAATCCAGAGTCAAGTTGAGGAATTACTAAATAGAGGTTTGATTCGACCTAGCAGTTAATCATTCGGTGCACCTGTATTGTTAGTCAAGAAAAAGAATAATACCGTGTATTGACTATCGAGCTTTAAATAAGATCACTATAAAGAATAGGTACCCTATTCCTAGAGTTGATGACCTTATGGACAAACTGCAAGGATCTTCTATATTTAGTAAAATTGACCTTAAGTCTGGCTATCATCAGGTAAGGCTAAATAAATCTGACATATTCAAGACTGCATTCAGAACACAGTTTGGTCATTACGAATTTTTAGTCATGTCATTCGGATTGACTAATGCACGTGCTACCTTTAGTAGAATGATGAACCGTATCTTTTTGAAATATCAGTATTGTGTAATTGTTTTCTTTGATGATATTTTGGTGTTTAGTCAAAATGAGACAGAACATTATGAGCATTTATCATTAGTTTTTCAATTATTGAAAGAAAATCAACTGTATGCAAATCCTGAAAAGAGTGAATTCTTTAAGACAAAAATTGAGTATTTAGGTCATATTGTATCATCTGAAGGAATTAAAGTTGATCCTAAGAAAATCGATGCAATATTGCATTGGCCTGTTCCTAAAAACGTGCATGAGTTACGCTCATTCCTTGGTCTTGCTAGTTTCTATAGGAAGTTTGTACGTAATTTTTCATTACTTGCTTTACCATTAACCAAACTTCTCAAGAAAGGAATTATTTATCAATGGACCGAAAATCAGCAGAAATCCTTTGACTTACTGAAACATGCATTAACCAATGCCCCTGTTCTACAGTTGCTTGACTTTAATAGACCATTCTTTCTAGTTGTGACCGATGCTAGCGGATCAGGAATAGGAGCCGTACTTATGTAAGACAATCATCCTATAGCATATTCTAGTTGTAAGCTGAAACCTCTGAGCTGAAATATTCCACATATGACAAAGAACTATTAGCAGTTGTACAAGCATTAAGACAATGGAAACACTACTTAATGGGTTCAGAATTTATGATTAAGACCGATCAGCAAAGTATTAGACATTTACTTAGCCAACCCCAAATCTCTGACCGACATATCAAATGGGCCTCCTTTATTCAAAGTTTTCATTCTATCATTCAATACCAACCCGGAAAAGAAAATGTAGTGGTTGATGCATTGAGTAGAAGACCTGCAATTCATAACATTTCTGTCATATCTTTTGATTCTTTAATTCCTATGAAAGATATATATCACCAGGATATTACTTTTCATTCTGATTGGAATAAATTAGTTCAAAATAATTTCATTCATGTTGATTCATTTTTATATAATGATGAATTTATGTTTTATGAAAAGAGACTGTGTGTTACTATTCCATTCCAATCTTTTGTTTTGAATGAAATTCATTGTCCCCCATATCAAGGTCATAGAGGTATCATATCTACATTACGTATGTTAACTGAAGATTTTTATTGGCTGCATATGGATGCAGATGTATCTAACTTTATTTCTGAATGTTTGATTTGTCAAAGAGTTAAGAGACATCATGGTAAACAGTATGGATTACTTATGCCTTTGTCTATTCCATCTAAACCTTGGGAACAAATTTCTATGGATTTCATTACTGGTTTACCAAATACTAAATCTAACCATGATATGATTTGGACAGTTGTAGATAGATTTAGTAAACAAGAATATTTCATTCTATGTAAGAAAACTTTAACAGTATCACAAGCAACACAATTGTTTTTTAAAACTGTTTTTACTAACCATGGATTGTCAAAAGTTATCATTTCAGATCGTGATTCTAGATTTTGTAACAATTTTTGAATTACCCTGTTTGCTAATCTAGGCACAAAGATTGATTTCTCATCTGCATTTCATCCAGAAACTAATGGACAAACAGAAGCCACAAACAGTACCATTCTAGATCTTTTACGTGCATATACTATCTCTAAACCACAGACATGGGACACTCATTTGCATTTATTACAGTTTGCATATAACAATACACCGCACACATCTACAAAGAAAGCACCGTTTGAAGTCATTTATGGATATAGATTATCTACACCTGTTGCATCTTTGTCTAATAGAATTCAGAGTGTTGATGATATTGCTAGTATGCATAACAATATTTTTGATGAGGTTAAGGATATGATTGGTAAAGCCCAACAATCATATACCACACAAGTCAACAAGAAAAGACAAGCCATGAATTTCAAAGTAGATGATTATGTTTGGCTGAGAATAGAAAAACGTAGACTGCACAGTGTAGATAGACATCCATTTGTCAAACTAGCTCCTAGATTCTATGGACCATTTAGAATCATTCATAAAATTAATGATAATACATTCAAGTTAGAATTACCATCTTATTGGAAAATTCACAATACATTTCACATTAGTTTATTGAGACCATTTAGAGGCCAATTACATGTCCACCCTGTTTATAAAAACCCACCTTTATTAGAGGAAGAGACTGAAATACTTGAACGAGAAGCTATCATAGACACTAACTTTATGACCACTAGAACTGGGCGAAGGTATTCTAGATATCTAGTTAAATTTAAGAACCATCCTGTAGAGGAAGCACAATGGATGCACGCTAGAGACTTAAATGCTTTCCCCACTCTGTTAGCTCCCCATTGAGCTAATAGCAATTGAGGTCAATTGCTATGCCACCTCGGGGTATGATGCCAAGAGGCATATGCCACGGTGGATTCCGTGAGGTTTTACGGTGGATTCCGTAAACTTTGATGACCGGGGCTCATACACAAAGTGGATTCTTTGTGCGAGAAGTTAATGGGGACGCCTATCTTTTTCGGGTGTTTCATTAATTTAGTGTGTACATGGGTGATTCTATAGCGGGTGATTCCGCAAAATGCATATTAAATTAATAAACGTTTATGAGTTTAGACTGTGCACTCGTAATAAATTAAGGTTAGGATTTATTTCTAACCAGTTGATTTATTTATGTAGCTGAAGACTGCTAGGTATTCACTTTTGTCGATTTAATTGTATTATTTTACTAACGATTGTGAATGCTTCAGTTGATGTGTAGAGATAGCAGCAGTGGCGGAGGAAAGCCTTAGAGTCTAGCGAGTATTCGACCTATGGATTATATTTTGATATGTGCCACACCTATATTTTGTCATGTCTATTGAGGCATCCATTATTTAGTATTATTTTGTATGCGTCTATGAGCACGGATATGTTATTTCTATTTGGGACATTGTGTTGGGCGTGCCAGACTCTATGGGCACCGTCCATTAGCTTTATTTCCTATTTTTGTAAAAGCAAACTCAAAAGCTAAAAGCTTGTCATATTTTTGTAAATTGGGCTATTATTGAGCATGAAGATGGAAATATACATAAAGTACATGCTTTGTGAAGCGCTCACACAAGGCATGGGGAAAGATTGAACACAATTGGTCTTTTGCTCTTGTCGTTCATGCTTTTTACATTGTAATTTGTGCAAAAAGATAGAGTTCATTGTTCTTGGGGACCTTCTAGGATTCACTACGTGAGCATACTGCGACCGATCTGCGCACCATTTTCATACATAGTAGTTGTCCCTATACTAAGATGCATTCTCAAGAAAGAAACAACTTCACTAGCACAAGTCGTGCAGTTTCAGTTCCTCATGAGTTAGAGCCCTTTTTATGACTGTCCTATCCCCATCATATTTCCCCTTCCCATGTCCTAAATAGAAAATATTCCAAGTGATTTCCATGTGAGTAAGACACCAATATCTAGCAAACAACAAAGTAAAATGGTTGCTTTTCTTTGAACTATGATGCTACACCATCTAACCAAAGCTAAAAGCCCTTGAACTCTGAACCATTGAGCATGTAAAAGAAAAGCATGTTGCACAAACAAGGTGCCATGTTGTTTATCATCTAAGGCAGAAAAGTGCATGGTCTCCTTTATTGCATTCAATGCGATGCAAAAATAAGTAATCATGACCAAAATATTGGCATTCTTAGTGTACCAATGCACCGACTGGATCTCATTTTGCTCCTTGAAGGAATGGTTCTTTGAGAAGTCTATGACAGAGACCACCCCTCATTTGAAAACAATGAAATGCACTCCTTGAATTGTTGTTCTCACCATCTAAATATGAAATTATGAATGATATATTTCTTCAAGTGGTTTTGGTACACTTGCGCAAGTTCTGAAGGTAGCATTTTCTTTTAGACAATGTCTTTCACAATGCTCTTCTTGCCTTTATTTTCTAATCAACCAATACTCACTATATTTCAAAAGACCTTAACAAGTACTTGCTTACTCTACTTTATTTATTCTCTTGAAAGAAGTTGAATTTTAGTTACACCACATGCATTACATGCTTCCATTAAGTATTTGTGATGGTGAAAACTACGATCGAAAGGAAACAAACAGAGGATTAACTCCCAAAGTAAAGTGATACTATTACTTGTATTCCTGGATACAAGATATCCATTACTAAACAACTTGTAGAGGGAGCTCACGCTCAACCGCCAAGACCCACGGACCACTTATTGCTTCAAGCGTTTCAAGCGAGCATAAATTGCTATCTCTCACCTAGCCAATACGCCTTTGATCCTATTCGGGTGTAGTGAGCTTGATGTCTGAATGAGTATCCTCCTTCATGCAAGTTGATAGCTCCATGATTCGTGATGCGAGCTCAAGCATGCACCTCCAAGCTCCATCCTCCATAGCCGCGCGCGAGACAAGAAAAGAGAATAGAATAAAAGAAGAAGAGAGGAGATTATGGAGAGCTTCTTCTCCAAGATCCCTCACCCTCACACACTCACTCCCTCACTCTCAGACTCCCTCTTTCAAGCACACACAAGCAAGCAAAAAGGAGAGGAGAAGAAAAGAATAAGACTCCACTTTAGCCACACAACAAAGAATGAGCTTCTCATTCACTTTTTGAGTTTATATACAAAACCCTTATCCCTTTGGGCACCCATTCCTTTTACATAACCAACCATTGTAGCAAGATCCCATTTTTTCCATTTTCTTCTAGTTTCCCTTTCTCTTTACCTATGCCCATCAATCCTTTACAATTTGCATAGTGCTCTTTACCTATGCCCATCTACCCTTTACAATTTGCATAGCAAGATCCCATTTTTTCCATTTCCTTCTAGTTTCCCTTTCTCTTTACCTATGCCCATCTACCCTTTGCAATTAGCATAGCAGGGAGCTTAGCGCTCTTTTACAAAAAATTTAGGGCCGCCTTGCATTTAAAAGTACGGTTTTATATTTTGAGATCACCCTTGTGCTTTTGGTGGCCATTTCCCTTTCTACTTCTTCCTTTATGTCCGCATTTGCAGTTTTCTTAGGCTTTATTGGACTTCTTTTTCTTTGTCTCAAATAGGGATTAACATTACCCCCTCCCAAACGAGTGCTAATCCCATGGCACTTGTGTGTCTGTGTTGATGAGGGCTCAGTGATTTGAAGGGTGGTTGGTGAATTAATGATAATGGGGCCTCTTGGATATTAGTCATTGGAGAGAAGCTAATCAAAATGTTGAGGTGGTGGAGGCCAAGAATAGTTGGACTGGATGATGAGGCCTCCGTAGTTGGTGGTTTGCAACCTTTGTCTATACTGAAAAGAAAATATGTACACTACCTAGGGGGAGTGTCTACCTTATAATGTGATGCATTGTGCTAATGCTAGTGGAACTGGGAGCTGGGTCAAGCCTCAGTATTGTCCCACACTTGAGGACCTAGTTCATGCATAAGGAAGGTGCAGTGGTTGTGGCTTAAGGAGACATGTGTAACCGTAGGCACCATAGGCGAGTGTGACCTTCCTAGGTATGCCCTGCCCTTGATATGCCCTAAGCGTGATGTGGGAAATCAAAATAGGCTAGGGGGTTAGGGGCGGATCCAGCCAACCGAAGCCATAGATGCACCTAAGTTGAGAACCCCTAGGTATAATGGCTATGGCCTATGTGTGTGAGGTGGTTTGATTGCTTTTTCTTGTGATTTCCTTCTCTTTTCTTTTCTTTTTTCTTTGTTGTTTCGTTTCTTTTTATGTTTCTCATTTTTCTTCTCTTTTTCTTAAATTACATAAATATGATGAGAAGCTAGTCTTTGTCATCTGAGTCGTGAGAGGGTGGTTCTGGGGGACTTAAGAGATTTTTCAAGGAATTTCTAGCTCCACATGTACCCCTTGAGGTTCAGAAGTACTTGGAGAGTGGTGGTGGGAAGAAATGGATGATTGCAATGGGTGAAGCGGCTATCATTCATATCTTCTATGAAGGCTAAGCAAAAAGAGGGAAGTAGAGAAGCTTACATCATTAATCTAACCATAGTGCAATTGTCTATGCCATTGGGATAAAAAAAGAGTGCCAAGAGATGATGCACTTGTGGTATCGATCTTGCCTTAGTAGTATCCTAAGCAATCTAAGGTTGTTATATATTGTGATGAAAGCAGGATCGGGGCAAGAAGAGAATTCATCAATGAAGCGGACTATTGAGTCGTATAAGTCCTCTGATGTGAAGATTAGGGCTTCTTCAAGTTTAGTAGCTTTGCATTATAGATCCCTGGAAAGTCATATCTGACGTGGATGCTTGGATTAAAATCTACTCCTACCCTTCTTAGATATGGCATGAAAGTTAGGTTATTCCTTTCGAAGGGTAGGGTGTCACAAAATGCCATCCAGGCATCTATGTTTACATTAAAAATGTGACTTCTCTAGGTTGGTTGGCATTCATAGCCCTTCACTACTCTAGGTACTTCAAAAATTTTGTTTTGCAAAAAATCTGTGTCCTCTGTCTCCCATAAGGTAGGGCTTTGTGCCCTCTCAGATATCCATTTGTCTCCCAGTCTACTTCCGACATTAATTACCTCTTCCATCACCTTGACTGGTAGTACTTTGCACAAGTTAGCGAGATATCTAAAATTAAAGTCGAAGGGCTCACAAGTAGTCTCTTGTTGCTCCCAAATCACGAGTTCACCATTAAAGCTTGTTGTGAAATCATCTTAGCTTGGTGGGATAGGTGCCGTTGTTGGTACTGCTACTGGTTGGGCATTCAGTCTTCTTCGTGCTTGCTCTACCATCTATTGTCTCTTCTTCTTAAGCTCCACTTTTCTTTCCGCAGAGGTGTCCACTTCCAGCTACTCTTCTAGTCAAGGGGAAGGGGGTTGTGCGATGGTTCTTCCTCTTGCGGCTCCATCTCAAAACTTGTTCATGCCTCTTCCTCTTGTCTATCCTAATGTTGTGCTTTCTTGGCAAGCCCTGGGGCATCCACTTCTTGTGGGGTCAAGCTTTCCCTTAGTAGATAACTCCTCTGTTCTTTGAGGCTAAGGCTGACACCTACTGGTTGCGTTGGCATATGCAATCCTACTCTCAAGGCCTTGGGAGCAATCCCTAGCTTTCTCTTCAATGGTTCAATGACTACCCCTTCTTTTGTTTGAGTGATATCTAGGATTGTGTTAAGGAAGGCGCATTGTTGGGTCTTTAGGCTCACTTGAGTGACCTTTGCCTTGCTCTTTGCTAACACTTTATCTCCTTCCACATGGGCCAGATGGTGTGCCAAGTCCTTCACTCTTCTTTCATTATGATTAGCCCAATCTTCTACTCTCTTTTTCATTTCTCCAAGGCTCTTCCCTTGCCTTTGTGCCAAGATTATGAGCCGTTTCTCTTGCTCTTCAATCTCTCTCCAATCTCTTTTGCTCCTCTTGCCCCAAGGTTGCTTCCTTTTTCCAATTTTCTATCTCCTCTCGATACCTCCGTGCCCTTTCCTCTCTTGCTACTTCTAGTATTTCTATAGTGTATTGGACATTCTTCATTACTTTTTGCAACTCTTCATACAACTTTGCCAGCTCGTCAATATGTTGTTGCATCCTCACGAGGTTCTACTTCTCCTCAGCCAGCCTTGCTTCCCACTTTCCTTCTTCGCCCTCCTTAGCTTCGAGCTTTACATTCGGCTCATGTATTTCTTTCTGGCACATAGCTACTTTGCGGATTTTCTCTAATTGGAATGCCACCATGGACTCCTTTTCAGCTTCTAACTGAGTCACTACTACCTTCTTATCCTCCTTTGCTTTCTTTAACTGCGTGAGAAGCTCTTGGACATACTTATCATAGTTTGCAGGTGGTGTTATCGTTGAGGGAATGGAGGTCATGGAGGTTTCCACCCTCTGCCTCTTAGGGTCATGTCTTAACTCGGCATCTGTGCTTCCAGTCTCTTACTTCCTACCTCGGGAGTTCCTTCACTGCCCCTTGGGCCATCTCCTTATTCACCAAGAATTGAACCTAGGCCAAGACATTGCTAGGATCAACTTTAGACATGGAGCCTTAGGTGGTTGTGGTTGTAGGGGGAGTGGTGGTCACTAGAGTAGGATGGGATCCATTAGGCCCTTGCCCTTGCCTTCTTTCACCGGAGGTGGTGTGATCTCTAGAACTTGGAAACTTGAGCCTAGGCCTTTATCTCGTGGTGGGCTCATAGTACCCAGCTCGTCCAGTTTGCATTGCTACTCTATTGGCATGCGCATTGCTAGCATGATATCCTCTTCAATCCTTCCTCTTTTTCAGCTGCTTTCCTCCTCCTTTCTTCTTCATCTTTTCTTGACTTTTCTTTCAATCTGTCAGACTCTTCTTTTTCTTTTTTCTTCCTTTTTTCATCATCTTTCTTAGACTCTTTTTGAGCCTTTTGCAAATCTAATTTCTCCTTTCTTCTTTTTGCTTCTCCTGTGTGGTCTTCTTCTTTGCTTTATCAACCCCTCCACTACTAGATTGTGTTTCTTGTTCCCCTTCTTTGTCACTTACAATTCTTTCACTGGATTGCTTCATTCATGGTGGGGAGGTGACCTATTCAGTGTTTCATCAACTCCTTCTCCTTCTTCTTCATGCGCCTCTTTCACTGCTCTTGGATAAGAGCAATTAGCACACCACCATATCCAATGAACAAGGCTTTTGATGATGGTTTCTTTCTTTCAACTCCTACCTTTGACGTTGGGGATTCCTTGCCAACCAATTTCTCCCTACGGCTAGTGCGTTGTTGATTGGTCAATCGTCTTTCTCACATACCCATTCCAATCAACCTCATTCAATGAACAGGCTGCCAAGCTCTCCAACATGGACACGTTGATTTTGTGCATAAGTAAATTATACATTTGGCTAGAGAACAAGGAGTGGATGACTTTTTCTTGAAGCCTTACTTCTGGATCCAGGATATCTTGGATGTTGATGCCATCATTGGGTGGTCAAAACCTGGTCCTTCTTCATGTTCAACATGGCATAGACATCCCTTTTGGGCCTCCTTTCCACTTTGTGCTCTAGCCCTAATGTCTTTTCCACCAAGGCTTTACTTAACTGGACCTGCACCTGTTTGGCTCATTTTCCTCTTTCGAGTGTCACAATGCCTTATTCTCTAACGGGATCATAGGTTCTCAAGAACTTTACACACTTAGTGTGGTGTAGATTATTCTGCAACTCTTTTGGTAGCCTCTTCCAAAGCCACCACTTCTTCAATGTTGTCGATAGTTTTAGCTAGTTGTAGAGATGGTTCTCAAGGGAGATATGGTACTTTGCCCTTTCTTCTTTCGTGAATGGAAGCTGATGGGCCCGATCCTGTTGTGCTGCCATTTTGAGTTCTTGCCATGATACCATAGTTCACCATTAATGTCCTTAAGATAATTTCTTGCCGAAAGGTAAGCAGAAATTGATTATGCTTTTATGGAAAGAATAAAATGCTTAAGTACAAAAAAAGAATTTTCCTTCAAGGAGTTCATTCAATCCAAAAAAATTATGACACTTTTGTTGAGATATCGAGCTCCACTCGTGATACGCCAGGGTGACCGTTGTGTATTTATGTCACCGACTTGTCAGTTGCAGACGCGGTTGGTACACCGCCCATGAATAATAGCTACATGATAGCTATCCTTATCTACTCTAGTTCGTGGCTTAGTTAGTATGCCACCTTAGTTAGTTGAGTTTGGTTTGAGACCCATATATAGGGTTCTTCTATTTCTTTGTACTTGAGTTCTTTTGGCTTACACAACTAAGAAGAGAAAAACTGTTTTCAGCCTCCACCCTTGTGTGTCTTCCCCCATTGTGCAAGCAAGAAAGCTTTAAGCGAGACTCCTTCCTTCTCTCCCACAATCTTGACATGGTATCAGAGCCTTGTTCGTGGTAAGGAGCTCAAGAAAGCAAGCCAAGCTCGCGGTGTTCTGGTAAGAGGAGCAGTGTTGCTTTCATTTTCTGTTTTGGGAGCAGATCTCTGCAGGTAGCACAGCCGGAAAGTGCAGGAGTGTATTGTCTCAGGTTGAGACGCCCTTCGCGGTGAAGTAAGAGGGTAGTATATGCTGCGGGACAGGGCTTTAGCCCTTGGCGACCTTGTTTTTTTTATTTGAGGCCATTTCGGGGCCTGTTTTGGAGGCGGAAGTTCTCTGCACGCACTTAGAAAAAGGCCCAGTTTTATGCTGTGCAGCCACTGTTCTACAGGTCGGTGAAAAGTTACTGTAGAAATTGCATCGTATGCTTGTGCGCAGAGACATTGGGAGTTACAGAATCATCCATGTTGCCTGTTGATGCAAAATCGTCACTAGGAAGTGACTGTGTGGTCAAATACCACTTTCACCAGTTTTGCAGATTTTCCCTTGTGAGGGTGAAGCTGTGTTTTTTGTAGTGACAGATTTTTTTGCAGTGTTCTATAATGGCATCTGATTCTCTTTCACAGATTGTCACTGAAAAGCTTGACAAGAACAACTTCCAAGCATGGAAGTTTAGAATGACGAATTTCCTTATGGGAAAATGATATTGGGAATTTGTTGCAGGAAATGAAGAAGAACCAGTTCTTCCTGATGTTCCCAATCAACAGCAAATGTAGGCATTTAAAACATGGCATGAGAGAGCCAGGAAAGTTATGTACTAGCTGTCTATCAGCATTTCAGACTCTATGATTGTGCATATTCAGGATGCAAGTACGCCAAAGGAGGCATGGGATACTTTGTCAAAAATGTATAGCACAAATACGCAAGCCAGGAAAATGCAGCTCAAGCAAGAGTTGCATAATGTGCAAAGAGAAAATATGAGCATCAATGACTACCACATGAAAGTGAAGAAGATTGCAGATGCACTTGCTTCCATCGGGTCGCCAGTGGAAGATGATGATTTAGTTTATGTGACCTTGAATGGTCTAGGAAAGGATTATGCACAGTTTCGGACATCCATTTCAGTTCGTGAAAGATTTCCTGATTTTGAGGAGCTGATTGCTCTTCTAATTTCTGAGGAGCAAAGAAATGGTGGTGCATCTTCTTCAGGAGAAACTTCAAAAGAAGCTGTCTTCTACTCAAATGTTGGAAGAGGTAGAGGCAGAGGTAGAGGAGGCCGATTTGGAGGCCGTGGTAGAAATCAGAATATGCAGCAAACTCAAGAAAACCAGTCCTATGGAGGAGGACGTGGTAACTCTAGAGGCAGGGGGAGCCAAAGAGGTCGTGGTGGATGGCAAAGAGGTCAAAATGCAAACAGTAATGTTGAATGCTACTACTGTGGTAAAATGGGTCATATGGCTAAAGACTGCTATAAAAAGCAGAATGGCATCATGAATGGAAAACTGCAACAAGGAAATTATGCATCTTCTAGCAGACAGGGTGATGACATAAATGAGCATTTGTTCATGGTGCAGCACATGAACAATTCTGTGACAAGTGCACAAGAAAGCAATGATGTATGGTATGTTGACTCAGGTGCATCAAACCACATGACAGGTCATGCAGAATGGATGGAGGATGCAAGGAAAATGGAAAAACTAGGATTTGTGGAGACTGGTGATGATACTGCACATCCTATTGTGCAGATTGGAAAAATTCCCTTGTCTATGCAGGATGGGAAAAAGAAATACCTGTCCAATGTATTTCATGTCCCGAATATCACCAAGAATCTGGTTTCTGTCGGTCAAATGGTTGAGCAGGGCTTGCAGGTCAGATTTAATCCTCATGGATGCTTTGTTGAGTATATGAAAAATAAAGGTCACTTGATAGCAAAAGGAAAGAAGAAGGGCAGAATGTTTACGTTGGATGCAGACATGTCTGAATTGAGTGCAGCAATGTTTGCACATGGGACCGGTGTAGTTGCAGATATTGATATATGGCATAAACGCTTTGGTCATGTTAATGTACAGCGACTTAAATCAATGCAGGCCCAAAATATTGTTGCAGGATTGCCAAAATTCAAGGTTGCAGAAATGCATAAGGTATGTGAAGCCTGTCAGTTTGGAAAACAGGCAAGGAAACCATTTCCTAGACATGTTCAAGAGAGTGAGAAGCCATTGGAATTAATCCACTCTGATGTGTGGACTACTAAAGCTGCATCTCTTGGAGACTATCATTATTTTGTCACTTTTATTGATGACTATAGCAGAAAAGTTTGGGTGTATTTTATGAAAAAGAAAAGTGAAGTTTTTGGGCATTTCAAAACCCTTAAAGCTATGGCTGAAAAAGAAATATGTCTGCAAATAAAATGCCTAAGGTCAGATGGAGGGGGAGAGTACCTCTCAAATGAGTTTGCAAAGTTCTTGCAGGAGCATGGCATAAAGCAGCAATATTCATGCAGTTATACCCCACAACAAAATGGAATTGTAGAAAGGAAAAACAGGCATATTGGAGAGGTATCTCGTGCCATGCTCAATGAAAAAGACTTGCCAGATTTTTATTGGGCTGAAGCAGTTGCTACAGCAGTCTACATAATGAACAGGACTCCCACTGCAGCAATACATGGAATGACTCCAGAGGAGAGGTATACTGATAGGAAACCAGATATTTCTCATTTGAAATTTTTTGGTTGCATTGCCTATGTACATGTGCCAGATGAGTTGAGATCCAAGTTGGATCCAAAAGCTGAGAAGTGCATCTTTATTGGTTACTCTCTGCAGCAAAAAGGGTATAGATGCTATAACCCTTCTACTCGTAAGTTTACAGTGAGCAGAGATGTTGTTTTTTATGAGATGAGTAGCTGGTATAAACCAGTAAATGTGATTGATGATGTAGATGCACAAAATGGTAATGCTGCACAAAATTCACAGCAGCAGTCACACAATATTAGTGGACCTGGAGCGTCCTCTAGTAATGGTTCACATTCTTCACCATGGACATGCAGATTGAGATCAGGAGAATCTTCTCAAAGTAATGCAGATAGTGGTATGCAGGTATCACGAAAAGGAAAAGAGAAGGTTGATCAGTCCATGTTTGATGTGAATGCAGGTCACTCTTATGTGGATGGTGAATCCAGTGGCTCAGAACAGAGCATTGATGATGAGTTGGGTATTCCTTCTATTGTTACACCTGGAGTAAGGAAGACCAGGGATGTTTTGAGAGCACCTGGGAGTGAACCTACTTTGCGCAGGTCTACGAGAGCTAGGTATCCTGTGGATAGGCTGAAATATGATGGATTTACAGCCATTCACTATGCATATATGGTCAAAGTGATACAGGAACCAGAACCCACATCTTTTGAGCAAGCCATGGGAAAAGAAAAATGGGAGAAAGCCATGGATGAAGAAATGGATGCCTTGGAAGCAAATGCTACATGGGAGTTAGTACCTTTGCCTAGAGGTAAGAATGCAATTGGCTGTAAGTGGGTTTATAAGGTGAAGCACAATGCAGATGGTTCTGTGAATAGATACAAGGCAAGATTAGTAGTCAAGGGGTATGCACAAACATATGGCATTGACTATGAAGAAACATTCAGTCCAGTTGCAAGGATGGCAACTGTAAGAGCAGTCATTGCTATGGCTGCATCAAAGGGATGGTCTTTACATCAGATGGATGTAAAGAATGCCTTCTTGCATGGTGATTTGCAAGAAGAGGTCTATATGGAGCAGCCACCAGGTTATGTGCATGCTGTTCATCCTGAGTTTGTTTACAGGTTGAAGAAAGCCTTGTATGGCTTGAAGCAAGCACCTAGAGCATGGTCTGACAAGATAGGACAGTATCTTGTCACTATTGGCTTTCAGATTTCCAAGGTATATTTCTCACTTTATGTGAGAAAAATAGAGAAAGGTATTATGCTACTTGTCATTTATGTTGATGATTTGATTATGACAAGTGACAGTGATGAAGATATCCTTCATGTGAAAATGCTATTGAAGCAGAAGTTTGAGATGAAGGATTTGGGAGAGCTGCATTATTTATTGGGCATTGAGGTGATTAGATCACCAAGTGGGTTACAGCTCTTGCAGAGGCAGTATGGATTGGACATGCTGTCCAAATATGGGATGACAGGCTGTAAGCCTATTTCAGTTCCTTTGGAGCAAAATGTGAAGCTGAGCATAGATGCAGGTGAGCTTCTAGAAGACCCTACTATGTACAAACGCATAGTAGGAAGTTTGATTTATATGACTATTACCAGGCCAGATTTGAGCTATGTTGTTGGATTGGTAAGTCAGTTTATGCAGGCTCCAAGGAAACCACATTTGGATGCGGCTAGATGCATACTCAGGTATGTGAAGTCCACATTGCAGTATGGACTATTTTATGAGACTGGGGTTCAGATACAGTTGCATGGATACACTGATGCTGATTGGGCTGGTAGTATTTCTGATAGACGATCTACCAGTGGATATGTGTTCTCTTTTGGGAGTGCTGCAGTCACTTGGAGCAGCAAGAAACAGTCTACAGTTGCCTTGTCGAGCACAGAGGCTGAGTACAGGGGTGCAGCAATGGCTGCATGTGAGGTAGCTTGGTTGCATAAGCTACTTTATGATATGCATCAGTCTACAGATGGACCAGTTGTCATTTATTGTGACAACATGAGTAGTATACACTTGGCAAATAACCCAGTCTATCATGCTAGAACAAAGCACATTGAGGTGCATTATCACTATGTGCGAGAGAGGGTTTTACTAGGTCTTATTGATCTAGTTTATGTCAGCACAGAGGATCAGGTAGCTGACATATTCACGAAGGCATTGGGCGCAGAGAAGCTGCGCAAGTTTAGAGACCTGCTTGGTGTGCAGGAATTGGGATTGAGCTCGAGGGGGAGTGTTGAGATATGGAGCTCCACTCGTGATACGCCAGGGTGACCGTTGTGTATTTATGTCACGGACTTGTCAGTTGCAAACGCGGTTGGTACACCGCCCATGAATAATAGCTACATGATAGCTATCCTTATCTACACTAGTTCGTGGCTCAGTTAGTATGCCACCTTAGTTAGTTGAGTTTGGTTTGAGACCCATATATAGGGTTCTTCTATTTCTTTGTACTTGAGTTCTTTTGGCTTACACAACTAAGAAGAGGAAAACAGTTTTCAACCTCCACCCTTGTGTGTCTTCCCCCATTGTGCAAGCAAGAAAGCTTCAAGGAGACTCCTTCCTTCTCTCCCACAATCTTGACAACTTTTTGTTAACCCTCAAATGAACAAGGTAAAAAATCTAGAAAATCTAAAGTAGAAAACAAGGCTAAGGCAAAAGTGAAACAGAAGATGAAGATGCACCAAGAAAAATCTAGAAACACAAGAAGGGAAAAAAATTCCTAAATCAAGGAGAGAGGCGCACAAGAAAAAGCACAAGTCAATACGTTCATAAAACTGCACAAGGCACACCATGATTTAATTTATAAAAGAGCATCGTCTCACCCGTGCAAATTGTAAAGGTAGATGGGCAATAGGAAGGAAGCTAAGAAGATAGGAGGACAATGGGAAAAATGACCTAGGCCACGGCCGACGACCATGTAAAAAGGGGATAAGGGAATGACCGGCCAAAAGGGATTTAGGGTTTTGTATATAAAGTTGAAAAGTGAATGAAGAGCTCATTCTTGTGTGTAGTCAAAAGTAGCTCACTTCTTCTTCTTCTTTTTCTTCTTCTTCTTCTTCTTGCTTGCTTTAGCTTGTTCTTAAGAGAGGGAGTGTGAGAGTATGAGGGAGTGAGTGTGTGAGAATAAGGAACCATAGTGGAGAAGTTCTCCATCTTCTTCTCTTCTCTTCTCTTACTCGCAGCAATGGAGCTTGGAGTGTGGAGCTTGAGGATTGAGCTTGATTGAAGCTTGCACTTGGATCGTGGAGCTACCAGATCGGGAGAGGAGGCAACTTGATTGGGTATGGAGGTAATCTCATTACACTCTTAGAGAGAGATAGCACGTCGGCTATGTGAGAGGTAGCCATTAGTGCTCGACTTGAAACACTTGAACAATAAGCAATCCGTGGGTCTTGGCGGTTGTTTCCTCTACATTTTTTGTTCCATTTTCGAGACCAATAGATTCAAGCCTTGAGTGCTTGCGTACTCTGAATTGAGCATCAAAGTAGAGTTTTTTCCAAACATGTGCTTGAAATAGATAGGTAAGAAGCGAGGGAGTTTGAAGAGGTATTTGATCTCCTTAGCAAGTAAGTTTTTGGTTTTTTTTGGATTTGGAAAAGCATGTTGAAGTAGTGTAGGTGTTTTTTTTGTGATTTGGATGCACTAGGGTAGGAAAAAATAGAGAAAATAAAGGAAAACAAGCATTAGGGTTTTTGCTATCATAACAGGGCAAGTGGGTTTGATTTGTTTACCAATCTCTATTTTGGACTTTATTTTCTATTTTAAGTATGTACAACTCTTCTCCTCTATCCATAGATTTGATATGGAGGTGCATGTAATATGCCGTGACCTAAATCATGTGATTCAAGCAATTTATTTTTGCATCGGCCAAAATCACGTTGCGTTTGGCCCAACCATCTGAGTGACAATGATTTTGGGTCGAGTCATGAAATCGGTCCTCCTCCTATATTCGGTCATTCAACCCACCAACATTCGGAGGCTTAGGACTCAGCCGGCCGAATCAACGATTTGGTCCATCTTACTCGTACACTTGAAAACTTGGCCCTCGGCCCGATCGATTTAGCCCATTACCATTTGGCCATTCAGCCCTTAGACAACCACATTTGGATGGTTCAAATTTGACATTTGGACCAGTTGCATTCGACCCTTTCTCATTTGGCCCCCTTGCAATTCAGACCTACTGGGCCGAATTTAGATTTTTTCAAATTTTTAACATGTAGACCCTAAAACCGATCCAGAGCTTAAAGCACATCATGGATCTATCACTGGGATGAAATCTAAAGCAAGTAATTCAAACTTTGGCTACGAATGGTCCTTCAAATCGCGCATGGTGTTTAGCATAATGGCCTTGCGGGCCCCTAGACCCCCACAGAGGGGGCTCTTGCCTCTCCGCACCTCCCCCAAATAGGCTAGAGAGAAAATGTGCACCATGACAGGTCCTCCAAATTAGATCCTAGTGTAGTAATGGCTCTACACAAGCATAGATTCTCACTTGCAAAACAACAACCAAAAGCCCATACCCGAACAAAGACAAATAGAGACCCTAGAACCTCAATGGGCCAATCTAGCCAATAAGGACAAAAATGCCACACCACAAAAATATGTATATGTTGCATTCAGATTGCATCTAGTCAAAGTAGAATGCAATAACATCAAGCTACAACTATGAGGATAACTAGGCCTGACAGTCCTGATGATAGATATACCTTGAACGGTACTGCATAGAGATGACCCAAGTCATCAGTGGAGAATCCACATCTGGTTGTGTAGTTGGGGACTCAAAGGCATGTGTCAAAAGGCTTGAATTTATAAGCCAAGACCCAGAAGATAAAGACATAGTGATGCTTGCTTATCTTAGGGTCAAACTCACTATAAAAAAAGAGCATAGTGTCGATACTCTCATCGATGAAGGAGCTAATTTTAATATCTTGACCTATGAATCATGGACCCTAATAAGCTAACCAGAGCTCACATCGACTAATGCAATTCTTAGTCCTTATGGGGGACACCCACAAGCACATATAGGGAAGTGCAAAATCCTTGTAACTATTGAAACTGAAAGCATGTTCCTCCAAATAGTGCTAATTGTGAAAGAAAACCCTACTAGGAAGACCCTTCACAAGGGTGACGAAGTGTGAGACCGATTACGTAGCATAGAGAATACACTTGACACTATCGGGTGTGAGGATAATCACAACCTTTAGTAAGGGTGACATTGTCAAATCTTGAGGAAAAGACCAGGAATATTCTGACATACTAGGCAAGCCAGTAATAAGAGCAAGGACATGTTGAAAGATTTAATACAAGTGCATGTGGAACAGAGAGAACCAATGAGAGAGGCCATGCTTGAAACAAGAAGGTCAGGAGACAATGCTAAGGATAGGCTTTGGACTTACAGATATCATAGAAGACCACAAAAGAAGCCCAAGCCTTATAGACAAAGGTATCGATGGAGAGCCAGCGTGATGCCACGATGGATATCTAAAATGTTGCTACGTGCTCAAGGATATTATGCAGCTAATCGATGGATTTGGGTACCAAAACCCCTTGCTAAACCACCTCTATCCAACTGAAGGCCAGATCATTGTATCAAAAGCAACAAAGTGCAGGAGGAAATATAAATGAAAATCCAAGTCTTGAGTCAACAACATTGGAGTGATTGAGCCCCTCATGATTGAAATCAAGAAACCAAACATGTCTGTTTGAAAGGTAGATCCTCAACCTAGTGTACTTAACTAGCAGATGTTAGATGTAACTGTCAAGTGTGCACAAAGACCACTAGTGCCCAAGAATCCTTTGACTTTCCAAGAAGATGATGAGAACCACAGGCACAATGGTGCTCATGATAAGTCTAATTGCTCAACAAAGCAAATGGCAGAATCGTTTAATAGCCACGAGTGAATCTTCTAGCCAGTGCCAAGCCCACCTAAGAGTCCCAAATCTCCTACACCTTATTTCCCTAAATAGACACAGGAAACACAATAGTAGTCGTCAAGTGCACTTGCTCAATCTCAATCTCTATCTCCATTTGAGCTTCCAAATGTCCAAGATGCGGGACATGTCACGACCCCCAATTCTCAGCCTAAGGATATGTCTGTGCAATCCAGTGTGACTAGCTCAACTAATCCTCAATCTATGCAAGTGAAGGTGCAAAGGGTAATAAAAGACACGACCACTTCTAATCTACCTAAGGACTTGACATGGCAATCTACCAATAGTGGCCAATCCACTGAACTAGCCGCTACTACTTTCAATCAGGAATCACAGCAGTCACAGCCTCAGTCACAGCCTTTGGCCATGACCATGCCCCTTGCAGAACATATCCTTAGCAATTCACCTATGGTAAAGATGTTGCAACTAACATCCTTGACACCTCCAACACTTCCAAAGCACCTAAAGCCTAGGCTTGATTTGGCCAAGGAGATGGCGCATCTGACTAATGAACTAAAGATGAAGTGCATGATGAAGGTTGATCACAAGTTGATAACAATCACACATAAGTACGTCCATGTGGACATTGGAAGGCCAATACCAAAGCACACAAAGCTCATAGTCGAGAACCCTTGAATTGGGATGAGCAACAACATGTTTTCTCTCACTATGTAGCTATTGCTGAGGAAGTCATAAAGGACATTCCAAAGGCCACAGCTAGATGATTACTCTTGATACCCTCACTCTATACTGCTCAATGTGAAACAAACAAGGAAAAACTCAAAGAAATCAAACAAAAAGGGAAAGGACAAGGTAAGTTTGTGCAGAAATGGTACTCCAACCAGAGTTTGGCAGTCAAAATTGGCCACCAACAAATAACACTCGTCGTTGAGCAAAGGAAAGCCCTTTGGATATCAAGACATGATCCCATGTATGTCACCCCAACCTCATTAAGAGTGTTGGCAATGGTCCATGAGGTCCAACTTTCTACCACTATCCAAAAACATCCCTTGTATGATAAACTGCTTCTAGAAGAAGATCTACACGTGACTAGAAAGCTAGGAGTAGGGAGCATGGTACTTGATGTTAGTGCATATGTCTTCTACCTCACTCAAGACCGTGCAATCCTAGATCTCTATGCTTCCCATCAATACAACCATGACTTCTTCAGCTGCTTTCATCCAAGCTTACATGACACAAATCCTAAACTATCTCTTGGTTCTACACTAGAGTCACCCAAACCTCCTTGAGCAAGAGAAAAACAGCTCTAAACACAACACTTGCACTGATAAGAAGTAATGGAGGCATGTTCCAATGGGTAAGGACAACTGTCTAGAGCAAATGCTAGCAGACCAGGAGCAACTGCCAATACAATTGGATGAGGGGCTAAACGTGCCATCTTAATAATGCTAAAGGGTAATGTACAAGTTAGAAAATTGTATGGGCCGCTCACCAAGTATATCCCTTGTCCTAAGGATGAGCAAGATTGGTTGCACATGCTAGCCATGATTGATCTGCCATTCTTGAATAATGAGGAGTACGAGCAAGCTGTTAAGGCAATTGGTAAGCCTAGTGACATGCCCTCAATACTAGTTTGCATGATGGCTAGGAGCTCACATAGATAACCCAACCCTATCATATTCCATGTATTGAACAACAAGTGAGACCTCCTTGAGATCTTAGAGCATTTGATGAATAAGCTAGCTGGCAACCCAATAGCCAATCTCAAGCCACTTAAGAATCTCTTGGATGAATCCAAGAGGCAGTGGATTAAGGTGCATGACTTGAACTTAATATACAATTGGGCCTTAGTCACCGATGAAATGGAAATGCTGTATCAAGACTTAGGAGATAGCGAGCAGTCAGATGAGGACATATCTAATAATGAACATGAGGACTGCTACTCCTTCAATGGACGAGAGTGAAGGAGAAATCAATATGATAGAATACGACATTGAGGGACATGTAATTGAGCAAATATGGGCAGACTTCAAACCTCAAAAATAAGAACACTTTTAGAATCAAGCGAGGAGTCATGTGCATGGATTGCAATCACCCAAGCAAGCATGCATGGTCTAACTGAGTGCCGCACCATTATTCAAGATAGGTTCACCCTTTGAGCTACAATTGCCAGGAGAGACCCCCTCATTTAGCAAAGGCATAGAGTTCAATACTGAGTCAGAAGTAAGCTTAGACAGTGATCCTGAAATACCTCGACTACCTAAGACCAGATGCACAAAGGAGACTTACCAATCCACCTAAGGCACCAAGGGTTAAAGGAAAAATGAAAGAAACAGCCAAAGGAATCGCAAGCTGAGGAGCAAAGGAAACTGTAAGACTTTCCGAAATGATTCACGAAGTTTAAGAAAGGCAATAGGGTAGTGATCTTGCAAGGAGACAAATGACAAGGGCAAGTGAGTGAACCAATAGTAGCCAAAGTCAAGGAGGTTAATCTAGCCTAAGGAAGGGGAGATGACTTGACCTACCTTTATAGTTGATGACTTGACTGAGGAAGAGGAAGAAAGTCTCATTGCTCTCTTACGGGAGTATATCAACATCTTTGCTTGGTCCCTCGATAAGCTAAAAGGGGTAGATCTGAGTGTAGTGACTCACAACATACCCATGATCCCTGATGCAACATTAGTCAAGTAGCGACCATATCCTATGAATCCCAAGCACACTCACTCTGTCAAAGAAGAAATCGATAAATTGTTGAGAGCAGGATTCATTTACGAGATTGATCACACGGACTGAGTCTTGCCCATAGTGATTGTACTGAAGAAAAATGGAAAGATTAGAGTGTGCATCACCCACAAGAAAGTCAATGCTGCCACTAAGAGAGACAATTACCCATTGTCGTACACTGAGCATATGCTCGAGCGAGTAGTTGGTAAAGAGGCCTATAGTTTTTTGGATGGCTTCTTAGGGTACAATTAGGTGCAAGTGCATCCTGACAATAGGCACAAGACTGTATTTGCCACTGAGTGGGGGGTCTTTTCCTACATAGTCATGCCCTTTGGGTTGACAAATGCACCAGCCACATTCCAAAGGCTCATGTGTGCCATATTCAAAGACATGCTTAGGAAAGAATTAGAAGTATTCATTGATGATATGTGTATTCACTCTAATTGGAAGGAACGTCTAGACAAAACTATGAGCAGTCTTTGAATGATGTCGATTGTATTGTCTCTTGTTGAACCCCTTGAAGTGCCAATTTTGGGTAAAATATGGATGCATCCTAGGGCACGTGGTGTCAAAGAGTGGCATTGCCACAGACTTTTTGAAAGTCAAGGTTGTTGTTGATCTACCACCACCATTTGATTACAAGGGAGTTCAATGCTTCTTAGGCCATACGAGGTATTATCAAAAATTTGTATTGAACTATGCATTGATTGCTAGAGCTCTATAAAAGTTGTTGATAATATTCGAATGGACCGAGGAATGCCAACACACATACGAGGAATTGAAGAAGGCTCTAACCACAGCACCAATCTTATGAGCCCTTGACTGGTGGACCATAACCTTCCACGTTCACATTGATGCTTCAAAGTTTACTGTGGAAGTTGTGTTGTGTTCAGCTTGGTGAACACAATCTAGACTATCCAATGAGCTTTGCTAGTGGCAGACAACTCATGGACATAGAAATGAACTACTCAACGACAGAGAGAGAGGGTTAAGCCATGGTATTTGTTGTAAAGAAACTTCAGCATTATCTTTTGGCTATGTCTTTTTCCTTCTTAGTTGACCATCAAGTCTTGCTTTATCTCGTTAATAAACCTTGTGATGCAGGACACATTGCTTGATGGTTACTTCTACTTTTAGAATTTGATTTCTCTGTGGTTGTACACAAAGGGAGAGAACATTACATGGTTGACCATATATCTTGTATACCCACTGGAGAAGCTGCTGGATAGGGCATTATGGACAAATTGCTAGATGCACATCTGTTTAATATGTCTAGCGAATGAGATTTATTTAGAGTTGACTTGATGTCATATTAGGCAGACGACGTAGTCTAGGTGCTTGAGCACGGATTGCCTAAAAGACCCCTTGGACCCACGGACCGCTTATTGTTCAAGTGTTTCAAGCCAAGAACTAATAGCTACCTCTCACATAGCCAGTGTGCTATCACTCTTACAAGTGTAGTGAGATTACCTCCATGCCAATCGAGTTGTCTCCTCTCCCGAGTACTCCGATAGCTCCATGATCTAAGTGCAAGCTTCAAGTGAGCTTAATCCTCAAGCTCCGTGCTCCAAGATACATTACCGCAAGGAAGAGGAGAGGAGAGGAGAGGAGAGGAGAGGAGAGGAGAGGAGAATATGGAAAGCTTCTCCACCACGGTCCCTCACCCTCATACACTCTCACACTCCCTCTCTCAAGCATAAGCTCAAGCAAGCAAGCAAGAAGAAGAAGAAGACAAAGAAGAAGAAGAGGAGGAGGAGGAGGAGGAGGAGGAGAGCTACTTTTGGCCACACACAAGAATGAGCTCTTCATTCACTTTTCAACTTTATATACAAAACCCTAAATCTCTTTTGGGCGGTCATCCCCTTATCCTATTTTTACATGACCGGCCATGGCCTAGGCCCTTTTTCTCATTGTCCTCCTATCTTCCTAGCTTCCTTCCTACCGCTTGTCTACGTTTACAATTTGCACGGGTGAGGGCCCCAATGCTCTTTGAAAAAATAAATCATGGTGCGCCTTGCGCTCTTTTATGAAAGTATTGACTTGTGCTTTTTTTTATGTGCCTCTCTCCTTGATATATGACTTTTTTGCACTTCTTGTGTTTCCAGATTTTTCTTGGCATGCCTTCGTCTTCCATTTTACTTTTTTCTTAGCCTTGTCTTCTGCTTTAGATTTTTCGGATTTTCCACCTTGTTCATTTGAGGCTTAATATTATCCCCCTTCTAGACGAGTGTCAGTTCCATGGCACTCTCCATCGTAAAAAGGTAGCACGCTTTGGCATGCACTGAAGATGTGGGTGGAAGAAACTGTTGTCGTTTGCCATGGAGGAGTTTTGATGGTGGTGCGGATGGAGGTCATTGGTGGCACGTTGTTGGATTGATTGGCTAGTGATAGGATTGTTGTAGTTGGTGATAGGACTATGCTTTGTTGGAAATTGCACTCATGGCTGGCACAGGTGTTGGTAGTCTGGGGATTCTACTTGTGACAATTCTTTGGTGGGCTTGCATAATAATAAAGGACAAGAGTTCAGAGGTGAGTGTTGATGAAGAGCTAACAGTACTTTCATTGGAGTCTTCAATACATGCAATTGAAAACATCTCATATGGTCTCTCCCTAAGGGTTAGTGCTAGTCTTCTTATTGTGTACAAGACATAATTTGATTAGTTTGAGAGACAGTACATCAAAGCCAAGAGTATTGTCCTACACATGACGACCCAAACTATGTATAGTTTGTGTGCAGATATTATGTAAGGGCATATGCATACTTAGATATTATGTAGTTAGAAGACTACTGGTCTGGTTCCTCATAGCAATGTGTGGATGAAGCGAGGGTTCAATGAGGTGGAAAAAATTGTCGATGTTGAGGAGAAGTACACTTGAAGGCTTCTTGAGACATTAGTTGTGATTTTGACAACACAATGTAGCATAATTGAGCTCATTGATACTGATATTAGATTGCAGAGGCTGATATTAGATTTGATCAGGTAGTGGGGGCCTTCAATGTCGGTGGTTGATCACCATTTTTGAGTATACTTAAAAAAAGAAAAAGGAAGTGCACTACCTGGGGGTGTGTCTACCTTACTATGCAATGTTGCATGGTGTCCGTGCTAGTGAAACCGGGAGTTGGGTCACCTCACGGAAGCCTGTGGTATTGTCCCACGCTTGAGGACCCAGTTTATGTATAGGGGAGGTGCTGTGGGTGTCATTTAGGGAGACAAATCTAACCATAGGCGAGCACAAACTCCCTAGGTGTATCCTACCATTGTTGTGCCCTAAGTGTGAAGTGGGGGGACATGAAGGGCTGGGGAGTTAGGCATGGATCTCGGGCACCAAAGCCATCCGGCATGCCTAACTTGAGGACCTCTAGGTGTAGTATTTGTGGCACTTTGATATACATGGGAAAGCTCATTGTTCCTTTCCTTTTACTTTGTGTGGGTCTTTTTTTTGTTTTCTCTTTTCCTTTTCTTTTTCTTTCTCCTTTTTTTTTTGGGTTTTGGAGATGCATTGGGAGGGGACACATTAGACATCAACCTGATGCTCTACAATAGTTATATTTTGAGGGGGCATAAGAGATTTACCAATGGCTTGGCATGGAGCCCATGTTGCAGCAATGTGCCAACTTGTAGGCTAAATTAGAGCAACCTCCTCCTCCCTTTTGCCTTAGTTGTTCTTCCTCCTCTTTTAGCATTTTCTTGCACTCTTGTTCTAGTCTCTTCGATTCCTCCTTCACCCTTTGCAACTCTTTGTTTTCTTTGGAGGTGGATCGAGTTCTTCTTATGGCGATTTTGAGAGTGTGATCTTTTCCTCTCCCCCTGACTTGACAGTTTTTGAGCCTTACTACTCACAAATTGTCCTCTCACTCTCTTGCTATTGATATGGTTGGTTATTCTTCATTTTATTAGTAACTCTCTCCATGTTGTCCTGCTATTCCTTATGGACTTTGTCTCCCCCCTAATCTCTCGCTGCTAAAAGTGAGATGGTTGGTCTTGATGGGTGTTGAGATATTTTCAATCACACCTACTTTAGTCTCTTTGTAAGAAGCAGTGAGGGCTCAGGACCAAAATCCCATATGCATAGTAAAAGTGCCACCATTTAGTTTCCTATAAAGCATTGTACTTGCACTCTTTTTCAATGCAATGATAGTACTCTTTTCTTTCCAGTAAAGTGTCTATGTCACTGTCCACACACAAGATTGTGTTTATGAGTCCAAGTCTCAATCTTGGAAACTAATTCACTTGTGTGACAATTTGTATTATCAAGGTCAATGTCTTCATGAGTTTTTTATTCTTTTTTCAACCTCCATAGCTTCCACATATGCCATGCTCTAGATCTTGCATATTTAACATGGTATCCTAGCTTAGTCGGTCATGGCACTACCTCTCCAGCCTCTCTTAGTCCCTCTCAATCTTTGCCCAGCTCACATCTAGCTCAAGATCAATGTATGACTTCATTTTTTTTCAACTTCATCTTCAGAGCACCTTGTGGCAGCCATAGCTATCCTGCACATCCCCGCCTTTGAGCTTCTATAATTCTTGGAAAGGGCATATCTCTCCAAGCTCTCTTCTTGAGATTTATTCCTTAACTTCCAAGGATTCTCTATATCACATAAGATCCTAATATTGCTTAAGGCATTGTTACTTCTATCAGATGCTGCCATAACCTCAGTCTGTGGCTTGCAGGACATGCCCACCTTGGAGCTCCTAAATCTCTCAATAGAAGCCATATATCTCTATACTTTCTTCTGTGGACTTATTATATCTCATAAGGCTTCTCTATATGGCACATCAGAGACCAACATTACTGCTCAATTAGCCCAACATTATGAAAAATCGTGATCACTCTCAAAATTGCGCCCGCTCACGTTCTCCAGCTCTGCGCATCGTGAATCAGCAATGATCTGGTCAATTAGCATAGGGCTTTGATAGAGCATGAAGAGAGCTTCATTTCCATAAATGTTTTTTAAAAAATGATCCACTATAGCTCCCACAATCAGCAAAAAACTAGGGTTGGGTCAAAACCCTAATTCAGGAAGCCATAGCCAAACTTCACTAAAACTCAGAAATCTCATCATTTTCTCTCTTTTGACACTTGGAGAAACCCACTGTCACTTTGATCTATTGTGCCAAAATCAAATCAAGGAGGGGAAAGACCTGGAAAGATTAACGAAAGGTCAACGACCCCGAACTAAGAAGATTCGAGTTCAACATAAACTCGGACATAGTACTTACATAGTGTGTTTTTCACCGTGTCATTACTTGTGTCTCTTGACACACTGTAATGTGCTCTTCACTGATAAAATTTGAGAATTTTGAAGTTGTTTGCTACTACTCTAGCCATCTAACATGGGCAAAAACTCTCCAATTGCTCGCTTCAAAGGAGTCGAGTTTCACACTTGGTAAACCTGCATCAAACTCATCCTGATGAAGAAGGGCCTCTAGGCCATTACCATTGGAAAAGAAAAGAAGCCTCGTGATGCAGATCTTGCAATCACTTGGCAAAAGAACGATAATAAGGCTCATAACATTATCAAACTGGAGCTAGATGATAACTATATCCACCATGTGGATAATCGTGATACTTCATAGGATACATGGAAGAGACTTGACACTTTTTTGGTACACAGTCTAAGTCATTAAAGTATAGTCTCTTGATTGAGTTTTTCAGGCTTGAAATGAAGTCCATCACATCATTTTCCACACATCTAAATTACATGGAAGGACTTTTAACCCAACTTGCAAGAATCAACATTAAAATGGAAGAATATGTTTGCATCGGTGCTCTACTTAAAAGTTTGTCTCTTGAATATAATAATGTATCAACAACTCTAATCAATATGCCAAACCTTGAACTTGTTGATATCCATGCATTACTATTAGAGGAGGAAAAGAAGCTAAAAACTAAGGAAGAACCAAGCACCTCTAGAGATGAACATGCATTATATGTTGGCAAGAGGTACAAAGGCAAGAAGAACTAGCTTTTCTGTGACTTCTGCAGAAGGACCAGACACATCGAGAAGTTCTACCATGCCAGAAAGAGGTCCCAAACGGCCTATCTAGTTGCAGTTAAAGAAGAATAAGAAAATGGAGCAAAAGAAGAAGAAGAAAAATAAGACCACAAGGAGAAGGACATACCTCATCAATCCTTCTATTCAGATAGACTTTTTTAGCCTTGTATTGCTTAGCCCTAATGCTTCAGACATAAACTTGCAAACTCCTCATGTAGCCTTGTACTACAGCCTCTATACACTTTGTGAGACCCCTTCTACAGCCTCTGGATGTCCATCATGTTTGTGGTACCCATACTTAGCCTTTCTACAATAACTTCTGGAGTTTTGCCATGTTTATGGTATGCCCACACTTTGCATGAGTTGTTCTCACTAAAGCCTCTACACACTTTGTACTTTTGGTTGTGATTGAGGAGGGGTATTGAGATATTTGCAATCATACCTACTTTAGTCTCTTAGTAAGAAGCAGTGAGGGCTCTGTTAACCCCAAGTTGAGATGGCAGAAAAATGAAGGAAAAAGCAAAAGGAAGATGGAAAAAGAGCAAAGACACGCAGGTGGCCTCTAAAGATGAACTGGGGTAAAAAGCGCAACTTTAAATGAAAAGGCGCCTCAGAAAACTCTTGTAAAAGAGTGCCAGGCTCCCTCCTGTGCCAATTGTAAAATATTAGATGGGTGTAGGCTAGAGGCACAAGGCTAGAAGAGGGAAATGAAAAAAGGACCTTGCCACAATGGCCGGTCATGTAAAAAAGGGATGGGTGCCCATGGGATTTAAGGGCTTGTATATAAAGTTCAAAAAGTGAATGAAAGCTCATTCTTTGGTGTGTGGCTAACAAGAGCTCTCTTCTTCTTCTCTTCTTCTCCTCTTCTTGCTTGTGTGTGCTCTTGAGAGAGGAAGTGTGAGAGTGTGAGGGAGTGAGTGTGTGAGAGTGAGGAATCAAGAGGGTGAAGCTCTTCACCATCTCCTCTTCTCTTCTTCTCTTCTCTTCTTTTCTCTTTTCTCACGTGCGCGGCTATGGAGGATGGAGCTTGGAGATGGAGGAGGCTTGAGGATGCTTGAGCTAGCATCTAGGATCATGGAGCTACCAAAGTGTGTGAGGGAGGAGGCTACTCATATCGGCATTAAGGTAAGCTCACTACACTCGTAGGATCGCCGGCGCGTCGGCTAGGTGAGAGATAGCCATTAGAGCTCGCTTAGAACTCTTGAAACAATAAGCGGTCCATGGGTCTTGGCGGTTGAGCGTGAGCTCCCACTACAGGCTCAGTTCCCAGAATCCTATATGCGCAGTAGGAGAAGTGCCACCATTCAGTTTCCTATAAAGCATTGTACTTGCACTCTTTTTCAATGCAATGATAATGCTCTTTTATTTCCAGTAAAGTGTTTATGTCACTATCCACACACAAGATTGTGTTTATGAGTCCAAGTCTTAGTCTTGGAACCTAATTCACTTGTGTGACAATTTATCTTGTCAAGTTCAATGTCTTCATGAGTTTTTTCTTCCTTTTTCAACCTCCATAGCTTCCACATTTGCCATGCTCTAGATCCCACATATTTAACAATAGGGTGGGAGAGTGATGCTCCTCTCGGATTGGTGATGGCTTCAGGGTCTTCTCTGCTACTTCTCTTTCTACCTCCCCTAGAGTTTCTCGAATGATGGCAATTAACACTCCTCTAAAGCCTATAGTCAAAGCCTTGGAGGCAGGTTTTTTCCTCTCGATCTCTACTATAGTAGCTGGAGACTCCTTTTTTGCCACCCTTCATGCTGTGGCTAGTATCTTTGCCGATGCTTGCACTGTCTTCTGGATGTGGGTGTTTCAATTTTCCTCATCTACTAAGGCATTGGCTACAAGACTCTCCAAAAATGGTACACCTATTTTGTCCTGAGAGCATTATATCTCTAGCTTGTGAAGAGGATGTGGGCCATTTTAACCTGTAGGCGAATGGTGGGGTGCTTGATGGCCACCGTGTTAATGTTCCTTCTTTCATGAAAAGTTCTTAGGAATTCTATGCATTTTTCGTGATCAATTTTTTGGCCAACCTTCTCCATGTATCTATAGAGATTGCACTAGTCGACTATTTATCTCATTGCACCTTCCTTATTCACCAAAGCTCTCAAATTGCTGATGATGTGGTACTTTGGTTGGTTGTAGACTTGTGTTTTAGTGGCCAATCAGTACCTGTTGTTCTCTTCCTCTGAGAACAAAAGTTAGCCTACCATCTCGAGTGCCCCTTTGTAACATATAAGACATTGGAACAATTGAGGTAGCAACTAGGGTGAGTTGTGCATGGACAAGGGACAGAGCATCTAGCAAATTGGATCTTGGTTGATGAAGAAACATTTGTTATTGCTAAGAGTGTGGCTCCTACCATTTGACCAAGAAAGGGAGAGTAGCCAATGACTATGCTTTGGGCCATGCTCAAATATAATGTGTGCATTCTGTAGGGGTGATTTTCTCTTCAGGGGGGCTTCTGTCATGGCTCTTTGTTTCTTGGTATTTCTATTGCTTTCTCCATAATGGTTCTTGTGGGGTTGGTAGTCTTGTGGTAACTTGGACATTAAATGATTTCGTACAGAGATCAATGTCATTTTGCATTCTTGGCAACTCGTGAGAGTACATGTAAGTCATATGCTTCAACCATAATTAACAGGTGTAGCTCAAAAAGACATCCTTTATCTTAATCCCATAGTATTGATTTCGATGCATATCACCTATGCTTGATTATCATTGCTTGTGTGTGTGCTGGCTTTTCTTCTTTTGGTATTACTTATACACACTCACAAAACACATTGTTTATTTATATACACATTTATGAATCCATGTCACGTTGTGAGGATAAAAACCAACTGTAGAACTTAGGATCGTATTGGAGTGTGGCATATATATCTAGTAATCATGGTACCCTACTTAATAACAACATATATTTTGCAACATCAAGTAGCATGGTACCTTGTCCAAGTCTACTGGTAACATATAGCTCCTCATCAGTGAGAATTTTATTGATCAAAGAGTTCTCTTGGCTAGTTCCTGCTAAGTCCATACCCTGAATGATAGTCAAAACTCGAAAGGAAGTTGGTGCCACATAGGTCGGGTCTCTTTGAGACCACCATTTGGCTAGTCGCTCCTCTGAGACCTATCATACTCTAGGCTCCAAGTTCAGCCATTGTAGTGCGGTTTTCAAACCAATGTTTTTCAAATTGGCTTTGACCCTTTGATTATTGCTTTAGTTGCTTTATCTCTAAGATATTTGGTTGGAAAAGCACTTCGTTGAATGTCACAGTTAAGCGTAGTTTATCCGCTTTCTCGCCAGAGATGAGTTGCATGCATTCGTGTAGGAGCTTGTCGTAGTGCTCATTAAGATATTCTTGCTATTCCCAAGATAGCGGATATGACAAATATTCCTCAAGTTGCTCCCTAGGGAATGTGTCCATGTCCACAAGGACGTAGACATGTGCAAATAATTTGAGTGTAGCATTCAACTCGGTCAAGCACTCTATGACATTTCTATGTTTGATAAGGGATTGCTTGGTTGCTATCTCATGCAAGGTTCTAGGAGTTTCCCTAGGCTTTAGCATAGCGGGGGGACTCACGCCTAGATGAGCAAGATTGGTCGATGCTAGGATTGCTTCTGTCCTCGAGGTTTTCATGTTTCTCCTAAGGGTTTGCTGTTATTGTGTCATGGTTCTCCTAAGATGTGATTGGCATAGTTTCGTCAACCTATTGTCACAGTGTTGTATCTACTTTTGATTGGTCAATGTAAGTTTTGTTGTCAGTGGATTGAGCATTGCAAGAAATCATTGATGGTAATGGTTGCTTTGATTTATCAAAACACATGGATGTGTCTGAGATTTCACCATTGTTAGGAGAGATGTAAATGAGTTCATTTGTGGGTGGACTCAATGCTTTATTCCTCAACTCTTCAACACTCTTGATCCCAATCTTCTTGACGTCTACAGCCACTTACAAAAACCATTTTTTTCGTTGTTTTCTCCTATTTTTCTTGGGTAATCGAGGTGTATCCTTTAAAGACTTAGGACCCTAAACTAGGTTAGCCGTTGATATGCTTGGTTGGGCCTCAACATTCTCTTTTTACATTCTCTTTTTCTAACATGTCCTTATGGGACATAGCCGCAGCTTGTTGAACAACTTCGCTAGGTTGTGAGGGTACAACTGTCTCTCTTTTTGGAGAGTCTAGCTCTTCAGCTAATTCCTCTAAGTTGATTGGCGTAGTCTTCCAAGTATCCACCTCTACCCTTGTGGCTTCCATTTGATTGCCTAGGAAGATCAAATTGTTGCCCTAGTCTTATATGACTCATGCGTTGTGCATCCAGGATTGGCCTAAAAGGATGTCTTAGTCCACTCCCCATGACTATGAAGTCTACAGAGAACTGGACTCCTGCGATCTTCAATGGTGGCCAATTCTTTAATAAGCTTTACTTTCATTCCATTAGTCAATGTGACATTAAATCTAGAATTCTTGACAAGCAGGTTACCCCAAGCCTGGAGTATTATGTGGCTAAGCACATTGACTTCTACCCCCATATCTACAATTCCCTTTCTCGTTGTATTGCCTATAGCTAGGACCGGTAAGATTACATGCATTTTGGTGCCTTTCCTAAAAAATCACCCCCATTATCCGTCCTTAGGCATTTTAGCCTATACCCAGACTAGTTCTCAACTAATGCAAGCCATCTCTGGTATAGTGTCAAACTTGATATCTACGTCATAGCACGTCCAAGTCAGCTGCGGCTTGCTCTATCAATCCTTCTACCCACTACTTTAGTTCTTGTCATAGCATTGGATGCTACCTAAGTAGATCTCCTAAGCTTAGAGTCACTAGGGTGGCCACTAGTGTTGTAAGAAGATTGCTAACTGCTTGCTTTTCTCCTAGTCCTGCACTCCTTGGCCAATGGCCTTGATTGGTTTGCCAGCTCGTAGCATTTAAACTCTATCTAAGTGACACTACTTGTGGTGCAGTTGAATCTTTTGATTTTGGTCATGGAGGTGAAACTGGTGTGCTTACACTTGAGAGATCATTGATCTCGTTCTTCAAGATGGGCACATCATCCTTTAGGTGTTATTGGTCTTCTTTCACTTTTTCTATGGCTTCTGGTTGGTGATTTGAGTTGGGGTACTCCCCTAACTCAACATTTCCTTTCTCAGCAATCTTTGGAGTGAATGTCTCTACCTGTTTGTGACTTTCTTTCCAGTTGCTAGTGTTGTGGCACGAGTGTGGCACTCTCGGTTTTGAGCGTGACCTTTGCATCGAATTTTTTTTTCCTTTGCCTATGATTATTCTTTCCAATTTGAGGCTACAGCTTTGTATGTGCTCGGGTCATGACATGCAACGAGATGGGCGTGGCCTCATCATCAAGTATTTCAACACCAAACAACTCCAATAGGACTGATAGCATGATTGTTGAGCTAGTGAATGGCTTCTGTCTAGGGAAATCGGCAAAGAGATGTGTGATTCCACACTTAGCACATCTGAGATTAGCCTTGTTTCAATTGGCTTGTTCCCTTTTAGGGCAACATGAAGAGATGTGTCATGGGTGACCACAAGTTCAACATGAGATCAGCTCTTGGGTCTCCCCTCCTAAGCCTTTGCCTCTACCTCTACCTAGTGCCATCACCAATACTAATCGATAATCCATGAGAATTGAATTGCTCTCTTCATTGTACAAGGCATAAGGGTTCACGTAGGGCTCATCATCATTTAGCTCCTCCACATAGTGGACTAGAGTATCGCTTGGTGGATGGGTTACGAAAGGTCCAAGTGGCTGGGTTATGCCTATGGGATTTATCTCCATCCTAGGAATGGTTGGTCTACCATCATTAGGTGCCAGGAGAGCCATTGGGGCTCCCCTCCCGAAGAAATTCGGTGTCCTATTTCCTAGGTAAGGCTGGATGTAAGGTTGTGAGTATGGGAGTCTCCTCGGCAGTCTACAATGCATGGCATCATGGCTAAACCTACCACAATTGGTGCATGGTCATGACCTAGGGCCCTAACATTCAGCCCGTAGGTGGTTTCCACCACAATACACGCATTGGACGTGTGGACGCATAGGTCTCCTTATCATCTCTTGTAGTGTCACTAGCTCCATCTTCATCTCTGCTAGCTCCTCGTTCTGGTCAATACTCTTTCCCTTATCTTGGCTACTTGGGACCGATCATTCACTGGATGTGGTTGCCCTTTTCAAGGTTCTAGAGCTAGTCTCATCGTAGCTTGAATCCTCTCCTTGAGTTGGCCATCCACTCGAATGGTCTCTTCAAAGACCCTAGTCGGTGCATCTTGCTACAAGCTTGAGTTGCCTAGCAAGGCCTTATAGAGCTCTTCACTGCATATTCCATTGATAAAGACCGTAAACACAGCTCTTTTCGTGGATCATTCATTTGTCGAGAGAGACTCCTCACATGGGTCACATAATCCCTGATATCTTCCTTATCTCTCTGCTTCACATTCATGAGCCATACGATTAGATTGTCTGAGTACCTAGCCTTCAAGAATCTCTTAATGAAGAGGTTCTTGAGATTGTTTAAACTGTTACGTTCTGTGACATCTAAGCTAGTGTACCAAGTCCTTCCCTTATTGCCTAAGCATAGGCCAGAGGCTTGCGAGAGATTAGTTGGCCTCACAGGCCTGCTCGAACTACTCTATGAAGTTGTATAGATCATCATTCGGCTGGTACTTGTCTAATTACTTAGCAACAATAGGGATTTTTAACTAGCTCATAGAGCCCTGGATGACTCCTAATCCTATGAGCAATGAAGTTGCTAGTGTTGTTGCTATTTGCTCTGCCAATGTGTTATCCAATACTCGCTTCATGAGAAGCTCACTCAGCATAAGGTCTCCCTCTACTGCTCTCTCTTTCTCTGTGTCAGGTCTTGCTCGATTTCTATTTGCTAAGGCTAACACATTAGATCTCTTGCATTTCTACGTTCTATCATAAGCTTCTAGATTGTTGTTCCTGATTGTATGCTACTATGCCTTGTAAAGCTTTCCATGCTAGTTTTCTCTCTTCTTCGAGGGCTGCTAAGATATCCTCAAATGGCCTATCGTGGTGGTTCATCTAGGTTTGTAAATTATACTTGGTTATCATTTGTTGGTTTTCATCTGGAAAATCCCGCAGATTGAGCTCATCGTTGTGTCTACGGTTTGAGCTAGTCTCTACCATGTCTAGAGTCTCTTGTTTCACCAAGTTGTCAATGAGGTTGATCAAGTCAAGTAAATTTACTTCTCCGATGATGTCGGCGGTCCTTGATGCATCCAACTCCTGTGTCATGTCTTCCTCTCTTGGTCCTATAACTTGGGTTTCTCAATTACTCGTCTAAGTCTCAGGGTCTTCTCAAACTGGTAGGTTTGTTCAATTTCTTAAGTTTGAGTGAGTTCTTTATTATTTATAGACAATCATCAATCTATCATTGCTCTGTGTGTGTGTGTGTGTGTGTGTGTGTGTGTGTGTGTGCGTGTGTGTGTGTGTGTGCGCACGCGTGCGCGCGCGCATGTGTGCATGTGCATGTGCGTGTGTGTGTGTGTGTGCATGCACGTGCGCACTCTTTTCTGTGCATTGTGCAAAATCAGGCTTTAAACATTTCTTTAGGTGCACCTCAAGTGTTGAAAAACAATGTGCGGTGCAATGTAGAATGGTAATTCAACTTCAACACTTCCATCTACATTCTCAGCCTAATAGGGCTTTAAGCTTGGTCGCTGGCCGTTCTCACTAGTCTCTAGGGTCTGTGCTGTGTCCTTTGCTCAGTCAAGGCCTAATTGAGGGTCTACATCTCAGTTTGGCACTCTTAGCAGGGTGACAGCTAGAAACTTGACTAGCATTGTTGCTAGATCTGCAATTCATTGGTTCTCTTGTTTCTTGAGTCAGAAAGGTGTTATGTTCATCTATATCGCTCTCGAGGGCTCGTCCAGTCCAGGTCAGTTAGGGTCAAAAAGTATCAAGTCAGGAAAAATCTACAATTGGCCAGGTTGGTCTGAATTGTAGGGTCTGAGTGTCAGATTCAACCTATCTGAGGCTGAGTGGATCGAGTGACAATTGGGTCGAATGGTGGCAAGGTGGGTCGAGTGTCTAAACATCCAATTCAGAGTGGTTGAATATGGTGGTTTGGAATGGCTGAGGGCTGAGTGGGCCGAGGGCCAATTCTAGGGTTCTTGGCCCAAAGTGGATGTCTAAGTCTATGACTCGAACAGGTCGAGTGCGACGGTGCATGGCAACAATGAGGATGATTTTCAATTGGTTTTGTGCGTTTTATAGCATACGAGGTGGCAAGCACTTCCAAAATAGATCAAGGACAAAGGTTAAGGTATGTATATACCTGATGTGTTCAAAAAATGCTTGTAGAGACCAATCGATTGGTTGCAAGGAATGGATCTCCTCTCTCTCTCTCTCTCTCTCTCTCTCTCTCTCTCTCTCTCTCTCTCTCTCTCAATGCTACTATTGCAAATGAGCTTCTCCTTACATGGGTTTTAAATCCTTGCCCAACCTCTCCAATCACTCCCCTTGCAACATTCACGCATCTCAACACTCTTTTTTCCCATTTTTTCCCATTTTGTGCCCTATTTGGGCCTGTTTTACAGCAGCACCCCTAAAGCTTTTCACTTCAATTTCTTGATCCTATACTACTCTAAATGCAACAAAAATCAAAACCCAAATACTAAAATGATTCCTCCTACTTTCCTAATCATCAAAAAATTGAAATGTTTACTTGTTGCAAAGATTACAACCACAAAATCTCCTACCTATCTCAAGCTCCAATTCAGGGATGAAACCCTTACTTCGTTGCTCGATTTGAGGCACGCAAGTGCTCAAGCTTGAATATGTTGGTCCTGGAAATGGAACCAAAATGTAGAGAGAGCTCACGCTCAACTGCCAAGACCCATGGACCGCTTATTACTTCAAGTGTTTCAAGCAAGTAAAAATTGCTATCTCTCACCTAGCCAATGCACCTTTGATCCTATCGGGATGTAGTGAGCTTACCCTTGATGCCCGAATGAGTACCCTCCTCCTTCATGCAAGTCAGTAGCTCCACGATTTGTGATGTGAGCTCAAGTATCCCCAAGCCTCCACCTCCAAGCTCCATTCTCCATAGCCACGTGTGAGACAAGAGAAGAGAAGAGAAGAGAAGAAGAGGAGAGGAAAGGATGGAGAGCTTCTTCTCCAAGATCCCTCACACTCACACTCCCTCTCTCAAGTACACACAAGCAAGAAAAAAGGAGAGGAGAAGGGAAGAAGAAGAGTCCACTTTAGCCACACACCAAAGAATGAGCTTTTCATTCACTTTTTGAGTTTATATACAAAACCCTTATCCCTTTGGGCACCCATCCCTTTTACATGACCAGCCATTGTGGCAAGGTCCCATTTTTCCCATTCCCTTCTAGTTTCCCTTTCTCTTTACCTACCCCCGCCTACCCTTTACAATTTGCACAGGAGGGAGCCTAGCACTCTTTTACAAAAGTTTTAGAGGTGCTGTGCATTTAAAAGTATAGCTTTGCCTTTGACTTAGCTTTTGAGGTTGCCCTTGCGCTTTTGGCCGTTTCCCTTCTTGCTTCTTTCTTTGTGTCCGCATTTGGAGTTTTCTTAGACTTTATTGGAATTCTTTTTCTCCATCTGAACTGGGGTTAACACAATTGCATCATGACAACCACAGAAAAAGTAGTTGCACGTGTAGCAAGAACCATGAAGATCAAAATTTTGAGTCTTCACATGACTTACAGCTTCTTTAAGGAAAATCATCTATACATATACAATATAGCAACACGTGTAGTGATCGCTCAATTTCCAATCAAAGAACGGTTTCAATGACTCAAAAGAACGTCAAGAAATCTAGATATATGTATACTTTGCCTTGAATCTAATATAGAGTTTAGCCTATAATATACAAGTATAATGTTATTAGCCATTGTCAATTTTAGACTACCAACCAAAAGAAGTCAATACCTCGAAGAACTACATTCACTAGAAATGTTTAACTTGTAAACTATGCAACAAAAAAAGTATGGAGACACCACTAAAAAGTGTTGCAATACCACTAGTGAGTGGTTGGGCACCACAATAGTGATATGGTAGATAGTCATATCATGATACTTGAAAGTGATTTTGACAATACAAAGGTGGGTAACACTTTCAAAATGTTGAAAAATGATAGAGGGTGATATTCAAAAATAATGGTCTATGAGCACATAAGGCTAGTGGGGCACTTAAGAGCCATCACATTTTAAAGCCAAATTCCCATTTTCAGTGTTTACTAACAAGTTAAACTCATAATGACCACTTCACAATGGTTTTCAAATACCGAGTGCCAATAAAGAGAGCTTATTTTTGTTTTGAAGTGGTGATTTAACCATATGAAAGTGCTCACTAATCTATGGAAAGACGTAAAAAATTAGTAGAATAATATGATTAAGCATATACAAGTGGTAGCAACCCACTCCTTAGTTAAAAAGGCAAGGACTTTAAGTGGTAGCTACCACATCAAAGAGGCGAGCAAGCAAGAGCTAGGAATAGGTGAACAATCACTAAATTTTGGGACTTACCACTTAAGAGAAGTGGCAGCCACTCGTAATTGAAAACCAACCACCACTAGAGAGTGGTTTGCCACTACTTGGACGCTCTTTGGATGTGGTGATCATCACTTGAGAGTATTGATTCACCACTTTTAACTTGTTAGTTACCCTTTTGCTTTCTCGTCTGTCATAGCACAAAAAGCGAAAATGGTGGCCACAAACAAAGGATCCACCTCCACAAACAAGTGGTAAGCATAAACAGTTGACCTACAATAATGAAAGTTTAGCCATCAAACATTTACAAGTGGCTTATTATTAGTTAGTGGTGACAAACCTTTTGTCAATGGTAGTAGAGCACCACCTTGAAGCGGTAGAGAACTACTTGGAATGTGGTAAACCACTTAGGAACAATGGTGCATTGCTTGTTGATGGAAGGCTTCCAATTTCAAGTAGTAAGGGACCACTTTCAAATAGTGATGCGCCATGTGTGAGTGTAAAGACAATTGCAAAGTGGGCATAAAGCTCTCGTAAGTGCTAGTAAGGCACTTGAAATGATAACCATTCTTTTGTAACTGGTAGCATACCATTTGAAACTTCTATGCACCACCTTTAAATGGTAGGGGACCACATGTAAGTGAAAGAAAACCAATTGGGAGTCATAGCTCACCACCTAGACATCATTGTGCTCCAATTATAAGCTCTATGGAGACACATGGGAGCCTTAATGCACCATTTGGTATGGGACCGGTTGCAAGTGATACCTCACCACTTGCAAGTGATATGGTACCCTTTATAACTATAAAGGCCCACTTTTAAATGGTGGCACATAGCTTGGAAGTGCTAAAGACACTTGCATAGTGGACACAAAGCTTTTATAAGTGGTAGCAAGCCACTTGAAATTTTATACACTACTTTTAAGTTGTAGGAGACGATTTGTATGTCAAAGCAAACCACTTGAGAATGGTAGCTCACCACCTTGAAGTGGTAGTGCTCCAATTACAAGTTCTATGGGAGCACTTGGGAGCTATAGCATGTCACTTATATGTGGTCAGGGACTAGATGCAAGTGGTAGTGCGCCACTTGCCAGTGGTAGGGGACCAATTGCAACTTATATAGGACTAGTTGTAAGTGATAGAGGACCAATTCCAAGTGGTGGGGGTATTGCTTGCAATTGGTAGGGGACACCTTAGAAGGTTTAGAGATATAGTTGTAAGTGATAGGGGACAACTTATAGGGGGTGGCATAGCACTTATGAATAGTAGTACCCCTCTTTCAAGGATAATTCACATCACTTATGAATGCCAATGCACCACTTGTAAGTGATAGGTGACCAAATGTAAGTGGTAGCATGCCACTTCCCAATGATAGGGAACTAGTTTCAAGTTATTGAGGACTAGTTCAAGTTATAGAGGACCAATTCCAAGTGGTGGGGCTATCACTTACAAGTGGTAGGGGATAGCTGGTGATAGCACAACAACATTAGTACTAGCAATCACCTATGGGTTGCAATGTACCACTAGTACTAGCTCCAATAAAATGAAAAACGAGTTTTGAGACAGAAGAGTGATCTATAAAATGAAATGCTTATTGAGAGACAGAAAATAGTTATAGTGCACCACTTGTGACTAGCTCTAATAAAATGTTTATTTATCTATAAAATAAAATGTTTATTGAGAGACATAAAATGCATCGCTTGTGACTAGCTCTAATCAAATAAAAATTTGATTCAAAGCCAAAAAGGATTAGCAAACAAGCACAAGGATAAGTACTTTAGAAATATGAAGCAAAAGAACATTGTAAATTGTTATAGACTAGTACATTGAATTGTCAAATGTAAGTAACAAACTATCAACTTGACTTACCACTACTAAGTGATGTTTGGTTGTATAGAAGTTGCTATCATAGATTACCACAAGCTTGGCAACTTGTGCTATACTCATGTCAGAGCTTGGCTCTACTTTCACTACTCACCAATATCATCACTTCAAAATTAGAGACATGTTGACTCAAAATGTACATTTAGAATTGCTATAGACTAGCAAAATAAATGTTTCAAAACTTCTTAGCACTACAACACAACTAGAAAGTGGTGCAAAACACCTAAACCAAGTTGTAGTACTAGTAATCAGTGGTTTGTACAAAACAAATCACTACTTGAGGCGAAGGTGGACTAGTGAGATGAGAATGTATTGGCACATTTTGCAGGATTTTAAAGTGCTTTGGGTAGATTTTCAAGTTGTTTAGTACAAAAAATGAAGATTCAAGACTCAAATGTGGTCCACTTTGCAAGCTAACTAAGGTGCAAGACATGGGAAATTTCAAAGCTAAAGGCCAAGTAGAGGACAAAGGCGGCATTAAGAGAAGCATTGAAAGTGTCCAACCATCAATTTTTAGCCAAAAATGTGTTTTTATATGCAAAGTTGATATTAAAATTACCTTTGCCTATGGGCATAGCGATGGGATAACCCATTGCACATCTAAATGGCACAATTTTGGCTAAAATTGAAAAGACATGACTATAGGACTAAGGGGGACACCTAAAAAGAGAAAGAATGGATTGAGAAAGAAGAGGAATAGAGAGAAAAACAACATGAAAGAAAAAGAAAGGAGATCATATTTTACTTTTCTCCCCCCATATTATACCAAATCAAGCATGTCAATATAGAAATGGAGCCTAATCTTCATCCTCTATGCAATGGTACCATTCTTGTGGATTCTTTTTGAGTATTTAGAAATTTGATTTTTCAGTCATTCTCTCTCTAAAAATAGAGCTTCTCTCTTCTCCTCCATAGCCATTAATATGTATTCATATGAGAGAAGGGGGATGGGGGTTTGAGTAGGAGAGGTGAAGGATATATGCATAAAAGAAGCACCAAAATGGAACCAAAACATTTGCTAAAGTGCATGGGATCTTATTTAAGTATTCTAATGGCTAAAAAGAGCCTCAACAACCTTGGATCTCTCATTGTGTGACATGTCTTATGGTGGTATAGCGGTTGTCATGTAAGTATGAGAAATTTGATATCAAATGGTAACAAAATGAAAAACTATTTTATAGAGTGATAAATGGAAGCAAACTCTTAATTTTTAGCACTTTGGTTGCTCTGGTTTTTCTAATGTAATAAATAGGTGAAAATAGACAAAATATTTAAAAATAAAAAAATAAAATACAAATAATTAGGGGATTGTTGAGAATATTTTGGAGTTTTGAAAAACTAGATAGTTTTACTTATTAAACTTCAGTTTTCATAAAAATGATGGTTTTAATACTCAAAAGTGACGTTTTGATATGACGAGGTTGATCCGAATAGTGGTCCTCATAATCCTATAGAAACATAAATTATGAACATGATTTAATATGTTGAAAGTGTTTTTTTTTTGGATGAATTACATGCTTAGGACATTCATGTACTTTATGTTTGCCCAAAGGTAGCATCAATCATCAGGAGTACTGAATGCTTTTGGGTGCGTAATACACTGTTGTATCATGTAGAGCAAAGTCGTGGGAAATGGACAAATATGATTGATGCACCTACACTTTGTAATGTTATTAAAAGATGCTTTAACACTTATCAACACATTATGCAGTTAACACTATATTCGAGAATTTGGGAATTTCCATGCACTTTGGAAACCCCCAATAACTTTATTAATTGACCACATGATCAAATCTTATTGTTGTATTTAAAGGTGGTGCCCTAAATGCCATATAAGCAAACTTCCCATATCCCACTTTCAAATATGGATCAAGATTTAACAGGTGGTCAAATATTTATCACTTATTTGAAATTAGAACTTTGAAAATTCCCAAATTATCTAATATGGTGTTATTTGAGCATCCTTTTGCATACACCATGGCATAGCACTCATTTAATTTTGATAAAATATATGAGGGATTCCAATCTAATTGGGTGAGCAGGTTAAAAGGGATCAAAGTGACATTGAGTGGGCTAGGTAATACAATTTGTGAAATTAGATAAGGGCCAGTGAGAACTAACCCTAACAGGTAAGTGACACTTGTTGATAGAGGCCACATCATTTCGCTACGGAGGTGCCCAAGTGTTGTATGTGTGGTGTATTAAACACCAATATGTTGGGATACTCTAGCTTGAGTTCAAGACAAGAAATTAGGAAGTGGATTACAAAGCACATTGACTTAGTGGGAGGTTAGGCTTGCTAGCCTAAGAAGTAGTTGTTCATGGCTATGGTCGCAAGGCCGTGAAGGTTGGGTGTTTGAGATCCAAGAGTGTGCTTAGCATAAGAGAGTCATTGACAAGCCCATTTTAGGTATTTACAAGTGGTGCACTTGCCAAGAGTCTTTAGGATTCTCTCTAAGGGTCTAAAGCCCTTGGTTCACATTTCTATCCCCCAATTTGAAGGCAGAAGGAGAGGAATAAGGGGAGGCCTAAAAGTTGAGCTAGAGAGGGCTATGTTGTACCTACTAACTTGAAGGATGAGCTAAGTATATATGGGCTAGAAAAGCCATTGGATATACTAAGTGTAGCTTGGTTTCAAGCTCCTTATGATAAAAGTGTCTAGGTGAAGGACGTTGTGTCATTGTTTAGGAAGGCATTAGTCCCACCTTGTATAGAAATGTGCAAAGATTTTGTAGAAAGAGGTGTGGACCCAATTATGATTTTAGATTATGAAATTGAAGACTATAAGCCTAAGCTCACAAATTGATATTCATCCCTAGACATGATTTTTCTAAATCATTATACCTATAACGGTGGATGTAACGTAGATTTTAGTCACGAGAATGTATCATAGAAGTTGATACCCTTCTTTATGGAGGTAGATGCATAGAGACCTAAACAGTCCATACCTTGATCTAGGACTTCATATTAAGAGAATTTTGTAGGGATCGAGGGAATATTCTCAACATTATGTCACAAAGAGTTGTGCTATTTAGACGTATTTCATTAGGCCAAGAGGGCCATTTATTTCCTTCCTTGGTGTGGGCACTTTTAAAGTGTGTGCTATTGATGGAGCTTTCTTATGCGAGTTATAGTTCATAGTCAAAGAGGGTTTCAAGTGCAAAAGTATAGATTGTTCAATACACTAAGTGTCTCAATCACCTTGTCTTTGGGTTGTTTGTTACTTTATGTCTTGAGAGAAATTCTTGGGGAACATCTGTATTGTTTGGCTAGGGCTTGAGTGGTAGTCCTAAGTGGGGTGCTCTAGTTACTATTTTCTTGCTTGAGGGTGCTCATAAGTAGATCCGGTAGGTCATTCTCATCAATTTGATGGTCAATAGGTGGTTACCTTCTTTTTGTGAGATAACTAGCCTGGATCTTATAGGCCATTCTCATCAATTTGATGGTCAATATGTGGTTACCTTCCTTTTGTGAGATAGCTAGCCTAGATAGGAGTTTGCAACTTGATTTCCTAACATAATGAAGTCCCCTACGTGATTGGGCTTTGAGTGTGGCCTGTGAGCTTTAAAATTAATTCAAAGTCCCATCATGAACAAAGTAAAACTATATGTGTTGGAAGGTGCTTGTCACCTTACAAGGTCTTGGTAGGTTCTTGGATTCAAGTCAAGCCTAGGGGAGCTGAAGCCTATTCTCCTTGGGATAAGACCTAGCGGTGGAGTATCAAGAAAATAAGACAATGAAAAAGAGAAATCTATGTGTCAGCTTGTGAGATTTTAGTAGGTTCTAGCATACGAGTCAAAGCCTGAGGCCAATGCATGGATCTCCTTAGGGCACTATAGTAAAAGAAATGGTTGATGAGCCATCCCCACTAAAGAAGAAAAAAATTATATCTAATGATAGACTCAAAAAGAAAGTAAAGGGTACAATGGGATTAATGTTTTTATCTTTTGCATTAGAGTGTCCTAATAAGTGACAAGGAGTTAGCTTGGGATTCTTGCTAGTGCTTGTGAGCTTCATTTGAGGGTGGATTGTTCCTTAAGTGTCTATCCAACTGGGTTGATAGTAAGGATAGTTATTAAGTGTTACTCCTTTAGGGGGCCCTAATTTCTTAGTTCTAGTTCTAGCTCATGGATCCATGGTGTTTGGGATTGAGTGTTAGTTTTGTTATTTTTTATCGCTATGTATTATCCTATCAGTATGCTTTCACCTAGTATTCTATTTTGGCAAGTTTTGATCATGGATTTGATGAGCTGGGTCACCCTATTCCATGGTTGCCAATGAGAGGAGAATTTAGAGACATATTTTGTGGGATTTTAAAGCACTTTGGATGGATTTGCAAGCCGTTTAGTGCGGAAAATTAAGATTCAAGACTCAAATGTGGTCCACTTTACAATGCAACTAAGGTGCAAGACATGGCACATTTTAAACTTAAAGGAAAAATAGAGCACAAAGTCAACATTAGGAGAAGCTTGGAGTGTCCAACCATCAATTTTGAGTCAAAACCATGTTGTATGTAAAGTGGATGTTAACATGACCTTTGTTTATTGGGAGAGCAATGGGACAACCCATAGAACATTTAAATGGCCCAAATTTGGCCAAATTGAAAATAGATGACTATAGGACTAAAGGTCACACATAAAAAGAGGAAGGATGGCAAGAGAAAGAAGAGAAATAGAAAGAAAAATAGCATGGAAGAAAAAAAAACGAGATCATATTTCGCTTCTTCTTGCCCTATACTATACTAATCAAGTATGTGAATATAGAAATGAAGCCTACTCTTCACCTCTATGTGATAATAACACTCTTATGGCCTATTTTTGAGTATTTAGAAATCTAATTTTTTAGTATTTCTCTCTCCAAAAATACAATATTTCTCTCTCCTCCATCGCCATTTACATGTATTTATAAGAGAGAAGGAGATGGGGATTTGAGTGGGAGAGGTGAAGGGTCTGCCTAAGAGGATCATGAGGCACATGTTTCTAGAATATATGGGAGCATATTCAAGAATGTTAGCAATTGGAAGGAGCATCAGAGCTTTGGATCTCTCATGGCATGACACACACATTATGGTGGTATAGCGAATTTCAAGTAAGTATAAGAAATTTGATATCAAATGGTAATGAAATGACTTCGAGTGTGATAAATGAAAGTAAACCCTTAGTTTTTAGTACTTGGTTGCTCCTTTTTTATTTATTTATGTAATAAATAGGTAAAATTGGAGAAAAAATAAAAATAAAAAATAAAATACCAATAATTAGAAAAAATCAAGAGTGTGCTATAGTCTTGGAAAATCATAAAATTTTACAAATAGACAATTTTAATTTTCAGGAAATGATGGTTTTAATACTCAAGGTGACGTTTCAGTAGCATGGGATTGACCTCATTGTTGTTCATCATAATCCATGTGGAACCACAAGTTATGTTGTTTTTTTTAAATGCATTACATGCTTAGGACATTCATGTGCTTTATGCTTCCCCAAATATAGCATGAGTCAAGAGTACTTCGTACTTTTTGGTACATAATACATTATCGTATCATGTAGAGAAAAGTCATGGGAAATGGAAAGATATGGTTGGTGCACCTACACTTTTATTCTCATTAAAAGATTCTTGAGCACTTATCATACACATTATGCATTTAAGCATCCTTTTGCATACACCATGGCATAGCACTCGTTTAATTTTGATCTAGTATGTGAGGGAGTCCAAGCTGATTAGGTGCAAGGGTTAAAAGGGATTAAAGTGACATTAAGTAGTGTAGGTGATATGATTTGTGAAATTAGATAAGGGCTGGCAAGAACTAGCCCTAATCAATAATGGATGTTTGTTGATAGAGGCCACAACATTCAATTGGAGAGGTTCCTAAGTGTCAAATGTGTGGTGTATTCAATACCAATATATTGGGATACTCTAGCTTGGAATTTAGGACAAGAAATTAGGAAGTGGGCTACAAAACGCAATGTATTAGTGTGAGGTGAGGTTTGCTAGTCTAAGAAGTAATTACGCATGGTTGTGGTTGTAGGGCCATGGGGGTTAGATGTTTGAGATCCAAGTAGTATGTTTAGTGTGAGAGAGTAGCTATCAGGCCCAGATGCCTTACATACAAACATCTAGCAAGTCTTTTACTACCAACACCTGTTTTATTGGGGAACACCCTTGTCTCATCCATCCAAAATTGAAGGACTAAGTCTTTGATAGTTTGAGAGATGTAGGTTCTCTATCTATCTTGCCTATGACACACAAAGATAGGGAACAACCTATCAACTTCATTCACCATTCCCAAGTGATGTTTGGTTGTATATAGGTTTCCTTTTTTTTTAAAATGGAAGCTTTGAAGTTGTATTAAAATGGAAGATTGTGCAAAAGTTCCTAAACACAGAAAAATAGCGCTGAAGGTCCAAAAAGTGAAGGAAGCGTCTGTTTGTGCATCTGTCTGTGCGTCTGTCCTTCTACGTCTGTCTGTCTGTGCGTCTATCTATGTTGCTGCATAGCGGATGCAGGTCACAGTCGACGAGTCGACGTCTTCCAGGCGTGCGGTCCTACTTATTTGTGCAAGTCGGGCTCGGATCCATGAGCTCCTCCCATGCTTTGCCATAGTTTGGCACCATATCTGTGCCCATCATGCAGACGACACCCCCTTCTCTGTTTCATCATGATCCTGGCATGGCGGGCTCCCTACAAAGAGCCTTCGACAAAATACTGGGTAATCCATTGTTCAATGATTTCTCTACTCAATATGCAACCCAAGGGCATCTCGGACCTATTGGGCAATACGCAAGCCAATATTCAGGAGGAGGTGGAGACGGACTGTCCTTTGGGAATGGAGCCATCTACCTGGGAGGTTCTGCAGAACAACTGGCAGGATTTGATAGTAGAAGCCCCGCAAACCAAAGGGAGAGTCTCCAAGAAGCTGAAGGAGCTGACAACATTTCAACTCCTAGAGGTCAGCAAGGTTTTCCTCAATGAGGCGAACATCAGACTCAAGTAGGAGTTCAAAAAGGTCTGCAAGACACCACCACTCCCCCCAAAGCGCCCCCGAAATCTGGGCAGCCAGAAAATTCAATAGGTAATCCAAGTTAAAAAATTTGTCTCTCAGTCCTTGCTTTGGAGTTGAAGAATTACAAATGTCCTATCAATCTAGAGCACTTATTGGTCTATGTCATGGGGCACGCCCCCCCATGGAGTTTCTCAGAAACTGGGTCAAGCTAAATTGGGAACCACTAGGTGGGAAACCCCTAGTTATTCAATACCTCCCAAACAACTATTTCTTTTTCCTCTTTGAGAGTGAGCAAGTAGCCCTAACCCTATTAAGCCATGGACAATGGATGCTACGGAGCTCACCATTGTCCCTCTTCAAATGGACTCCTGAGTTCGACCCCGCTGGTCCTAAACTGACTTGTGTTCCGATTTGGGTCGAATTCCCAAACCTTCCGTTGAACCTATATCCCTTCCTGAAAACCCTAGCTGCTCCCCTAGGTAGACTGTTAGGACAAAGGCCATACACGGATATTAACCCGCAGTGGCATCCTCAACTACTCATAGAGATTAACCTTAGCAAAACCCTAATAGATTCATTGCTGATTACTGATTCAGAGGGCAACTTTGTGAAGGACCAACCTGTCCTTTACAAGAATCTTCCAAATGCTTGCTTCAAGTGTCTCAAAACGGGACACTTCATTCGAAATTGCCCTGAATGGAAAGCTAAAGAGAGCCCAGAACCCAACAAGGAGAACTCCACTCCAAAAATCGATAACCCACAAGATGATGGGTTCCAATCGGTAAACAGGAAGGGAAAAAGCAAGAATCAGTCAACCCAGAAACAAATCAATAATAGCAAGGGCCAAAACACCTACAATAACAGATACTCCCCCCTTCTCATGAACTTAGAGGATGTACTAGCAGGGAATAGTGAAAAGGGGGAAACTAGTAAAAAAAGAGAGACTGCTCCAGTAGAGTCAGACTTTGATGATGTCATAGTTGAAGAAACTCAGGCTGAAAACAAAGGGCAAGCAAACCAAACAAATGAAAACTATAAATATACAGAAAAATTAAACATTGACCTCAATGAACAAAATGAAGATGTAGAATTTACTCAGGCAGAGGAAGAGGAACTTCCAATGGGAGGAGAACTTCCTCTCAGTCCTATCCCTACTGAGAGCCCAACCAAAGAGGGAGGGAGTCTAGAAAACTCCAAAAGGAGATACTCAAGTGTAAAGTGCTAGCAACCCATTTGGTCAAACAAAGGGTCCTCAGAAGAAAGGGAAATTAAAAAAACATAGTTCTAATAAATGAATAAACTTAAAATTGTGTCCTATAACATCAAGGGGTTGACTGACCCCAAAAGGGCAACTACATTCAGGGAATGGCTTAAAGTTAGTGCCATTTACCCTGATGTTATTTGCCTACAGGAAATAAAAGTGTCAGGTCCTCCTCTACTCAAAAACCTGCAGACAGTGTCTAAGGAGTATGAATGGTATATGACAAACCACACCAATAGGAGGGGGGACATGCATAGGTGTCTCCATTAAATTTAAGGATCAAATAAGTAAGGTTATGATTGATATAGAGAATAACTGGGTTGAAGTCCTTTTTAAAAATCAAGATGAATTTGCTATTGTCTCAGTATATGCCCCTAATACTTCTGCTGAAAGAGGGAGGCTGTGGGATTCATTTCAGGTCATAAATTGCCCCATTATCATTGCAGGGGACTTCAATATGGTTGAATCAACAAAAGACAGATATTTGGGAAAAGGAACATGTATTGCAAGAACTGAAAAGAGTAAGTGGCTGGTAACTAAAGCCTATCATGAGCTAACTGATGTCAGTGAGCAACTAGGATTCACATGGAGTAACAATCAAAGTGGAGTTTATCTCCGAAAGGCTAGACTTGATAGATTTTACATATCTGCAGGTCTGTTGGCCTCTTTTGTTAATCTCAAAGCTAAAGCTCTTGATAACATAGTCATGTCTGACCATAAGCCTATTCAACTAGTCCTCTCTAACTCATCCCAAATAATAAAAGTTGGTTGGTTTCATACCGACCCCAGACTATTTCAAAACAAAATAGTTAGGGACACTATCAAAGGAATCTGGACAATGGCCTTCTGGCAAACAGTCTCCCCAGCTCATTCATGGGCTAAAGCCATTAAAGACACTCAACAATTTTTTAGGAAAGTTAAAAATAAAAAAGTACAGCAGACTAGGGATCATAGAGCTAGACAATACTCAGTGTATAAATCTTTGGAGATCAGGATAGAGGCTGGGGAGACCCAATTACAACCTGACCTAGTCAGAATCAAACAAGAACTTAGATCTGCTGAAGAAAAAGAAGCTATGGACATACAACTCTTCACTAGGCAATGGTGGGCTGGCAAAGTAGACAAACCCACCAGAGACATGTTCCAAGTCCTTAAAAAGAAAAAGGATAGAGACTCCATCCCATTGTTGAGAAGGGAAGATGGCACACATGCCCAAAACAATGGAGAGAATCTCCTTATAGCTAAGGAATTTTTCTCTAAAATGTTTAGCTCCTCTAGAAAGAGTTCACAAGAAGAGACAACTACCAAGGCTAAGATAGCAATGGTTAGGAATAAGGTTGTCCTTCCAAGCTTGGCTGAGATTTTGGATGGGGAGCTATTAGCTATTGAGATCAATGACACCATTGACTCTCTAGCATCAGGAAAAAGCCTAGGGCTTGATGGCCTTTCGAATGAATTCTTCAAAGAATTCAAAGATTCTCTTATTCACCCCCTTCTCATGGTATGGAGAGAATCCTTGAAATTTGGAGCCTTACCCCACATAATCAATGAAGGAGTAGTCAAAATAATCCATAAGAGAGATGAAAAAGATCTCCTAGCCAATTGGAGACCCATCACATGTTGTTAGAAATCAAGCTCACCGTCAGTGTGTCTTCATCTATGACCGACATCTATGACAGCTAGTGTGTACAACTGTCTACATGTGACTACATTAAATAAGTCGGGTTAGTAGTCAGTTAGTGACCTAACTAGAGTTAGTCTGTCTAGTCTACATTTACACTAGGCCACTTTATCTTGTAGAGTGTGTGCTTTTCAGTTTTAGTGTGTGTGTGGAACATGAAGGAATGAGCTTGAGAGCCTGAAGGCTCATGGATATGGTGTTTTCCCTGTCTCTCTCTCCTCTTTGAACATGGTATCAAAGCCTTACTTAGTGGACCTCTTGGAGCAAGAGGGAGTGAAGATGATCTATAGTTGAAGACTTGTGTCATTTTCTCAAACAGGCAGAATGCCATTGTAAGCTGAAGGTATGCATTGAGTGATTACCTACTCTATGGGTCAAGCTGCAGGTTGTGGCTTGTTCAGAGCCTTGTGAAGGGTGTATTGAGCACTAGTGTGTGCTCCATCAGCATCAAACTCAGCAAATAGATTTGTTGGAGCAGAGGACAGATCTGCGTGAACTGCGCCTATTTCCTGCTCTCAGTTGTTGGGCTGCACTTCATCAAATGCTGGTGCATTTGGTCATCAAATGCTTGGTTATGACAGGTATGAAGTGTTTTAAGATGGCAAGAGGCAAATGCTTGACCTTAAGCTCTGACATGAGCTGATATCAGAGTGGGAAGATCTGAAAAAAAGGGAAACACTGCTTTATACACAGTATACATGGTATATGCAACACATTGAAGAGCTTTGAAAGCTCTCTGACAAGCCCAGAAGCACTCTTGGAGCATAAATATATGCTAGAGATCATATGTACTTGTTGTGATCCATTGCAAGCTGATTTTTGTAATTGAAATACTCAGATGTGGAGCATTTTAGACAGGCTGAAAACTGTCATTTAATATGGACAGCAAGCATTTGTTCCTTACTGAAGCATAGTGTGATATTTGGTGACATCTATGAGATGTATGTACTGACATGTGTATGTCAGAATGTTTATGGGTTGAGAAAAGCATTAAGTGCTACTGAATGCTGAAATTTTTGGAGCTGAAGCAAATGCAATTGGCTGAGTACAAATTGTAGAAGTAATGTATGACTTTGCTCATTAGAAACAGACAGTCTATGGTCACTACATAGTCATGCATTGACCTTGTCATACTGGAGCAAATGTATGATTTGGTTTGAAGACACTTTGAAGTGGTTTGGAGCTTGTTATGCTGAATTTTGGTTGACTGCAACCTGCAACTGAATTTGTTGACACTTGTATGTGCTGGTTATGCACTGTTCTGTGCCTTTATGCTCATGTCTTGACTGCCAAATGTACTAGCAGCTACCTGGGAGATTTTGGAACATGTATGACATGATTACCACTCAGTTTTGGACTTGAAATTGCTGTTGGATACTCACAGTTTACAGTTTTCAGACTGCATGTATGTACCCTGGCAGTGAGGTTACAGAAGCTTAAGCTGAAGTAGACACATAGCTTATGTATTGACAGTTATATCTACAGTTGAGACCACTTGTTTGTGGGTTGTTTTGGGGTGTCAGTGGGCTGAAATACCCTGGTTTTTTCTGCAATTTAGTGTAGAAAACTGTCATAAACTGTTACAGACTGAACTTAGTCAGTCATACTTATTGGTCTGCAGGAAGTCACAGTCTATTGCATCATGGCTAATGCACATGGGACTGACAATATCACTCAGATAGTTGGAGAGAAGTTGGATAATAAGAACTTTGCATTATGGAAATTCAGAATGAAAAACTTTCTAGTTGGCAGAGGTTATTGGGATTTATGTACAGGAGATGAAGTTGCTCCTGAGTTGCCTGCACACAATCCAACAAATGAACAGAAAAGAGCCTACAAGCTATGGAATGAAAGAGCATGCAAGGTGCTGCATTGGTTTTCCTTATGTATATCTGATGCTATGGTAATTCAAATCACTGGATGTGAGACTCCGAAGGATGCTTGGGACATACTGATGAAAATTTATGGAACCATGACACATGCAAGGAAGATCCAGTTGAAACAGCAGTTCAACAACATGTCTAGGAATGGCAGGAGCATCCAGACATATACCACGGAGATTAAGACCATAGCTGATCAACTTGCTACTATTGGCTCAAGTGTATCAGAAGATGATATGATTGTTGTCACCTTGAATGGCTTAGGCAAAGAGTACAAAGCTTTTGACACTTCCATTTCTATTAGAGAAGAGCCCCCTAGCTGGAAAGAGCTAGCTGCTTTGTTGTTGCATGAGGAAGTCAAACTTGGTTTGAATACAGGTTCTAGTGCATCTCAGAGTAGAGACACTATGTTATACTCTAGCCAGCGTGGCAGAGGAGCTAGAGGTCGTGGTTCATTTCGAGGTGGTGACATTCGTAATACTTATGGACAGCAGCAGCAGTAGAGTAATTAGCATGGTGCAAATACACAAGGCCAGCGTGGATCTGGTGGGTTTAGAGGTAGGGGGAGATCACCTCGAGGTAGAGGTGGTGGATCTGGTTCATGGCAGTCGTCTGATCAATCCAACAGGGACAAGGACTGTCATTATTGTGGCCGGTATGGACATATTGCAAAGGATTGTTACAAGAAGCAGGGAGATATGAAGGCAAAGGGCAGACAGCATGGGCACTATGCATCTTCCAGTGGTGCTCATGATGAGCCAGTTGATAGACTCTTTGCCATGCAGCATGTATCTAAAAATGCATCGAGACATGATAGAGATGACAGATGGTACATTGACTTTGGAGCGTCAAACCACATGACCCCGCATGGAGAGTGGTTTGATGAGATGGTTGCAGGTACACATGGTCATGTATGTATTGGGGATGACACCCAACATGACATAAAGCATAAAGGGATTGTTTCTCTTATGATGCCTGATGGCAAGAAGAAAGGCCTGCATGATGTATTACATGTACCGACCATAACAAAGAATCTGTTATCTGTGGGTCAAATGGCAGAACAGAATTTGCAAGTGAGGTTCAACAAAGATGGGTGTTTCATTGAGGAGTATGGAAATGGCTACAAGTTAATTGCCAAGGGCAAAAGGGATGGCAAGATGTTTACATTGGACACGACCAGTCTGGGACTCAAGGCAGCCATGTTTGCTCATGATGAGAGTGCCATTCGGGATGTAGAGATTTGGCACAAGCGGATTGGACATGTCAATGTACAAAAGCTGAAATCTATGCTGCAAAAAGAAGTAGTACTTGGATTACCTAAATTCAAGAATAATGATTTTGGTCATGTATGCCTTGCATGTCAGTTTGGGAAGCAGGCACGGTTTCCTTTCATGAGACATGTAAAAAACAGCACTAGGCCTTTACAGTTGGTGCACTCTGATGTCTGGGGTCCTTCACATAATGCTTCTTTTGGCGGTGCACGGTATTATGTCTCATTTATTGATGATTTCAGTAGGTACACTTGGCTTTATATTTTGAAGCATAAGGATGATGTGTTTGATGCATTCAAAGATTTCAAGAAACATGCTGAAAATGAATTGGGCTGTTACATATCATGCTTGAGATCAGATGGAGGAGGTGAATATGTCTCAAACTACTTTGACAGGTATCTAGCTAAACATGGGATCAGAAGACAGCTCACATGCAGTTATACACAGCAGCAAAATGGTGTTGCAGAGAGGAAAAATAGGATTTTGATGGAGTCAGCTAGAGCTATGCTGAATGAAAAATGTCTGCCAAATGGTTATTGGGCTGAAGCAGTGGTGAGACTATTGTCTATGTGCTGAATCGAACCCCTAAGCAGGGATTCATGATGTCACTCCGTATGAACGGTTGTATGGTCATAAACCTGACATTTCACACTTGAAGGTATTTGGCAGCATTGCATATATGCATATACCGGATGAGAAGAGGAAGAAAATGGATCCTAAGGCAGTGAAAAGTGTGTTTATAAGATATGCACAGGAACGGAAACATTATAAGTGTTATGTACCTTCTACGCATGAGACACTCATAAGCAGAGATGTGGTATTTGATGAGTTAGCATCCTGGCATGGGAATCTTGTGGCAGTGCCTACTGATGGCTCACCCAGTATGAGTCATGTTGAAAATACTCCTGCAGAGAGTACTTCCATGAGTGGTCAGACAGGTGATGTATCATCTACATTGAGTCCTTGGACAGGACGATTACGGAGTCGCACTACTGCATCCACTGACATGGATATGTCAGTGAGGGGGAGAACAGATAAGGGAAAAGAAAAGGTTTTTGAAGATGTAACAGGTCCACTCACTGCAGGTTATGATTCATCTAGCAGTGAGAGCTTAGACAGTGAATTGGGGATTCCATCTGTTATGACGTGAAGTGCTAGGCAGAGCCGTTATGTGCTGCCTCATGAGAGGCAAGCTCACAGTGAGCCACAGCTCAGGAGATCAGAGAGGGTCAGATGACCTGTTGACATATATACTTACACTGGATATTCAGCCCGTCATTATGGTTATATGACGAAAGTAACAGGTTTTAGAGAACCAAGTAAGTTTGATGAGGCAATTGCATATGAGAATTGGTGTGCTGCTATGGATGAGGAATATTCAGCTTTGGCTGAAAATGGTACGTGGGATTTGGTACAGTTGCCTGAGGGCAAAACACCTATTGGATGCAAGTGGGTGTATAAGGTAAAATGTAGATCAAATGGATCATTGGAAAGATATAAGGCCAGGCTGGTTGCAAAAGGGTATGCGCAACAGTATGGTCTTGATTATGAGGAGACTTTCAGCCCTGTAGCAAAGATGGCTGCAGTTAGAACTATGATTGCTTTGGTAGTAGCTAGAGGCTAGAAACTATGGCAGATGGATGTAAAGAATACATTTCTCAATGGAGAATTACAGGAAGAGGTTTACATGGAACAGCCTGAAGGCTATGTACATCCAAAATTTCCAGCACATGTATGTCGGCTGAAAAAGGCATTATATGGGCTGAAATAGGCACCTAGAGCATGGAATGCTCGCATCAGCAGTTATTTACAGCAACATGGTTTCCGATTGGGTGATGCTGATCATAGTCTGTTGGTAAAGAAGACAGATAGTGGCTATGTTTTCCTAGTTGTCTATATTGATGACTTAATCATTATAGGAGATGATGAAAATGGGATTGCTGAAATAAAGGCATGTTTATAGGCTGAGTTTAAGGTCAAGGATCTTGGAGAGCTGAAATATTTTTTGGGGATTGAGGTTGTCTCTACACCTCAAGGCATATGGCTGCTACAGAAGCAGTATGCGCATGACATGTTACAGAAATATGGTATGGTTGATTGCAAGCCTATGGATACACCTTTGGAGCAGAATGTCAAGCTGCAGATTGATGTTGGGACAGAGATTGAGAATGTTACTATGTACAGACAGATGGTAGGCAGCTTGATCTATCTCACGATCACTAGACCTAACTTGAGTTATGCTGTGGGGCTGATTAGTCAGTTCATGCTGAAGCCTCGCAAACCACACTTGGATGCAGTCAGAAGAATTCTGAGATATGTAAAGAGTACCACAGATCATGGGTTGTTTTATGCATATGGGAAACCCCTTGACTTGATGGGATACACTGATGCTGACTGGGCTGGTTGCACGTATGACAGGAGGTCAACCAGCGGCTATGCATTTGGATTGGGTAGTAGCATGATCAGTTGGCAGAGTAAGAAACAGCCTACAGCTGCATTATCTAGTACGGAAGCAGAGTATCGTGGTGCAGCCTTAGTGGCCTGTGAAGCTAAGTGGTTATAGAAGTTGCTGAATGACTTGGGAGTACACTTGGACAGCAAAGTCAAGCTGTACTGTGACAATTTGAGCAGTGTTATGTTAGCAAGCAATCGTGTTTATCATGCAAGATCAAAACACATTGAGGTTCACTACCATTTCATCAGGGAAATGGTTTTAGCAGATCAGATTGACTTCGAGCATGTGAAGACTGAAGACCAGGTAGCAAACATCTTTACCAAATCACTTTGTAAAGATAAGTTCATTCACTTTAGACACCTACTTGGAGTGATGCAGATGATTTGAGTTTTGTTTTTGAGCTTGAGAGGGAGTGTTAGAAATCAAGCTCACCGTGAGTGTGTCTTCATCTATGACCAACATCTATGACAGCTAGTGTGTACAACTGTCTACATGTGACTACATTAAATAAGTCGGGTTAGTAGTCAGTTAGTGACCTGACTAGAGTTAGTCCGTCTAGTCTACATTTACACTAGGTCACTTTATCTTGTAGAGTGTGTGCTTTTCAGTTTTAGTGTGTGTGTGGAACATGAAGGAATGAGCTTGAGAGCCTAAAGGCTCATGGATATGGTGTTTTCCCTGTCTCTCTCTCCTCTTTGAACACATGTCTCACATCAGCATATAAGGTTTTTGCCAAAACCATAGCTAGAAGGCTATCTGATCATCTAGATAACTGGTTAAGAAAAGAATAAAAATGGTTCATTAAAGGGAGATACATCCTAGACTCAATAATTGCGCTGTGGGAAGGCATTGAACATGCCCAAAAATCCAACCAAGACTTTGTGTTCTTCAAGTTTGATTTTGACAAAGCTTATGATAGGTTAGAATGGGATTTTATCCTCCAATCCCTCCATGATATGGGGCTGGGTAGAAAGTTCATCAAGTATGTCAGTACTCTTTTTGGTAATGCCTCCACAAGAATTGCCATTAATGGGGAGACGACTGATTCCTTTCCTTTGAGAAGATCCATCAGGCAGGGTTGCCCTCTTGCTCCCCTTTTGTTTGCAATTGCAGCTGATTCACTGGGTTGGCTCATTCAAGCAGAGATTGATAAAAGCAACATTAAAGGGATTAAACTCCCTAACAACAAAGGCATGGTACTCAATTAGTTTGCTGATGATACAAATAGCACGGTAAATGATGATCCAGTTGCATTAATAGCCTTTTGGAACTGCTTGCAAACCTTTTGCAAGGCTTCTGGTTCTATTATCAATCCAAACAAAACACGAATTAAAACACTAATCAGTCCTTGTCCTGGTTGGCTCCTAGCTGTAGGGTGTAAGGAGATTGAAACAGGTAAAGTATTCAGACTTCTAGGCATACCCATGGGCTTTGGGATCTCAATGAAACAAAGGTCGGATTGGGTTTTGGAAAAAATCAGGGGAAATTTTGAAAAATGGAAGGGTCTGCAGCTCAATATGGCAAGCAGATGTCTGGTTCTGAAACACATACTAATTCCAACCAGAATCTACTTCTTGGCTTGCTGGAAACCATCTAAGTCAAGAATGAAGCAACTAGAGCAACTAGGGAGAAATTTTTTGTGGAGTGGGGATGGGGAAAAGTTTAAAGTTCCTAAATTATCTTGGGTTGTTTGCACTATACCTAAAAAATTAGGTGGTCTAGGTCTTCCCAATCCTAGTATTCTAGCTGACAAACTTGCAGCCAAATGGATTGCAAGAAGCATCTTAAGAAAAGAAGAAGACTGGATAACTTTGCTTAAGGTAGCCACTAGTAAGTTTCATGTAGAGGGTTGTCCAAAATGGAAAGGCTTAGACCCACTAACAATAATTATTTGTCCAATCAAACTGAAAGCTAAAGATTGCTCTCCTTTGGCAAAAGGTCTCTGGGAGGCTTGGTTCAAGTACAAGAGTTTGTTAATCCCCTCTTCCCATCCCAACCTCACCCTACCCTGGAGTTCCAAAGACTCCATCTAGTTCAGCTTCTTTCAGGGAGCCATTCCAAATAATCAGATTAACTTAGCCCACAAGCTCTTCAAGAAAGGCATTAGAAGTTGGAGGGACATTTGGGATTCAGCCCTAAAAAGGTGGATGACTGGAACACAACTAAAACAGAAATTCAAATTAAAAAGACAAGAATTGGAATTGATAACTGAAAGGGTACTCTTGTGGGGACCTAATATGTCTGCAATGATTAATCTTAATCACCACTTCAATTACAGGGGAATCTGTTTTATGGGGGACAAACCTCTTCTACCCCTTCCAGACCTATTAGAAAGCAATGCTTCTCTTTGTTTTAAACTAAATAAGAGATGGCATATTAATTGGTCAGTAGTACAGTGGAATTACAGGTTCGGTAACATTTGGGCTCCCTCAATACAACCAAAGATGTCTTGTCTAATGTGGCTCATTACTCTCAAAAGCCTTTGGACTAATGAGAGAGCACTCAAAGTTGGTCTAGGGAATGGACTTTGCCTAAGGTGTGGCTAACAGGTAGAATCAATCCCTCACATATTCCTTAACTGTCCTAAAAATTCTAACATCTGGTGTTTCATGCAGGTCCTAGTCATCAAGTATCACCCCACTAAACTCACTTGGAAGGAGGTATTACTGGGGGAAATATATGGACTCCCTCCCCCAATATGGAATTGGATTAGAAGTTATTACCTGTGGAACATATGGATAAGCAGAAACAAGAAAACGTTTGAAAATACTGATTTGGATCCTATCCATGGTTTTAAATCTGATCTTTGTTTTCAGGTTGAGAAAGATGCATGAATAATTCTCAAGCAGCATGAAGACAATATGAAGGAGGGACTAGGGAAATCATTTTCCACTGTGGATGGGGCAGCCGTACTACTGGACATCAAGAAGAAGGCTGAATAATAATGATGTAGATACAAATCTTAGGATAAACATCTCGACATCTGATGCTTAAGTTCAGACCTATTATGGACTACATGTTTTTGTAAGCCTGTTATTATGTACTCTCAAGTCAAGGTAGCTTCCCTGTTTTGAAGCAACACTCCGGTTGTATATAGGTTTCTTTTGTCTATTTCCATAAGCTTGGTAGCCTATGCTATGCTTATGTCAGTGCTTTGCCCCACTCTCTCCATTCATCAACATCAAGATCGTTGATTTCTTTACAAAAATCTCATCTAAAGATACTAGGATCTTCACATGATTCAAAGAATTGTGGATATTTCTCAACATAATTGCTTCCAACTCTTTTGACTTACATTGCATAGAATGGACGCAAGGATGTTGAAGAACTTCATTAAATTTTTCCTTCCAATCGCATGCATCCATTCCAATGGTTCTCTTGAAGATTTTAGCATGGATTGACATCTCCTTCTATTCATGAAGTGTTGTAGCATGGATTGAAATATCCTACACTTCTTTCATTCATCGAATACCACAAATTTATTGCATTCCATCCCAAAGCTCACCATTTCCACTCTTTGCTTCCACTTTTGAGAAGCTCAACATTCCCTCTTTGCTTGTCTCTCCCCCCCCCTCTCTCCTCTCTTTTCCTTTTTTTTTTCTTCTTTCTCTCTCTTAAATTCTATTCTTTTTCTTTCTTTTCACTTTTATCTTTGGTCTCTCTATAATTCTCTCACTGTGTTCAAATTCTTTCTCTTCTTCTTCTTATTTTCTCTCTCTCATTTTCTTCTCTCTGTCTCTCTCCCCCTCTCCTCTCTTTTCCTTTTTTCTTTTGCTCTCTCTCTCTCTCCTTCTCTATAATTCTATTTCTTTATGTTTCCCCTCTCTCTCCCTCCCTCCCCTCTTCTTTTTTTGGCTCTTTCTCTCTCTCTCTCTCTCTCTCTCTCTCTCCTTATTTTAATTAAATAAAATATTTACATTAAAAAGTTTAATCTAATAGAGAGAGAGAGAGAAAGAGAAAACCTAGGCCCTACGCATGAGAGAGAGGGGGAGGGGGAGAAGAAAAACATTTAATTAGAAAAAGACTATTCTTTTTACTCTTTCTCCCCCTTCTCTCTTCGTCTTCTTCTTTTTATCCTTCTTCTTCTTCTTCTTCTTCTTCTTCTTCTTCTTCTTCTTCTTCTTCTCCTCCTCCTCCTCCTCCTCCTCCTCCTCCCTCCCTCTCTCTCTCTCTCTCTCTCTCTCTTATTCTATCTCCTTCTGAAAGTGGATGAAAACCTATGTTTGAAAAACTTTAAATAAAAAAGATTTTAAAATATTTAATTAAAGATAAGTTTAAATTAAAAATTTTAATCTAATTGAGAGAGAGAGAGAGAGAGAGAAACTTTTGATTTAAAAAGAAGTTTGATTTAATTAAAGGAGAGAGAGAGAGAGAGAGAGAGAGAGAGAGAGAGAGAGAGAGAGAGAGAGAGAACCTAGGCTCTATACATGAGAGAGAGTGGGGGGAGGGGGGAAGAATTTAATTAAAAAGGGGATGGGGAAAAGAAATAGAGATATTATAAGTGAGAGAGAGGAGAGGGGGTTTTAATTTAAAAAAGGGAGGGCTTTAATGAGAAAAGGAGAGGGGGAGAGAAAATGAGATATTGCAAGTGAGAAAGAGAGGAGGGGAGGGGGTTTTGATTGAAAAAGTGAGGTCTTCCTCTTCTTCTTCTTTTTCTTTCACTTTCTTTCTTTCCCCCCCTTCTCTTAGTCTCTCTTAAAGTATGTAAATTCTATTTTTTCGCTATATATAATTCTCACTTTATGTTTATATTCTCTCTCTTCTCCTCCTCTCTCTCTCTCTCTCTCTCTCTCTCTCTCTCTCTCTCTCTCTCTCTCTCCGCCCCCTTTTCTTCTTCTCCCCTTTCTCCTAATTTTCCTTTTTTTCTTCTCTCCCTCTCTCCCTTTTAAATTTTATCTTTTTATTCTCTCCTTCTCTCTCTTTTAAATTTTATCTTCTCTCTCTCTCTTCCCCCTCTCTCCTTCTCTCTCTCAAAAAACATTTAAATTTTAAAAATAATTTTCCATTTTCTCTTTTTCCCCATCTCTCTTCCTCTTTTCCTCTTTCTTCTTATTTTTCTTCTCTCTCTCTCTCTCTCTTTCTCCCCTCTCCTCTCCTTTCTTTCTCTCTCCTCTCTTTTCCTTTTTTTCTTTTCTTTAATTTTTTTCTTTCTTTTAAATTTTAAATTTTCTCTCTATAATTCTCTTTGTATTCAAATTCTCTCTCTTCTTCTTATTTTCTCTCTCATTTTCTTCTCTCTATTTATGACCCCCTCTCCTCTCTTTTTCTTTTTTCTTTTTCTCTCTCTCTCTCTCTTAAATTTTATATTTTCTCTCTCTACAATTCTCTTTCTCTCTGTTCCTCCTCTCTCTCCCTCCCTCTCCTCTTCTTTCTTTTTTGCTTGCTATTTGTATATTTCTCTCTCTCTCTCTCTCTCTCTCTCTCTCTCTCTCTCTCTCTCTTTCTTTCTCTCTCTCTCTCTCCCCTTATTTTAATTAAAAAGAAAGTTTCTCTTTTCTCTTTTTTCCCATCTCTCTTCTTCTTTTCCTCTTTCTTCTTCTTCTTCTTCTCTCTCTCTCTCTCTCTCTGCTTTCCTTTCCTTCTCTCTCCTCTTTTTTCCTCTTTGCTTCTCTTTATTTTATTTCTTCTCTTGCTTTTAAATTTTATCTTTCATCTCTCTATAATTCTCTCTATGTTCAAATTCTCTCTTTTCTTCTTCTTATTTTCTCTCTCTCATTTTCTTTTCTCTGTCTCTGTCTCCCCTCTCTCCTCTCTTTTCATTTTTTCTTTTCCTCTCTCTCTCTCTCTTAAACTTTATATTTTCTCTCTCTATAATTCTCTTTCTCTCTGTTCCCCCTCTCTCCCTCCCTCCCTCCCTCTCCTCTTCTTTTTTTTTGCTCTCTCTCTCTCTCTCTCTCTCTCTCTCTCTACACATGAGAGAGAGGGGGAGGGGGAGAAGAAAAATGTTTAATAAAAAAAAGACTTCTCTTTCCTCTTTCTCCCCCTTCTCTCTTCGTCTTCGTCTTCTTCTTCTTCTCTCTCTTTTATTCTATCTCCTTCTCAAAGTGTGTGAAAAACTATGTTCGAAAAATTTTAAATTTAAAAAAAATAAAATACTTAATTTAAGAAAAGTTTAAATTAAAAATTTTAATCTAACTGAGAGAGAGAGAAAAAAAAAACCTAGGCTCTACACATGAGAGAGAGGGGGGAGGGGAGAAGAATTTAATTAAAAAGGGGATGGGAAAAAGAAAGAGAGAGATTATAAGTGAGAGAGAGGAGAGGGGGTTTTAATTTAAAAAATGAGGGGGGGGGGGGGGGGGGGGGGGGGGAGGCTTTAATGAAAAAAGGCAAGGGGAAGAGAAAATGAGATATTGCAAGTGAGAAAAAGAGAGGGGAGGGGGTTTTGATTGAAAAAGGGAGGTTTGGAAAAGGGGGTAGGTTCGGGAAGCCCTCTAAAGGTTTTTGGGCTTTCCGAACCTAAAGCTAAAATAATATAGTAGTAAGATTAGTTGAAGAAAGGTACGAAAAAGACCCTTCGTTTGATCTTTTCCTACTTCTTTTACCTTTGAATGTGGGAAGTGGATTTGTGGAAAATACAATTCTATAGAAGTTTGAAGTTTTCTTACCTTCCTTCTTGTAGGAAAGCCTAAGACCTGGAAGTCCAATTTCCACCTTCCCTTGAGGGTAAGATGGCATGTCATGGAAGGGCCCATCCTTGTAATCTTCTTGGGACTTTCAAGGGTTGTAGGTAAATGGCATCTTAGTTTAATGACATGGGTGTGTAGCATCTTAGCATAATGACGTGGCTCCCTTGACGACCTAGTGACTAAGGAGGGGGCAGCCTTAAAGCATGTGGCAAAGACCCTGGAGTTGGACCTTTGGAAAGAGAAGGTTCAAAAGAGGGTTCGGGGATTTGCGTTCGTTGGCCTTGAAATTTAAAAAGATAGCAAAAAGTGTTTGGAAGGTTCTGACTCCTGAGTGGGCCAAGAGAAGGTCGCAACGACCAAGTTTTCTCTTTTGACTGCCGCCACGAGACAGGGTCTGAGCGCTCTCGCGGAGACGGCTCAGTCAAACCTTGGCTCTCGCCTCTTCTTCCCTCCAAAACCAATCAGAGGAGATCCCATCATTCAAAGCGACGCCACACAGATTCTCTCTCTCTCTCTCTCTCTCTCTCTCTCTCATCTGCATATACTGGTAACCTGCTTAATTTTAAGCTGTATAATCCTAGACTAGATACGCAGCCCCAGTAGATCCTCTCTCTCTCTCTCTCTCTCTCTCTCTCTCTGTCTCTGTATGCCTGTCTGCCTCTGTCTCCATTGTGCCAGCTTCGCTCTGCTTGCCTACTCGCGCCACATTTGAATAGGCCACTGCAAGCCGTCATAGTCTACCCCCATCGAATCCCCCGCAATCAATGAATCCTGATCAGCGGCACAGAGGAGCTCCCATCACATTAGAGACCAATCTGGCCGCCGATGAGCAGGCCCCAACTCCTGATGATCATCTTAACCGTGAGTCCACCAATCGAAGACTGAGAGATCAGCTGGGGCAGGGCATCAGGTTCGCCAAAGAGGTAGAAAAGCAGCTTCATGAATCGACTCATGAGGAACTGCGTATTATGGAATCAGGTGCCATTAGGGCCAGCTTGACTACGGCCTCGTTAGAGGTCATTTCTCACTTCACAGAAGCGCTGAAGCTTCTAGTGTCATCGAGTACTTCCACAGCTAGGGCTGGATATGCTATCGATCGCCCGTTAACATTTATCTCGTCAGCTGATCCAGTAGCTGGGGTAGCTGCTCTCTCTGGCGCATCGGCTCATGATGCAGCTAGGAGGACGATAATCAGTACGACTCTATCGCAGAAGAGGGCGTTGGAATTAGGGAATCAGTATGATGAATCTGCGCAAAGGGCCGATGCGATGATGAATTATACAAGCAGCAAGAAGAGCACTATTATAAGTAGCAGTGCGGCGCAGGCCGACAAATTACATAGTGTTAATCAGGCAGCCGCTGCAGCTAGTAAGCAATCGAGTGCTGCTAGTCAGCTGATTAATGTAAGCCCTCCTCACGGCAGCAACATAAACAGCCCAACGTCCATCAGTGACGGCCAGATGTCGGAAGGGTCTCCGACTGCCAAATTGGCGGCCCTCGATCTTCTCGATGTTCAGCCGGCTACTACAGTTAGCACTACCGACCATACGGCCCCAGCTCCTCATGCTGCAGCCGCAACAAGCGAAGCCCCTGCGTCTGCTGCCACGACTCCACGTGAGACTCAAAGGAAAAGGTACCTGTTAATTTATCCCCGCCGCCAACCCCCACCCCCCCCCCCCCCCCCCCCCCCCCCTTTCTCTCTCTTTCTCTTGAATTGTGGGAAATACGTTAAAGGTCACTTTGGATTGTTATTACCCCACAAAAACTTCTCTCTCTCTCTCTCTCTCAAACATACACATACATACATGTGTGTGTATGTATAGACTCATCGATCCTAAGTCTAGAATGTACCTTGGTAGTTTGTCACATTTCTCTTAGAGTCACACCTTGCTCAAGTCGATTCACTTGAGCATTCTACATTGTCAAGTTAACATCTTGTGGACACACGTAAGGCAAGACCATAAGGTTAGTGAAGAGAGAGAGGTGACAGTCCATCGTTAGATATGGATTACGAAGCCTTAACTATGTGACAATAACAAATAGATAGTTGCTACAATGTTGTAGACTCTCTATAGTAGATGGAGTACCTCCATTCTTAGAGGCACTCCATTGGTTGGGCTTAGTACCACTAAACACACTAACAATTGGCCGTCACGATCCTACACGTAGTCAACATCATGAACACACATGCTAAACTGGTCACTTGGCAGACTTGGTGTGACCAATAAATTTGGGCATGCCTTGGCTCTTAGGCTCACTTGTCCCAGTTTGTAGTGTAAATTTCCTTGTTGAAAATGAAACATCTTGATTACAATTGATTTGTCTTCCATGCAATTTTAGGGTCTTTATTTAAACATTTTAGTTCTAAATCCTAGCAAGTAGTTTGGATTTCTAGATAAGCATCAATTGTTTAATTTGCTCACCCTCCAACTAATAAGTTTGTTTTCTTGAGCACTGCTCACACATGGTATTAGTTGCATACATATCACATTTGGTCCCCTCCATCATAAATTTAGGAACGAGCCTTTGTTCTCTCTCTCTCTCTCTCTCTCTCTCTCTCTCTCTCTCTCTCTCTCTCTCTCTCTCAAACATATCTTGTCAATGTTGCTTAAATTCCATTGTCCACCTACGATCTCTAGATTTTGGGTTCTCCATAAGAATAAATGATCAATGAAAGTCTATATAGGTTCATTAGCTAGCAAAATTGTAATCTTGAGTCTTCCTTCTCATTTCCTCAAATTTACATAGTGTGAACTTGATGGGATTAATTTAATTTAAAGAATCGTTTTCATATGATGAGTGAATAATTTGACATTTGGAACTTTGATTTTATCTATTTGAAGTACATAGTAATCTTTTGGATTCACATCACTTTGAAATTTGGAACTTTGATTTTTCTATTTGAAGTACATGGTTATCTTTTGGCTTCAGACTACTTTGAAATTGTACATTGATGTAACGATTGAAAAACTAGTCATTCATCATTTGAAAAACTCATATCTTCCTTTCTTTTATCTCCATTGACATGACCTATAATATATAGCTTGACTTATATATAATTGATTCTAATCAATATACTACTCCAATTTGAATAGGAAACTCTTACCCAAAATTACATTAAAACTTCCAAGTAACAATCTACAACAAGGTGTAGACCTCCCCCCAGACGATGGACATGCATGGCGGAAGTATGGTCAAAAGGACATTTTAGGAACACAATATCCCAGGTAGACCTTCTTATCTTTCACATTGGAGTAATGGAATTAGATTCTCTATTTTCTAATTTTATAAGTCAATTATGAATTCAAATTTACAATATTGAATTATATTATTGATATCTTCTTCTAAATGTTTGGTAGGAACTACTATAGATGCACCCATAAAAATGATTTGGGTTGCCAAGCCATCAAGCAAGTGCAAAGATGTGATGAAGATCCCTCTATGTTCTCTGTCACTTATAAAGGACATCACACATGTCGATCTCAAGAGTTTGATAACCAAGCATGGCCTTTTGGGTTTCCTTACTCCTTTCCCTTCATAGCTAAAGTGGGAAACACATTCACCATTATGTCATCTGGCTCCCCTACAAGCTCTTCCTTGTTATCATCATCACCATCATCATCATCTCTTAATCAACCAAGCTTTCCCAACTTGCCTCCATTTTCTTCCTGCTCTGATCCTTCTCTTCATGTTGATAATCCTGGGAGCTCACATCAAGCATTATTTAATCAACTTAATATACACTTAGACCCTATCCCCAATCTTCCCCAAGTTAAAGAAGAGCCTATCTATCATCATGTCGAATTTAGCTACACCATTGATGATCCACTTCCACAAGTGCCAACAAAAATATGCAAGGACAACATTGACACCCAAAGCCTACCTTTTGGATTTGAAATTGCTACACCTCAATCACGACCTCCCACACTAGGTAAGTTGTTGATTTTGTATCTTAACCTCAATTATGAATCTCAATGTGCACATCATGTAGTTTAATTAGTGTAAACCAAATTGCATCTAAGTAACAAGTTCCCTAAGAATTAACTTAATATGTTCTGTAACTTGTAATTGTTTTTTATTGTACTTTGCACCTATGGTTTTCATAACTAGGTTAGGCATATTATGCTAAGTTCTACCCTACAAATATAATGACATTACCTAAACACCCATGTTTGGCTATATACTTAATTCTCCTAGCTTCTTGTGTGTGTAGGTACACAATTTCAACCTCAAGCTAGCATTAGAATAGATACATTGGATGATGCAAGCACCTCACGACAACATTCAAAGAAAAGTCGGCCATGTGTTTTGCCAACGACTTGGCCCCTTATTAGAGAAAGAGAGTGTAGTATGACGTCTTTATCTAGATCAGTAAATGAGGTGGATACTACATTATCCTCAAATAAACCAACAATTGAAGTAGAGTTACCCCAAAATGAAATTCCAACGTCTTCACCATTTGATCACTTGGATATCATGCATTTATTGGACAATATGGATTCTTGACCTATGCTAACAGTAAACTACACCAATTAAGACAAAGTGGAAGATAACAAATACACTCAAATCTCAAGAATCCATGCCTCACCCCCTCTCTCAAATCCATTGGTTTGCTACATCCCCCCCTCCTCTCTCTCTCTCTCTCTCTCTCTCTCTCTCTCTCTCTCTCTCTCTCTCTCTCTCTCTCTCTCTCTCTCTCTCTCTCTCTCTCTCTCTCTCTCTCTCTCTCTCTCTCTCTCTCTCTCTATGTGCATCCATTTAGATGCTAGCTTCCTTAGATTAGGAGATCTTAACAAGCCCTAAATGTATGCTTATATAACCATACTAATGTGATTAGTTGTTAGTAGAGAGATTGTATTGACATGCCCAAAATGTGCAACCGAGTGCTATTGTAACGTGCAAACTAATCCCACATTATTCTTAGAATCATTCAACAGTCTAAAGCCAATTAAGGCCATAAATTTTTCTTATGATCTATCCCTTCGGAGCCCAATTTAAATACTACTTTCTCTCTTTAAAGCTCTTATAAACCTCGTTTTGGAGCTTTCACAGAAATTTATTTACAATTTGGTAATTGAAAGTTGAAAAATGGAGTTTGGCCCCAAGACTTGGGAATAATTAGGTCCTTTAAAGTGTTTCTCTAAGCCATTGTAGTAATCCTTTTATAAACATTATAAATGGAGACATAATGAAATTTTTGAGCCATTCATATGATTTTTTTGAACCATTGGAGGAATATCAATGAATTCTTTTATGTTTTTGTGTATAACACAATACTCCTAACTTAAGTAATTAGTTTTTGGGTGCTTCTTTGATGAACAATGGTCACAGAGCATCCACATCCTTTTCTAGAAAAGTTCAAAATTTGACATGTTGGTAGTCTATCAGCGCGTACAAAATTGAGCTAGTGACCTTGAGACCTTACTTGGAGCAATGAGATGCATGCCCGTTGTATAGGACACATCACACCATACTAGGGATCCCCCCTTTAAGTGACTACAACCACCCCTTAGAAGATAAGCTCGGCACCCCCCTTGGACTACCTACTATGAGCACTACACCTTTCCAATTATAGGTAGATAAGCATGCAAGTAGCTACTTTTCAAAGGACTCGAGGATCCCCTCCACATGAGGAAACCCTTCTCACCCGATTACCCCCATCTTAGGGCTACCCCCCACCCTTCTTTCTAGGTGGTTGCCTACACTATGTATGCACTAGTTTAAACAAACTAAGGACAAATATACTATGATTTGATCACCGTTTGTTGTATTGGGCTTCTAGTTCAAAGGAGCTCATTTGAGAGGACATCATGCCACCACTTTATAGCACCAACAGCCACTCCTTTGAAAGCACACAAAGTTGAAGAAATGGGTGCTACTTTATAGTTGCTAAGCACATCCCAAACCCAAGCATTAGAAGCGGCTTGGGCTTGCCCAATTGTTAATGATTACAATAGCATTTATTTGGTTACTTTTGGTTCTTTTTTTCTTCCTTATTATTATATGGTATGTATGAATGCGTACAAGATTATGGTCTAATTACTATGTGAGTGCACGTGTTTACATAGGATGTTACATAGTTAGAAGATAAGATTATGGTTTCTTCTTGTTACCACATGATGATGTAAGGTACCAATTGATGGGTAAAGAATGGGAAGTAGCGTTATTACTTAGGAATAGAAAAGTTGAGGGGGAATCGTAAAGAGAACCTTAAGCTATTTTGAGTAGTTGGGATTTGAGTTCATGGGTTCAACCGATGAGGTTCTTTTATGAGGCATCACTTAGTAGAGACTACAATGCTAAACAAGACTACAGCACTAGGTAATTCTTGATTACCCTAGTTTTGATATTGTTGTAGTGGTAGTGAGAGATTTGGAAAGAAATAAACAAAGTTGTGCCGATGACTTAGGGAGACATGCCTAACCATGAGCCATGACTCCCTAGATATGTCCTACCCTTGATATGCCATGATTTTTCATGAAGGAATAGGAAGCGAGGCTAGGGGTTTAGGGATAGAGACAATTGATCAAGGCAACTAGGCATACCTAACTTGCAAACCCCTAATGCTACTTGTGGAGCATTCAAGGTCGAAGTCGTTGTATCATCATGTTCATTCTTAGAGAATTATTTGACTTGTTCCATCAGAGTACAGTTTGAATATGTTATGTATTATTATGTGGCCTGATTGTCCTCAATATGTCTAATGAGGTCCTTTAAAGTCCTAAGGTCTTTATTTTCCTATGTTTGGGTGTGGGATTCTTGTGTTCTTGAATGTTTTTCCCAAATATGTTTGTTTGATTGGCTCAAACTTCTTTTGAGTTTCACTTAAGCTATGGGGCTCCATTCTCAATTCTCTTGCTTCCTAGTGGGTCCTTGGGATCTCTATAACCTTGGCTTGTTTTTCCCTTGATTTTTTTTAATGATCTGTTGGATCCACATGTGACTATGTACATTTCAGTGTGGTTTCATTGTTTTCTCACTAGTGATTCACAATGTGATCCTTGTTTCTCTTGCCTGCTTTACTACTTATTGCCACACATTATTTTCTTTATTCATCTTTTCTTTCAACCTCTGTGTCAAATGGGTTCTCTTATAAGATTAGTAGTGTGTCTACTTCTCCTAGAGTTTTGTGACAAATGAGGGTGTACACAAACATACTTTTTATTTTCTTATACAATGTGTTCAATCATTATTCAAGTGCCCTAAGTGCAAATTTTTCTCATCGAGCTCTCCACTTTCCAATCAATAGTGTAGTGTGCAAAAAACGTTTTTAACACAATGTGTTTTGGTCTCATTCATCAATTCTAGGCCTCTATTTGAGTAGGGTCTCCTAAGTTCCTTTTGTCATATTAGGTTAGTCCTAAGTGCAATGAATGTAATATCTTTAATGCCTAGTGGATCTAGTAAAGTTGATGGAATGTAATTAAGTATGATGCTAAAGATACAAATGTCGCCAAGGGTTTGGTGGTTGTATGTTTGGCATGTGACTAACTACAGGGATCCAAGCAAGCTTACCCAAGGAACTATGGCTCCAAAGTGAAGCTTTTTTAATAAAGTCACTGAATAAATACATGATATACACAAGCTTCTCTTTGTAATTTCACATTAGGGGAGATTTGGACTCAAGTTTGGGCCTTGTAGCTTAGAGAGATAAAGCCTCTCAACCAATAGAGAGAGAACTACCATTATGGTAAAAAAGGGGTTTTTCAACTATGAAGTCTTTTATCTTATTCTTAAATATTTTTAAAATAAAGCATGTTTAGGTATTTTTGGGACACACATTTATGGAGACACAAAGAATAAGAGTTATTTGTGTAATTTAAGACATGAAATAGAGACGTTTCTTGTTAATGCTACACAATCTTGAAGTCTCTTTGTCATTTCTCTTAAAATTCTTGAATCATATACAACCAAATGCTTTCCTACCATTGTAGATATTGTATCTTTTTCCCAAACATTTGAAACAATCCAACAAAGTGCATTTCCTCCCTCAATTTTGCATAGGTTTTGCTATTCTCTCGTTTCATTCAAAATCTTATTTTGCTTCATATTCTATTTCAATGGAGCTTTATGTGCCTAGTATCCTTCCTCTTATATTAAAGCAATCACAATATAGACAACCAAAAGTCAATTCCTATCCCACCATCTCTATTGGTACTTAGATTATGTTACATACAAAGAAGCGTTGAAGACATGGCAATGTATTCATTGTCACTTTTAAGGCTACTTAATTATAATTTTTGCTTTTCTTGTCAATTTCAATAAGAAAAACGTGCAAAAAGTTGACATTTCTTGTTGCACACTTTACTCTTGATGTGTTTGTAGAATCTATGTGGTGTGAAATCTCTAAGAATGAGTAATTGCAATGCTAGTTCCTCAATTATTGATCCATCCATAATTTTAAGTAGGATGATTTCAAAAATGCCAAACTTTATTGGAATACGACAAAACTTCACACATGCACCTATTAGGTCGCCAAGAGTCTTTTTTTTTTGTTTAAAAAATCTGAGTAAGGCCCTAGTCTGAAGTTTAACATCTAGAGTCGATGCATATGTGGAGCTTTATCACATTCCAATAGGTTATGGATTTATAATAACATGATGAAGTATGTGTATGAATTTCATTTACCCAATTTAGGATTTAAATGGATTAAAAGTTCATTCTTCTTCACATTTTTACATATTTCTTTCATTATTTCTTCCATTCTCACATCCCCATTTTTTGTCTCTCCTCCATCCCACACTCCTAGAGCTTGCATGGCATACATCAAGCAAGTCACTTTCCATTTTCTGACAAAGTCTATGCACATGGTCTCCCTTAGAGCAGAAGGTGGAGCCTTCTCTCTAGGGTATCAAAAGGTACTCCCCCTAGAGCACAAAGAGCATCACAAAAATAGAGGAGATGGAGACCAATTACTATTTTCCTATGTGAGATAAGGTGTATTCAATGTGGCTATGATATTCTTGCCTCAAAATCATCCTTTCAAAAGGTGGTTTGGAAAATTTTACAAGACATGTGGTTGACCAAGCTAGGAAGGTACTGGGTGTGAGTAGTTGACTATCCATTACCATGCAAGTGGACTATTGTAACCATGGAGGCCTTACAAATAGCTACAGAGGGGTTTATCCTCGACTTGTTCAATGATATATAGTTGGTTGCCATCCATGCATAGCATGTCACAATCACCAAAAAGGTATGGACTTCATTATTTGACTTCGACAAGGCAAGGATGTTCCCCATAGGATTCTAACACTTATGATATAAGGTCTTACCATGTATGCTACAACATAACAAGTTGGAAAGCCAAAACATAATGGAATGTATCCCAAATGTATATTCATATGTTGTCTCATGTGATGTACTTAATTCTAATAATTTTGAGTAAGGTTGTTTGTTTTGTTTGTTGAAATGCATGGATGTTAACTTATGTTTAATGTATGCATGCATTTTAAATAATAATAGATATACATATTGTGTATGATGTGCCACACATGTATTGTACAAATATGAGCTATATTATTATATACACACAATTGCATGTGTATATACCACATGTTTATGTAGTTAAATTAAATTTATCAATATATCCAAATGCATCGTATGTTATCACAATGTAAACACACAACACATCAAAGGATGTTCACATATCACACATTATTGTTACATTTACATGAAGCATTAATTTACTTAATACATTTACATTTATCGAGACAAAGCAAAATGACTTGTATTCATTAAGAAAAATGCATGGGTTAGTTGATTTAGAAATGACTAATAAAAAGGCTAGATACAACAACATGTAAATAAGGAGTCTCATTCATTCCTTGGCTTTTTTAATGGTGGAAAATGGGCCTTTACATGCACAAAGGAGTTCCTTCTTTGCTTTAAAAATGGCACGCTCAAACTTAGTCAATGCCCAAATTTTCATGATTATCTCCTCCCCACTTGGTAATGAATATTTCTCGTGGAAGACCACAAATCAACAAGGTTGCTAATGTACTATTTTCTCCTTGCCTTCTATATACAATATATCTTGAACTGCATAGTAAAATTTGATTAGTAACTAACCCCAACTTATCAAAATGTGAGACAGGTCGAACTCTAAGCAAGCTGAGAGTATTGTCCTGCACTTGAGGACCCAAACTGTGTATGTATTATGGTGCAGATATTATGTGAATGCTCATGCATACTTAGATATTACATAGTTAGAAGACCGCGGGCTGGGTTCTCATAACGATGTGTGGATGAAGCAAAGTTGTCCATGTTAAGAAGAAGTACACGTGAAGATGTATGTGACATCCTTTGCATTGTGATTGCATGACGTAACATAATTGAACACAGGGACACTGCACTATCGATAGGTAGCTGGTAGCTATTGGACTTGTGTGATGAGGACATTGTACTTTTTATGGCCATTTGTGTAGTGCTTACCACAATTGATTGCAATGGTATTAAGCCAGAGTACAAGAGGGAATCGTGTGAATGGGTCAAGGTGACAGGTCTAACCATAGGCGAGACAAACTCCCTAGGTATGTCCTGCCCTTGATGTGCCCTGAACTATTGTGGGTGATGCTAGGGGGCTAGGGGACTAGGGACGGAGCCAGCCAACCAAGGTCACTGGACGCACCTAATTTGAGGACCCCTAGGTGCTGTGCTGTGATCATGGGTGCTTCTTATCTTTTCGTTTTTCTTTTTCTTTTTCTTTTTTCTTTTTTGTTTCTTTTTCTTATGCTTTTTTCTTTCTTGCTTTTTTTTTTTACTTGCCTAAGTACAGCCATTGCAATATGTTGAGGCTATCAGTTTTTCAATGGGCTGGGAAATGTCAAGCTTCGAAGGCTCAGGAAATGGATATTATAGTGATGATTGTGCCCTAGCCTCGTTGTTAGAGAAGCGGTCATTGAGATGGGGAGCTACACTTGAGATACTGCAAACCTCTTTGCGACATGCGATGTTGGTACAATTGAGATAACAACCGTCGTGAGCTCACTATAGAGCTTGACCCAGGAAGAGAGTGTAGCCCATGATTATGCTTTGGTTCGTGCGATGTGGACACTCGCAAGGGTGATTTTTTGCGTTCGGCAGCGTGTCTTTGTCGCGATTCTTTGTGAGGTTGGTGGTCTTGCGGTGACTTGGGCATTGAACACGTTTGCACGAAGATCTGTGTCATCCTACATCCACTTATCACTTCATGAGAGTTTTGCATTCGGCAGCGTGGCTTTGTCGCGGTTCTTTGTGAGGTTGGTGGTCTTGCGGTGACTTGGGCATTGAACACGTTTGCACGAAGATCTGTGTCATCCTACATCCACTTATCACTTCATGAGAGTATATGTAAGTCGCATGTGTCAAGTACAACGAACAAATGCACTCATGTCAAGATATAAATTTTTCAAAATCCTATGATGCTGAGTGCGATGCCTATTCCAGTGCTTGTTAAAGACGTGGCATATATTAGCAATAGGTAAGGGAAGTGTGTACAAGTGGGGAGCCTGCCCCTTTAACCATCAAAAGACAAAAATTTATGGCAAGATGGCTTGTTAAGTTGCATGTATATCATAGGGGCTACTCAATTTGCACGAGGCGGGGTGAGTCCGGGTGGCCAGGCGACTGAGGCTCTGTTGGTGAGGGGCTCCTGTGAAGTTGGGCAGGGAAGATGTCGGCCGAGACCTGAATGGTGTAGTCTCTGGCCGCAATCGTTTCCAAAATGCTTTTGAACAATGCATCGAATTCTTCCTTGTCTCGAGATGCCCTCTCCGCTTTCGAGCACCTGGTGCCCGAGCGTCTGTTGGGGGCCCGCACATCTGGTGTTGCCACATCTTGTGTGCTCCCTTGAGCTTCTATTCCCCTGGCCTGGGGATTTTTTGGCCTATGTTCGGGGCGGTGTCGCTTGGGACCTCGTTTCTTTGCATACCTTTTGAGGCTAGGCACATAGCACACTGGTGAAGGAGCTTGTGCTGCATGTTCCCTTCGAGGCAGAGAGCGTCTTTGTAAGCCAACTTCCCTGGGTGCTCCATGTCTTCCACATAGGGGGACCTGCGAAATGCAAACCAAGGATTAGGCCTTGATACAGGATAAAACCATTCGCATGGAAGGGATTATAGTGTGGGTTATCAAGCACATATGACGAGGAGAGAAGAGGTGAGGCATGTAGTGGTTGTAGTAGAGGGATGGCCCCTGTGATGATGTTCGTTTGGCCTCCAGCCATTAGCAGATCTTGGCTTATGCTAAGTTGTGTGGATTGGTTGTCAGGGAGCGGGGCAGGGCTCATCCTCGGAAGGATAGACCATAAAGGGGAAAGGTGTATAGGAAGGGATGGTACCCTGTCCACATCCTCAGAGATGTTGGTCAAAGCTTCCTATGGTGGTGATGAGGGTTGCATGCCCTCCATTGGGAGGCGGGAATAATCACACAACTTCTAAATGTGTGGTGAGAGGAGGACCTGAGGAGCTTAGCTTGTTGAACCCAACTCTTCTCCTTGCGCTTGACTATCATTGCTTGTGTGTGTTGACATTGTCTATACAGGGTCACAAAAGTCATTGTTTATTTATATACATATCTACGAATCCATGCCACTTTACAAGGATAAAAGCCAATTGTAGAACTCTGGATTGTACTGGAGCGTGGCACACGCATCTAGTACTCGTGGCAGCTTACTCAACACCGATAGATATTTTGCAACATCGAGTAGCATGGAACCTTGTACGAGTCTACTGGCAACATGTAACTCCTCCTAAGTGAGAACCTTATCAGACATAGAGTTCTCTTGGCTAGTTTCAGCTAAGTTCATACCCCGAATGGCAGTCAGCACTTGGAAGGAAGTTGGTGCCACATAGGTTGGGTCTCTTTGAGACCGCCATTTGGCCAATCGTTCCTCTGAGACTCTATCATGATCTAGGCTCCTAGTTTGGCCATTGCAACGCAGTTTTCAAACCAACGTTGTTCAAATTGACTTCGACCCTCTGGTAGTCACTTTAGTTGCTCGATCTCTAAGAGATTTGGTTGGCAGAGCACATCATTGAACGTTACAGTTAAGCGTAGTTTGTCGGCTTCCTTGTTAGAGATGAGTCACATGTGTTCATACAGGAGCCTGTTATAGTGCTCGTCAAGATGTTCTTACTCTTTCCAAGGTAATGGAAATGGCAAGTATTCTTCAAGCTGCTCTTTAGGGAATACGCCCATGTCTGCTAGGACATAGACACGTCCAAACACTTTGAGCTTAGCATCCAACTCGGTTAAGCATTCTGTGACACTTCTATGTTCAGCGAGGGCTTGCTCGGTTGCTATCTCATGCAAGGTTCTAGGAGTTTGCACAGGCTTTAGCATAGCTGGGGGCTCAAGCCTAGATGAGCAAGTTTGGCCAACACTAGGATTTCTTATGCTCTTGGGGTTTCCATGTTTCTCCTGAGACTTCATTATTGCATCATGGTTCTCCTTGAATGTGACTGGTATAAATTTGTCACCCTATTGTGATAGCGTTGTATCCACTCTTGATTGATCAATGCGAGTTCTATTGTCGGTGGATTGAGTCTTGCAAGTAGCCATTGATGGTAACGACTGCTTTGATTTTTCAAAGCACACGGATGTGTCTGAGGTTTCACCGCTATTAGGAGAGGCATCAATGGGGTCATTGGTGGATGGACTAGATGCTTTACTCCTGAGCTCTCCAGTGCTCTTGGTGTCAATGTTCTTGGGGTCCACAACCACCTCTAACTACTATTGTTTTCTTGTTTTCTCCTCTTTTTCTTGGTCAATGAAGGTGCATCTCTCAATGACTCAGGACCCTAGACTAGGTCAACTGTTGATGTGCTTGGTTGGGCCTCAACAGTCTCTTTCTCTGGTGTGTCCTCATGGGACATACCCGCGGCCTGTTGAATAGCCTTGGTAGCCTGTGAGGGTACAACTACCTCTCTTTTTGGAGAGTCTGGTTCTTCAGCCAATTTCCTTGTGTTTAACTCCTCTACCCTAGGCTTTAGGCACTTTGGAAGTGCTGGAGTTATCAAGGAAGTTGGTTGCGATGCCTCCTCCACAGGTAGACTACTAAGGACACGTTCCGCAAGGGGCATTGTCACGGCCAAGGGCTGTGATTGCTGTGATACCTGATTGGAAGTAGTAGCGGCTAGTCCAGTGGATTGGCTACTCTTAGTCGATTGCGGTGTGAGGTCCCTAGGGCGATCGAAAGTGGTCATGTCTTTTGTTGCCCTTTGAGCATTCATCTATGTAGATCGCACATGAGTTGATCTAGTCACATTAGGTTGCATAGGCATATCCTTGGGCCGAGAGCTACGACTAGTGTCATGTTCCACCTCTTGGACATTTGGAAGCTTAGATGGAGATAGAGATTGGGAGTAAGCAGCCACCCTTGACGACCGCTGTTGTGCTTCTTGTGTCCGTTTGGAAAAAGAGGGTGTAAAAGATCTAGGACTCTTAGATGGACGTGGCACTGGGGCTGAATGATTTGCTCGAGGCTTTTAGACGATTGTGCCATTTTCTTTGTTGAGCAATCAGCCTTCCTAGGAGCAGCGTTGTGCCTCTGGTGCTCATTATCCTCTTGGGAAGTCAAAAGCTCCCTGAGCACTAGTGGTCTTTGTGCACGCTCAATAGTTACATATGGCATCTGCTTATTAAGCATGCTAGGCTGAGGCTCTTTCTTTTGAACACTCATGTTTGGTTTCTTGCCTCAAGACCTGGAGTTTCTCTTAGGTTTCCTCTTGTGCCTTGTTGCTTTTGGTGCAATCTGGCCTTCAACGATAGAGGTGGTTTAGCAGGGGGTTTTGGTACCCAAATACATCGGTTACCTGCGTAATACCCTTGAGCACGTAGCAACGCTTTGGATATCCATCGCGGCGTTGTGCTGACCCTCCATCGATGCCTTTGTCTATAAGTCTTGGGCTTCTTTTGGGGTCTTCTACGATATTTGTAAGTCCAAAGCCTGTCCTTGGCATTGTTCTTGTTTCAGGCATGGCCTCACTCACTGATTCTTGTTGTTCGACCTGTGCTTGTATCAGCTTTTTCAACAAGTCCTTGCTCTCATTAGTAGGCTTGACTGTTATGTCAGCACCTTCCTTGCCTTTCCCTCGAGGTTCGATGAGGTCACCCTTGCTAAAGGTTGTGACTATCCTCACACCCTATAGTGTCAGGTGTATCCTCTGTGCTACATAGTCAGCCTCACACTTGGTCACCCTTTTGAAGGGTCTTCCTAGGAGGGTTTCCTTCCCGCAGCTAGCACCATTTGGAGGAACATGAAATAGGATAGGCAAGCTTTTAGTTTCAATTGTCACAAGGATTCCGCACTTCCCTATGAGCGCTTGTGGGTGTCCCCCATAAGGGCTAAGAGTTGCACTATTCAGTGTGAGCTCTGGTTCACCTAGTAGGGTCCATGATTCATAGGTCAAGATATTGAAATCTGCTCCTTCATCAATCAAAGCATCGATAGTATGCTCTCTTTTAGCAGTGAGTTTGACCCTAAGATAAGCAGGTGGTACTATGTCTTCATCTTCCGGGTCTTGACTTGTAAATTTAAGCCTTCTGACAAATGCCCTTGAGTCCCCATCTGCACAACCAGATGTGGATTCTCCACCAATGTCTTGGGTCGTCTGTGCAATGCTGCTCAAGGTACATCTCTCGTCAAGAGTATCATGTCTAGTCATCTTCGCATTTATAGCTTGCTGATGTTGCATTTTGCTTTGACTAGACACGGTTTGAACACAATGTCCTTGTGTTCTCGTGGTGTGGCCCTTTTGCCTTTGATGACTAGATTGGCATGTTGAGGTTCTAGGGTCTCTTTTTGTCTTTGTTTGGGTGCGGGATTCTGTTTGCTACTTTTTAAGTGAAGATATGTGCTTGTGTAGAGCCATTACTACACTAGGGCCTAATTTGGAGGACCTGTCACGATGCGCATTTTTCGGGGGGACAGTCCCCCCAGCTCGCAGGGCCGTTATGGTAAATACCATGCGCAATTTGGAGGACACTTTATAGCTAAATTTTGAACTACTTGCTCTAAGTTTCAGCCCAATGATGGATCTCTGGTGTGCCTTTAGCTCTACGTAGCCTTTGGGGTCAATTACGGGGTTTAGATATATCAAAATTTGTGTTCTAGATACATGTCCAATTTTGACAATTTTCTGTCCGATTCTCAGATGTCCGATCTTTAGGAGTCCGATTATCAAAATCGGATGTCCGATTTCGGGTTGGTCCGATCGGTCCAATGGTCCGATTTTGGTCACATTCCATTTTTGAAATCGGACGTCCGATTTTGATAGGTGTCCGATTCTGAGTGGTCCGATTCCTTGTGTCTGATTTTCAAAATCAGACGGTCGATCTGACAGACAAGGTGGTCCGATTCTGGGATTGGTCCAATTCTGGGGACTGGTCCGATTCTAGGAATCGGATCAGAAGGGTGGTCCGATTTTCGAAGTCGGATGATTTTTGGAGAGGTCCGATTCCAAAGATAGGGCAATCCTATTCTGGGACTTGGACGAACTAGTCCGATTGCGTGGCCGACGGCCCGCGAGTTGCATGCAATGCCTCTAGGCTAACGTCTACTTCAACGAATCGTGTCGTGCTACCTAATTATGTAAAGCCACAGAGGGAAATGCTAGGCGTACCAGAAAATGGTGTGGCACTCGAATCATTCAGCACGTTGACGATCTCCCCGTAGCTCTCTCTCCCTTCTCTCTCTCCATGGCTCTCAAGCACACTCTCTTCTCAGAGGGCAAGATGCCAAATGTGGTGTTTCTTGGTTCCCTGGGCCTCTTATTGCCCCATCCTAGCTTGCTGTGACCTCAGAGGTTAGTCCCTCATACTCTCCCAGTCAGAAATTTGAATCCGTGCCCCTATTTCCCTGTTTCAGCCTATTATACAGCAACAGAAAACCCTACTGTTTTCCTTCTTTTTTCCTATCCTAACCTTAACCTGATGCAACAAAAATCAAAACTAGAGATGGAGATGGATGGTCCTACTCTAATATTCAACAACAAATCAAAAACCTACTTGCTAAGGAGATCAAATACCTCTTCAAACTCCCTCGCTTTCTATCTATCTACCTCAGGCACCGGTTCGGGGAAAACCCTACTTCAATGCTCGATTTGAAGTGCGCAAGCGCTCAAGGCTTGAATCCATTGGTCTCGACAACGGAACCAAAATGTGGGAGCTTTCGTTCAACCGCCAAGACCCTCAGACTACTTATTGCTTCAAGCATTCCAAGCCAAGCACTAATGGCTACCTCTCACATAGCCGACGCACCATCCATATCTATGGGTGTAGTGAGCTTACATCCATGCTGATCCAGTTACCTCCTCTCATGCGCACTCCGATAGCTCCACGATCCAAGTGCAAGCTTCAAGCAAGTTCCATCCTCAAGCTCCACGCTCCAAGCTCCATTGCCTCGAGCAAGAGAAGAGAAGAGAAGAGAAGAGAAGAAGAGAGGAGAAAATGAAGAGCTTCTCCTCCCCGGTCCCTCACCCTCACACACTCACTCCCTCACACTCTCACACTCCCTCTCTCAATTACAAGCTCAAGCAAGCAAGAACAAGAAGAAGAAGAAGAAGAGGAGAGCCACGTTTGGCCACACACAAGAATGAGCTTCTCATTCACTTTTCAACTTTATATACAAAACCCTAAATCCCTTTTGGGCGGTCATCCCCTTATCCCCTTTTTTACATGGCCGGTCGTAGCCTAGGCCCTTTTTCCCATTGTCCTTTTATCTTCCTCGCTTCATTTCCATTGCCCATCTACATTTACAAATTGCACGGGTGAGAGCTCGGTGCTCCTTAAATTAAATCATAATACGCGTGTGCTCTTTTACAAAAGTAGTGACTTGCGCTTTTCCTTATGCGCCTTTCTCCCTTATTTAGGACTCTTCTCCTTGTGCGTCTTTGTCTTCCATTTCACTTTGCCTTGGCCTTTGTCTTCTGCTTTAGCTTTTCTAGATTTTCCACCTTGTTCATCTGAGGGTTAACACCTCAAATGCTCCTAGCCACCAGATGTTATATTTAGATTGAACACTAAATGATATTGAGTGATTGCAAAATGACCTGACGAAAGTGCTCTATTCATCAAGGTGATAGAGATTCTCTCCAATTTTTTACATTTCAGAATCTCACTTTCATCAAGTTTAATCACAAATCTAGCCACTCCCTGTGCCTCTCCTACTACTGACAAGTCATAAAATTTGATCATTAAGCAGTGTAGGGTGGGTAAGTCAAGGAAAATATTGTTAAATTCATTGAATGTAACCTTCTTTTTCTTGCCCTTGAAGGTAGCCTTAATATGAAAAGTCTCACCTAGAATCCCCATCACTTTGTTATTAACTCTCTATTTGATAGTCCTAACCACAAATGGCTTCGAAAGTATGCAATTGCATACCTGTCCTTACTTCATATTTGATTGTAAAAGCTGGAAAAGTTGCATATAAGCATCTCGACTGATACCAATATTATCCAGTGTCTTCTGTACTAACTCAGAATCCAAAGAATGATCCTTTACAAATGACTCCAAGCATTATTTCTTTGCCTTTTTAAATTTCTTCTTCTCCAAAATATCCTTTGAAACTAGTGAAGAAAGAAGATGATAATAAAACTGAGCTGCTTTTAAAGGATCTCTTTCACTTGCATTTGGTTGTAGAAGAGATCTAAGCAAAATTAACATCACAAATCAATACAAGTAATTTAAATAAAGCCATATTTAAGATTTTCAAAGTGAAAAAAAATATACATTGCTGCTTGGATTCTTTTACCACAGTCTCCTCCTCCTCGTTTGAGATTCTCAATATTTTTAAGAGCTCTTTGTCGATTTCAAAGGCCTAATAAAGTTTGCTTTCGTTGATAAGCTTTGATACACTTTTCCAATGAATGAATTTTTTGTTGACAATCCTCTAGCTTTTGCAACAACTCTATATTGTGTTTCATCAAAAGATGATTCTCTAGTCCAAGGATATCCTTTTCTGCAACAAGGTTAAGTGTATAACCTAAAAATCCATTGTAGCCATCACTAATAAACCTCATTAATGATGAGCTATTATAGAAAGGAGGAGTGCTATTTCTGCTAGGATCTTTGGAATATAGCTTTCCATCTAACCAAAGATCAATATTCTTCTTTCCTTCAAACCTTAGTATATGTTCATAGACTCTATAACCGTGATAGATTTTGTTCTCTTTCTTATTGGTTCATACTCACTATCCAACTCAATATGAAGATGATAGAGAGGTCTTTTATGAGAGCTACAGAGATCATTGGATGATTGAGTTACAGAGATCATTGGGTGATTGATCCATAGCTGAGTTACAGAGATCATTGGGTGATTGATCCATAGCGAAGGATATGATTAGAAGCAAGAACGAAAACAAAGAAGAGACTACTAAGGAGGAGAAAAAAAGAAGAGAGAAACGATGGAGGAAGGCAATCGAGTATCCACCAAAAATCAAATTGAATACTAGTTTTCACTTTAATGAGGAGAGGTAAGATCTTCATTATGACAACCTTTGCCAACTTTATGGCGACCTAGATTTCTAGGTTTGATGTGACCACGAGAATATCACGACAATGACTTATTAACGAATTTTGATATTTTAACTTACCAAAATATAAAAATTTTAAAAATTCTATACAATATTTTATTTCTTAAATTATTTTCTCTCTCTAGGATCTCTTACAGGGCATTTTCGAGACCTCAAAACTCCCCTAATGTATTATATGAAGATAGTCCTAGACATTACCATTCCAAGACATTCCTTCATAAAATCATGTGTTTCTTTGTGGTTTTCACTAGAAATTCCCTCGATATTGAAAGTTCACATCACATACACGTGGCAACAATCAGCTATTCCCAACTATGAGTAAGAAATTTTTTTCTAAGGTCTTAGATAAAAGGATATGCTTTGGACCCTAGCTGTATGAATGGTCTAAAGAGAGTTGAAAGTCGGGCTTGCCCTCTGAAGCATAGAGATTTGACCATGGGATACTCTCAATAATTTAAGTGGTAGGATGAGAGTAAATAATGAGTTCTAGAATGAGAGTAGTGATAGGGTGAGTGGTAGAATGGTAGGATGCCAATGAGTGGAAGGATGAAAGTACTAATAGCATGAGAGTTGTGGTAGAGTAAGTGGTAGAATGATAGGATGTCAATGAGTGGAAGGATGGGAGTACTTGAGAAGTCTTCATCTACTCCTAAAAAGAAGAGAAAGAAGGCCCCCTCTTCTATCCCTATCCCAAGGAGACATGGCCAAGATTACCAGCTAGGTGAAAGATCACAGTAGGTGCAACTTTCCATAAATCAAAGTGACCCATTTTGACAAGACCTGCTTATTTCAATCGATTAACCTAGTCCCTTTCTTTGACCATTTTGTAAAAGAATTCACTACCATTTTGACCTGATCCTTTCTTCATCACCATCTATAATTACCTTGGACTCCTCATCAAGCTCCTCCAACGACTAGTAACATCTTGTGAAGATGGGCTAACACCACTTTTTTTTAATGTCCATGATAGAATCAATTGAGTGGTGATGGTTTGCCTTCACCTTGGAGCCCTATTACTATCATTGGAGGACATGGTGGACCATAAAATTACCATGTGCATGCATCCTTTCGACCTAGGGTCGTTACTATAACAATGAGAGTCCATCAAAAAGTAACTTCTCAACAATGGCTATCTTTAATACACAATCAAGCCACTCCCTAAGTGATTTGTTTCTCCTCTTCCATCACTTGTTCCTTGTTACATATTATATTAAAACAATGAAAAAAAAAGATATAAGAAAAAAACATATATCCTTACTATGCACCTAGGGAAACATCCTAGCCCTTTCCTCCACGTCACAACCTCAAGGTACGTCAAGGGTAGGGCATCTTGGGCTTACTCGAATGACCTATCACCCTGAGAATAGCACTGCAACACAATCTCATATCAATTGGGTCTTCAAGTAGGAAACAACATTTCAAGTATACTTTGAATTCAACCCATCTTCTAGTTGCACAACATGCACACCACTCACTATGCTAGATAGGTAAACACACTCCTTAGGGAGAGCACAAGGACGTGACATGTAAGCTTGACTTCTTGAAGAACCATCGACATAGGTAGCCCACGATTACAATAACTTCATCCATCAATGGAAACCATTGTCCTGCTCTTCATTACAACCCTAGTAGAGCCATAGCCATCTCCAAATCTACACTAGCACCAACTAGTATCCCTCCTTAACCATGACTCCCTCATCTACCGTCCAAGTATCTCTTGCTAGCCATACATAGCTACTTTTGGAATAAGTGCCATGGGACTAGCACTCATCTAGGAGGGGATCAAATGTTAACCACATGTGTAGACCAAGGCTCATAATTTTTATAGAAGGGGTTGTTGTAATTGAGTTCTAATCATCATATGAAATATTTTCAATAAGATCCTCCTATGCAAGTTGTATTGATATTTTGTGACACCTAAGACTAAATGTGTGGGAATCAATTTTCAATAGATGTTAGAGTCTAGATGTATGCAAGAAGGGGATACCACAAAACATAGCTAGATGTGTAAGGGGGATGGGAAAACCCTAACCCGGGATCTCTTGTATTTAAAGGATGAAAGTGAATGGAACAAGCTATTCTTGTATATACAAATTTTGTATTCTTGATTTTTGGCTCTTGTTTTTGCATCTTGAGAGAGTGTGTGAGAGAGGGTGTGTGTGTATGTGTAAGAGGGAGTGAGGAACAATGGTAAGTGAAACTCCTTTTATTTTCATATATTTTCGGCATCTATTTCGAGAAATCGAGATAGACCTCATCGAATGGTTGTCCAGGCTCCTTCTAGTACCACTTTGAACCACTACACATCGAATATGATCATGGAGAAGCTACAATAATCCAGCGTGATAACACCTTGCAAGTTCCCAAAATACTGCATCTCATCTATAATGGTGTTTGGATCCATGGCTCGCCGTTGGCTCTCTTGCTTAAACTTTGCCATGACACCACAATCCTTTGTGGAGTGTATTTTGTTGATGCACTCGAGGTGAAAATGTCACCCGTGCGACTACACCACACTGTATATTTTATATCGTACATTATTGAAACGGTTAGATTAGTTTTCAAATATAAAATCTAGATATGACAACTTATAAAACATGTGGTCACCTTTGGACTACATCCCCTCAAGAATTCTGACTCCTCAGTAGAGACCTCCACCCTTCACAAGAGATTGCGATCAAAGCTCCATGTAACTATTGCATAGACATAAACTACAGTATCTCCTCCATGCCCTCGGGATATCGAATTGGTCGATGGTGAATACTGTGTGGAATTTTCAATCGCACTTCTTCTCGATCTTTCCTAGCTTGTTCGTACCTAGCAAGCCACATCTCCATGAATTCATGGTGCAACATACAAAAACGATTCACTTTCTCCTCCATTGTAGCATCCATCCTTTTTTCTACCCCATTTCCAACTACCACATATTTGGTCAGCAGTCTATCATCATCCTTTAGTGACCATAGCATACTGTTGTCTAAATCCACTGTTGGTAGCCACTGTGAAATATGCACTAATGCCTTAGACACCAACCAACCTTCAATCATGCTACCTTCTGGCTGAGCTAGTTGTCACACAAAGCCTTTCAGGGTTTTTATGAAGTTCTCCAAGAAGAACATCTATCGTGTATGGACAGGTCCCGCAATCTCCACTTCATCTACAAGATGCACCAAGAGGTGGGTTTGTATCGTGAGCATGCTGGTGGATAGGTACTTCTCAAAGAGACAAACCGTCTCCATTGCTCCCTACCTTGCAAATTCAATAGAGGATGTCTTGATCTCCTTCTGTGAGATCCATTGCACTAAATTTGACAACATGTAAATCGCCCTACGTACTTCTCGAGTAAGGCATCCTGCGATCGCAATCGGTAGTATAAACTGCCACAAATGAAGAAGCATTACGAACACTGACTAGACTCCAAATAGCAAAATTTGCAAGCCACTTACAATCCATTCGTAGTACAAACCTGACATATCTTATGCCAATCATGGGATTTTAACCCTGATAGTTTGTCGTCTTTAGAAAAAGCAGATCTGAGAGAACACATCATACCCTACCATCAGAGTGTAGATAGACCTGATAATTTGCTACACAATGAGCTCTTCTTTAGTGGATAAAATCCCAAGGAGAGTGAGGTAGTTGCAAGCAACCATTAGCACACTGTGGCCAAAACGCCTCCATCTGCCTACCTCCTTCAAATCCATTCATGCCCCTATAGTGTCTCTCTTTCCTGTGATGTGGTTCCATAGTAACCTGCCCACATTCTTGAAAATATGCATGGGATCCAACAAGTGGTTGATCTGTAAGTGGGTCCATACGACAACTCATAGAAGGCCGAGAACCGTCACATTCCATTTGGATGCAACTCCATGTGTAACATTTTCAACTCATACCAGCTTTGGGCATTCATTCGTGCTAGAGGTCGTCCAAGAAAACCTTCCCTTAGTTCATGACCCTCCAGCAAGATAGAGATGTGTCCTTGATATAACATCTTCTTCATGGTTCGTGACCTTTGGGAGTCTAACTATGGTGCCCACACAATGGACATGCATGATAACCCGAGGTAACCAGACTTGTCCCAATACCTCTATTTAGTAAACACAAACTTGAACAAGCTATGATAGATATGACCAATGAGAACAGAAGCCTACTTACCTGAGTACTCCCCAAATCCCAAAAAGTCATGCATGGTCCATATGAGAATGGCTTATATACTGGTGGACCATTGACCATCGCGCTTGCTCATATCTTCCATGGTGACCCCCTCCTCCCACAAAATCTTAAGCTCATCAACTAATGGACAGAGATAGACGTCCATATTCTTGACTTTGTAGCGGCTAGGACGAGCAAGCTAAGGATTAGGTGTCCTTTCTTCGTAGAAAGCCATGGCGAGATGTTGTAGTTAACAAGGACTATAGGCCACACACTATAAGAAGTTGAGCAGAGACTGAATGGGTTCACGCCATCCATAGCAAGACCGAGTCGAAGATACCTTGGCTCTCATGCAAAGCTTGGAAAGGCAAAGTCAATGTGGCTCCATGCGAATGAATCCGCTGATATTCGTTGGACTCCATCTGTGGATGTATTCTATGCATCCCACGTTGTCAAGCTTGCCATGCATGATGTAGAAACATGTGACGTATACGGGGGATAAGTGAAAAGTGTCTAAAAACTTTTTGAGGGATGGTTTGCCCTTGCAAGTCCTGTCAATATTTGTGAGCACCACACTTTGGACATGTCTCTATAGTCTCGTACTCTCCTTGAAACATCACACAATCGTTGACACATGCATGGATGCTATTGTAGTCTATGCCAAGCTTTCGTAAAACATGTCACGCATCATCACAAGACTCGAGAAAGTGGTGGATTGGCTCAGGCACTCCATTCATCACATGCCCATGAACTCTTCTAATTGGTTGCAATAGGTACACTCCTCCTTGGGATGAGATGTCACCTCCTTGTATAAATATTACGATTATATCTAATGTTTTTGTATATGATATTCAATTAGTTTGCGAAAATAATATAAGACATTATTGATACACATTTTTCTTACCATTTGCTCAAAGTTTGAGTTCACCTGATCAATTATCTTCGATTGAAACTCGGCGAAGCATCGTACGTGTTCTATAGACAGGCGATGCTTTCATCTGATTGCCAGCTTGCATTGAGAGCAAGAACACAAGACATGTTGATTAAGATACTCCTCGCAATCTTAAACATCACAACCATCATCGTTTTCAATTTTGTCAATGTTACAATAAAAAATTGTTTTTTTTTCTCATTCTCTTTTTCTTTCATAATTTGTTTGAGAAGGGATTTCTTCTCTTGTAACTCAACAAAATTAACATAAACTAAAGTCTTGGTTTTCTCCCCCTTTCTTTGTACTCTTCGTTTTATGTTCTCTCCCCCTTCTCTCTCTCTCTCTCTCTCTCTCTCTCTCTCTCTCTCTCTCTCTCTCTCTCTCTCTGTTGCCCTTCTCTTTGTTTCTCTCCACCCCCTCGTGTTTTCTCACTCATTCTCCTCTCTCCCCCTCTCTCTCTCTCTCTCTTCCCATTTCTTTGTTATCTTTCATGTTTATTCTCTCTCTCTCTCTCTCTCAATGCACCTCATTGTCAAGAAAAATAAACCAATAAAAATGATGAAAGAAGAAGAACAAACCAAGAGAAGGATGGATTGTTCATCTCCTCTTCATGATAAACCCTCTCTTTATTTCTCTCCACCCTCTTGTGTTTTTTCACTCATTCTCCTCTCTCTCTCTCTCTCTCTCTCTCTCTCTCTAAATCAGCTAGAAATCATGACTAGAAATCTATAAGTCTAAACTTACTAATTGTAAATAAACCTACTAACTAACTAATCAACTATTTAAATAGATAACAATTTAAACAATACAAACCTCTCTGTCTTAATCATTGATCAGTAATCTAAACCTAGGGAGTCCACCTTGGGTTAACCCTCTATATAACGTGCGTTCAAATGGTATTTTTAAAATCCCTTTTTTAAAAATTTTGCACCATTTTATATACCCCTTTTGTGAATTTTGAAGGTAATATTTATATTCCTTTTGTAAATCTAAATTTTGAGATGAGATTCATTTTTATAACCCCTTCTATACAATTCAAATAATAACACAATGTTACACTACTTTACATTGATTTTTTTCATGATAATCGGAGTTGAATATCCAAACATCATATCAATATTTTAAATGTTGTTAGAAGTTGATAGAGATGAACAACTAAACATTTATAGGTACCCACCCACATAAGGAAACAAAAAACCCCAAAAACTAAAGCTCATAATATAATAGAAACTCAAGAATTTGCACAAAGGATCATGAGATCCTCATTACAATTTCCTTATTCTTCCATTGATACACACATAAACACTAGAGTGCGCAATCTTGTATACTTTTGCAACCCTATACAAGAGCCATCTACTAGAGGGAAAACTCCTCTTTGGGAACCATGCACAACAACCATAGATAATTATGGCCTAAATCATGGGTGCAAGAGCCAAGATAAGATACAAGGTAATGACCTTGAGTAGTAGATACAATAAAATATACAAGGGACATATTTTAGACTAGCTCAAGATAAGAAATGATATCAATTATACCTCTAGGGAGATTTGGAGGGGCTCTCATGTGAGTAAAAGTTTCTATATTTGAAAAGGTGAATACATCCCATATAAGAAACACCCATTACATGGATTTTCTAGACCCATGGATCTAGTTACACAACATAAAACATAGATTTTCCTTTCAAGACCAAGACCATGGCTCGGGATTAGATTTTAAAGAATTTTGTGATGATTGAGAGCCTCCCCTTTATGAAAGGGTCTCTAGAAACCAACGTATTTTCCAACTTCAGGCATAGCGTCATCTTGACCTTCACCATAGAAACAAGTGATAAACTAATACATAAAGAATCCATATGAATTTTCAAGATAGCCCTAATAAAAGCTTGTGATTGTAACCTCCAATCCATACTTGTAGTTCTTCCATTTGGTTGAAGACCCCATCTCTAGTGTACCTGCCCATGTCAAAGGGCCCAAAAATATCTATTTTTTCAAAGGTTTCATAAGAAACTTAATAGATATGAAAGAGAGGAGGTCTAGTATAATGATCAAGAAAGGAGGATAGAAATGCAACACATCATGATGGTGGCCTATTAGCATACCCCACTATCAATCAAATGATGCATTTCTACATATTTGATCATAATTTGTTTTTTACCATAGAAGTCCTTCACATGGCAACATGATGCTACATTCATGCAAGGACCCTATATCACCATTAAGCTATCAATTCTCCTCATACTCATCTCATCCAACTTAGCTAGCAAGCCAAAGGGATAATCTCACTATTTACATGCAAAGTATGATTTGATTCATCTCAAATCCTTGCCTCCATCTCACATAGCTAGATAGTTCCTTTTCCCCCCCATACATCCCTTAGCAAGGATTAAACTTAAAATCTTTTAAATTCCCATACCCCCATTCACACAAGAATTTATCTACATAATGCATAATCCCATAATAGTCAATATATAACCTCCTCCCTCCCCTCCCAATAGATACAACTTCATAACATATGTAGATGGCATTGCATTCACCATGCTGAAACCGTGTGTTTTTGAGTTTTCTTTCATTCTTCTCTTTAAAAATGTTCATATGCACCCAACGTCTCATTGCATCACTAGAAAATAAATTGAAGATTTCATCATCTCTCAAGATCTTGGTCTTGATGGTAGGACATTTTAACATAAAAACCAACACAAGAATTGACACCATATGCTAACTAGTCATAGAAGCATTCTAAATTTTCATATTATAACTTAAAAAACTTGAGACTTTACTATATGTGCAAGAATCCTTTCTCTACTTTGCAAAAAGGATGTTACAACATTTTATAATAGCACTATGACATAAAGCTATATGCGAAAATCTCCAAGATCCACATGTCCAAAGTATATCCCGTACATTTGGACTCTATAGTATAGGAGGATCTATATATGTACTATATAAAAGAAGCGAACATAAGTATATTGTCTCCCATTGCTTTCATCACTATTTATCTCCATGCATAATGTTGTTGAGGAATCCCAAAAGATCAAAATGAGACAAAATTGTTCTGAAAGCAAGACAAAAGCAAATCTCTTGTGTCAAGCACTCATCAATAGCACATACAAAGTATGTAGCATTACTAAAATCAAAAGAAGACTAGACAGTACAAACACTATATACAATATAGTTTGGCCATGATGTAATCTCAATACATCACCTTAATACTTTAGCAACAAAAACATACTTTAGTCAACCTAGTACCTTACCATAAGAGTAGTTCGAAGAGCTCTCAAAAAAACCCTTTGGTAGCATTACTTCAGCTGCAAAGAGTATGTCCTAGCCTTGTGAGGTGCTAGCTTGAAGATCCATTTCCTACAGGAAAAATGACTATAAAAAGTGTAACAAGATTATTTAGAAAGAAAATACAAAGCTTGTTCCAAATTGAAATCACTTACTTTGAGCATGCATGTGTTTACTCAACACACTTGAGAAAGTCATTAAACAACTTATAATCATTCTCATCTAGTTTATATCTTTCATTTGATGGATTGTATGTTAGATTTTCCAATGAGATCACCGACTCTATGGAAATCATGTTCAAGTCTGTTAAGTCATATGTGAACATACGTGATCCTTTCACCCTCTAGTACCAACCAAGTTGAACTTCTATGCCTTGAGGTTGATCTGTCAAATCAAAGCCTCATTTACAATCCACATATCTACCTCCTACTTTTTTTCTCATCTTCTGGACCTTGCCAAGGTACCATGTGCTATGAGACCCATCCATTTTATTCAAGTTTGTGGCTTTTCCATCTCTCTTTGGATGCTTACCACTTCCTTGATCTTGTATATCATATACAAAATATACTGCACAATTAGAACCTATCCCAAAGAAATTCACATTGCTTGATGATCGTGATTTTAGTTTAGGGTCAAAGTAGAAAACTTGCCTCACTCTTGTCAATAGATCATTTGACAAAGTCGAACTCCCATTCAATTGACTGACCAATGTAGTCTTAAAGATATACTTTCCATCAACTTCCACCGTTGGGTTGATCTTTTGACTTTCTGTAACAATACTTGAGCCATGAACCTCATCTAAGAGCCCATCAATTTCATGTTGAATCTCACTAAGAGCAACGACATCATCATCCCCATCTAAATTCTCTAATTGTTCTTCATCACTAGTTGGTTGTCCAAAGTCATCATATTCATCAACCTCTCCCATTTCATCGTCTATCTTTGACCACATAGATTTTGTATCCTCCCAAGGCTCTAACCACCACTTTAAGTTATCTCCCTTGCTGGGTTTCAATCCCAATGACTGACACAACGTTTGTGCTTGTTGCAAGCCCTCTTTCAATGCATCTACTATTATTTTGTATGAAGCCACACATTCATAGTTACCTAGATCTGTCTCTAAAATATTTTCTTGTATATTCAAACACTTCCATATATGCTCCTGCTTCTTGTGAGCCCTTGAGAAGATTAGCCCATTTGAACTACATTCATGCATGGCGATCTTATTCAAACTACCGATACTATGCAAAAGGTCTCCAAACTCAAAGGTCCTTTCTTGTCCCACCATACCTCCAATTTTACTAAAATAAAATTCAGCTACATCTGATCTAGTGAGATGTAATGGATACTTGAGATCCGGAAAAATTTCACGAAACATATTTATGAGAAGCACAACAAAATGGCATGAAAGTTGAATATCTGTGTAGGTCTCCTTACTTATGAAGTTTGTCTTCAAGTTATACATGGCATGTTGATGTAGCCACAACCTCCAAACCCTGAAGAAGAAACCAACCTTGGCTGCCATAACCACATGTCCCCAAAGTTCAGATGTGGCAACAAGAAAATATCAATGTAATCATCCACAATATGCAAATATGCCATAGTTCCTTGTATGCTTCTCTCCCTCCTTTGTAATTACCTCATACAATGTTACACTTGTCTGCTTGCAATCCTTTGGGCAGCTGCCCAATTCTGGCAGTCATCTCTTTGTGTATTTCCATCTCGTAGCTTGTGTTGATCGATGGAAAATGAGGTGTAGACCATTGTAACATGATTGAATGTAATCCAAACATTACCAATTGCAAGTTGTCAAGGAGGGCTATGAAGTGGATCAACAAGCTTTTTTCCACAGTGTATAAAGTCTTGATCATGTAAACCATACACATGTCCTTTCACAATTCTCCCTTTTAATTTCCATCCACACCAATTAATAAAAAACAGGTCCTTGTCCTTCCCAAGGTAATCTTCAGGCATAAGCTTGTGCCGTCTACTGTCTCCATCTGAAACATGCCCAATTATTGGGCCTATTGTATCCCTTAGCTTTGCATCCGACAAATGTTCCACAAGACTCTATTGGTTTCTAACAAAAACACTATCTTGATTACATGTGGCTTGTGCCACCAAAAGCTAGTCGTGGAAGACTCTCATGGAGAGGGTTTACTATCAAAAGTATTGCATAGCTTCCCACCACACGGTTTTGAAAGGCATCCACTATCCTGTCATAACCTTGTGATCCCTCTCCCACAACAATTGTATCGTTGCAATATCATTGATGATGTTCTCCCTTACTTCCATAGAACCCAATAAGAGTGTCATCCTTTGCATTCCACCTACACAAAATGAAGTCATCTTTAGATTTTTATCAATTGTATACATTCTATACAATTTGGAAAGTAAGGAAATATGTAAGCCACAACATGTTAGAGCTATCCAGGCTTACCTTATGCGACGTTTGATGGTTGTTTCATCTTCAACGATGATGATCGGAACCATTGATGGCACCCCATGTTTTATTTTTTCATCCATATATATCTTACCCACTACCTCAAAGATGTATTCATGTTCTCCAGGAATGAACTGAATTGCTTTCTTTCCTTGACTTTTTGTAGTAGACATGGATGGCCCTCCAAGGTTGGCACTCAAGAAGTCATGCAAGCGTGGCCCACCCCAATGTTTAATGAGCTCAAACATGGTCTTTGTAGACTCCATGAATCTTTGTGCTTGCTTGGCTCGCACTACATTCCTTGCTACATCTTGAAAAAAGGCCCACAAGGCTGGTTTACCTCCGAATTTACCTTTTCGATGGACCTCAACTATGTTATTACAAAAGCATCGCACGTCCTTCATATTTAGGCATTCAAAGTTTGCTTCTTTTAAGGACTTGATCCTCACAAAAAGCATAACAACTCTTGCTCGCAACCACCATAGCTCCCTCTTGGCCTCTTTCAAGTTTCTCTTGGTCTCAATTGTCACTTTTTTTAGCTCTTCACCACTAAGATAATCTAATCGTCTTCCTTCTCCTGTGTTCCTAGCCCCTCTCTTCTCAATAGCAGCCCTCTCTCTATACACTCTCATGCAAAAATCATCGCAAGTGGGAATTTTTTTGCAATATTCACAAGTAAAATTTTCAATGGGTTGTCCACCATACGAAATACGAAGACAATTCACATGCCTATAGCATCCATCAACCTTGATTTCAATAGACTGGTAATATAAGGTAACTTTTGCGTATGGCTCTGGATACCACACATTCCCTATTTTAAGGTCATGTAGCATAGATTTTATATCTGAATCACAACGTTTGTAAGTTACAGTTCTTTGCCATAATCCCCAACAAAGCAAATTCAACTCACATGAAGGAGAAATGCATGAGTCACATGTACAAGTAGAAGGTGTTTCCAAATCTGTTGGTGTTGCACTTTTTTGGGTTGACTAGAGAAAGGCACCCAATGACTTTTGTCGTGGATCCACCTCAAAAATCTTTATTGGTCTTCCTTGAGAATTTTTTGAAACTACTTGGTTGGTGGATGATGCTTTGGATATAGCCATGATGTGAGACTTTGACTTTACATGCTCTATAAGGAGTGTTTGCAAGTTTGTTCTTCGAGGACACAAGTGCAGCCACTTTTGATCATACTTACATACAACTCTTACTCTTTCTTTGTCTTTATAGTATGCAAGGTTGCCTCAACAAGCTCAAAATTAGATCCTATATGATTTCAAGCTAAAAGTCACAAAGCTAATATCCAAAGGGATTAGGGATCACCTATAAAATGATTGCACATACGATCGTTAAACGAAACTAAATTACAATTCTTTCCTAAATTAGTGACTAATACATTTTTAAAAAATGATTTACTCAAGGTCTCACTTTTTAGAAAAAAGTGACTTACGTTCATGAGTGCTATTGAAAATATTCATCTCCTCCACAGTAGCTAAGATCATCGTCATGTCATCTTCATTGCTTTCTTCTATGTCCTTTGAGTTAGATATCACTCCAACCTTCAACCCCCGGTTCGTTAGATACCTTCTATGATGTGCTTGATTCTCCAATACGTGGGTTCTCATGAAATTGGAAAGGCATGAGTAGGAGGATTGCTTGCCCCTTATTCCTAATCCATAAGGAGATCCACATTCATGGCACCATACTTGAACCAAGGGTCCACCATCTAGATCTTACGTGGTAAGCTCAAACTTATAATCTCTTGGTGGATTGATCTCTCTCAACTTCTTGCGAGTACTCTCACATTGGGCTAGCCAACTTTCAAGTGTAGACTTTGAAAGCAATGTGCTCTTGAGCTTATTTATAGCTTGATTTGGGTTGTCAACTAGATTGTGCATAGCTTTATCGCTTACTTTGAATCCTGTAACTTCTATAGTATAACTCAAGTCCTTGCATATCTGCTCTGTGGGTTGAACCTCACCTCCAATCTCGTCTACTATGATTGAATCCCTCCTTGTAGTGATAAATTTGACATTTTCTACATCCCAACATTCTTCTTGTATTGGGTTTAGTGTGCAACATCCACTATTTTCATCCTCATCTTCAATGATAAATTTAAACAAACCACAAATAAGCCCATCCTGTATTATCTCTTGTCATATTGCACCGTATGTGGAATCAGCTACAACTTGAACATACCCCAAAAGCACTTTCTCACTAGATTTATGCTCAAAAACCTTCATGCAAGTCTTTGAAGCCATGAGTTGTTGGCTGCCTTGTATCTAGGTATATGATAGAAAAATAGATGATATTAATCAATAGCTTTTTAGGGGTAGAAAGCATGCACTCACATCAAGGAAAAAATTCACAAATGAGTGTATTATACAAGAGTACATGCATAACACACTACAAGATATAGGCCTTATACCGACGTTTAAAGCGACGAAAATGCAAACAACAAAATTTGCCCTCGTCGTCGCAAAAAGCGTCGTTATTGGCGACGCCATAGAATAGTCGGTATAGCGACGCCAATACCGACGCTGATAGTGATGGTTTGCAATGTGCATAACCACGCTAATAGCAACGTGAACAGTAAAATTTGTGATGCTAATAGCAACGGTAAACAGGGAAAAAAAATTGTGCATACAAAATAGTTTCTGCACTACTTTGTACAATGCGCGTGCAAACAAAAACAATGTATACTGAAATCATAAAACTGATACATGAAATAAATACATGATCTCATAAAAAGCGATTGGTACAATCATGACAGGATATCACTAATACATAGAAAATGTCTACGCATCATCGTCCCCCGAAAGCTCGTCCCGCTGCAAAGGAGCATCGAATGGACTTTGCAGAAAAAGAAACAACACATCAGTCCACCATACAATAATGCATTCAAATATCTCATGGTAACTATGGAAAAGAAAGATGAGTGACTTACAGGGCCGCCGCGTCTATACAATCGGTCGATCAATGCAGTGAGACCGTGCCTCTTTGCATATTGAGTCTCAAGGCCAGTCGGATCGCGATTTGTAATGGAGTGCTACAAAGAAAACAAAATGCTAACTGTTAGAAACATGATTGTCAGTACAAAGACTATTTCAAAAAAATAAACAAGCAAAACAAAAGAAAAACTTACAAAGTCCTCAAATATGTCTTGTGGCTGCCACTCCCAAGATGATGGACCACTCCGGGCTCGAGTTGTGCCCTCGCTGCCTCGTGCTACTGACTCCAACGTCTTGGAGAATCTGTAGCCTCCTCCCTTAGTCGGCGCTAGTCATCTGCATCTAACCACTCGGGCTTTGCAGCCCCACTCTTGATTGCCTTGCGTGCGTCGGATCATCTATGTGACATGTATGCACGCATGCAATCCATCATCCAGCCCGTAGAGAATTTATCTACTGCGGCTGGCACCTGAAACTCCTTGTGCAAGGATGCTATTATGTAGTCCTTGCTCCCCTCTGGTATGTTCTTCCAATGATCCCAGACATTGTGTCGAAAAACTTGTTGGCACAACTCTCTCATGCGAGCCATCACCCTCCTCTCCTCATCATTCATGATGATGACTCTTGACCTACTATCGACTAGATATCCATAACCCCCTGGAGTCTGCCTAAGATGGGCCCTCTCCCATCTACGTCCACGCTTTTGGGCATATCCAAGAGACCCCTATGCATCCGATGTACCGACGGGGGTAATATCTCTCGGAGTGGCATCCACAGGGGTGCCACCTAGCTGACGGCTGCACAAAAGCCGGAGTAACTGGAGTAGACGTCCCCACAGGTGTGACAAATCCTGGAGGTGACACAGCTCCAGCTGAACGACGAGACGAAGACACCACATCCGTGTCTCCACAGCATCCACCTGAGCCACGAGAGCGAGGAGTCACACTTGTATCCAGTGTCGACAGCGAGCTCATTGCCTCTGTATCTCTACAACATCCCCCTAATCCCGATGCATTCCCTCCCTCTCGCCCAAGTCGTGAGCGTCGAGATCGTATGCTCAAAGCTGAAGCATCCGATCGCACTGAAGCAGATCTAGCAGAACGCCCTGACGAAGACCGAGACAGCTCCTGGTCTGCCATCTCTCTGAATCTTGCGATTTGGTCTGGAGACATGTGTGCAAAGATGTCCTGTAACTCCTCATCGCTCATCCCTCGACTCATCCTGAAAATGTCACCTGCACAGACAAAAAATGATGTTAGAATAATCAATTTAAATCATACAAAGCACAGTAATATAAATCATTTAAAAAAAATCTCACTTAAAATACATATCTTATATACCCTTATAAGCGATTGGTCAACGAATTGAGTAAGTGGATGCTCCAAGTATGAAGTATCCTATGGTCCCATGTTAATCTCCTGATACAACTCCACATACACTGGAAGTTCGATAGACATGTCACCACAAAAGAATGAGTCCGCCTCGTTCTCAAAGAATTCTTAGACTCCTGTATTTCCATCATTATTAGTCGATGCTGGCTCCAAGCTTTCGACGGCCTCCACCCCTTGCAATATCGACCCCTCTATTCGCATATTATATTCATCTATGTTCTGAACATCGCTTTGATCATATACTCTCGCACTTCGGGGAGTTGAAGGTATAACATACCACCATCGAGGTTGTCGGGGGTTTGGATAGAAGATTACCTATTCACAAACACGTAGAGAGTTCAAACCATTGTGACATAAACCATGTCGTAATACAATTAGCAAGCAAATGAGTCCATGCACCTGTTCACAATGGGCCGACAACACAAAGGTGTTGCGCAAATCCGTCCATTTTTTTTCGAAATCTATTTCGAGAAATCCAGATGGACCTCGTCAAACTGTTGCTCCAGCTCCTCCAAGTACCACTTTGAACCACTACACATCGAATAGTATCATGGAGAAGCTACGATAATCCACCGTAATAATACTTTGCAAGCTCTCAAAATACTCCATCTCATCCATAACCCTGTTTGGATCCATTGCTCGTCGTCGGCTCTCTTGCTCGAACCTTGCCATGATACCACAGTCCATTGTGGAGCGCATTTTGTCAATACGTTTCACGCGAAAATGCCATCCACACGACCACACTGCACTATATATTTTGTATTGTACATTGAAACACTCAAATTAGATGTCGCATATAAAATTTAGATACAACAGATTCTAAACCCCTCATCACCTTTGGACTACATCCCCTCGAGAATTCCCACTCCTCCATTGAGATTGCTATCCCTTCATGAGACGTTGCGGTCAAAGCTCCATGCAACCATCACGTTGACATAAACCGTGGCATCTCCTCCATGCCTTCGGGATATCGAATCGGTCGATGACGCATACTATGTCGGAATTCAGCTCACGCTTCCTCTTGATCTTGCCTAGCGATCTGGTACTTGGCGAGCCACGTCTCCATAGAGGCATGGTGCAACATACAAAAGCAATTCACCTTCTCTTCCATTGAGGCATCCATTCTTTTTTCTACCCCATTTTCAACCACCACATCTCCAGTCAGTCTATCATCATCCTTCAGCGGCGGCGACTATAGCATTTCATTGTCTGGTTCCACCATTGGTAGCCATTGTGAAATATGCACTAGAGCCTGAGACACCAACCAACCTTCGGCCATGCTACCTTCTGGCCGAGCTCGTTGTCGCACAAAGCCTTTCAGGGTTTTCATAAAGTGATCCAAGAAGAACATCCAATGCATATGGACAGGTCCAGCAATCTCCACTTCATCCACAAGATGCACAAGAAGGTGGATTTGTATCGTGAGCATGCTGGTGGGCAGGTATTTCTCAAAGAGACAGACCGTCTCCACTGCTCCCTGCCTCGCGGATTCAATAGAGGATGTCTTAATCTCCTTCTATGAGATCCATTGCACCAAATTCGATAACTTGTAAATGGCCCCGCGTATTTTTGGAGTAAGATATCCTGCGATCGCGATCGGTAGTACAAACTGCCAAAATGAGAAAGCATTATGAATAATGGCTACATTCCAAATAGCAAAATGCCCACGCTAATTACAATCCATTCGTAGTACAAACTTGACATATCTTATGCTAGTCATGTGATTTTAGCCCTGATAATTGGTCGTCTTTAGAAAATGCGGACCTGAGAGAACGCATCATACCCGTCGGAGTGCGGATATACTTGATTACTTGCTTCACAATGCGCTCTTCTTTAGTGGACAAAACCCAAGGAGCGTGAGGAAGCTGCATGCAACTATCAGCACCACTCGACTGCAGCCAAAGCACCCTCCATCTTACCTACCTTCTTCAAATCCATTCGTGTCCCTATAGTGTCTCTCTTTCCTGTGATGTGGTCCCATAATAAGCTGCCCACATTCTTGAAAATATGCATGGGATCCAACAAGTGGTTGACCTGTAAGTGGGTCCAATATGGCAAATCGTAGAAAATTGAGAACTGCCGCATTCCATTTGGATGTGATTCCGCGTGGACCATTTTCAGCTCGTACCAGCTTGCGACGTTCATACGTGTTGGAGGTCGTCCAAGGAAACCTTCCCTGAGTTCATGATCCTCCGGCAAGAAAGCAGCGTGTCCTTGATATACCATCTTCTTCATGGTTCGTGACCTTCGGGAGTCTAACTGTGGCCCGCACAATGGACATGCATGATAACCTGAGATAACCAGACCTGTTCCAACACCATGACCTAGTGAATACTTGATTGAACGAGATAAAATATAGATATTACCAGCGAGAACGGAGGCCTGCTCACCTGAGCACTCTCCCAATCCTGAAAATTCATGCATCGTCCACATGAGAATGGCTCGAATATTGGCTGACCGCCGACCATCGCGCCTGCTCATATCTTGCACAGTGACCCCCTTCTCCCACAAAATCTTAAGCTCATCGACTAATGGATGAAGATACACGTCCATATTTTTTACTTTGTAGCGGCCTGGGACGAGCAAGCTAAGGATGAGATGTCCTTTCTTCGTAGAAAGACATGGAGGGATATTGTAGTTGACAAGGACTATAGGCCACACACTGTAAGAAGTTGAGCGCAGACCGAATGGGTTCACACCATCCATTGCAAGACCGAGCCGAAGATTCCTTAGCTCTCGGGCAAAGCCTGGGAAGGTAGAGTCAATGTGGCTCCATGCGCGCGAATCCGCTGATATTTGTTGAACTCCATCCGTGGACCTATTTTGCGCATGCCATATTGTCAAGCTCACCATGCCGGACGTATGAAACATGTGGTTTATGCGGGGGATAAGCGGAAAGTATCTAAGAACTTTTTGAGGGATGGTTTGCCCTTGCAATTCCTGTCGATACCTGTGAGCACCACATTTTGGACATGTCTCCATAGTCTCATATTCTCCTCGAAACAAATAGCAATCGTTGATACATGCATGGATGTTATTGTAGTCCATGCCAAGCTCCCGTAAAACATGTCATGCATCATCACGAGACTCAGGCATGGTATTTGCAAGTGGTAATATATGATATTTCAATAACCTGAAAAAAATCATAAAACACCTTGAAAAAGCACAAATGTTTGTAATAATAGTGTCAAAAAAAAAAATCAATGAAGCGTATGTACAAGGTACCTGAACAACTCGGTCACACTCATATCGCTCCACCCATATTTTGCTTTCACACTTAAGAGTGCAAGCACTGTCTTCAGCCGAGATACTCGGCACCCATCATATAATGGTATGGATGCTTCCTCTCTAAGCGGATCATAAGTCTCGACATCCATGGGAATCAATGCATCGATCATTGTCTCCATCTCAGACTCCAAGATTGTAGGTAGGTCTGGAAGGTTGCCTGTCTCCTCTGGCATTGACGGTATAGATTGGCCTTGTGAGTGGTGGATTGGCTCCTGCACTCCATCCATCGCACGCCCACATACTCTTCTAATTGGCTGCAAAGGGTGCACTCCCCCTTGGGACGAGACATCACCTCCCTGGATAGAAAATTTGCCAGCAAGACCCAACCTTATTGTATATGGTATTCAATTAGCTTGCGAGTACAATGCATGATTGATATTAACTTCAAATTACCGTTTGCTGAAAATCCGCAATCGCCTGATCAATGATCTCAGATTGAAACTCACCAAATCGTCGTACATGTTCTATAGACAATCGGCGTTTTCATCTAATTGCCAACTTGCATTGAGAGCAAGGACATGGGACACGTTGATTAAGATATGCCTCGCGATCTTGAACAACATGACCTTCTTCGTTTTCCATCTTGTCTACGTTACAACAAACAATTTAATGACTTGTAATACAATTTGGGAAAACCCTTCACTCATTGTTTATTGGAGGTCACTTATGCTTCTCGAGATGTCTATTTGATGTGAGATTACTTGGGATGCTATGTCAATGTCTTGGCATGCTATTGGACTAATTTGAGCACTCATTTACTTAATTTTATAGAGGTTTTCACTTCTGTAATAAGTAGGATTGAATGCTATTTTGTCAGAGAAACTTCATGCTTATTGCTTGTTGATGCTTATTGATTACTTTGCATGCTACACTAATGTCTATGGTTGATGCCATATAAGTGGCCATGCTTCTAGAATGCACTTGGATTGAGATTGAAGCTTAGTCTCATTGAGTTTGACATATCACTTCTCACATCAAGCATTAATTTAAGACACTTCATGCCTCTTATCATTGGATGATACATGAGCCATTTGTTAGATATATTATACTGAGACAATAGGACTAATTGTGACATGTACATACTCTCTTGATACTCATTGGATGTAGTACCCTATCGTAGGATGGTTTGATGTTTTGTCTTGGATCTAGTACTTATATCTGTCATAGTGTTGTCAATGGTATTTATATGCTTCTAGGTTATGTATTGAGCCTTAATGCCCTCTCTCATTTCCTTTTCTCTCTTCTCTCTCTCTCTCTCTCTCTCTCTCTCTCTCTCTCTCTCTCTCTCTCTCTCTCTCTCTCTCTCTCATTTTTTCTCTCTCCTCTCCCTCTCTCATTTCATTTTCTCTCTTCCTCTCCCTCTCTTGCCCTCACCCTCTCTTTCTATCTCTCTTTCCCTATTAGATGTAATGCTACCTTCTCTCTTTTTCTCTCTCCTCTCTCTCTCTCTCATTTTTTCTTCTCTCTCCTCTCCCTCTCATTCCTCTCCCTCCCTCTCTATTTTTCTCTCTTCTCTCTCTCTCTCTCATTCCGTTTCCTCCCTTACCCTCTCTCATTCCTTTTTCTCTCTCCTCTCCCTCTCTCATTTCCTCTCTCTCTCTCTCTCTCTCTCTCTCTCTCTCTCTCTCTCTCTCACATTTCCTCTCCCTCCCTCACCCTCACCCTCTCTTTCTCTCTTTCCCTATTAGGTTTAATGGTTTTTCTCTCTCCTCTCTCTCTCTCATTTTTTCTCTCTCCTCTCCCTCTCTCATTTCGTTTTCTCTCTTCCTCTCCCTCTCTCGCCCTCACTCTCTCTTTCTATCTCTCTTTCCCTATTAGGTTTAATGTTACATTCTCTCTTTTTCTCTCTCCTCTCTCTCTCTCATTTTTCTTCTCTCTCCTCTCCCTCTCTCATTTACCTTTCTCTCTTTCTCTCCCTTTCTCATTTCCTGTCCCTTCTTCACCCTAACCCTCTCTTTTTCTCTTTCTCTATTATTTTTAATAATTTTTTCTCTTTTTCTCTCTCCTCTCCCTCTCTCATTTTTTCTCTCTTCCTCTCCCTCTCTCATTTCCTCTCCCTCCCTCGCCCTCCCCCTCACCCATACCCTCTCTTGCTCTATTTGCCTATTATGTTTAACATCTTTTCTCTTTTTCTCTCTCCTCTCATTCTCTCCTTTTTTTCCTCTCTCCTCTCCCTCTCTCATTTCCTTTGGCTCTCTTCCTCTCATTCTCTCATTTCTTCTCCCTCCCTCTCCCTCTCTCATTTCCCTATTATGTTTTTGTCTCTCCCCCCTCTCCCTCTCCCTCTCCCTCTCTCATTGTCTCTCTCTTCCTCCCCCTCCCTCCCTCATTTCCTCTCCCCCTCCCTCTCCCTCTCTTTAATTTCCCTTTCTTTCTCCCTCTACCTCTCCCTCATTTCTTCTCCCTCTCTCATTACATACAAATTATACAAAAAATAAATAAATAAGAGAGAGAATACACTCTCCCTCTCTCATTCCCTCTCTCTCTTCCTCTCTTTCTCTCTCATTTCCTCCCCCTATCTCTCCCATTTCCTCCCTCTCCCTCTCTTTAATTTCACTCTCTTTCTCCCTCTCCCTCTCCCTCATTTCTTCTCCCTCTCACATTATATACAAATTATACAAAAATTAAATAAATAAGAGAGAGAATATACTCTCCCTCTCTCTCGTTCTCTCATTTTATCCTCTTCCTCTTCCATTTCCTCCCTCTCACTCTCCCTTCCTCCCCCTCTCCCTCCCTTCCCCATTTCCTCCCTCTCCCTCTCCCTCTTTTTCTCTCTCATTTCCTCTCCCTCTCTCAATATATATACACAAATTATAAAAGCAAAAGGGAGAGGGAGAGAGAGAATGCACTCTCCCTCCCTCTTCCTCTCTCATTTCCTCCCCATCCCTCTCCCTCTCCCTCTCCCTCTCCCTCTCTTTCTCTTTCTCTTTCTCTCCCTCTCTCGTTTCCTCCCCCCTCCCTCTCCCTCTCTTTCTCTTTCTCTTTCTCTTTCTCCCTCTCTCTCATTCTCTCATTTCATCCCCCTCCCTCTCCCTCCCCCTCCCTCTCCCTCTCCCTCTCTTTCTCTCTCATTTCCTCTCCCTCTCTCAATATATATACACAAATTATAAAAGCAAAAGGGAGAGGGAGAGAGAGAATGCACTCTCCCTCCCTCTCCCTCTCCCTCTCCCTCTCTTTCTCTTTCTCTCCTCTCTCATTTCCTCCCCCTCCCTCTCTTTCTCTTTCTCTCCCTCCCTCTCCCTCTCCCTCTCTTTCTCTCTCATTTCCTCTCCTAAACAAGCAAAAGAGAAAGAGAATTAAACCCTAAACAAGCAAAAGAAGGAGAGAATAAACTCATCGATGAGATATGGCGAGGATTTGGTGGCTCCTCTTCGCGATGAAGGCTCCTCCTCTCCTTCACGAACGACGGCGGCGGCGGCAGCGGCGGCAAGCCTTCTTCCTCTCCCTCTCTCACGACGGTCGCTCTCTCTCTCTCTCTCTCTCTCTCTCTCTCTCTCTCTCTCTCTCTCTCTCTCTCTCTCTCTCTCTCTCTCTCTCTCTCTCTCTCTCTCTCTCTCGCTCTCAAAACAGTAGACGAAAAATTACAAAATAAACCCACGCTCGATTTCGACCTGTTTTTTTTCCCTGTGGGGCGTCGCTATTTGTGTCGCAAATAACGACGCCACTACCTACGTTGCTACGCGCCGTCGCTATAGGCTTAAATCCTTGTAGTAAAAAGTACTTGTATCATGTAACACAGATATGATTTGTGGTTCCACTACTTGGGACAAGCACTACTTCTTGCTCGCTGTAACAAATACTTTAATTTTTTATTTTGCATTTACAATAGACATCCAAGGATAAATTCATAGGTTATCTAGAAACAAGATATAATTCACCATATTAAAGCCATGTCAAAATGATACATGCCTCTATGAAAGACATTCCATTTTTCAGCAGAAAAAGAACAATAGAAAAGATATGCCCTAAGATAGTGTGAAGTGAAGTCAATAACTAGTGATGTATCATGATTTACATGGTCCCACAAATTATTCATGTGGAAGTTGGCTACATTTCCTCAAAGGGACGCATGGCCAACTCCCCGTTCATTCCAGGATGCCTACAAACAAGCTCGTTGATCTCTTCAAAGGAAACCTTGCTTGTTAGATCTGTATTCATCATTTCTTCTTCAAAAATTTGAGATAAGTGTCTTATCAATTAAAAGGAGGGAGTGATAGCTTTTGTTAAGTCAAAGTAATCTAAGGCATCCTCATAGAATTGACAAATCTCTCTTAGCACCCATCCCAATGCATAAACATCTGACATGGGTGTATAACATCCCTTCAATGCTATATCTTCTAACTCAGGGGCTAGCCATTTCCTTCGTGCATGATCTACTTTGCAGTGATTCAATTTTCTTGCATATGTTTCATCATCATTGTGACACTCTCTAGGTGGCTTTGCGAATGCCCTTCCTTGCTCTGAGAAATCCAGAGGCCTGCCCCAGTCTATTATTCCCACACGAGACACTTTACCAACAAAATCCAAAACAATATTTATTGGATATAAATCTGTGTGCATCCACCTCCCTTTGTGTAGCCAACACATTCCCAAAATTAAATCATGCATAATAGACAAGACACATTTGCAAAATATAGTGATTCGTCGTATTTGATCACTTGCTAATTGACTATCTTCATCACGCATTCTCTTGCCCCTGCATGGATGAAAAAATCTTGTGAATCGTCCCAATATTAAATCATGCATAATAGCCAACACATTCCCAAAATTAAATCATGCCTAATAGACAAGACACATTTGCAAAATATAGTGATTCGTCGTATTTGATCACTTGCTAATTGACTATCTTCATCACGCATTCTCTTGCCCCTGCATGGATGAAAAAATCTTGTGAATCGTCCATGCAATGAAGGGAGTTGGGTCATGAAGTCCCCAAGGCTACCTCCATTAAAGTACGGTGTAATTGTCCATAAGGGCTCTTCAGCAGTGGCTACAATGACACGCACTAATACTTGGTTTCTAATCTGCATTATGATCTCCCTGCATTGCTCTACTTGCCTTCTATAATTCTTCCCTTTATAACACTTTCTAGCATAGATTCTATTGGGATCCAACCCAACTACACCTATAATTTTTACTTTGAATACTGTACCATATGTACCTCTTCCCAATTCTTCTCCTTGGACTATCTCATTTTCACTCAGATATGTCATTGTATATACATTGGGCATACGAGCACAAAGATTATGGAGATCTTATGCTTTAGATCCTGTCTTTGGAGTGGATGCGAGACTTTGCATGTATGCAGAGCGCATCTTTTTCTGCCAAGAAATTGCGCGATTGACACTTCTATCAAATTTGCTTTCGGCAACTCGTACTTCAGCATAAAAGCAATCCCATTTGTGTACTTTCTCACCATTAAACTCTTCCCTAAAACTAGATCTACTCTTGTTCCAAGTTTCCATAAGGTTTCCAATCATGCTAGAAATCCATCTAGTCATGGTAATATCTAAGTCTATCTTTCCCAACAAGTGTCCAAGGCCTTCATTTTCTATGTGTTTTTTAGTTCTAGAAATCACCTTGCACCTTAACACATCCCTTTTTCCAAGATTCCAACAAACCTCATCATCGTCCATAGCTAAAATGGCACTAAATAGCTCGTATTTACATATTTCAACAAGCAACTTCCTATCTAATTTACATAGGTTTTCTTGTTGCATTGCTTTTGCAATGGTACATACACCTGCTAAGTTTAGTAGGTACATATAAGATAACTAGAGCCTCTCTCTCTCTCTCTCTCTCTCTCTCTCTCTCTCTCTCTCTTTCTCTCTCATGAGAAAGCTAAAATCTGCTTAGGTTAGGTGCATGACTGCACTAATCATGGTTCCCTTTAGTGCCAAGCCACAAGAAATCCTGACCCAAACACCATGCATAGTGTAGGCATAAGGAAAGCCTTGTGTCTTTGTGTGCCAAGTGAGACCTAAGACATCGATACAAAGTGAAAAGTGCAAGCCTCAAATTGTTTAGGTTAGGTTAATGATTGCACTAATCATAGTGTCCCGTTGGTGCCAAGCCACAAGGACGTGGGACCCAAACACCACGTGCAGTGCAGGCATATGGAAAGCCTTGTGTCTTTTTGTGCCAAGTGAGGCATGGGACACCGATACAAAGCGAAAAGTGTAAGCCTCAAATTGTTTTGGTTAGGTTAATGATTGCACTAATCATGGTGTTCCATTGGTGCCAAGCCATGAGGACGTGGGACCCGAACACCATGTGTAGAGTGCATGCATATGGAAAGCCTTGTGTCTTTGTGTGCCAAGTGAGGCCTGGGACACCGATACAAAGCAAAAAGTGTAAGACTCAAATCGTTTTGGTCAGGTTAATGATTGCACTAATCATGGTGCCCCGTTGGTGCCAAACCATAAGGACGTGGGACCCAAACACCATGCACAATGCAGGCATAAGGAAAGCCTTGTGTCTTTGTGTGCCAAGCGAGGCCTAGGACACTGATACAAAACAAAAAGTGCAAGCCTCAAATTGTTTAGGTCAAGTTAATGACTACACTAATCATGGTGCCCCGTTGGTGCCAAGCCATGAGGACATGGGACCCGAACACCATGTGTAGTGCAAGCATAAGGAAAGCCTTGTATCTTTGTGTGCCAAGTGAGGCCTGGGACACTGACAAAGCAAAAAGTACAAGCCTCAAATTGTTTAGGTTAGGTGCATGACTACACTAATCATGGTGCCCCTTTGGTGCCAAGCCACAAGGACATGGGACCCGAACACCATGCGCAGTGCCTAGAAATAAGGAAAACCTTGTATCTTTGTGTGCCAAGCAAGGCCTAGGACATTGACACAAAGCAAAAAATCCAAGCCTCAAATTTTTTAGGTTAGGTGAATGACTACACTAATCATGGTGCCCTTTTGGTGCCAAGCCACGAGGGCATGGGACCCAAACACCATGCACATTGCAGGCATAGGAAGAGCTGTGTGTCTTTCTGTGCCAAGCTAGGATAGTGACTTAAAGAGGAAAGTGCAAGACTCAGATTGTTTAGGTCACATGTAAGAGAAAACCACACACATTTGCATTTTTATTCAATTGCTAGATTGAGCTCGCCAATGTAATGCTTGTTGCTGAAATGCTTGCCAATGTAATGCTTTTAAAATGTTCTTGCTTTGTTTCATATGGGCTTCAATGCATTATGTAATATTTTAATGCTCTTGTTTTTTCTCACATGGTCTTCAATGATTTTTCCCAAACCAAGAGTGCTTAACATGCAATGTCATGTGTTACCAACTCACAATCATTTTCTACTAATCATTTTCTGCCAATACTGCCACTAACAATCATTTTCTACCAAGCCACCAACTTTACAAGCTAAAAAGAAATACAATGTACATTGCTTTGGAATGAATACATGGCACACATAGCCCACTAAAAACACAAAATCGCACTACAAACACACAATGGAATGAATACAAGGTGCTAACCAACCCTACAAGGAAATAACCCACAATCACATGTAACCTTGCTACTCACTTTGCACTGCTAGTGACAATCATTCTCTATCAGGTGACCAACCTTACAAGGTAAAAAGAGGTCCATTATACATTGCTTTAGAATGAACACATGGCCCACTTAGTGCTACTACAAACACATCGCATTCTACTACAAACACACAAGCACTTACATTGTTTATCACCCACTTACATTGCCAACTCAAAATACATAGCGGTCACATTTTCTTGACGCCAACTCACAAGATGCTAACCAACCCTTCAAGGCACTAACCCACAATTGCATGGCATGGCATGTTCAAAATCATTGTACCTAGCTAGTGCAAGGGAGTGTGTGGTGTGATCACATGAAGTCTAAAGTGTAGGTGAATAGTGCAAGTGACTTTGATTACCTACATTCTCACCTCAGGTTCAATTGCAACAAACCCACCCTCATGACACCTGTCCTACAACCCCTCAAAATAGCAAACATTTAGAGCAAGAATGAAAAATTATTTATTGTCCTACTTGCATACATAGAGAGTGCAAACAAGTAGTCCAACAATGTTTTGGACTAGTCAATCATCATTACTAAGAAACTAGCCTTATCATGTATATTCAAGCTCTCATAAAGAAACTAGATGCATTCTTGAAGTAATTTCAACAAGCATTAATGTAGAAGGGTTTCCCTATGTACATTTTTTAATCCTCCTTCAATTTGGGTTCTCCCTATGATATAAATACACTTCTTAGCATATAGAGGACACATAGATTGCAATTGTCTCACAAATTAACATATGTGATAGGATAACTTTCCAAAAATTGACCACCTACTAGGAAGAATCCCATGTGAACAAGAGGTATGATTTGTACATTGTGTCAAAGTAGAAGTACTACATAAGTGAAAAAGGGAGAACTAGCCTTGAACATTGAATGAAAAAGGAGGTGAATAAGAAGAAAAAATATTACATTTATATCTAAATCTATCTACCTCTATGCCTTTTTCACTCATTCTCAGTTACAAGTTGTGCTTCAATTTCAAAGCATGTCTTAAAAAAATAGGCTTTTGCATATAAGAGTACTGCAATCATCATGGCCAGTGAAATAAGGTCTCTAAAGTAAAAGTATGAAATGGTTCAGACCTTTACATGTAATACTGACATGGATTCAACATCCATTTGAGGTCTACATAGGTATTATATATAGAAAAAAACACACACACACACACACACACACACACACACACACACACACACACACACACACACACACACACACACACACACACACGCGCGCGCGCGCGCGCCCCTACCTATACAAAACTAGCTAGACAGAGTGACTGAGATAAACCTTAGTCCACACAAAGGTTCCCAAGAGGTTGTTAGCAAGCCCATGAGCAACTTGGTGAGTAGGGAGCCATCATCCACAAACATCAGGAGCAGGGAATCCAAAAATAGCTAGAGCAGGGAGCCATCATCCATGAACAATCATCCACCAATAGCAAGAGCAAGGAGCCATCATCCATGAACAACATCCATCATCCACGAGTAGCAGGAGCAGGGGCAGATGCATTAGTGGATGACTTGTTAGTCAAGATATGCACCATGATTCCTGCAGCAGGAGATGCACAGTTTACTAGCACGGGACCAGCACACGCACTAAATCAAAGGTGCATTGTTAGTTAGGAGACGCACTGTTTAAGTCAGAGGACATGCCATTTTAACCAGGGGATGTGCTATTAAGTCACAGGACATGCCCTTTTAACTAGGGGATGTGCCATTTTATTCAGGGATGCTCTGTTTTTTAGTCAAATGCAAATGTTGCTATGCCGCTATGACACCAGATGCACGAAACAAGAGACTCTTGCGCCGTTTGTGCTTAGTAGATGCCGCCATGAAACCATCACGAAACCTACTGCATGAGGAGACAGGAAACCTGTTGCATAAGACAAGGATGAGAGAGAGAGAGAGAGAGAGAGAGAGAGAGGAAGAGTGGGTGAGTTATTGTGGAGAGAGAGTTGGGACCACCAACAAAACATTCTCATGTATAGCATTTCTCTCCAGCCACTCGAATCTAGGGTAAAGGGGTCGGTTTAATGACAGCTATACTGGTCCCCCTTTTGATCTCTTCAAATCCACCGACCTTATGAGTTTTGCTTGTTGCCATGGCTTTGTAAGGTTAAAAGATACTCTCCATTATAATTTTGGATAAAGCTGATGAGTAGCTTACGTGGAGATTGCATATCTCTGCATTTCCATGTATTAAAAAATGCCTAGAGAATTGTGACTGTAGTGAGCCTTGCAAAAAAAAAGAATCAACACCATTTTAGTGACAGTTTGACAGACCCCTTCTTCTAATTTGTGAATAACACATCATTAGTTTGAGGGGAAAAAAAGTGATAATGTCCTTGAATTGGCATTGTTGTGCAACAATAGATCGTTCACTAAATCTAGGGCCTTCATTTTATCAGTCCCCCTTACCCTAGTAATCTCATCACAAATTTGTTCGCCCTTGCCAAGTGCTCCTACGTTCAAGGAACAAATAAGGCAGCTATCTACAGTGGGGGAGTGTCGCTCATATCACATCTTATCAAAACATTTCATTGCTTCTTTGCCTTGCCCATGTTGTGCATATCTAGCAATTACTGTGTTCCAAGTGACTATATCTTGGACGGGGAGCTCATCCAACACTCCTTGTGCTTTTCCCAATGCGCCACACCAACACACATGTTCACCAAAGCATTGTCGAGTACAACATATTTCTCCAACAACATTAATCTAACAATCTCATTGTGAACTATTTTGCCCTTATCGAGTGCTACTATGCTATTATAGGTTTTCAATGCACATGTAAAGGGTGACTCAATCAGGAAAATGGCCTTTGTGCCTCATCTCATCAAAGTATTTTAGAGCTTTATTGCCGTGGCAATTTTGTGCATATCCTGCAATCAGTGTAGTCCAATAGAATATATCATGAATAGTATCTTCGTCAAGCACTTGTTGTGCTTTTGTAAGAGCCCCACATTTAGCATACATAGTTATTAAAGTGCTTGCAATATAGGGCCTTCTTTCAAGAAACCCTTGTTTGCAAATATCCTCGTGTAGACTTGTGCCCTTGAATATATCATTTTTCTTTGCACAAGCCTTCAAAAGTCCCACAACATGAGTAGTTTCCTCTAGAAAGGAGATCATTTCTCCTCTTGAGGCTTTGCTTTGCTCAATTCAATTGTTAGCATTGATGCTGTTTTTTTTAGCTCTTCAAAATCTCGGGTTGAATTGTATCAACAATCCAACCACAAGGCCTTTTCTATCACTGTGTGCTTGAAATATGGAGACCTTGCATTGGCTTGGGGTTGTAGTGAGGTGAAAGAAAAAGCCATGTTTCTATGAGAGCTCATAAGATTTCATGTTTTGCAGAGGTTGAATACATCATAATCAGATGCAAAGGTTGAATGCATTGTAATTAGATATATTGGGGCAAACTACCTTGATGTTGCAATTGTCTCAATCCCCACCACTGCAGAGGATCTTTGAAATACTGCATCCATAATGACTCCACCTTTGCCTTCTTGAGATTTGATTGAATGCAAAGGGGAGCTATGGATTGCAATACCAACTCTCTGCTAATACTTGAAGAAATGTAACTAGTAAGAATGATGATCCGATGGATGATGATGATGATGATAACTTAGGTCCTTTTTGCCACGCTGGCTCGAGGGAAGATAGACCTACTAGGATTGTGCTTACCCTCTCTCTATGCCATGCTTGCCATATATTCTCTCTCTCTCTCTCTCTCTCTCTCTCTCTCTCTCTCTCTCTCTCTCTCTCTCTCTCTCTCTCTCTTTGCTTTCACAAAATTACATATGTACACACTCTCCCTCTCTTCCCTTCGCAAAACAATTAACCTCTACAAAATTAAAGTGGGCTTCTAATCTAATCCATTCAAAGAGTTTGGAACACATGATAGAGTGAAGATTATTCTCTTTTTTCATTATTAGGGGTGAGACGAGTGCGTTAAGATAAAATCAATTAATGAACCCCATGTCTCGTGTACCATTCATGGCACTCATAACGTGCACCATCCAGATAGCCAATTTTTTTCATTGTATCCATATTTGGTGGCCTAACATACGAGTGTTCGATGAATGCTTTTATTTTCAAATATTGTATTCTTCTAAAAATTCTGGTTGCATAAAGTTCATATCTCAATCATACTTTTGATATTCCACATTTGCATAAGATCAAAAGATAAAGCAAGGACCCAAAGATTTGAGGGGGGCTTGAGATGCAATTGTACCCCTCCCAAGTCTAGCTATGAAGAGGATATTGGGTCTCAATCTTCAATTTGATCCTTGTAGAGAGATCACGAAGGAGGATGTATCCTCATAGGTTGAAGCAAGTGGTCTTAGCATGTAGAGGATAATAAGGTGATCAGAGAAGAAAGCACCCACCCATTGGTAAAAGGGAGATATATATCAACAAAACCATATTGTAGGATTTTGTAGGCATAGCTTTTTCTTTTGTCTTTTTGTGGAGGGAAGGTGCAATGCTATTTGAGGGTTTCCATTGAAAGAGAAAGCATTAGTTTTTTTCTTATAGACCATATGCTTTCCATTTGAATGATAAAGGTATAAACTAATAGCTAATAGTGATGTTGAAAGAGGCATAAGCTCCTTATGAAGTACGGAGATCCCAAGCAAACAGGCTAGTGATTTGAAAATAAATCAACACTTTGTATACCAAGAGAGAAAGTGATGGTAAAGGAGACATGGCTTTTATTTGGTGCTCTCAAATAGACATATCTTGGGCACATCCCTCCCCCCCCCCCTTCTCCCCCCCCCCACCCCCCCCACCAATTGCACCCCCACTGTGCCTCTGAGAAATTTGGAATAAAATGACCCATAATGTGAGTTTACATTGAGTACATTTATAAGCCCTTTCTATTTTTAGAAAACTGTAAGTCAACGTGATAAATATACCCTTTCTTTTGAGCTCATGTGGTATCTTACATGTTCTATAAGGTGGACTTCTCGGGAATCTAAACAATTTAAAGTAAATTATTTAACTAAACTAACTAATAGATAAATCTATAAATCTATCACCCCCTCATGTTTCTCACTCATTCTCCTCTCTCTCTCTCTCTCTCTCTCAATGGTATTTAGACGAAGTATTGCATGACTTCGAACTCGATCACACACTTTATTGATCGAGACAGGTGCATGGAGTGGACAGGCAAGAGAAACGAGGTTATGCAAGCTATGTGGACTACAGAGTGTAGAATCAGAGGAGCACATGATTATGACATGCCTAGCATATGCACACATATAAGTTGACTTTGATATCCCTTTACAAGGCTATTTCACCAGTTTCTGACCACTACTCCTATATCGAAGTTAGGGGCTCTCATCACCTGCATGTTACACTTTCGAAATAACCACGTTGCATAGATCGTTCTTTCATCGTAGCTACCCCTTTTCTACCATAGGGGAGGAGAATTATTGTATATCTGGAAAGGTCCCATATGTCATAATTTGGCATTTCATGGTTGGACGATAATAAACTACTCTACTCTACTCTCTCTCTCTCTCTCTCTCTCTCTCTCTCTCTCTCTCTCTCTTAATCATTGATCAGTAATCTAAATAATTTAATGCAAAGTATCTAACTAAACTAACTAATTATAGATAAATCTATAAATCTATATCCATAAACTATACAAACCTCTCTCTTTCTCTCTCTCTCTCTCTCTCTCTCTCTCTCTCTCTCTCTCTTCCTCTCTCTTCATTTTCCTTTCTTCTTCTCTCTCTCTCATTTCCTCACTTTCTCCCTCAATGCACCTCATTCTTTAAAAAAAAAGAACAAGAACAAACCAAGAAGATGATGGATTGTTCTCTTCTCTTTGCGACAAACCCTCTCTTTGTTTCTTTCCACCCCCTCATGTTTTTTCACTCATTCACCTCTCTCCCTCCTTCCCTCTCTCTCTTTCTTACATTCTTAGTTATCTTTCATGTTTATTCTCTCTTGTTCTCATCTTTTTCCTTTCTTCTTCTCTCTGTCTCATTTCCTCTCTTTCACCCTCATGCACCTTATTCTTAACAAAAACAAACAAAAGAAAAGAAGAAAGAACAAGAACAAACCAAGAGGGGGCAATATACTCATTGCAAAGGCTCGAAAATGGATTCTTCGTCTCCTCTTCGTGAGGGCCCCTCTTCTTTCTTTGCGCACTTCCTCCTCTTCTTCAAAATGGAGATGGCGATAGCAGTGGTGGTGAGAAGCTCTCTCTCTCTCTTTCTCTCTTCCTCTCCCTCTCCTTCTCCCTCCCAAAGACATGATCTCTTTTGCTCTCTCTTTCACTATTTGTGACAAAATGTCAGACTCGCGTTTCGCTCGCCTTTTTTTTCTTTGAATACCGTCGCTATTTGTATCGCAAATTAACAACACTGCTAATATGCAACTACATATCGCTATGCCATTATATCATTGTAATGATTACCACCTGCTGTGCAAACAATTGATGATTCACAATACATGGCGACTAAGTTTATTACTTAATTTTTTTAAGCCTAAACTAACTATATTCATTGCATTACAATAATGTCAATTTCAATTAGTAGTAGTGGGAAGTTTTTTAGTGACGTTGTTAGGCGCGGAGTGTCATTTATAAACGGACAAGCAAACGGCACTTCATCGCAAAGTTTATGACATACTCATTGTCTGCGAGTGACTTGCCACGCATTCGCCATAGCCTCTGGTTGGCAGCTGCTGCTGCTGCTATGAGCCACCTGCATGCATCGGTCATCACGACGTAGCCTGTGATCCGCCAAGGTTGGCAGTCAGCCCTTCGTACGTATTCCGCCAGGGAAACTCATCAGCACTTGATTCTCGCTTGAGGATTTGGCGATTGGCTTCGAGATCTGACGATCGACGTTGGATCCGATATGACGTCTTAGCTAAGCCTCGAAGCTTGCTATCCCCACTCGGCGCACTCCTCTCGGCCACGCGCAACCAGCTACTTGCAACCATGTCGCGCTTGTGAGTCAGAGATGGCCCATATAACCATTTCCGTTGGTTGCGACGCTTTGAATCGAGATCGCCCCCGTGTTGGCCTATAGACTATGAGTCTACTAATCACCCCATCACACCACCCTTAACCATGCCGTCATCACACTGCACTCACTCGCACTCGCACATGGGATAATCTCATCACTCGCACGCATCCCACAATCACCCATTCATAATCATTCACCTACTGCTCGTAGACACAGTTTTTCTCCTCTATCCTCCTCCTCTCCTTTGTCAACGTGGGTCTTGATCTTTGAAGGTATGGTAGACAAACACTCAGTGACATATCTAAGAATGTCACCTTTAAGCATCTCCCAATAGTAGCTCTTCCTAACTGCATTGAGTCTTGGCATAGCCATGATGTCCTGAGAAAGGGGAATCATGAGCTTCCCACAATATCTTCTGCTTAAGTGAGTGGCTTGCCGGTATACACAACCTCATTCTATAGTAGAAAAGTCCACTATTGATAGAGAATTCATGATACTTAGCCTGTAGCTTTTGATCCTGGTCTTTGATAGAGATATCCCTTAGCATCTTTTGATAGGCTGGATCATGGCATGCTTCCTCTCTAGCTAGCTCAAGTATTGGGTTGTTTGGCATGGACACCTTTGTAGCTAGAGATCTAGCTGTTGATGGATTTTGCAAGATTAGAGAATTAAGGAATGCCTTGCAATTGAGTGTATTGGCAACTACATTCTCCTTTCCTGGTCGGTACTTGATTTCAAAGTCATACTCCTCCAACACTTCAATCCACCGATGTTGCCTCATGCTGAGCTCGTTCTGGGTAAAGATCCACTTGAGACTTTTATGATCAGTCACTAGTGTAAACTTGTTACCTAGCAGGTAGTGTCTCCAAAGCTTTAGGGCATGGATGACAGCTAACAGTTCTAGATCATGGGTAGTATAATTCTTCTCATGGCTCTTCAGTTTCCTTGAAGAGTAGGCTACCGGGTGACCCTTCTGCATGAGCACACATCCTAAGGAAAGTGTGCTAGCATCAGTTACTACCTCGAACTCCTTACTAAGGTCTGGAAGTTTTAGGATAGATCCTGATACCAAACTTTGCTTCAATTTATCGAAGCTAGTCACCAAATCCAAGCGCCTTTGCTACATCATGGATGGCCGTTATGACAAAAGCATTAAGGTTCTTATTATCCATCGTATGTGGAGCCACACTTTCCAACATCACCACTTTGATCTTGGTCATCATAAAATTGTAGCGACTACCAAAGAAGAGAGTATGTATTAACTTTGATTATTGAATTCTCACAATAAGGTCTAGAATCTCCACCAAGCTTTACATCATCATAGTAAACACCTTCTATTTGTCCGTCTCGAGCATTGCATATGTATCCCTTTTTGGTCTCTTCTCCTTTTTGTCTGACAAGGTTAGGGCTTTTTGTATCACCTCTAGAATGAGAGGGATCTCCACAACCTATTGTTGCGTGTTATCATCATTCATCATAACTACCCCATTGTGCATTTCAGGATCATAAGTCATGAGGAACTCTGAGCACTTTTCATAATTTATATCTCGTCTAAATTTTTCCATGTAGATGTTTAACTTGCACCGATCCACTAGCTCTCTAGCATCTAGATTCTTGATTACCACTTCCCTTAGGCTATGAATCTATCGATACCCCAAGTGGCAATACCCTTTAACCTCCCTTCTCAGCTTGTAATCCACCTTCCCTTTCTTGATAAATGGCATCAATGATTTGATTATCTTCTCATGCATAGCTTTTTCTCCTTGGCTTGCCATGTCCAAAATCTAGCAAACACCTTGTGGTGAGAATTTGAGAAAAATATACTAAGAAAATTAAATGTAAGAAAAAATGCATTCATATATCATTATAAAAGCTTAGTCTAATAAACTCAAAATTTTGTACCCAAGAGAAAAAACTTAAAGATGGAGTAGTACATTTTCAGACTATGATATTGGTGTGCATGAGCAGCTATCTATATACAAAGGGATGCCCAATTACTTTTTTAACATCTAATCATAGAAGTGAGGATTGTATACCAATACAGCACAATAATCCATATCATATATGGCCAAATGCCAATACGGATCGTATAGGTCAAGATATCAATGATGAGATTGCTTAAACCTATTCAAATCATAATGTGGAGCTCTTTCTTCACTAAGGATTTAGTCCATGTACGAATATAACATTGCATTATCTTTTAATGTTCTGTTATATGGGTTAAGAGAGGGACCTGAAACAAAGTTGGGGTAACTTAAGTAAAGTCATACTTATACATCTTTATCGCATAATGTTATTTAGCCCTTGCTCATGATGTGGCAACCTACTCATTCCCCTTGTAAGATAAATTGTCACTGCAAAAACAAGAACTTAGATTGTGCTAGATGGTCAAGGTTGGTGAGATCCTCATGTGTTGTCTTGATACAACTACATTTGAAGGAGATAATCATGCATTCTTTTAAGAATTCTCTCATGAGATTTGGGTTGTGATGAGCCCATTGGTGATTGAGGAGACCTTTGTGAATATGAATTTGAATGCCTCCCATGAGTAGGGTAGAGACCACATTTCTTGTGGTGTTCTCATCAAGGAAGTCTAGGTCAAGTCATTCATAGCTATACACAAACAAAGTAAAGGTGTTATCGAACCTTCAAATACATGCAACTATGTCATCACTAGTATATTTGCAATCAAGCAGCTAGTTCTAAAAGAGATTCTTTATTATAAGAAGGTCATAGGCGTGAGCTTCATTGACTAGTTTTCTTGATAGGTATAATTATTTGAGTCTTGTCCATGATTTGTACTGGGGTACATGCATCATCAAAGTCAAATGAGTTTCCTATACATAACTTTTAGTGCTTGGTTTGAGGATTAGGATGGGGCACAATGCTAGAAACCATTAGTTTTACCTCACTATTAAAGGTGACCAATGAGATTATGAGGGCAATTTGAACTAGACAGAAGAGTGGTTTATGGCTCCTTACAATTCATCCAATTGAGTTCGAAGTGTGGATCCTCTACGGGGCCAACCTAGGTAATTCACTATATGTATACCATCTATATCACATGTGTTCAATGCCTATTTATAAATATCATTATCTATGAATTTTTCCTTAATAAAGCATAACCCTTTTCTATTCAAGCTGAAAGTAACCCGTTTATATGGCACCCTTTTGTATGTAAAAAAATGTGTAGAAATTGTATTTTAAAAATCCCTTATGTTGAACCCACAAGATACATACATATATTTATGATTGACCTCCTCAGAGGGAGGGGGAGTCAATGTGTGATGACAAGTGTGGTTCTTTCCTGTTGTAGACTAGTTGAGACACATCATGTGATAGTAATGGTTCTTATGCTTATTTTATTGGATGTGGAAATTGGGTTCTTTTTTGACCCTAGACAGTTGGGATATTGTGGAAGTAGTATATGAGAATTTTGGCAATCATATCTATTGCTAGTATTAATAATCATGTGCCTTAAGTACGGCTGTAGGGATCCATCTAGCTTGGTTGTGGTTGCAACATTAATGATATTGCCTCCTTATGTGGCTAGGGGTTGATTTTCATGAGCAACCAATATGTGATTGGACTACTCCTTTTTGGGGTGGTAATTTTGGAATCCTTATTCTTTTGTTCACATTTGGTTTAGGTATATGGCTAACTGGCTTGATGTTTCCTACTCGCGCTTTGACTCGTCCTTTGAGGAGAACATATATGCCTTCCTTATAAGGTGTGCTGAAAGATGTTGAAGGCATCAATTGTATTGCTTTCATGCTTGAAGCTCAATGCCCTTGCTAAAAGTTATAATGATTCAGAAAAGGGATAGTTATCACATAATGACCAATGTTGGACAATGTTGTGCCATAAAATCTAAGGAATATATCTTGACCTATGTTTACTGCAGCACAGAGGAACAGAAAATGGAGCAAAAGTGCGGAAAAAATGGAAGAAGGAGATAACCAATAAGGCACAGGACAAAGGAAGGAAAAGGCATCCTGGATGGAGGTCAGACCCTAAAAATTTGAATGACGGTGTCGCCTCGAGAAAAGAAAAGAGTAAAAGTGCGCAATTAAATATGAAGGCGCTCCCGAATCCTTGTAAAAAGAGCACCAGGCTCACTCCTGTGCAAATTGTATGCATTAGTGGGAATGGGATAAGTTAGAACAGTGGGAAATAGGAAAAGAAGGCCTAGGCTAATGGCCAGCTATGTAAAAAGTGGGGATGACCGCCCAAAAAGTAGGGCATGTATGTAAAGTTCAAAAGTGAATGAGAAGTTCATTCTTGTGTGTGGCCAAAGCTTCTTCTTCTTCTTCTCTTGTTTCTTGCCTTCTTGCTTGTGCTTGAGTGAGGGATTGAGGGAGTGTGAGGGAGTAAGGGAGTGAGTGTGTGAGAGTGAGGGATCGTGGAGAAGAATCTGCCCATCTTCTCTCTTCATCTTTCTCTTCTCTTCTTCTCTTCTCTTTTCTCGCGCAACTATGGAGGATGGAGCTTGACGGAGGGGGCTTGAGCTTGCCACAAGGATTGTGGGGCTACCGAAGTGCAAAAGAGAGGAGGGACCTCGATCGAGCATTAAGGTATGGAGGATGGAGCTTGACAGAGGGGGCTTGAGCTTGCTTGAGCTTGCCACAAGGATCGTGGAGCTACCGGAGTGCAAGAGAGAGGAGGAAACTCGATCGAGCATCAAGGTAAGCTCACCACATCCGCAAGGTAAGCATTGCATGTCGGCTATGTGAGAGGTAGCCATGGCCGTTCAGCTTGAAACACTTGATCAATAAGCGGTCCGTAGGTCTCGGGGTAGAACTCCATAGCTACCCTACATTTTGATTCCGTTACTGGGACCAACGGAATTGAGCCTTGAGCGCCCCGCGCATCGAATTGAGCATAGCAATAGGGTTTGTAGTCTGAACCGGTGCTCGAGATAGTTAGGAGATTTAGCAGGTTTTAATCCCTAAAGCAAGTAAGTATTTTGATTTGTTGTTGAATATTAGAGTAGGACCATCCATCTCTATCTCTATTTTTTATTTCTGTTGCATTAGGTTAAGTGTAGGATAGGAAAAAGAAGGAAATAGAAGGGTTTTGTTGCTGCTGGAGATAGGGAAGTAGGGGCACAGATTCAGACATCTGACTGGAAGAGTGTGCGAGATTAATCTCTGAGTCTATAGCAGGTTGGGATTAGGTAATAAGGGGCCTAGGGAACCAGGGAATGACACATTTGACATTCTGCCTTCTGAGAAGAGAGTAAGCTTGAGAGCTAGGGAGAGAGCAAGAGAGAGAGAGAGCTGTGGGGAAATCGCGAAGTGTTGATCGATTCGAGCGCCACATCGCTTCGAGGTATGCCAGGTGGTTCCCTCTGTTGCTTTGCATCTATTTGGAAGGCGCGGCACGATTCGGTAGAGTAGACGTTGACCTAGAGGCATCGCGCGCAACTTGCGGGCCGTCGTCCGCGCCATCGAACTAGTGCGTTTGAGTCCTAGAATAGGACTGCCCGATTTCTAGAGTCGGACTATCCGACTCCGAAAATCGGACCACTTGTCCAATTCGATCTCCAAAATTGGACCAGCCGAAAATCAGACCACTTGTCCAATCTGATTCCCAGAATCGGACCCAGTATCAAAGTCAGGCCACGTGTCCTAGTCCTAGACTTGGACTACTCGACCCATTACAGTAGTCGAACCACCCCTGTCTGACTAGGGAAGTCGGACCTAAGTAAAAATTAACCACCGTGTCCGAGTCCCAAGATCGGACCAGCCCGTCCGATCGCTATAATCGGACCAACCTTCCCAATTCCCAGAATCGGACCCGTTCGTCCGATTCGCAGAATCGGACAAATTCACTAGAGTTTGAATAGAAGGTTTTTAAACCTGTCCCACAATCCTAGCCACCTTGGTCACGTCTTTGATCCCCCACGGAACCCAATTTAACTGTAGAAGCTAGAGGCCAGACGGGATAACCGAAGATTCACCTCGAATAGCTAGACACTAGGGCAGACCAAATTTGGAATTGGATGTGACGTTCGGCGACCAGCCAACCAACTAACCAACCTTGAAGCAGAATAGAGAATGCAGCAAGGTCTTTCAGTAAAACTTTAGATAGCCGAAACCTGCGCTTGGAGCCACATCAGGCTACACACGTGAGGGGTAGAGTGGAGTCTGCATTGAGCATTTCGTGCATCCTCACCTCACTTTTTAATTTCATCCCCTAAGGTGCCCTACAAGGAAAGGAAAAGTATGTTTTCGCACTGAGCACTAGAAAGCACAAAGCACAAGTTGTGGATAAGATTGATGACTGCTTCCAATAACAAGGAGCTCATCAAGAAACATAATAATATCAAGGAACCCACTACTAGGAGAAGATCCCAAAACATAGCTGGCTACTAGAAAGCCTCATTAGTAGGACCCTAAGAGGACACGAAGATCTGGAAGGCGACAACATAGAGGATCGAAGGCTGCCGGAGTTACTCAAATTGATCGGCGACCTTGTGGAGCTGGAAGTGGAAGCAATGTCAGGATCACGAGGCAAACAGGGGAGAGGACTAACTGGACTTGGGAGAATTCCCAGTCATAGTGCAGGAGTTAGTCAATGAGTATGACTTGTTGACTAGGACAGTAGTTCAGGGTTGGCCAGTAGAGAAAGTGGTAGCAACCCTAGAAGAGGAAAGAAAGGCTATCAAAAGAGCACCAGAGAGCATGATCGCCTATAACCACGAGCAAAAGGCTAGGAAACTCCAACAAGCTGTAGACATGTACGAGGTCCGGCCCGTGCTAGCCCTGCTGGAGCAACCAAAGCAGGACTAGAGAGAGCGAGCAGTGGAGGCTGACTTATCATTAAGTGAACTTGTAGCCAGGCGGCTCATGGACAACACGTCCGCTGAGCAGAGCGCAGCAGTCTTAGCCACAACATTACTCTCGGGATTAGGGGTCACGCAAGGGGCAAAGGGACAATCTAGGATCCCTGTAGTGGCAAAGCAACTAGACAAGTATGAACCTAGCAATGACCCATATAGCTTTGTGGAGCAGTTCGAACAAGTTTGCAAAGCAAACGGTCTTATGAACCTTGCACAATGCTCTCAAGCTTTTGGGTTGTGCTTAGGTGATAAGGGGAGAGTTTGGTACACTAGTCTAGATGCAGCCGAGTGCACAAACTTTGCCCATCTTAAAGATCATTTTATCAAGAGGTTCTCTAACGCAGGGTACTCTGACAACCTCATCGTCTGGTTGATGAATGTCAATCAGAGGGAAAAGGAAGACGTAAGAGACTACATCACTCATGTGCGTGGCCTCTTCAAGAGGATCCTAGCCAATGAGCGACCTAACGAGAAGGCTGTGTCTACTGTGTTTATAAATGGTATCTGAAGTGAGGAGCTCTACAAGGCCTTAGCTAGCAACTCCACTCTACACAGAGACGTGTTAGCTAGAGTTTTTGAAGAGGCAATAAGGGTGGATGATCAGCTTAGGGAGCGAAGCATAAGGAACTCCAGTCGGGACAGTACAAGCAAGAGAGCTTCAGAGCAGACAACGATATTGGGAGAGAGAGAGAACTCTAGTACACAGGATAAGGGAGAGGGTGTTGACCAAGGCCAGGAGCTGGCTGAGGTAAGAATGGAGCTTGCACGATTGCAAGAACAGATGAGGAAGCCTGCACGGTCTCACATGTAGTGTATACACTGTGGTGGAAACCACCTTCCAGCTGAGTGTCAAGATCCTAGATCTAGGCCGTGTTCAAACTGTGGTAGGTTCGGCCATGACGCATTGCACTGCAGATTGCCTAGGAGGTTCCCATATGCGCAGCAATACAACCCTCCATACTTAGACAACAGGCCACCTAACTTCTTTGGCAGGGGAGCCCAACTGGCGCTTCCAGCACCAAATGACACAAGACCAACCATTCCTAGGCTAGAGATGAACCCAACAGGCATACCCAGACCACCAGGACCCTATGTAATCCAACCACCGAGTGACACTCCTGTTCACTATGTGAAAGAACCTAGTAAAGAGGAAAGCTATGTGAACCCATACATCTCCTATGATGAGGAAGGCAATCCTGTCCTGATGGACTATCGATCGGTACCGATGATGGCACTGGGTAGAGGAAGAGGTAGAGGCTTTAGAGGACCAAGCCATGATCCAATCTCATGCTGGACTTGCGGTCACCCAGGCCATATTTCATCACGCTGCCCGAAAAGGGAACAGGTAACAAACCAGGACAAGGCTGACCTTCGATGCACTGAATGTGGGATCACACACTTGTTTCCTGAATGCCCTAGACGAAAACCATCACGTGTGTGGGATCACACACCTGTTTCCTGAGTGCCCTAGATGGAAACCATCAGCTAGTTCTGCCAACATGCCCTCCGTTCCCTTGGAACTATTTGGTGTGGAGACCTTTGGTGGGGAGGATACGCCCATCCCACTGCATGTCATGACATGAGTGCAAACAAAACGAATAGGCATCTTGTTGCCTGGGCCAAGTAACCTGGATGCAGCCTCGTTGGGAAAGAAAATCCAGAGGAGAAGGAGAAAGAGAACAGATGCAAAGATTACCCTTAAGATTGAGGAAGCTATAACCTTAGTGGCAAGAAAGGGGGTCACTAATGCCGAGGTAGAGACCTCAGCTCCTAAGATAGCAGAACTAGGGAGTGCCAAGGTAGGGGAATACCCCCATCCCAGACGGCAACTCGAGGCTATAGCCAAAGTTAAGGAGTGGGTCAAGGACACCCAAGAACACCTTAAAGATGTAGAACCCATACTGGAAGACCAAATGGAAGACCTCTCTAGTGTGAGCACACCCGTTTCGCCATTGAGACCTCAATCAGGGAACGTACCCACATCACAAGAGATGCCATAGAGGCAAGACTAGGGAGAAGCTTGTTAACAAGCTAACCAGGACATATGGCCAAAGAATGGTGACCAAGGAGGAAGCCAACCACCTAGCAACCTCCTCACCACTTTAGTAACCACCCCAGTGACCATGAGCCTAGGAGATTTTCTTAGGCAGCACCCTCCCTTATGGCAATAATTAAAGCACTGGGTGGAGGGAAAGGGGGAGCATATTGCCACTGACTTGCAAGATCAGGACGTAATCACGCAAATCCCAAGTCTAACGCTACACTCAGCTTCAAGGTCACTGCACGTCAACGCTTTCTGGGAAGGCACGGAGATGCATGCCATCCTACCTATCTTAGCCTTGGGGGACGCAACATGAAAAGGAATCGTAGACACCGGCGCCAGGGTCAGTGTCTTGAGCCATGTAGTTCTACAAGCCTGGGGAAACCCACATGTGGAAGCGGCTAGGTTTAATGTTACGTTGGCCAACGGAATGAAGGTTAGACCATTTGGGGTCTTAAAGAACTGGCCAGTGAAGGTCGCAGGAGTGCAGTTTTCCGTAAACTTCATTGTCATGAAGGGTGTGGACTACGACATACTGCTAGGCCGACCCTAGATGAGGAACGTGCGAGTTATTGAAGATTGGGAAAACAACCTCATCTTCTTGGGGAATAGGATGGAAGCGGTAAGGATTGAGATGGACACCTGGAAGACTACCCCAGCCGACCTTGATGCTATATTGACCATGCTAAAAGGTGATGCCCAGGCAAGCAAACCCTATGGGTCATTGACTAAGTACATCCCCTGCCCTGAGGACAAGAGGGATTGGATGCATGTCTTAGCAACCGTTGACCTACCATTCTCAGATGAGGAAGAGTTGTTTTTTCTAGACACAAAAGTCATCAAGATAGACCTCAATGAAATCATGCAAATGATTCTGGAAGGCAACCATCATTACTCGTTGGAAGGTGACAGGCGCATTACAGAGCCCAAATGGCATCACTCTATGGGCATAGGTCCCCCATTATGTGGTAAAGTTTTTTTTGGATTGGTCCTCTTTTGCAATTTGGACTTGGTTATATCTGCTAAATCCATCCAAGAGGGAATACAGCTCATGGCATGTCACTGTGTCCAACAGTTGGTCTGTAAAAGGGATAGGGAAATGATTCTTCTTCATCTTTGAGTTCAGCTTTTAAAAATCTACACATATTCAAAGTTTCCCGTTCTTCTTGGGTACTACCACAATGGGCGAAACCCATTCACTGCTAGCCATGGGATAAATGAACTCGACTTCAAGAAGTTTCAATAATTTAGCCTTCACCAAAGCAGAATAATTAGGATTCATACGTCTTTGTCTTTGCCTTACAGGTTTGGCATCAGGCTCTAGGTCAATGTGATATTGGCATACTATGGGATCAATCCCCTTTAGATCTTTATATGACCAAGCAAACACGTCTAAGTTCTCCTTAAGTAGGTCTCGCAGGACTACTAGTTCTTCTTCTAGAAGATTGAGACCCACTTTTAAGTGTTGTTCAGTACCGTCAGTATCCAGGAATGTTACTTGCCTTTCACCTTCCACTTCACGGATAAATGTCCCACAAATTGCTTCTGAATAAAGGTCTGACTCTTTCAAGAGAGTAGTATCCTCGTCTGATATTCCACTAGAACCAGTGTCCTCCTTCTAAACAGATGACTCATTTGTCTGTTGAGGTTGCTGGAAGGGTATCAGAGCTTTGTTTGCTTCTGTGTGAGTGGTGATTTCTTCTGGACTTAGGGATTCATCTTCAGAGGATGTGTCTAGGAATGTCACATACATGGACCTTCTAGAGGCTAAGGCTTTGATAGCTTTGGCTTCTATTGGCAGGGGGCATCATCATCATCTTTTCTCTAGATTGAACGGTCAGGGCGACAGGAGCCACTGGTGAACTTAATTTTTATGCCTTTGATCCATTGCTTATGCAGATTCTACATACTTTGTGGTCCATTGGTCAACCCAAATGGAACCATGGTCATTCCATGCAACACCCCAAGATCTTCGGCCTCTGAGGTCTCTGTAGGGACATCAACAAGATCATCCACTATCAGAGGATCTTCTTCAACTGCACTTTCATAGCCTGCTTCCTTTTCTTCCTCATCATTTTCATCCTCTTCCTCTAGAGGCTCTGTCTCTACTTCTGTAGAGGCTCTGTAGGAGAAGAGCAGATCTTCTGCCTCTGCGTCTGCTTCTGCTTCTGCTTCTGTCTCTGGCTCTGTGATTGTCTCTGTTACTACTTCTGTGACTGTCTCTAGCTCTATCTCTGCTCTGTATCTATTTTGTCTCTGTTTTGTCTATGCGACTATCATGTAACAGGAAGAATGGTACATCCATACTTCTATTTCACTGTCAGAGGTGATTTCAAAAGTCAATTCAAGTTGAGGCAGGAGGTATTCTCCCATGGACAAGGACTTTGCTTCCCTTGGTAGTTGGCTTACATTGCCCACTGTTAGGGAGTGTGGCTCTGTTTTCTTGGGAAAGATTTGTTTAACAGCCTCTTCATCTCCTGATATACCATTTGTTACCTCGTCGGAGGAGTCAGCTATGACTTCAATGGATGTGGATCCATTGCCTTTTTGCGATCCATACAACTTCAACACCACTTTGTTGGGTCCTCTAGCCTAGGGTTAGGATTCCTTTGAACCAATCCATCCTGGCTCTCACTTCAAAAAGCCAAGGTCTTCCCAACAGCAGAGGGTATGAGGTCCCATAAGAATTTGGTTTGACCACCAAATATGTCAGCCAATAGTCTCTTCTTGCAAGGGTTGTTTTTACGTATGGGAGGATGCCCAACGATTTAATTCTGCTTTGGTCTGCCAATCTAATAAGCCACTGTGTAGGTTGAATTCCTTGCAACCCTAAGTCTTTCATTATCACATCCGTCATTATGTTTACTCATGAACCTCCATCAATTAATGTATCTGAAATAAAGCATCCTTCAATCCATACACTAATCTCTGGGGTTCTAGGATCTAGGAAGGCATTAACCACATCTACTTCCTTCACAGGCTCTGGGGCCTTATTGGTCTTGGTCATTGTTGAAGGAACAATCCTTAATCCAGGGATTCTTGTCAAGATGCTTTTTAATTTCTTTCGGCAGAGCTGGGAGACAACATCAGCAACTGCCGAAACGTTAAGTTTGGTTTAAACGTGTCTAGGTCTTTTATCAAGTCATAATCTTTGATAGGATCCACAGGCTTCTCCAACTTGCTGGGGAATAGGGCTACACCCATTTTCATCTTTCCTTTTTCTTCTAACAATTCCTTTGTTTCTGGAAATGCTTATGTATCATCTATCTCCTGGACCTCTGGTTCTATCTTTGGGATGTGAAGTTCCCACTTTTGAGTATCTCTCTCTTTTGGCTCTTGCTCTCCATCCGCCATAGCTCTCACTGTCAAGCTTCCTCCCCCTAGGTTCCACTTCCCTTTCAATTGGTATCAAAGCAAAGGCATTGGAGCTTGCCCAGTATTCCCTTCAGCCCGGATTTGAAGAGCTTCAACCCGAGCTTCAATGGCAGCCATGGCACCTTCATTTGCAAGTATGTTTTGATCTCCCGTCTCCTCCCCGAGCTTCCGGACCTTCATCGGCTTCTTCCTAGGCTGCATTGGAGCCTCCTTGACATTGCCAAGTGCCCTCAAGGGTTGTTGAAGATCCCCTATCCCCTAGGAATAGCAAGCACAATTTTTTGTGCATTTTTAGGGGGCTGGACTGATCTGCTCCCTAGCATTTTCCTACTCCTCCTCAGCTTTCCGACACTCTTGGAAACCCTCCCAAGCATTTCTTGACTCCTCGGCATTAGTGCTTGACTCTCGGTGATCGATTCAAGTGTTTTTCCCTTCAGCCCTTTGCTGTATACACAGTCCCAGGACTGTCAAAACATGGTAGCACTTGACATTTACTGTTTGATGCTTCTTGCCATTGCCCGTTTGAGGCCTATTGATGCCTAGTGATGCCCGGATGTTATGGGATGCTATGTCTATGCTTTGGGACTGATTTGGAGAAGATTTGAGCACCGTTTGAGCTTCATTTAACAGTAAATTGCTTGTTGTAATATAGTGGGTTGAAGCTCATTTACTTGGTGTATGCATTGGTTAATGGATACGGGGTGCTTCTTGGAGGTTTGAATGATCATACCGATGTATTTGGAGGTTGTCAAATGCTTCTTCTTGGTTCCGGAATGCTTTTGAGCTTGGATTAAGCTCTCTGACTTGGTCGTTCTTCAGTGGCATTTGGCTTCAATTGGCATGCTTTGGACCATCTATGCCTATTGTCCCTGCTTGACATTTAGGCTTCTTGCATTTATGCCTTGGTTAGATATGGATGCCACTTGGTTTGCCCATGTTCGACAGTTACTTGGAGCTTCATCTTCAGATAAATTTGAGCATTTTTTATCTATTGGGCATTACATTTGGTTGTACTCTTTGAATGCTTTCAAGCTTATGCTTTACGAGTCTAAGATAGCTTGGGATTTATTCTCCGGATATACCCTACTGGGTTTTGGCATGTCTGAGGCTATGTATTTGATGTATTAGAGTGTTGCTTGCTCTCTTTGCATCTAACTTCACTTTCAATGGGAGCCTTTTGGTATATTCGGATGTACACAGAGTCTTATTTACATATGAGCTTGAGCTTGTGGGACAGTTACATGCATTTGCTCTCTTGAGAGCTTTATGTTTGCAGTTTGTCTAGAGTGGGCTGATTTGATACACCTATTGGGGCAGGCACCTATCTTTGTCACAGGTTTTTCAATTTTGTATGCATCTTGGATGGTTATGTATTGAGCTACTTGCTCTATCAGTTGTGCTTGTGCTTGGTCTCTTCTCTTACCCCGAGACCTATTACATGCATTACTTCTAGACCTATGAGATGTCTCTTGCCTGACAAGTGATTGGTTTGACCATTCTTGGTACCTTCTTGCCCCTGGACACTCACACTATTGGATGTATCTTGCTACCTGGCAGTTGTTGTGACATATGTATTAGTGATTGCTTCATTTTGGGACAATTTTACATACTTCTGTCATTTATCACAGCAAGTTGAAATCTATAGAGTTTGAGCACTTCTATGAGGGCAATGCTTACTATTTGATATTATTTTGGTCATATTTGGTGGACAGGTGCTTCTCTTGGTGAAATCCACCCTTTCAACCAGTTTTAGCAATGGTTTTAGTGCATTTTTTGCTAATCACAGCAACTTGCAATTTTACTTTTTTGCTTTGATTTGGGACAGTATGGCTGGTCATTTGAAAGATATAGCTCTCTTTAACATTGCTAAGTTGGATGGTACCAACTATGGGTATTGGAAGTCCCAAATATGGCAGGTTTTGGTGTAGAAGTTGCAGATTAAACCTTTGGATGGAAGCTGATGAGCATGCAAGTCTACCATTATTTTGTCACTCTCAAAAGAAGTCCACCATAATATTGTTGAAGATGAAAATTAGAGTGCATGGGATTTATGGGTGAAGATTTAGGAGCTCTATGTGCAGCAGAGTCCCGCGTCACAAATGTATTGGCTGAAGCAGTTAATGGACCTTCGTATGAAGGAGGGGACCTCTCTTTCATCTCATTTCAGTCAGTTTCATGCTATCGTGAAGAGTCTGTTGTCACACTGTATTGAATTCAAAGACAACTTGTACCCGTTGTTTCTGCTTGGCACCTTGCCTGAATCATGGGATGTATTCCGTACTGCCATATGCACAAACAAGATTGATGGGCTAAAAATCAAATATGTTTAGAGTGCTTTACTAACCGAGGAAATCAACGGGAGAAACGATGATGCTTCCCACACTTCACATGCATTGACCGTTAGAGGTGGCAGACATGGCAGGCATGATAACGATCATAAGGGCACGGACTCTTAGAAGTCCAGGTCCAAGTCACGTGGTTGTAGTAAGTCCCGTGGACAAAAGTCTGATCTTACCTGTCATTATTGTGGGAAAGCAGGACATATTAGGCCGCAGTGCCATAAAATGCACGATGATAAGCACAAGGAAAAGGGAAAAGAAAAAGTGTAGGAAAAGTCTTGTGAGCGCAGTATTGTACCTGCAAAGTCTAGTGTGAAGATAGAAGAGGTTAATGTCATGCAGGCCACTGATTCAAATGATGATTACATACTTGCAGCTTCTTCATGCAATGCATTACAAACTTCTGAGATACATTCTATGTATGCGCAGTGCTGGCTCTTGGATTCGGGTGAGTCCTTTCATGTGACACCCTATAGAGATTGGTTTCATACCTATCGTACCATGTCTGGTTCTGTGCGTCTTGGTGATGACAGGTCTCTTGACATTGTGGGCATTGGAGATGTTAGCCTGCAATTTTCTTCTGGTAGCTCTTTTGTTTTGCATGATGTACGCCATGTCCCTACGTTGACTCACAGCCTTATGTCAGCTGGACAGCTTGATGATGCAGGGTATTTTGTGTTTTTTGGAGACTCTGCATAGAAGATTACTCGTGGTAGGCTTGTACTTGCAAGAGGTGCCAAGTCTGGCGGCCTTTATCCCTTACTTGTATCTAGAGCTACATTGGATAATATTTTGTCTGTGGGTTCTATTCCCTATGTATCCCTTTGGCATGCTCATTTGGGACATACGTCTCTTAAATGAATGAAAATGCTCTGTACTTTGTAGTATATTGCGCCTTTTGACTCTTCGCATTTTGATTCTTGTGATCATTGTTTGTATGGCAAGCAGACTAGAAATACACATAAAAAGTTTGGTAAGAAATGCATAGGTGAGTCCTTGGCTCTTATGCACTCAAATGTATGTGGACCCATGCCCTATCAATCACTTGGTGGGGCAAAGTACTTTGTTACTTTCATAGATGATTACTCACGTAAGGATTGGGCTTATCCCATAGAGACAAAATCCGATGTCTTAGAAACATTTCAGTGTTGGCTTGCATTGGTAGAGAACCAGTCTCGGAAAAGGCTCAAATGCCCAAGGTCAGATAATGGGGGTGAGTATGTATCACGTGCTTTTGAGCAGTTTTGTGATGAGCGAGGTATTAAGTGTCAGTTGACCGCCCCTTACACCCCACCCTAGAATGGTATGGTTGAATGCATGAATAGGACCATTCAGGAAAGGGTCCGAAGCATGCTTAGCCAGGGTTTCTTACCGTAACACTTTTGGGCTGAGGCAGTTACTACTGCAGTGCATCTCATTAACACGTCGCCTAATAGTGGCATTGACTTTCGAGTTGCAAAGGAGGTATGGGCAGGCAAGTCCCCCTCTTATGATCATTTGCGTGTCTTTGGATGTGAGGCATTCTACTATGTGCCCAAGGACAAATGCAATAAGATGGATCCTAAAAGTGTCAAATGCATTTTCATTGGCTATGGAGATGCATGAGAGATGGGTTACCGTCTATGGGATCCGCAGGCACAGAAAGTGATCCGCAGCCATGATGTCATCTTTCATGAGGACAAAATGCATATGCAACCTGAGAAAGTGGTTGAGATACGCAAAGTTATCTTTCAGGAGGAGCCACCTGCTCCTGGTTAGCCCACTCCACGGCCAACTAGACAACGCGTAGCATCACCTAATGCTCATGGCCCAGATGCTAGACATGCCGATCTTAGACAGGATGTCAGTCAGGCAGCAAAGCCTAGATTGAGGTATTCTACTAGAGATAGATGACCTCCTGACCATTTTGCACCCTCTATGGATTATGTGCTGGTTATAGATGCATGAGAGCCTCTCACTTATGATGAGGCTATGCGCAAGGGTGATTGTCACTCTTGGGAGAGGGCTATGCAGTCTGAGCTTGACTCATTGCATAAGAATCAAACTTGGGATTTGGTTTCCTTGCCTCAGGGTAAGAAGGCTTTGCCATGCAAGTGGGTGTACAAGTTGAAAAGTACCCCTGGACACCCCAAGCTGGCATACAAGGCTCGATTGGTTGCTAAGGGTTTTAAGTAGGAGCATGGTGTTGATTTTGATGAAGTCTTTTCTCCTATGGTCAAGATGACCACCCTATGCTTAGTCTTGGCCTTGGTTGCACAACTTGACTTGGACTTGTACCAGATGGATCTCAAGACGGCTTTTCTACATTGGGACTTACATGATGAGATTTACATGGAGCAGCCTAAGGGCATTGCAGACCCTGGTAGGGAACACCTAGTGTGCAAGCTAAAGAAGAGTCTATATGGGTTGAAGCAGGCATCTAGTGAATGGTACCATAAGTTTTATGCATTCATGCAGTCACATGGCTATAGCCACAGTGCTATGGATCTGTGCTTGTACATAAAGAAAGCCCGTGATGGTTCTTTACTGATTTTGATACTCCATGTGGATGACATGCTTTTAGTAGGGACAACACATGAGGAGCTAGATGCTCTTAAGGCTCAGCTCAAGAAGAGCTTGAGATGAAAGATTTGGGACATGCCTCTCATATACTTAGTATGCGCATTACGCACGATCGATCTCACGGACTACTCTATCTGTCCCAGAGGGAGTACATTCATAAAGTCCTTGAGCACCTCCGCATGCAGGATGTTAAGCCTATTGGCTGTCCATTACCTTCTCATGTGAAGGTTTCACAGGCCGATTGTCCGCAGACAGATGAGTAGAGGGCCGAGATGGCCAAGATAATGCATCAGTCGTGGGTAGTCTTATGTATGCCATGATAGCCACCTGTCCAAATATAGCTTTTGCAGTTGGGGTTGTGGCACATTATATGGCTACACTTAGCAAGAAACATTGGGATGTTGTAAAGGGTATCATGAGGTACCTAAAGGGCACAACAAATATGTGCCTTTTCTATGGCAGCCACAATACAGGAGTCGTGGGGTACACTAACTCTGATTATGCAGGACATGCAGATAGTAGGAAGTCCACTTCTGGCTATGTGTTCACTTATGTGGGAGGGGCTATCTCTTGGATGTCCAAGGTGCAGAAGTGTACGCTCTTTCTACTACAAAGGCCGAGTATATTGCAGCCATAAAGGCTTGCAAGGAGGCTATCTGGTTAAGCCGTTTGATTGCAGACCTTGGTATGACAGATGCTATGCCTACACTGCATTCGGATTCTATGAGTGCCATTAAGTTGGCCAAGAATCCGGTCTTCCATGCGAAGACAAAACATATTGAGGTGAGGTATCACTTCATTCACGAGGTTGTTGTGAGGATAGGTCTGTTGATCTTGTCAAGATTCCAACTGAGCTGAATCCTGCAGACTTACTCACAAAAAGCCTCACTACCAAGCGCTTTGCCTTCCTCAGGAGATTTGATGGGCATTGGATGAGATGATGTCTTTTTCCTCATCCTGTTGTACATGTGTACATGTTGTACCGTCTTTTCTTTTTCTCTCTCACTAGAGCAGATTCGCCTTTAAGTGGGAGGTTGTTGGGGGTAAAGGCACCTTCGCATAGCTGCCAATGTATTACTACACTGATAGTACCCGCCACTGCACATTGTAGGTGGCGGGCAGTCGTCACAGTCACTTATTCTTTATTCTTTTAGTGACAGCTTGAATAAAGGAAGGCCCAGCCACACATTGTGGTTGTTGGAGTTCTCACTTTTGAGTCTCTCTCTCTCTTGGCTCTTGCTCTCCATCTGCCACAGTTCTCACCACCAAGCTTCTTGCTCCTGGGTTCCACTTCCCTTTCACTATCCAAAACAACCTCTGCAATTAAACAACAATAACAGTAAGAAACGACATCAAACCCTATTGAAAAAATAGCAAACAAAACAAAATGCAAAGAGAGATGGGCACCTGTGTTTTGCCCAAAATTTGGAGCTGCGTGGAGAAGAAAGTGGAGAGATAAGCAAAATGCTCAAAACCCTAATTACTCTCAGCAGGGAGCTTCAATGGAGATGAAAATTCACGAGTATAGAGAAGAGAGGGAAAGTGGTCTGTTGCTCAACTTTTGGGTCAAACTGATTTCGTGAGAGGGAAAAAATCAAAATTGAAAATTCTCCAAAAAAAGAGAAAATACGAGGTGAGAGAAACTCAATATTTGTGTACTATTCATTCTCCATTTTTTTAATCCCCCACTACCCCTTTTTTTTAATAGAAAACCCAAGATTTGGAGAGAGAAGATTCACCCTCTATGGATGTCAACATCTAGCCTTCCTATTGGACAATCCAAAAGGTCCACATCTTAAACTATATTATTTTTAATGGCCCATTTGTAAGTTTTTTTTCTAATGAAAATACAATTTTTACACATTTTTTACATATAGAAGGGTCCCATATAAAGGGGATACTTACATATTTAATAGAAAAGGGTTATGTTTTATTGAGAAAAAACTCACAAATAAGGATATTTATAAATAGGCCTTGAACACATAATATAGAGGGTATACAATTAGTGAATTACTCGCGATAGATAGTAAGCATACTCAAATGCTATGTTAGCAAGAATGCAATTTACCTTAAGCAATCTCTGTATAGCATTTGAATCATTAGGATGCATAGGAATATGTGAAGTAGCTTACAACTTATACTTTTGGTTTTTTCTATTTTTCTTAAACAAGAGCACACTACCGTGTGCAAGAGCATTGCCCTTTTTTTCACACAAAGAGAGAGAAAGAGAGAGAGAGAGAGAGAGAGAGAGAGAGAGAGAGAGAGAGAGAGAGAGCCCTTTCTCTTTGCTTTTCTAAAAATAAACTCTTCATTCTCGAAAAGCAGGATATAGACACATTTCAAAGATGAATGGACCACTTAACTGAAGTTAACAGTGGGCAATTTATTTGGGACCTACACCACCTTGTCACCACACCATTGTATAAGCATATGACCTAACGAGCAATGCTAACAAAAGGAAAACTCAAGATAAATTATTATTTTTCTATAACTTACTCTTTTCTTCTATGATATTCCTATTCCATCAAGTTGGCCAAGCTAGTTTTGTCTTCCTAATCTAGAATGGTTATGCCTTCCCAAAGGAACAACAACAGATAACTATATCCCCTTCAAGTTATGATAACCTCCTATTCCTATACAATGGTTAGAATATGAATACTAAGAGGGTAGATCCCATCCCTTTTCTAGGATCAAAACCAAAGTTTAAGCCTCTACAAGATCTCAACAAAAGGTAGAACAATTCTTTGAAATGATCTAATAAATATAATCCCAATAGATATATTGCAATAGGAGGAGAGGACATGCATGCCACCTCTACTTGTTTGTGTGTGCATGTGCGTGTGCACGCGCATGCATATGTGTATTTTGATTTTGCATTTTCATAGATAGGTATGTGATCTATTTAATCAAGGAAAAGAGAAATTACATTAAACTCACCATGGAGAGAGAGTAAGTACCTGTAGCTATGTCAGAGGGATTAATTGCCTTCTATTTTTAACATCCTAATGGATCTTGTGTAAAAATTGCACTTGAGTACAACCAGCATGCTTAGAGTTTGGTCATACTAGGGGACTAATAGGGGGAGGGAAACCCCACTCCCCCTATTAGCTCATAGTTGCACCCTGTGGTAGTGGGGTTTAGTTGGCCTGAACTTCACCCTACTAAAATCGAGAAAACTTCAAGCTCTAACACAACGCTTACAGTTTTATTCAATCATTTTGCTTCCTTTTGAAATGTCAGAATCCTTAGACCAATCATCATTTTTTGATTTTTGAAAATCCTTCACTTCACCTCGCATTCTCTTCCCTCACCCCAGAGCATGACTTGAATTGGGGGGGGGGGGGGGGGGGGGGAGCCTTTCTCCTAACTCCATGAGCTTCGGCGTGATTGAGCTCTTAGTGTCTTTACACTCAAGTGACACAAAATTAGCAACAACCAAAACTCAACTCTACCTTACATGCTTATGCTGGAGTGAGGGAAAAGTTGTGCTAAGAAGAGCAGCATTAGGAAAAAAATGAACTCACAAATGGGCCTTTTAGCCTGTCCCTCTCTCCTCCTTAAAATAAGGAAAAGAGGAGAGAAAAATAGTAAAATAATCCTCCTCTCTCTTCACTTTTGCAACCTCGTTTTGCCTTTTTTATATTATCTACAAAGATATACTCAGATTCTTTCTCTCTCCTCATTCAAGAAGTCTTTTTCAACCAAATTTTATATATAAAAAGGAGTTAGTTCGGGAGTGTGGTGCTTCGTTTTCAATGCAAAATGATTTGTAGATATGAGGTAATTGATTTTTTAATCGAGAACAAGGAAAATAAAATTTTGGAAGTTCCTTTTAAGATATTTTGGGGATTTTTTATATTCTAGCTTTTCGTCACAACTGGTCAACTTTCGTGTTTTTTGGAGATGTTTTTGGAGGTAAAATAGAAATATCTTAAATACGAAAAGTCTTGGACATCCCTATCCTCTGAGCTATTTTCCCCCATATCTATACTCTCGTATGGCTCTATTGTGACCTCTTCTCTGTGTTTATGCAACCTTCATTAACAAAGTGAATTACTTGCACCCTCCTTTCCCTTGGCACCTTTGTGTGCCTCTCTGTGCATCTCCACTCTACCTCTTGTGACAATCAAGTAGACTCCCCATTTCTATTAATAGTAAAATGAATACATGAAAGAAGGAGCTACATATTGAGGTAGAGATTGAATATGCCCCATTATTCAAAAGAACCCAACATACCAGTGTCAACCCTCAGGTTTTGCAGAGTTACATGCAAATGGGATTGAAACATGTGGATTTGTGGGTTGATGGGGAATCTACCCAATTGACCCCTTAAACAATAGACCTCCAAATTTCTCAGGAATCACAAATTTGCTGAAGTATGTGTGCAAGGGTGAAAATGGGTTACTCGATTATACTAGGTGGCTCAATGATCAAGCGTTCAAAGTATTTACAACTTGCCAAGCAACCATTAAAAATAGCCATGATGTGATCACTCCGGATCAACTTCATATACAACAGCTCATAGGACAAGTGGTACAATTGAATGATACTATAATTCAACAAAACAATCAAATTATTTCAATGTAGGACACTATCCATGACATTGGTATCTCATATGAGGAGGCAAAGGCACAATTGGATGACTTGAGAAAGATCAACAGCAAGCTAACACAGGAGCGCAAATGAAAGAAAAAGCCAATCAATGAGTTAATTGTGAATAGCGGCCAGTGGAAGCGACATATCAAAGCATGTAAGGTAGCTCAGAAAGAGAACCTAGGTGAGGGTAAGGTTGGATCGTGTATTAGTAGATTGCTGAAGGCAAGTACATTGGAAAACACTTTGAGCAATTCTAAGATTTGAACAAGGTGTAGTCGGCAATGGTAATGTACTACAATATGTTTATTGAGGAATGTAATGGTAAATTGCAGTTTGTTATAAAATTAGATGAAAGTGAGGTCGTCAAAGGAGTAAAGCTTGAAAGAGTTAGTGTAACTATTATGAATAGAGCTTTACAATTTGACAAGAACAACCCAGGGAACTTTAGTGTTCAATCTGAGCGCCATGTGTGGTGGCTCGCTGCATTTGAAGTTCCTAAGGAAACATTTGAGGTGTTGTAGTTGTTCTTTATGCACACAAGCATTCCAAGCATCATCGATCGTCAGGAACATAGTGAGATGCTCTCGGTTGAAGGGTATGGTCAATACTTGGTTAAATGGCATCTTGCGGGAGACTTGAAAACTTTAAAATGCATGTGTGGAATCTCCAATGGTGAAAATACAAAGAATCCATGCCTATATTTCTTGACAGAGAGGATGGAAGGAAAGGACGGAAAGAAGAACTGGCAAAGGGTGACAAGTGCTGCACCGACGCGCAATAGAGAAGATCCCACTTGGAAGCCCATCTTCAACATTCCCTTGGATCCTATTCACATTTGCTCATTGCATGCTTTTGTCAGAATCATGGAGAAACTTGTATATGAATACATTTTCTTTGCTTATAGGATGTAACCAAAAAAAGAAGCCATTGCAACGTGTAGGAATGTGGAGTGAGTGCTATCAGAAATTGGGCCACACAAGCATCAAGTGACAATTGAAAAAGATGAGAAGAGATCAGGAAAATATGGTAACTTGCCAAAAAAGCCTTGCTTTGGAGGAGTAAAGGCTAGGAAGTTTCGCTCAGCACCCATCAATGAGGAAGGGAATGCCATGGTTCGTAGGCCGTAGGACTACGATGGGTGGAAAAATGTACATTTTGTAGTTCCTAATGGAAGTAATTGAGGAAAAACAAAATTGGCCAAAGCTAAGGTTTGGATAAGTCTTAACAAATTGGCTCCCTTACTTCGCAAGATGGTGTTTAACAATGAAGATAAACAAGAATTTATCAATATTGTGCATAGCTTCTACGAAAACATGGTGGAAGCATGGGGCAAAAGCTCTATCACACATTACATGGTGCGTACTAACTTAATATTTTAAAATTGTATGAATTGTATAAACTATTGAGCATAGTTTTACTCATGTGTGATATGTGTCTTTGTAGCATGTCCTTGAGGCACATGGGCCATACTTTGCAGCAAAGGGAAGCATTGAAATTCGATCCACACAAGGGATGGAAAATTCACATTGGATAGCGCGTGGTGCATATCAAAGAAAAAGTGATCATGGTGGAGGGGTGAATGGTAGCAATCCAATGATCCAATTGCTATCTTGGTGGTATAGGATTATAGTAGTGGATGAAGCTAAACTCTCGCAAAAGAGAGCAAATGAAAGTGCTGATGAATCAGCTGCAAACATGATGGAATCACGTCTGTCACTAAAAGAGTGCGTTATGAAGCCTTAAGTTCCAAAGAAAACCATGCCAAGTTGCTAGAAACAAGGCTTCGACAAGGCAGCAAATGGGTCTAAGATAGTAAGATGAACAATGTGTTCAGTGTGAATGCAATTCATAGTTTAAGAGAGAAAGAGAGAATGTGCATCTATGTGAATGAGCCTCACAGTTTAGGGTTATATAAAAGAGGATTTCACTTTCTATCCTATTCATTGAGTTCTCACATCTCTTGTGTAGGAAAGATGGCTAGGTCTAAGGTAGTTGCAAATAAGCTTCCACTCAGAGCCCCATATTGTGTTCAACCCCTTGGAGCATCTATTAACTCAGATACACCCCCTTCTCAACCTAATCCACATTCCTCAAGCCGCCCTCATAAGGGTCCTCCTCAGCATCCCCACAAGAAACACAAGTGGAAGCCAGGTACAGTGGCCTTGAGAGAAATTAGGAGATATCAATGCTCTTTTGATCTCATCATTCCGAAGGCAAGCTTCTCGAAACTTGTTCACAAGATTGTGCAAGACCTCTACCACACAGAAAGTAGGAGGTGGTTTTTGACACAAGGTCAGGATAGACCTGATCGCTTCACAAAAGAATGTCTTCATGCTCTACAGTGTGTTGCAAAGGCCTTTTTAGTTGACTTGATGATTGATGCTCAACGTTGTGCAATATATGCGAAGCGCATCATTGTAACTCCCAAGGACTTCCAACTTGTAAGAAATCTTCAAGCAGTGAAGGATGCATTCATTCCAATGGAATGAACACAGTTTGTAATGCTATCTTTTTTGGCATAGTATTATCCTCATGCATTGGACATATGTGTTGGGGTAAAGGCGCCTCCGCCGTGCTGCCCCTGTATTACTACACTGACAATACTTGTCACTACACACTGCAGGTGGCGGGTGCCCATCACGTCACTTTATTCTTTACAGTCATTTTAATGACTAGTAAATAAAGGAAGGCCCGGTCACACATTGTGGCTGTTGGAGTTCCCATTTCTTGTCTCTCTCTTTCTTGCTCTTGCTCTCCCGCCATAGCTTGCACGCAAGCTTCGATCCTTCTCACTTTTCAATTGGTATCAGAGCTTGGCTTCCTCTTGCTCGAGCTCGACTCGGTGCTTCTCTACCTTCGCATTGACTCCCTTCACACATTGGGTCTCCATCCCGGCAGCCATAGCCGATCTCCCGAGCTTCCGACACTCCCCGGCTTCTCGAGCTCCCTCCCGGTATTGTTAGGCTTCTTCAGGGCCTTGCCCTTAAGGTATTGCATCAGATTTTGAAGGGTTTTACTTCAGTTCTCAGTTTTAAACAGTGCTGGAAACAGGGCAGCCACACTTGGCATTGGCATTTGATGCTTATACTCTACTCCGGTTGCCTTGTTTGATGCCCGTATGCAGCCTACATGATGCCTAGTGCCTTGGGAATGTATGCACATGATTATGCCATGATTTTGGCCTGAAATATTGGCTGATTTGGGACTGTCATTTACTGTTATACAGTGCTGGAAACAGGGTAGCCACACTTGGCATTGGCATTTGATGCTTATACTCTACTCTGGTTACCTTGTTTGATGCCCTATGCGGCCTACATGATGCCTAGTGCCTTGGGAATGTATGCACATGATTATGCCATGATTTTGGCTTGAAATATTGGCTGAAATTTCTCAGTTTTGACAGTCAAACTTGGCTGTAATAACAGTGGGCTGAAGGTACTTTGGATGCTTTGTCACTTAGCTATTGGTACCGGATGTATGCTTTGGGATTTTCCATCATGTATCTGACATTTGGGGACGACTTTGAGCTCATGTTTGTATCTATGGAATGTATTTGAGCTACGCATAAGCTCCGTCTTGGTTAGTATTCACTAGCATTTGGACCGACTTGGCATGCTCTTGGACCGCTTATGCCTCATGTCTATGCTTGATAGTTAGGCTTCATACATCATATGCTTTGGTTCATGATATATGCCGCTTGGTTCATCTATGCTTTACCGACATTGGGAGCTTTGCCTTGGATGTATTTGAGCATTTCTGACTCAGTTTGATCATTTACTTGGTTGCTATCGGATGTCATTGAGTTGATAGAGATCTTATTTTGGGATTATGTATTGCTCATTGGTTGCTTCCATCAGTTGCTTCATATATGTCATGCTCTTGGGATGCGTATGACGTATTGACTTGGTCACTTATCACTGGTACTTTGTCTTGGGTTGCTTGAGCCCTTGAGATCGTTTGTACGCCTTTTGTGCCAGTGGGAGCATCTTGCATGCTTACTTGACCTTGAGTAGGGATTACGTGCTATTGGAGCAGTTACATGTATTGGAGCAGCCTATGTCATTGAGCAGTTACAGATGTATTGAGACTTTGGGATTATGCTCCGACAATTGGATGTTACATTGAGTATATGTCTTGGTTCACAGGATGCTTATGAGCTGAGTCTCAGTTTCGGATCCGCTTTCTTTTGAGCAGACACCTATTTGTGTCAGGTTTTGGCAGTTGCAAGTACATTTTGCCTAGATTGTCTGGGGGTGTGCCTCTTACTGGCAGATGCTATTTGACATCTCTCTGTGTTATACTCATGTATTTTCACTGTCATTTGGCTTTGCTTTGTCCTCTTTATGCCGGCTTTGGACCTAGCATTGTTTAGTTGACATTAGATCTAGTTTTGGGATAGTTTGCTCTCATTATTGCAGTTCTGAAATTTATTACAGCAAGCATTTATTGGTGGACTGAGCAATATTTTTTATGCTGAAATATCTTGATTTGGTGTACCTCACCTAGTACTAAGTGGGCAGCATCTTTTGGCACACTTTTCTCGCCATTTGGAGCTCATTTCAGTGGATTTTGGGCATTTTCTGCAGTAAAACAGCCAACAATTTTACATTGTCTGTGCATTTCCAGCTTGCATTATGGCGTCCTCTTCGACTGATAATGCCATATTTAACATCACAAAGTTGGATGGTACCAACTACTCTTATTGGAAGAGTCAAATTTGGCAGGTCTTGGTATAGAAATCTTAGATTAAGCCACTTCGGTTGAGCGGGGAGCAGCCTGAAACTATGGACAATGACGACTGGCTTGAACTTGATGAGCTATGCAAGTCCACGATTGTATTGTCTCTCACTAAACAGGTACATTATAATGTATTTGAGGAAGCACAGAGTGCATGGGATCTATGGAATAAGATCAAGAATCTTTATGATAAGAAAAGTCCGGTGAGTCAGATGTATTGGTTGAAGCAGCTTATGGATCTGCGCATGAAGGATAATGCGACTATGTCTGCTCACTTGAGCCAGTTCCATGCTATACTGAAGAACCTGACTTCGTAGGATATCACCTTTGGAGAGAAAGTAACTCCTCTTTTCTTGCTTGGGACTCTGAATGAGTCATGGGATGTATTCCGCACTACCCTATGTGCCTCTAGTGCTACTCTAAAACTGAATGATGTTGAGAGTGCTCTTCTGTAGGAAGAGGTTAATCGCAAAAACTTGGATGCCTCTCGTGTTTCACATGCTTTGACAGTTAGAGGCAGGAATGACAGGAATGAACGTGGGAATGGCCGTGGCCGTGACTCTCAGAAGGGTCGGTCTAAATCTTGTGGAAAGTCGCATAGTAAGTCGCGTGGGCGCAACGCTGATGTCACTTGCCATCAATGTGGGAAAAAGGGCCATATCAGACCACAGTGTCGTGAGTTGCGCAATGAGAAGCGCAAGAATAAGGGGAAAGAGAAAGTGCAGGAGAAGTCCTCTAATCGCAGCATAGTACCTGTGAAGTCCAGCGTCAAGATTGAAGAAATTAATGTCACGCAGACCGAGGATTTCGATGGTAGTGATGAGTTCATACTTGCAGCTAGTTCTTCTGATGCCTCACACTTGACTGAGACACCTAGTATGTATGCACAGTGCTGGTTATTGGATTCAGGTGCGTCCTTCCATGTGATGCCTTACCGTGAGTGGTTTCACTCTTACCGTACTGTATCTAGATCAGTCAGACTTGGAGATGACAGGTCTCTTGATATTGTGGGCTGTGGAGATATTCAGTTGCAGTTTTCCACTGGTAGTTCCTTTTTGCTCAAGGATGTACATCATGTACCTGCGCTTACGCGCAGTCTTATGTCTGCAGGACAGTTGGATGATGCACGGTTTCATGTCTGTTTTGGGGATTCTGCCTGGAAGATTACCAGAGGTAGACTTGTGCTTGCTAGAGGCGCCAAGGCTGGCAGCCTCTATCCTCTTCTTGTATCTAGGTCTTCTGTAGACCATGTTTTGGCAGTGGGTTCTATCCCACATGTATCACTTTGGCATGCCCATTTGGGGCATATGTCTTTGAAGGGAATGAGAATGTTATCTGGTTTGCAGTATCTTCCGCCTTTGGACTATGCATGTTTTGACTCGTGTGATCATTGTCTTTATGGTAAGCAGAATAGGTCTATGCATAAGAAATCGAGTAGGCCATGCATGAGTGAGCCCTTGGCTTTGGTGCATTTAGATGTTTGTGGGCCCATGCCGTGTATGTCTATGGGTGGCGGGAAGTACTTTGTTACCTTCATTGATGATTTTTCTAGGAAAGTGTGGGCTTATCCCATAAAGCAAAAGTTCGATGTCTTGGCAGTCTTTCAGCGTTGGCTTGTTCTTGTTGAGAACCAGAATGGGTATAGGCTGAAATGCCTTAGGACTGACAATGGGGGAGAATATGTCTCACGTGCTTTTGAGCAGTTTTGTGATGACAGGGGTATTAAGCGTCAGTTGACCGCCCCTTACACCCCCGCCCAGAATGGTTTGGCTGAGTGCATGAATTGGACTATTCAGGAGCATGTCTGCTCTATGCTTAGCCATGCAGGCCTACCACAGAGCTTTTGGGCTGAGGTAGTTAGTACGGCAGTGCATGTCATAAACCAATCGCCTTCTAGTAGATTGGATTTCCAGGTTGCAGAGGAAGTTTGGGCTGGTAAGCCACCCTCTTATGCGCATCTCCGTGTCTTTGGATGTGAGGCATTTTGCCATGTGCCCAAGGACAAGAGGAGTAAGTTGGATCCAAAGAGCATTAAATGCATCTTTCTTGGTTATGGTAATTCAGGAGAGATGGGCTATCGCCTATGGGATCCGTAGGCGCGAAAAATAGTACGCAGCCATGATGTAGTCTTCCATGAAGACAAGATGCACAGGCAGCCTGAGAAGGTGGTTGAGATCCGTAGAGTGATCTTTCAGGAGGAGCCTAGAGCTCCTGCACAACCAGTTGGACAACCTACAACTGCAGATGCTCATGGTCAGGGTGTTGGACAAGCAACTGGGTAGGCAGTAGAGCCTGCAATGAGACGATCTGCTAGAGACAGACGTCCACCTGATAGATTTCAGCCCTCTATGCATTATGTTTTGGTTACACATGCAGGAGAGCCTTTCACTTATGATGAGGCTATGCGGAGGGGTGACAATCACTCCTGGGAGAGGGCTATGCAGTCTAAGATCAACTCCTTGCATAAAAATGAGACTTGGGATTTGGTTGCCTTGCCTAAGGGCAAGAAGGCTTTGCCATGCAAGTGGGTGTACAAGCTGAAAAGTACCCCTGGACACCCCAAGCCGGCATACAAGGGTAGATTGGTAGCAAAGGGTTTTAAGCAGGAGCATGGTGTAAACTTTGATGAGGTCTTTTTTCATGTGGTTAAGATGACCACCTTGCGCTTGGTCTTGGCTTTGGTTGCTCAACTTGACTTAGATCTATATTAGATGGATGTCAAGACGGCTTTCTTACATGGGGACTTGCATGATGAGATCTATATGGAGCAGCCTAAGGGCTTTGCAGAACCTGGCAAGGAGCACCTAGTGTGCAAGTTGAAGAAAAGTCTTTATGGCTTGAAGCAGGCACCTAGGGAATGGTATCATAAGTTTGATGCCTTTATGCAGTCACAGGGCTATAGCAGGAGTGCTATGGATCTGTGTCTTTACAGGAAGAAAGCCCGTGATGGCTCATTGCTTATTTTGGTACTCTATGTGGATGATATGCTGATAGCAGGGAAAGCTCATGATGAGCTAGATGCTCTTAAATCTCAGCTAAAGAAGAGCTTTGAGATGAAGGATTTGGGACAGGCCTCTCACATACTTGGTATGCGCATTAGACGCGACATGCATTAGGGACTCCTCTACTTGTCATAGAGGGAGTATATTCATAAAGTTCTTGAGCGCTTCCGCATGCAGGACGTAAAGCCTATTGGCTGTCCATTGCCTTCTTATGTGAAGGTATCACAAGCCGATTGTCCGCAGACAGATGAGTAGAGGGCCGAGATGGCCCAGATCCCTTATGCTTCAGCCGTGGGCAGTTTGATATATGCCATGATAGCCAGTCGTCCAGATATTGCCTTTGCAGTTGGTGTTATAGCACCTATATGGCTACACCTGGCAGGAAACATTGGGATGTCCTGAAGGGTATCATGAGGTACCTGAAGGGCACAACAGATATGTGTATTTGCTATGGCAGCCAGGATACAGGGGTCGTGGGGTACACTGACTCCGATTATGCAGGACATGCAGATAGTAGGAAGTCCACTTCTGGCTATGTATTCACCTATGCTGGAGGTGCTCTCTCTTGGATGTCCAGGGTTCAAAAGTGTACGGCTTTGTCTACCACTGAGGCCGAGTATGTTGCAGCCACTGAGGCTTGCAAGGAGGCCATATGGCTAGGCCGTCTAGTTGCTGACCTTGGGATTGATGCTATATCCACACTGCATTCGGATTCTATGAGTGCCAAACAATTGGCTAAGAATCCAGTCTTCCATGCGAAGACGAAACACATTGAGGTGAGGTATCACTTCATACGTGGTGTCGTGGAGGACAAGTCTGTTGACCTTGTCAAGTTCTCCACCGACGAGAATCCTGCAGATCTGCTCATGAAAAGCCTCACTACTGAGCGCTTTGCCTTCCTCAGGAGATTGATGGGCATTGGATGAGATGTTGCCTTTCCTCATCCCTTGTACCTATGTACAGTTGTACTGTCTTTTTCTTTTCTTTTCTCTCTCACTGGGACAGATTCGCCTTTAAGTGGGAGGTTGTTGGGGTAAAGGCGCCTCCGCCGTGCTGCCCCATGTATTACTACACTGACAGTACCCGCCACTGCACACTGCAGGTGGCGGGCGCCCTCATGTCACTTTATTCTTTACATTCATTTTAGTGACTAGTAAATAAAGGAAGGCCCGGTCACACATTGTGACTGTTGGAGTTCCCATTTCTTGTCTCTCTCTTTCTTGTCTTGCTCTCCCGCCATAGCTCGCGTGCAAGCTACTTGTCCTTCGCTCTCAACTTTGACTATGCATCTTTGCTGTATTTTCAATTTTTACTTACAGTTTTTATTAGCACTGTCAATTTCAATAGGCATAACATGCAAAAATTTGCCATTTCTTATTGCAGACTTTACTCCTGATGCCTCTGTATAGCCTATGTGGTGCGAAGTTTCTAAGGGCCAATAGTCGCGATGTTGATTTCTCAATTATCAATCATCTTGTATCTTCATTTCCTCATGTGTCAGGGAGGCACCTCTTTGGGCAGAGGAATCTACAAACTCCTTGGTAGGAAGTTGGGGCCTTGATCCAAACAAATCATGCTGTAGTGCTTCAAATTCAGCATCTAGCACAAGGTAATCTTCTTCAATCAAGGTAATATGCTCCTGTGCTGTTATGATGGCACTCATAGTATCTAAGCTTGTGCCATCATATCTTCCAATCTCTGCCACTATCGGATGCACATCCATGTACTCATAATCGATCAGGTCTTCCATTGAATCCATGACTAGGATAGAAAACAACTCTTCTTTCTTCATTTCCAAGTATTGTAGTACATCTAATAGAAGCAAGTATTGTACACCATCTACTTCAATGGGTGTCAATGAGGCAAGGTTGGGTTTTTCTACTTGTGGCTGTCCTGAAGAAGATGGCACCATGAGAGCCAACCCTTGCTCTGCCACCACTCGATGTTAGTGTGAAATGAAACAATGAAACAAGAACTAAACTAGTTCTACCTTAAAACCCTTAAGTTTTAAACCATTAAGGGTTGTTCACATATGATATTTAGTTATGGCCTTACTTACGTCTTTGTAAAGTTTACATGCATATGTAAATGTGTTGATGTGAAAAGTGTATAACAAGTGTATGATTTTGCATAAATACCATAATTTTTAAATATTGCAAGTTTGTAAGCGACAACATTCTATTGGCCAAAAAAATCCAAAAATTTATAGGTGTTGGATATTACAACTTGTGATGTTGGGATTTTTAGGAAGACTCTACAATTTCTAAAATATGTGGAGCCACACACTTTCTGCTGGTAACAGTATCCTCAGCTCAGCTTCAAAATTTCCTACCATCTAGTTTAAAATAGAAGCTAATAGGTGGATTCTGCATTAACATTGTAATTTCTTGGCGCATTATACTCGAGGGCCAATCATCCTCCATTTGCAACACTTGGGGCTCGCGGCCCTCACAAATGACAGTAACATCCACAGTTGCACTTTCACACATGTCTTGATTAAGGCACAACCATTTATCCTTGTGCATCCTCCATCTACGATACTTGAACACTAGGCATAAAGTCTGTCGTGCGACAAAGTACCTGTAATTGGAAAGAAAAGTTAGCCGATTCATCCCAAAGTAAGATAATAGTCAACTAAGAGAGAAAAATTTTACCTGAAAGCCATGTCCCTTGTTGTGACTCAACACTCCACTATGTCAGGACTGTGAGTTATTTTTTATGTCCAAGTTTTGCCTAGAATCCTTGTTACATAATCCTTTGATGTGTTTTTTATGACGTACGTGCTTTTGGTACGTCTCAAACCCCTTACATTCCTTGAACATGTGTGCAAAAATTGCAATCAGTATGAACCAGCTTAGATGTACATTCTTTGAGCCGGTGCTTGGCTTCATATAATTCAATATGTCTGCTAAAATTTTTGCGCTACACATGTGCAAAGTGTCGCTACTACACAATGGCCATTCTATGCTATTGAGATTCGATATGTGCATAGACTCAAGGATTCCATATTCTCGACTCCCTTGGGCAATATGTACTTGGAGTTATAGAAAAAAACAAGGTCCTCTGCGAGCTGCTTAGCTGTACACCTCTCAAAGGGTAATCTACCAAATTCGAGGTGGTAACACTTAAAAGAACCAGTGAAACTCTCAACATTTTGCCACTCACAGCAATCTGAAGGGTATACTTTTGTAAATACGAGACATAGGTATCATGAAATTTCTCATTCTCAATGAGTTGCAAATACTTACTATTTGCAATGTTTCGTTGAAAGGGCACAATGGGCGCAATATGTCTTTGTTTTTGCATGAATACATGTTGTACAAAATACCTCTGTTACAAGGTGAGAATCAATATTCTTTTGTCTTAGAGCTAAAATTTTACCATTCCAGTGCTTTGATACATCTGCAATTGCAGATGCTTTTACCCTGAAAGCTCCCTTCATACTTAGATGCATATGTACTCAAGACGAGCAATGATACGTATCAGTGATCCAATTCCCTTCTTCATCTTTTCTGTTACATACTTCTATCGAGAGAATGCTTGTTCTTCTCTCAGGCATTATAACCTATACATTAGATGTAAAGAAGTATGTATTAACCCCTAAATAATAAGCATTTTAAGTCTATCCAGCAATCACCAATATGCCATATAAATCAACATGGCATTAAGAGATGTTTACACTTTTGTAAATAGACATAAACATCGATATCGAAATACATGTGGATATACACATCAACACAAAGTATAGATTTAATTTCAAGGCATCACTTTAATCATACCATTTACATGAAATATAATGAAAAGAATAGCACAAGAATACCCATAGAATTTTGCCAAAATAAATTTTATTATAATGAAGAGGAGTCTGATTTGACTCAATACATTGTATGAAATGTGGGTATTATAGAGTAGTTGTTACAAAGATAGCACCCACATGGCATGCAAATCTTAATAGGCACATTGGATTAACACCTGAGATATTCTAAGACTCAACACATTGTGTGTTATATGGATGATATGATACAAGAGTTTCATGGATCATTGCCAATTAGCATGGAGATCCAAATGGACACATAGGACCAATAAAGCAGAGGATTTTTGAACCATCGATTTCCAGCAGATCCATATCATCCAACACAAATGAATCACTCACCGCATCAAAATAGTCGATTGAGAATTATATGCTTCACCTAAACCTTATACAATACCTGCATGCGCAAAAAAACACCTCTATGAATCCCTTTTAACAAAAATACTTGCATGAATCCCTTTTAGCAAGAAATATCTAGATTGAATAGAAGCAATACAAAACAGGGCCAATTTACCTATAAGCTGATTTGCTGAAGATAAGATTGAATCATTACTAATCAAAACCCATTGCAAATGATGGACATAAGAAAACATCAATCCCATTAAACATAAAAGTCACTAATTAAATAAATAAATTTGGCACCACAAAATATGGCAGATTTACCTGTAAATTGAGCTACAGAATCTCTGCTCTACCTTGTGTTAAGTGCTGCAACAACAATTGATCCTTAAGTTAGAACTAGCATCAAACCCTATTGTAAAGATAGTAGAAAAGGGATAATGCATAGAGGAAGAAAGAGAGAGTGTGTGAGTACGCGGGAGAGAGAAAGAAATGAGCACCTATCCAATCTTGTCCAAATTGATCTCTACAAAAGACAATAGCAAGAGTTATTATTTACATGAAGGTATACTGAAAAAACAGTAGAAAAGAGGAAACATAGAGAGAGAAAGAGAGAGGGAGAGAGAGATGAGCACTTATGCAAAGTCACCCAAAATGATCTGTGCAATAAAATAACAACAAGGGTTAGAACTAACATTATGTTGTATTGAAAAGATATTAGCAAAAAAAAAAAAACAAACAGAGAGAGAGATTAACACCTTTGCCTCTTGCTCCAAATAAACTTTACAAGAAAACCACAATTAGAACCAACATCAAATTCTATTGAAAACACAACATAAAAGAGAAACAACACATAGAGAGAGGGGAGAAAGAAAGGAGAGAGAGATGAGCACCTCTATCTCTTGCCCTAAATAACTTTTGCAATAAAACAACAATAAGAGTAAGAAACGACATCAAATCCTATTGAAAAAATAGCAAACAAGAGAAAATGCAAAGAGAGATGGGCACCTGTGTTTTGCCCAAAATCTGGAGCTACATGGAGAAGAAAGTGCAGAGGTAAGTAGAACTCTCAAAACCTTAATTACTCTCAGCAGGGAGCTTCAATGGAGATGAAAATTCATGAGTATAGAGAAGAGAGGGAAAGTGGTATGTTGCTCAACTTTTGGGTCAAACTGATTTCGTGAGAGAAAAAAACCGAACTAAAAAAATGGGGGAAAATATGAGGTCAGAGAAACTCAAATTTTGTGTACCATTCATTCTCCCTTTTTTAAATCCCCCACTACCCCTTTTTTTAATAGAAACCCCAAGATTTGGAGAGAGAAGATTCACCCTTCATGGATGTCAACATCTAGCCTTCCTATTGGACAATCCAAAAGGCCCACATCTTAAACTATATTATTTTTAAGGGCCCATTTGTGAGTTCATTTTTTCCTAATGCTAGCTAAGTGCAAAAGCTAGAGAGAAAGAGAGAGGGTAAGGCTTATTGAGCAAGTAGTTGTGGGGCAAGCAACTGCACGTGAGAAGGGGAGAGAGAAGCTCATACAAAGAGAGGCTTGAACTTGCACATGAGAAGGTGACCGAGCAGTCAACGTGAGAGGAGAAGCTGAACCATATGTGCCACCGTTGCAACCATAGTCCATGCACCATCATGCTGATTATACCACCTTGGTTGATTTGTCCGACAGTGCATGATTCAGATCGAATGGAAGATATGAATCAGGGCTTGTGGCTTTCATTTGTATTCTATTGCAAGCGTCATGGACGCCGACATTGGAATTTTTGGCGAGTTAGGGTCGAGACTTTTGATTCCAAAGCTTATGTTTTGTGTTGTGTGGCGCACTTCTATTGGACACTCGACTACACAAACCAAAATAAGCACTCGATGCCACCTCCCAACTAGGACCCCTCCTTCACTCGCACCATCCCAGCATGCCACCTCACTTGGTTGCTTGTAACTCGGCCAACAACTGGAGTAGTGCTCCATCGGCTACCAATTGACCAATCCACACACACATTGAGTTGTCAACCACCACCCACCAACTCAACACTCTTGGTTGCACACATCCAACACTCAGTCCACACACACTGCTCGGCTCCACAACCACACGAGCACTCATGTGCATGTGCACTCTAGCACTCACCAATCGGTAAAACACACATACCCAATCGAGCACAACTCACTTGGTTCACACAACCACTTGAGAGCACTTAAGCACATCCTCACAAGGGATACATACCACATAGGATAGATCAAGTCGGCAAGGGCCAAGATAATGTGAGCACATGCACTTGCAAGACAAATAGCTCTTCTAATTGAGAGAGTAATCTAACTCATGGGAGGACTAGAAAGGCAAGGACATCCAAGTCTAAGCGTGCACAAATCCTTGGGTAGTTTTTGTGCTACAATAGAAAAGGACCCTATTGAACTAACCAAGCTAGACTTAGCATGAAAAAGGACCCTATCCAACTAACTGAGTTGGACTTAGGAAATTGTACCAAACACTAGTAGACCAAAGCAAGGATGCACTTGGCAAACTTATGGATCTAGCCATATTTGCTCAAAAGGAGAGAGAGAATATGTAGCATGAGATAGATGACATAAGAAGAATACTACTTAACACGTGTCTAACAGGATTATCAAAGGACTCAATAATCAATCTCTTTCAAAGGAAATCACTTGGCAAGTCTAATGTTGTATATGTTGGAACTCATGTAGCTAGCATATTGCTCACTAGAATGGGCATCATACTTGGAACTAAGTAGATAGCCAAACAACTAGACAAGTATAGAGAAGGGGATGATGACCTCTACAACTTTGTAGAGTAGTTTGAGTAGGTGTGTGAGACTAACAACCTCACTGCTGACTCAAGGAAGGCACAAACTTTGAGCTATGTCTTGGTGAGAAAGGACACACACAGTTTACAATGTTAGATATGAACAAGAAATCACAAATTTCTACTTTGAAAGACCTCTTTATAATGCAATTCACCAAAATCGAGAATGAGGTTAACCTCATCATACATGAGATATGTGCATCAAAGCTAGTATTCTGAAGATTATAAGTTAGGCCATCAATAAGAGGCCAACCCTTATTCTTATTTAATTGGTAGAACAAACACCTCCATTTTAAATAAGAATGTTAGGGGTAAATCCTAGGATGGTAGAATGCTAACAAGTGTTCAAGAAATGGCCACCTTGAACAGGGAGTTTTGAGAAAGGGTAAGCCAACATACATACATAACACTACAATGTTAGCCTATCATGTATGCTTTTTAGTTAAAACAACTAAATAATTATTGTGGTACCAAAGAAAGAGCCAAATGGTATACCAAAAAAGACTTTTTTGGGACCTATCCAAGATAAGTGTCATTATCCAAAAATATAACAACCCCATAATGCAACCCTGGATAGTAATTATAACAACCCCATAATGCTACCCTTGATAGTAAATATATTGGAAATCCCATCCGATAGTTATGGTCATTTTTCTCAAAGTAGTACTTTAACCAATGCAAATGTATTATATTGAGATTGGAACAACAAGTTTGCACCATCCCCCCCTTTTTTAATTATAAGTTTTTACCGATTTCTTTTTTTCCTCTTTGTGTGGAGTTAAGAAGGCTAGGGATCCATTCTAAAAAATGAACTTCAAATTGGAATTGTAGTTCAAAGACTAGAGTACTATGCTTTCATATACTTGATTACTTGATAAAACATTAGGCATGTTTTTAAAGCTAGTGTATTAAAACAATGACATTAAGTAAAAATAACCATTCCACCTACCTCTTGCATTTTTATAAAAAAGAGCATTTTTTTCCAAGTTCTTTTTTGAATACGACTGAGTGTTCATCTTAAAACTAGGATAAAATGATGTCATAGACCATCATAAAGCCATCGGGCATTAAAGAGTTAAGTCCAAGCAAAATTTTGTAGAAAGAGATATTTCCAATGACATCATAGCAATCACCATTGCATAATTCAATGTAATGAGTTGAAATTGACGGACTTAAAGTTATCAATAAGTACACATGATTATGGGCTGTAGTGAGTATGTGTAATTAAGCTAAAGAATAGGTAAGTTTAGCTGTAATCCTATTGCTTAAATCTACTACATAGTTCTTAAACTAAAAATGTTAAAATCAAACCATGATTAGAAATGTACAAGATTTAAGTGCCACTAAGCCAAAGAATAGGCAAGTTTAACCATGAATCCTGCTTAAATTGAGCACATGGTTCTTAAACTAGAAATGTTAAAATCAAACCATGATTAGAAACATAAAATATTTATGTTTAAACGTTTGCTAGCGTAAACAAACAAGCTAGACATGGAAGCTTCCTAGATTAGCATTAAGAAATGTAGATCTGCATACAACCACCATTCACACGTGTGTCATGCACCCATCTAACTTGTTGAGTGAATCTCTAAACTGAAATACTAACCATATAATAATACGATTTCTAAAATAAAATCCTAACCATGCTTCCCAATACATTTCGATCCTAGCTATTTTCGATATTCTTTTAGCTTCACTAAGCCATTGAAAATAGCATCTACGCTTATGTCGACAGGCGCATGTGATTATATTACTTTGAATTCACATGCGTTTAAAACTTGGAATTGTAGGATACGACTTAATTCATCTTCAAGTTGATCCTAACATATAAAGATTTGATCCTTCGTCTCCTTGTTTTCACTTGGAAAAGGAAGCTTAGCAATACCATCAAAATTAGCAGAGAAAAAGAAAAACCAGCACAATTTGGGGCAGACTGCCCAGGCTATATATATATTATATATATATATATATATATATAATATTTATATTTATATGGTATATATGGTATACTATACTAATCACACTATTCAGTTCGTCATGACGTGTCAATGCACAGAGCGCACACGTGGACATACCACATGTCGTCGACAGGGGACGTCTTCTTCTTCTCCCTCTCCCCTTCTCTCAAATTCTACAGGCACTCTTACAGACGGGGGAAAAAAAACAAAACAGTCCCGCCCTAGCCATCGTCCAAGCATTCTAGTTTCCTTCTTTCTCCATCATCTCCCGTTCGTTGCGCCGGCAGAGAGAGCCGTTTCTGTGCACCACCGACCACCCCATGGCTGCTGTTGCGGGTGTTGCTGCAGCCCTGGCCTGCGGTGCTGCAGGCATGGCTCTTGTCAAGTGCCGTCCCCGGGATCCTATCTTTGAAGTTCAGTCTATCAAGCTCCAGGGGTTCAAGGTCCGGTTCTCCAAGCCGTTGCCTGTGCCTATGGCAGTTATCGATGTAGAACTTGTCCTCTACATCAAGGTTATCAATCCCAACGTTGCCCCAATCGAGTACACAAGCACTGCCATGGATATCTACTATCACGGGGATTTGCTAGGCCAAGCAAAGGTATGTGTCTCATGTGGCAGGGTGTTTTGTTTTGTTCTTCTCTCTCTAGGGGATTTTAGTACACACACATCTTGAGAGAGAGAGAGAGAGAGAGAGAGAGAGAGAGAGATTGAATTCATGGTGATCGGAAGGTCTTGAGTTCAGTTCTTGTATCTGGACAATCATCTAGGGGTACTGAAAATCTAGAGAGAATTCAACTTGGGAGTTTATGGTTTGAGACCCCAATGATCCTTCCACTAAGACAACATGAAAATCAATAACGGAAAAATGTGATCATGGGGACTAATATAAGGAGAGGTCCTTAAAGTGAAAGGTTAGTCAGTGATGAGAGATGGCCAAGGGAAGCAAACATTGGTAGGCGAGAGTGATGAGGGTCAATTGAACTTGGGAATAGCCTACACTTCAGAAACAATTGTCCTACTCATACGGTACAACCTTAATGAGATAAGTGAACCCAAGAGAGGAAGTCATTTCTATAGCAAGTAATTATAATGTATACAAGGAAAAAGGCTGATCAACAGCATGCCTACAGTACATCTGAGTTTGTATGCAATCTCTTGTGCTAGATACATGTAGTATGCATGCTTTCCACTCTAGGACGAATCCAGAATCGTCGACCATGATGCCTCAATCCATGAACCAAAAAACTTGGACTGTCTGGCATTGCAAGGACCCATTTAGAAGAAAACTCCAAAGGTTCAGGTTCTTGTTTAACTATATGTAATGGTTGGAAAAGGGGGTTAGTAGACCCTTGTTGACTGTCCAAGCAGTGAGCTTGCTGACCAAACGACCTATTTACCTACCGTGTGTCCAACTTGTCTATTGCATCAATCACTTGCTTGGCTACCATGTGTGCAACTTGTCTATTCTATTGCATCAATCACCTGCTTGGTTACTTTTCATTAGAAGCTAGTGCTCACCTACTTGTGAATTTGAGCTTAAACTACCTTGGACAGTGCCTAATTTATTACAAGCCATCGTCCATGAGAAGGCAAGTGCATGGTGAGATTCTATATTTGAAGATGGTAGATACTATAAATGGCCTACCAATTGGAAACAAGGTTTTGGGTGGTTGATTGTTTGATGGAATAAATTGATGATATCAAAAAGCCATCTGCTTGAAATGGAGTTTTGTAAATATAGGAAGTTGAACTATGTGAAGAAATACCCTGACACAGAAACACAAATAACACCGTACAACAAAGCATAGACTGATAGAAAAACATAGTTAGGGTTAGAGTAACTCAAAGACAATGAACACGGAAAAAGAATGAAGTGATATGACTACTAAATATACAATGCTCATGCAGCAAACACACTATGCAGTGAACAAGTACTGAACCTCGAACTCCTGTATCTCAAGGATCAGGGTAGGGGTAATGAGATGGAGAGTGTGCCGTACTCTAAGTGGATCCTGAATCGTAGCAAGGTAGCCTTTGAGTATCGAACAACAATAAATGCAGCTTGTGTGGGATTGGATGTGATGCAAATAGCAGTTTAGAGAGAGAGCGTGTTGTAAATGCAATTTGAGGAGAGAGAAATGTTAGGGGTAAAGGCGCCTCTGCTTAGCTACTCGTGTATTACTACACTGACAGTATCTACCACTACATACTGCAGGTGGTGGGCGTCCGCCACCGTTACTTTATTCTTTATTCTTTTAGTGACAATTTGAATAAAGGAAGACTCGGTCACACATTGTGACTGTTGGAGTTTCTATTTGGTCTCTCTCTTTCTTGCTCTTGCTCTCCCGCCATAGTTTTTCCAAGTAAGCTTTGATACCAGTTGAAAGGTGAGAAGTTTGATGCCTTTATGCAGTCACAGCGCTACAACAAGAGTGCTATGGATCCGTGTCTTTATATGAAGACAACCCATGATGGCTCTTTGCTTATTTTGGTACTTCATGTGGATGATATACTAATAGTAAACAAAGCTCATGATGAGTTGGATGCTCTTAAATCTCAACTGAAGAAGAGCTTTGAGATGAAGGATTTGGGACAGGCCTCTCACATTCTTGGTATGCGTATTAAGCGCGACAGGCATCAGGGACTACTCTACCTCTCACAAAGATAGTACATTCATAAAGTCCTTGAGCGTATCCGTATGCAGGACGTGAAGCCTATTGGCTCTCCATTACCTTCTTATGTGAAGGTTTTACAGGCCGATTGTCCATAGATAGATGAGCAGAGGGCCGAGATGGCCAAGGTCCCTTATGCATCACGCGTGGGCAGTTTGATGTATGCCATGATAGCCACTCGTCTAGATATTACCTTTTTCGTTGGTGTTGTGGCACGCTATATGGCTACACTTGGCAAGAAACATTGGGATGCCGTGAAGGGTATCATGAGATACTTGAAGGACACAACAGATATATGTATTTGCTATGGCAGTCAGGATACAAGAGTTGTGAGATACACATACTTCGATTATGTAGGACATGCATATAGTAGGAGGTCCACTTCTGGCTATGTATTCATCTATGTTGGAGATGCTCTCTCTTGGATGTCCAGGGTTCAGATTTGTATGGCTTTCTCTACCATTGAGGTCGAGTATGTTGCAACCTGTAATGTGTCCGCTTGTCCACTTGTGGGACACGTCTTAGCAGCCCATCGGGAGGGGAGTCTAGAAAGCGCTACTTGGCACTCGCAAGGAATGTTATAGGGTTTGCGATCCAGGTCTTCCCGAGTCTGCCCCGAAGTAGAAGTATCCGGCCGTTCCCACTTAGGACCGACCTGAAGTCGGGGTTTCTTTCTTATCAGCCAAGTCTCTAGAAAGTAGCTAGCGTCAAGCTCCAGATGAACCACTTTGCATAGGAACAACAGAGTTGAAGCGGATTTATGCTGCACTTGGTTCATGGAGAATGGGAAACGAGAGGGATGCGAAGCTCAACCTCTCTGCCCATAAGGCATAGTCCCATTCCGCTCCCCTAAAACAGCATAAATCAGGATTCTAACTCTACTGACTCTAGGGCTTCACAGTTTCGTTATTACGTCTTTTGAGAAAAGTTCCCAGCTAACCGGGACCACCCTTCCGTAGGACGGACCCAAGTCACGTCCACCGTACTTTCCTCGATAGATTTAGTTGTCTAATTAGGTCCTACCACATTTGTGTGCGACATTTAAAATCAGCTTCATTAATTAAGCTTTTTAGGACACAGAGTTCGTTCACCTAATTTACTACACATACAAAAAAACAAAACAAGCAGTCCTTTTATCAAACAAGTTCCTTAACTTATCTTAAGTTAATCTTTGTCTCCTATCCATACAGGAGAATTATGTATCCCTTCTGTCCAATAGAAATACCCGGTCCAAATCTCATGGCACCGAAATTTCCATCCTTTATCTAGAATAGGATCTTCCAACGTCCCAGACGTTGGGCTCACGGGGATCTCCAACTCCATTCTGGACAGGCAAGGGGTGTCCAGAGCTCCACTTGACCCACAAGCGGTCTAGGAGTGAGATGCCATTTCCGTGGTTGGCCTTTTCACCACTCGACCATCGGCCTGTGAATCGAGCAGTGCCCTCTCGGGATAATCCGGGATGTGATCTTGGAGATGATTCATGCGTGCAAAATATCCTTCCTTAATTAATCTAATTAAAATTCAAGCACAATCAAAGCAATCAGCCCTAATATCATATTCTAAAAAAACATTCATTTATTCCCATGGCAACTTGTCATTACAGATCCCTGCCATGCATTTACCATCAATACAAGCCTTGGAATATTTATCCAAATCACAATGCAACAATCCCTTGATTGAAAGAAAAACATTTAGGGTGTTGTTCAATCAACCAACCAAACTAATTGTATTTTTCCCAAACAATACAATAATAGGCGCGACAATAATTCCATCGCATATTTACTCTCCCCCTTGGAGCCAAAGAGTAGAATTTACTTAATATTCTCTCATTTAGCCTAAGGCATATGCTAAAGGTTCCAATACTATACATGACGTAAGTCCTATCATTCCAATGCAAATTAATCAATCTAGTAAGAGCATTTATGCCTCTTCTCTAAGTGACAATTATCTTTTAGCATTTTCCTACTATGCAACATTTTTTTTTCCTTGGCTTTATCTTCCTTTCTCCTAAGGCAAGGAGTTGCATGTCATCGATGTAAAGTTTACATAATCTCTCCCATGCATATACCGTGTATATACATTTGCGGACTTTAAACAATATTATCCTCGGTAAAGATTAATCAAAGACTTATCGATGCTCAATACTTTAGTGTCCCATATGTTGCTTATGCTATGTATGGATTCATCACATAGCAACTAGGTGCAATTTAACTCCCTTTGATACAAGCACTTCACAAACTTTATCTTTGAATATTTGAGATGCGATTTATCCTTTTCAATGACCTATTCTAGCACCACAAGGTACGGAGCCTAATGCATCTCTTGCGAGCATTAAAACAAGCATCTATCAATTTGAAAATACATTACTTATGATCGGTACCGCAATTGGATTGATAGTGATGCCTTCGCCCGAAGCTCTGTTGTTGGTTCTAGGATTGTCATCCGCACGCGACATTCCTTGCTTGGAGGCCATCGTCTGCAAGTAGACTCGAGAGATTAAGAAGGTGGAATAGATTCGAGATGGGAGAGCGAAAGAGAAGATGGTTAAATCGAGGATCGAGATAGAGGGAAATTGTGTTGCCTCTCGAGGTAACTCTTCTCTCAAGCTCTCTCTCGCAATCTCTTGGAGGGGTATACTATCTCTCCCTTTCTCTTGCAGCCCCTCGGGGTCTTCTTATACTCTCTTGTGTCTCCCCATGCCTCATACTTATAGTGAATTAGAGAGGAGGAGATAAATTTGAGAACAAGAGTCGAGGGGCTCTTAGAAGACTCAGTGATCTGATGCTCAGATCATAAATCTGATGGTTGCATTGGCTCCAAAAGGGGGGGTAAAATCCCAAGACACTTCATTAGAAAGCTCTTAGTTCACTCCTTTTTCTTTTCTCTGTTCGAAGTGCTGTCTACTGCCTGTAGACTGTGATCGCGGCGCGTACGATTTCGCAAATCACTTTTCTTTATTTTTCTTTTTATAAATTCTCCAAAACTAACTAAAACATCACTTGTCTTTTCTTTTAGATGACTTTTAGTTTTATCTTTTTAGGATAATATCTAAAATATAATAGTTTTTTTCTCCCCAAGAATCTAATATTTTTGGACAATTCAAACTATACACATTAATACTAGTAATTAATATGGCTCATAGTCCCGTTCACATTGTATTTGTGGTGAAGGGTGGCTACAGTCCTTATCAATCTGAGAAAAATGTCAGATTTATGACTCGATTTTTTAAATATATTTTTAATTGAATAAAAATTATTAGCTATTGATGCTAGTCAATTTTTACCTTAGTTAGTCTTTAGTTAGTAATCTTACTAACTTATTAATTGACTAACTAACTTTCGAACTAACCAACTAACTTTTATTGCGTGGAAATATTACATCCTCCCCTCCCTCCTTAGAGAAATCGATAAAAAAGAGCATAAGTAACACTTGATAATAGTGTTTTAGGAACTCCGCAAATACAAACTTTATGTGAATGTAAAAAAGAGAAAATTTTCTCTAGAAGAGATTCATTACTTGGGCCATATTGTATCCAAAGATGGGATTTGGATAGATTTAGAAAAAGTAAAAGGCTATTGTAGAATGGCTAGAATTGACGAGTGTTCATGAAGTTCGAAGCTTTAGGAGTATACTCTTATTATAGGGATTCATTAAATGGTTTGTAGTGATTGTTGGACCATTGCATAATTCAACTAAAAAAGAAGTGGCATTCCGATGGACCAAACTAGAAAAAGAAGCTTTTGAAGCTTTAAAGTTCTATATTAACAAAGAACTTTGTTTTGATTATACCTAATTTGTCGAAACCTTTCTTTATGGAATGTGATGCTTTACGAGAGTGCATTGGTGCAGTCTTAAATCAAGAAGGCATTCAGTTGCTTATGCAAGCAAAAAGTTGTAAAATGTAGAAAGGAATGTTATTACCTATGAAAAGGAGTTAATGGCCATCATTCAATTTTTAAAAGATTGGAGACACTATCTTTTAGGTGGAGAATTTCTCATCAAGACGGGTTTATAATGGAGAATAAGTTATGTATTACTAAAGATTTCAGGCCTAAAGTAATGGAATAATATCATGTAGGACCTTTTACATGGCTCATTGTAGTATTCTAGTCACAATGAAGACACTCGAAATGTATTTCTTTTGGCCAAGTCTTGAATGAAACATTGAGCAATTTATCAAAGAATGTCTTGTGTGTCAAAAGATTAAATTTGATTACAAAAAGCTTGTAGGGCTTTTGTAATCATTACCAATTCCAAGCCAACCTTGAGAAAGCATTGCTATGGATTTTATTTTTGGCTTGCTAAAATCAGCAAACGGCAATGATGACATATGGACTATTATTGATAGGTTTAGCAGACAGACACATTTCATTCCAATTAAGAAGACTTTCAGGTCTCAACATATGGTTAGAATATTTATTCAACAAATCTTTATAAGTATTATGGGTTGTGGGTAATAGAGATCCACAAACTACTAGTCTCTTTTGGCGAGCTCTTTTTGAAAATTTGGGTATGAAGCTTACATTTTTTTCTTCTTATCTATCCTCAAAGAGATGGTTAAAGTGAAATAGCCAATCTCACAATATTAGATATGTTGAAATGCTATTGCCATGAAGCTAATTAACAATAGGAAAAGTATTTGCCTTTGGTAGAATATGCTTATAACAACACAGTTCATATTTCTACAAGTAAAGCACCATTTGAGATCATATATGGAAAACTACTCTTATTACCTATTCTAAAAACCAAGGAGGAGATATTTCATACTGATGAGTTCATGCGTGATATGGATACACAGCTTTCGCCCAAGTTAGACAAGCTATTCAAAGATCTCAAGAAAAACAAAAGAAAGTTATAGCTAAGCATCAAAGGCAATTGATTTTACAAGAAGGAGATTTAGTGTAGCTAAAATTTGACAAAGTTCGTCTAAGAAACTCTAATAAGTCTTCATCCCAAGTCATTAAGCTCATAACAAGAAATTATTGGCCATTTGAAGTTACTGAAAAGATTAATGATGCTTATTATACGTTACAACTTCCAGAGCATTGGATAATTCACAATGCTTTTCATATCCATGTTCCGAAGCCTTATGAAGGGCCTTTACCATTGGAACCTACAATAGAGAATCTAGCTAAAGTAGATGAACAAGAGGAGATGCTTTAACCAAAGCAAATAGTTTTTCATATAATCAAGAAACAAGAAATAAACATTTCTTAAAATTCTCTCTCATTTAGGTTCTAAATGGATACCAGAAGAGTATCTTAAAGACTATCGAAAAATACTTGCAATATGAAGAAGCTGTAAGATCAGAAATTCTTCAAGAAACGTCTTAAGAATAAGACGAATTTCAAGAGGAAGGGATGTAACAAACCTTTTGTATATCAATTGTTACCAAGATATATTGGCTCAATGATTTCAAATTAATTTGATGCGTACGTACTTTAAAAGGTAATTTGTACTATTTGAGTGTTTTAAAATATTAGTAAATGTATATCTTTCTATTTAAGGATGGCCAATGGCTAGAACATCCTATAATTATACTTAGGTCGTCATTGATGAGATACTCGAGAGATTAAAATTTTCGTTGGACGGTCAAATTGACTAGAAGGCTCAGATGACTAAGACTTTTACACTCAAATAGTCACATTGACTAAAAGCCTATATAATGAGTGGTTTAGAAAGCGAAACTAGATACTCATGATTGAAGAAACAAACCATAAACCGGTGAACCAAAGCTCTCCAAAAGCTAAATTTGGCAACTCCTAAAATTTATGATATTACTATCTTTGAAAGTTGCTCAAATGGAAATTTTATTAATGTCAAAGGCTCTGGAATTTTACAAAAAATAATTTTTAGAGATTTTTAGAGTAGAAGGTTTGGAAGCTTTTTTCTTTAGAAAAGTCTGAAGAGGACGTGTCATATTGAAGAGACAAGTGTTCCTACAGTCATTTTCAGCAAATACTTGTCATTTTGTAGGCTATACTTTCCACTTTTAAGCACCCAAGCCTCGCACCTATATATTGGAGGTCTCTCTCTTCATTTGAAACAAGCTCTCATACTGAGATTCCAGCTGCATGCTTTGTACTCTCCTCTCTCTCTCTCTCATCCAAGAAACACTTTCTACTTAGCTTGATCTAATCCAAGCATTAAAGAAGAAAATCAACTTGCTGCCCGGAGTTTGCAGAAATTAGGGTTTCAAAACCTTGATTTTCAAAATAGCAGCAAATCAGCCCTTTTGTATATTGTTCAAGCACTTTGTGCCCATGGTTTTGTTTCAATAAATTCCTAAAAAAGGGGAGGGGCCGGTTCCCCTCTCAACATGGTGCCGACTCTTTTTTCTTTTTGTCTCTTATCTTCTAATTTTCATGGTGATAATTGATCAAGTTGGTCAAGATCAAAGTATTGTCATTCTCAGGTTCTTCCTCGCACTTACATGTACTTCTACCCAGCTCCCCACATGTAGACCAGCCTCTTGGAGAGGGTAACTTTCTTAAGTGGTGTTGAGTCATCTACTAAAACCTCTGCTGCTAAGACTAATAAATATCATCATTCACATCCTTGCCTCTTCAAGAGAATGAGAACCCAACTGCCACCTTTTGAGAGTCTGCATCACTGAAACCGTGATGGACTTTCAGGCTGGCAGTTTTTGCATCGATGGATGTGTTATTTTGAAGATGCTGCACACTATCAGTTGGCATTGCTAATGGGTTTTTGTGATAATCTCCAGGTTGAAGCTGGAAGCCAAGAAGCCAAGAGTGAAAAAGTCATAGAAGTTCCTGCAAAGCTCGATGGGCTTGAGATGACCAAGAATCTGAAAGATCTAATTTCAGATGTTAGACACAGAGAAATGTCTATGACAGCTGTAGTAACCATCGAAGGGCATGCAAGGATTTGGAAGTGGACTCATGATTTTGAGGTCTACCACTTTTGCATATGAATGTAAGTATGGTTTTAAAAGTAGAAGCTTCTCCTTTTCAGTTTGGTGTTTTTATTATTGCAGGTGCATGTTACTAGCAACATCAAAGTGGATCCCATCTACCTGGATGTAATTGAGCAAGAAAACAAGGTGCAGTTGGAGGTTGCACCCATTGTTTGACTGTACGCATGATGGCCAATCCAAATTTGGCATGGCAGGGATTCCCTGTAAAGCAAGCAGTTCTTTGTCTTACTATCGTTTTTGACTGAAAGATGTCTCTATCTGACACTTCTCCCCCTGAAACATCCATGTATTTTACCACTTTTGAATGAGGCAACCATTCTACAAAAAGAAGTATAGTTTGTAAAGACAGGACTCGTCAATCTTAATATGAAGTGGTGGGATAAAACATCATACGCTGTACAGGTGATTTTTGTCACATACTTTTTAAAGACCATCAACTTAAACGGACAACATCACTTTTCTTGTCAAAAGGAAGCTTTCTTTGTAGAAGAACTAGTAGTATGCAGTGCTTCATGCATAATTAAGCACTCAGATCGAACATTCTGCCAAGGTCACATTGTTTAACATATGTTGGCATCTGTCTAGTTACACACAGATGGCAATTCATTTAACATGAATCTGTTGCCTGATCAATGAATGAGAGGCATGCATAGAAAGATTTAAATTTGTAATTAATGAGCTTCTATGAATTACGTAGCTAGGTCACCACTTCAAATTGAGTAATAGTACTCACTTTGGACTCCTTTAACATTAGTTGGTTTCGAGAATTATCAAGAATGCGCTACTATAAATACTTAGATGGCTCATCACTTTTTAAGATTTTCTAAGCAAGTTTTTGGAAATCTAAACTTATCTAGTTGTTTTGATTACTATTAGCAGGTTGGGCATTACTTACAATTTCCTGTATACATTGGCAGCTAGTCTGAACTTTCTAGTACGTATGGTACCCACCTTGCGACTTTTGCAATTAGTGAGGTAGCAGAATCATGAGCAGGTGGTTTGCATCATTGGATATGAGTCTCTGATCTGTTGAGCAGTGTAACATTTTCTAACACCTGCTGCTTGGCAATGTCCTCTAGCACCCTTGAAAAGAGGGGAGAAGATATTGCAATGAAGAACTATTGTTATCATGATTACTTGCTTCTACATTAATGCAGTTGTGTGCTATTCCACATTTTATTGTGGGGTGATTAATTTCATCGTAATGAGATTGATTGTTATATATAGAAGATAGGTTTTTCCATCTGTGTCCACGTTAAATGCATGATTTCAGTAGTCTGATTATAGTTAACTTGTTGAATATGGGTTTCACAGCTGATGTGTTTACCAGTCAATGTTTTGATACAAGCTGCAGGTTTCATAGCAACAGATGGCCCATATCTGATGTCCTTGCTGCACACTGCTATATGCTATAGATGAGAGGAAGAGAGAACACTGTTGATGTTCATGCAGAGTGTATATAAGCTACAGCAGAGGTTCTTTCTTCTGCCATGTGTTGTCTAAATAGGGTTTCTCAGTATTTTACTTTTTACCTATGTTTCCAATTCAACACCATTTCTACATCATTGATCAAAACCTGTGATCTTTTTACAGTCAGCATGTGGCATCCCAAGCAATCTGCCATGTATTCTTTCACAAAGCCTTGCAGTTTTGTAGAGCTACATGATTCGCGATAATGGACATATATTGTTGACATGGAATTGACTTCTATCTGTATTTATCTACACATATCAAAGTAGGAGAACGCCCTGTTGTGTGTGTGTGTGTGTGTGTGTATAAGCATGTATGTATGTATACGGATGTATATGTACTTGTATGTATGTATGTACAATTGGATTTGGATTCGTATGATGGACCCAACAAGGCAACATGAAAATAGAGATCTGAATATCACATTAACATGCGCTTGAGACTTTGCCCTCTCTTTTCTCTAAGGTGCATCGATAAGCTTTTGTTGCATGGTACACATGAGCTCTTATGTTGGGTTGTGTTTAGATGAGGTGACTCTTGCAAACAAAAATGGATGAGTCAATTTTAGATGAGGGTACAGCTCAAGTGTATTGATATTTGGATCAAATCTCACGCATGATCCAGTCACTCATCAAGCAATTACCAATCGATTGGATTGTAAACAATGTTGTTACATCCTTGGACATCTAGATGGACACTAGTAGCATTGGTCATTACGACGAACCACCACAAGGTCCATTGGGGGGGTAGGCTACACCCACCCCATGGAACCCACCTCATGGGGTAACGCCCACCTATTGGTGTTCCCACAAGTCTGCGACAGCGTAACACAACACGACACGGAACGCGGAAGTGTAACACGTCCTGGAAGGTGACAGGACATAATATCAAGGTAACATGGCGTGACACAGAAAACGCCCAATGAAACGGGGCGAAAAACGACGGGACCTTCTTGAGGCCTGATTATGTATTCCAAGATGCAACTAAGGCACAAGCATAGTTACAATAAAGCCGGTAGGCTTGCGGAGCTTGATTTCACGGGTGGAGCATGGAGCTATCAACGCGCATCACTCTCTCAAACCACGTGGGGTGAGGGAGCTCAAAGGAGGACTACCCTCATACACCTTCCCTTGAAAGAACTCAACATCCTCATCGAGCGAACAAAGACCATACTCCAAGCCCAAGGTGCAGTGATATGAGGACTCAAACTTCGGGGGCTAAACACGCCTCACTATCAAGACGGTTAGTGTCTGCCCGCTAGACTCTTTTTACTTCAATAACTTCGGGGGCCTTTGCCAACTCACTATCAAGTTGACTAGGGTCTACCTACTAGGTGCCATGCCCACGGACTCAATTACAAATGTGGAACATGGTCTTCTTAGTCTCGAGAAAGTATCACCCAATTGACTCAATTTACATGTGTGGAGTGATTTGGACAAGCTAACTAGGAAGCCATATAATGTTGGACACCAGTTCCTGATTTACAATCACAGAATGGAGAATAACCAAGTTAAAAACAAGTCGTGCTCACTTGCGATAACAAATGGTTCTAACAGTACGAGTGTGCAGAAATTGGCAGTGGACTAGGAGACGAGGGGAGTAGCTCAAGAGGGAGCATGCCACGCCATGGATGCAAGGGCCCAAGAAGTGGCGCCTTGTGGAAGATGGCCCCAATTGGCTTGATCTGTCAATCCACGAACCAAGTAGAATAGATGGCCCCAATTGACCCGATCTATCAATCCGTGAATACAGTAGGAGAGAGCATTGAACCATGATGGAATGGCCGCATCTCTTTGTTTGCATGAGGCAGCATTTGACCACCACAAGGTGACCGCATACCTCAACTTGTGCGAGGTGCGCTTTGAAGACGCACCTCCCCTTGAAAAAAGTTGGGCCTGATATGCCTAAATCTTTTGAGTATACCGTCGACCTGCGAAGGTGGCACTTCTCCTTGCGTGTAAAGCGCAATTTGAAAGGGGAATGGCGGTTCCTTCATACTCGTGGCCACGCGAGTTTCTCGTTGCGCGACTCTGATGTCTAGCAGCTTGAACCATGGCCTTTCATTTAGACTCCTGGCACAAGGAGTTCTTCATCCTTTGGATCTTCATTCGTTTGATCTTTGATGGGGGCACAGGATAAGTGGCCTTTCGTTTATCCTCCTGGCACAAGGAGCTTGCTAAATATCCATCATATGCATAAAAATTGCCTGTTTGTTTATTCTCCCACTGCAAGGAGTCTTCTACAGTATCTATAAAATATTGGCCATTTCTTTATCTTCCTGGCACAAGGAGTCTTCGAAGGTCTCATCATGGAAAATGGTTGTTCATTTATCCTCCTGGCTCAAGGAGTTTTCAAAGATATCATTGTGATGGGTAGCTGTTCGTTTATCCTCCTAGCTAAAGGATTCTTCAAAAGAATCATCGTGAAAATGAGCCATTCGTTTATCCTCATGGCTCCAGGAGTCTTCATAAATAACATCGTGATGAATAGTCATTCGTTTATCCTCCCGGTTGCAGGAGTCTTCACAAGTCTCACCCTGATTGTTGTCCGTTCGTTTATCCTCCCGGCACAAGGAGTCTTGATAGGTCGTTTATTTATCCTCCTAGCACAAGGAGTCTTGATAGGCCGTTTGTTTATCCTCCTGGCATAAGGAGTCTTCATCATGGTATGTGGCCGTTCGTTTATCCTCCTGGCTCTAGGAGTCTTCAACATGGTAGGTGGCCGTTCGTTTATTCTCCTGGCTCCAGGAGTCTTCACCTGTAAAATGGCCATGCGAGTTCGAACTCGACTCCATGCCATAGGGGGGGTCAACTGCATGGGACTAGGCCTCAACTGCTGCGTCCACCATTTTGCACTCCACTAGAATCATGCCTTCTAGTAATAGCTCCGACACACAGGTCGTCTTTTCTTCAGCACACTCTTCTATGAGCACTCCATAGCACACTCTTCTATGAGCACTCCATCAGACATGTAACTGGGCCCGTAGGCCACTTCTAAACACATTGGAGACTCTACGACCACAGTTTTCTTTATACGCACCCGTGCCGTTACGAGTTCTTCAAAACTGCTCATGTGTATCTGAATCTGACCCGGAGGTCGTTTGTTCTTCCGCATACTCTTCAACGAGCACTCCATCCACCATGTAATTGGGCCCATTGGCCACTTGTATGGATATTGAAGGCTCCACGGCCATGACTTCTTTTATACTCGTATGTGCCGTCACGCGTTCTTCATACCGTTCTTTTGCATATGGCCCATCAGCCCATTCTAGTTCTTCTTGGCATGGCTCATGGTCATACTCTGCATAGTATGGCTAATAAGCCTCCTCAGTTTGTCCTTGCCACTCGCCGCCGTCAACTTCATATCTAGATTCACAGTACTGATTATAATAATCCTCATACTGCTCAGCATCTTGGATCTTTGGCATAATGCCCTTCTTGTTGAAACTGGTCATCTCCTTCTTGCCATCTCGGCTCTTTTTCATACTGACCTTCTGCATTCCAGTGACTAACCTTGCATTTCTTCTTCTGCATAGACATCACCAAACTGGGCTGTATAACATTTTTGCATGTCGCTCACCTCTTCAGTCTAGCTGTCTTCTCTCGAGTACCTCTCCTCGTACATTCCTTCCTCTTCATCCACATCACCAAATTGGGCTGTATAACATTTGTGCATGTCGCTCACCTCTCCAATCTGGTCGTCTTCTCTTCAGTACCTCTCCTCGTACTCTCGCATATCTGCTTCCTCTTCTCTCTGATCCTTTGACTAGGGATCATCCACAACTGAATATGGATCTTCGGTTTCTGATTCCTCATCTTCCGACTCGCCCATGGCCTCCGGTAGCTGAACCATAACTTGGCCACACGAGTTCGAACCCGACTTCGTGCCATACTGAGGGTCACCAACCTGCGAGCTCGCACCTGGCTCCGTTCGGTCCCTTTTCTCCTCTCTTTGGGCCTCTGCCCATCTCAGCATAACCGTTGCCATGGCGGTCTTCTTCGAGACGGAACAGATCAAAATCCTATCTTCATCATCTTCATTCTCATCTTCATCTTCTTCTTCATCCAACTCCTCAGAGTCTTCTTCATCATCACTTGACTCCTTAGAGTCGTCTTCATCATCACTTGACTCCTCAGAGTCGTCATTGTAATCGCTGGAAAAATTGTTGCTCAAGCTCAAACTCGGCTCCTGGTGACATGGCTTGTCTTCATTCTGCTTCGTGTGGGTAGTCGGGGTCAACCTGGTTACCTGTGTCTGAGTTGAACATGGGAGGTTTATCTTTTGAAGCGTTGAAATTGGCATGCCGCCTATCGCAACATCCACACCATAGTCCCTAGCAATCCCTCTCGTCAAGGTGCTTTCATGATCGAGGGTATCCCAATCGCTCGTTTTTACAAAATAATCACACCATTTAACAATTTGGGCATTCAAAATTTTCAATGTTTCTTGGTTCATGTCCAGGTCATTGTAGACCTCATTGATGGGCCGTTCCAGATCCTCCGACAGCACCGTGCCAAGGGGCTTTTTACTCTTGTTGAGTTGATCCACCTTGGACTTACATAACTTGACTCTCAAAGACTCCATCTTCATGTAATGTACTAGGAGTTGCGTCTTCTCACCATGCATCCGTTTGATTTTTTCTTTTCTCATAGCAACCAATGATTTTCTCAGACTAGGCTCACTCACTCAAGGGTCAGCACGCACCTGCCGAGGAGTTTGCTCTGATACCAAGTGCAACGAACCACCACAAGGTCCATTGGGGGGTAGGCAACACCCACTTTGTGGAACCCGCCTCATGGGGTAACACCTACCTATCAGGGTTCCCACAAGTCTGCGGAAGCATAACATGACACAACACGGAACGTGAAAGTGTAACACGTCACGGAAGGTAACATGACATGATATCAAGGTAACACGGCACGACACAGAAAACACCAAGTGAAACGGGGTGAAAAATGGCATGCCCTTCTTGAGGCTTGATTATGTATTCCAAGGTACAACTAAGGCACGAGCATATTTACAATAAAGCCGGAAGGCTCGCGGGGCTTGATTTCACGGGTGGAACATGGAGCTATCAATGCGCATCACACACTCAAACCACGTGGAGTGAGGGAGCTCAAAGGAGGACTACCCTCATAGTCATAATGGTCATAAAGTGACCTAGTGCAAATGCACTAGGGGCACTTAAAGGTTGAGGGCAATCAATTGCTACTTACAGGACTGAAGGCTCTATTGTATACATTATTGTGTGATCACAATTATTGGACTTTGGCCAATAGGCCCACACATCTGCACATTGGGACCGTGTGGACTTGTGGTATGGAACAACTCTTGGGACATAACTCAATTGCTACTAGCCCCTATGCTTGGGGTGAGCTTTTTTGGCTCTATGGCTTAGAAGTTAAAAAGTTTCATGTCCATTCTTTTTATATTATTTTTCATGGATACAGCACGTATTCTATTTCATGTGCATATGGGACCCTAGGGGAATATTTCATTGGTATCAGAGCATTGGCCTACTATCTGGTACATGATATGATAGCGTATACAAAATCACTATTTACCCATGGAACCATGATGGTCCATGCTTGTCTGATATGCTTCTTATCTCATATAGGGTAATATGAGATGTTGCTATTGGTGAGACGTGCATTGGGGGGCATGTGTTGCAAGTGATGGGTTCAAGGTAGATATCTTGTCCAATACTTGTGTTCAAAATAGTGTTGGGTGGTGCTTTGCACAAATTTTTTTTGATGGTGCTAATGAAAGGGTTGCAACTCCAAGGCCATTGCAAATAACTGTTAGCAGAGCTATGAAGATCTTGTTGCATGAATAGGCATTCAAAATTTATTCTTGGTATTAGCATTGATATTGACATTTACTGTAATAATAAATGTTACTATTAATATTAATGTGTGATGTTTAACATTAACATCAATATTTATGTTAATATAAATATAAATTTTATATATATATATATATATATATATATATATATATATATATATATATATATATATATATATATATATATATATTACTTAGAGCTTTGCCTCGGGGAACTTGTACCAACTAAAAGGTTCCCAAGCCTATGTAGCACAAGAATGAGAAGTTTGGTATTTAAGAAATAAAGAGGTTTTTTCTTGAAAGAGGAGGGGGGTTATATTTATATTTTCTCTCTTCCTATCTCTCCTCTCTTTAATTGAACATAGGATATGAGCATGAAAAAAGGAAAGGTGAATCTTTGAAAGTTTCTCTCGGAGATCTTTTTTTAAAAATTAGACATATAAAATGATCATATACTATAGAAGAGGTTGATTTTTATAAAAAAATCAATATATGGGATGAAATATAATTTTAATTGTTGAACATGTTCATACAATGTATACATACTAAAATTACAGACACATGCACACAAATAGGAAAAATACATGAACGTATCCATGTGTAGACATGCATATATATGTGGAAACACACATATATGCATATATATACACACAACATAGGATATGATCATAGAAACGGGAAAGGTGAGTCTTTGATATATATAATACACACTATAAAAAAAGTAGTTGAATTTTTTTAATAGTGTGGGGGTTGTGTGTGTATGTGTGTGTGGAGAGAGAGAGAGAGAGAGAGAGAGAGAGAGAGAGAGAGAGAGAGAGAGAGAGAGAGAGAGAGAGAGAGAGCCCTCAAATCAATAAGAGAGACAACTAGTAAGAGATGGTGAAGATATAGGAAAGTAGATAAGGTACGAGGGGCTTCAATATATGCCACTTGGTAGTCATAGAAGCATCCTCAAGGGGTTTACTATATGAAAACCTTCTATATTACACGCATTCAAGGCTTACTATATGAAAACCCTCTATATTGATTTGAGGGCTCTCTCTCTCTCTCTCTCTCCCCCCCAACATTTAAAAAAATTAGATGTATGAAATGATGTTTCTTGATAACTTTTATAATGTGAAATCATGGCATTTGAATGATTAAACATGTGTATGTAATGTATACATACTCTATTAACATCCATAAATGTATATGCATTGTTAAAAATGAGCTGATTTTTTTTAAATTGAGCATATGGATGAAGTAATAATTTTAATGGTTGAACATGTTTGTGCAGTGTATATATACTTGAAATCCACACACAAGCGCACAAAGAAGACTATAAAAAACACGAACAATACATCCACACTTACACATGTATGCATGCACACCTATGGAAACACATATGTACATGTATTTATACATACATCAACATAGGATATGATCATGAAAAGCGAAAAGATAAATATGTGTGTGTGTGTGTGAATTATATGAGTTTGTATGTGGAGGAAAAGAAGAAAAAGACATGGAAAGTGAAGGCCAATCGAGCCCTAAATCTATATAGGAGTCCTACAAATCAATGGTGTATGAGAGAGAGAGAGAGAGAGAGAGAGAGAGAGAGAGAGAGAGAGAGAGAGAGAGAGAGAGAGAGAGAGAGAGAGAGAGAGAGAGAGAGAGAGAGAGAGAGAGAGAGAGAGAGAGAGAGAGAGAGAGAGAGAGAGAAGTTTATTATCGTCTACCGAAGGCCAAATTATGACCCATGGGACCTTTCCGGATATACAATGATTCTCCTCCCCCATGGTAGGAAAGGGTAGCTATGGTGAAAGAACGATCTATGCAGTGTGGTTCTCCCAAAAACGTAACATGCAGGTGATGAGAGCCCCTAACTTCAATATAGGAGTAGTGGTCAAAAACTGGTGAAGTAGCCCATGTAAAAGGATATCAAAGTCAGCTCGTATGTGTGCATATGCTGAGAGAGAGAGAGAGAGAGAGAGAGAGAGAGAGAGAGAGAGAGAACTAGTAAGAGATGGTGAAGATATAGGAAAGTAGATAAGGTATGAGGGGCTTCAATATATGCCACTTGGTAGTCATAGAAGCATCCTCAAGGGGTTTACTATATGAAAACCCTCTATATTACACGCGTTCAAGGCTTACTATATGAAAACCCTCTATATTGATTTGAGGGCTCTCTCTCTCTTTCTCTCTCTCTCTCTCTCTCTCCCCAAAATTTAAAAAAAATAGATGTATGAAATGATGTTTCTTGATAACTTCTATAGCGTGAAATCATGCCATTTGAATGATTAAACATGTGTATGTAATGTATACATACTCTATTAACATCCATAAATGTATATACATTGTTAAAAATGAGCTGATTTTTTTTTAAAATTGAATATATGGATGAAGTAATAATTTTAATGGTTGAACATGTTTGTGCAGTGTATATATACTCGAAATCCACACACAAGCGCACATAGAAGACTATAAAAAATACATGAACAATACATCTACACCTATGGAAACACATATGTACATGTATTTATATATACATACATCAACATAGGATATGATCATGAAAAGGGAAAATATAAATATGTGTGTGTGTGTGTGTGTGTGTGTGTGTGTGAATTATATGAGTTTGTATGTGGAGGAAAAGAAGAAAAAGACATGGAAAGTGAAGGCCAATCTAGCCCTAAATGTATATAGGAGTCCTACAAATCAATGGTGTATGAGAGAGAGAGAGAGAGAGAGAGAGAGAGAGAGAGAGAGAGAGAGAGAGAGAGAGAGAGAGAGAGAGAGAGAGAGAGAGAGAGAGGTCTATTATCATCCACACAGAAGGCCAAATTATGACCCATGGGACCTTTCTAGATATACAATGATTCTCCTCCCCCATGGTAGGAAAGGGTAGCTACGGTGAAAGAACGATATATGCAGCGTGGTTCTCCCAAAAACGTAACATGCGGGTGATGAGAGCCCCTAACTCCGATACACGAGTAGTAGTCAAAAACTGGTGAAGTGGCCCGTGTAAAAGGATATCAAAGTCAGCCCGTATGTGTGCATATGATGAGAGAGAGAGAGAGAGAGAGAGAGAGAGAGAGAGAGAGAGAGAGAGAGAGAGAGAGAGAGAGAGAGAGAGAGAGAGAGAGAGAGAGAGAGAGAGAGAGAGAGAGAGAGAGAGAGAGAGAGAGAGACCTCAAATCAATAAGAGAGACAACTAGTAAGAGATGGTGAAGATATAGGAAAGTAGATAAGGTACGAGGGGCTTCAATATATATCACTTGGTAGTCATAGAAGCATCCTCAAGGGGTTTACTATATGAAAACCCACTATATTATACGCGTTCAAGGCTTACTATATGAAAACCCTCTATATTGATTTGAGGCTCTCTCTCTCTCTCTCTCTCTCTCTCTCTCTCTCTCTCTCTCTCTCTCTCTCTCTCTCTCTCTCAAATTTTTTTTAAAAAAGATGTATGAAATGATGTTTCTTGATAACTTCTGTAGTGTGAAATCATGGCATTTGAATGATTAAACATGTGTACGTAATGTATACATACTCTATTAACATCCGTAAATGTATATACATTATTAAAAATGAGCTAATTTTTTAAAAATTGAACATATAGATGAAGTAATAATTTTAATGGTTGAACATGTTTGTGCAGTGTATATATACTCGAAATCCACACACAAGCGCACATGGAAGACTATAAAAAACACATGAACAATACATCCACACATACACATGTATGCATGCACACCTATGGAAACACATATGTACATGTATTTATATATACATACATCAACATAGGATATGATCATGAAAAGGGAAAAGATAAATGTGTGTGTGTGTGTGTGTGAATTATATGAGTTTGTTTGTGGAGGAAAAGAAGAAAAAGACGTGGAAAGTGAAGGCCAATCGAGCCCTAAATGTATATAGGAGTCCTACAAATCAATGGTGTATGTGAGAGAGAGAGAGAGAGAGAGAGAGAGAGAGAGAGAGAGAGAGAGAGAGAGAGAGAGAGAGAGAGAGAGAGAGAGAGAGAGAGAGAACCCTCAAATCAATAAGAGAGACAACTAGTAAGAGATGGTGAAGATATAGGAAAGTAGATAAGGTACGAGGGGCTTCAATATATGCCACTTGGTAGACATAGAAGCATCCTCAAGGGGTTTACTATATGAAAACCCTCTATATTACACGCGTTCAAGGTTTACTATATGAAAACCCTCTATATTGATTTAAGGGCTCTCTCTCTCTCTCTCTCTCTCTCTCTCCCCCCAAAATTTTTAAAAAATAGATATATGAAATGATGTTTCTTGATAACTTCTGTAGTGTGAAATCATGGCATTTGAATAATTAAACATGTGTATGTAATGTATACATACTCTATTAACATCCATAAATGTATATACATTGTTAAAAATTAGCTGATTTTTTTTAAATTGAACATATGGATGAAGTAATAATTTTAATGGTTGAACATGTTTGTGTAGTGTATATATACTCAAAATCCACACACAAGCGCATATAGAAGACTATAAAAAACACATGAACAATACATCCACACATACACATGTATGCATGCACACCTATGGAAACACATATGTACATGTATTTATATATACATACATCAACATAGGATATGATCATGAAAAGGTAAAAGATAAATATGTGTGTGTATGTGTGTGTGTGAGTGAATTATATGAGTTTGTATGTGGAGGAAAAGAAGAAAAAGACGTGGAAAGTGAAGGCCAATCGAGCCCTAAATGTATATAGGAGTCCTACAAATCAATGGTGTATGAGAGAGAGAGAGAGAGAGTGAGTGAGAGAGTGGAATTTTGATGCCAAGAAGTGCTTAAAAATAGCTAAAAATTACGAATATCAAGGGAAAAATATTCAACGTCGAAGGCGGTGGCTTGATCTAGGACGATTTTAAGCGTCAAAGTGCTTTAAAGGAGCCCGAGCGACACTTGTTGATTTTTCATAATTTTTCAGACTGTCATGCGGGTTGACAAGAGTTACTGGCCAATTTGGGATGCCGAGCCACACGCCCAGGATTTTTCAGAGCTCAATTCGGAGTCCGGACGGGGAAGGAGCCAAGAAACCAGTCAAGATTTGAAGAGGTGGACATTAGAGTGGTCAAATGGGCAAGTGACCTTTGGGAGCCCCAAATGTTAAATGTCACATGAAATGCAACATGCAAAATCGTGGAGAAGATGAAGAGATATGGCGACAGCACGCTGGCGCAAATTGCGCCCTCTCTCCTCTCTCTCTCTCCTCCTGGCTATGAACAACCATACATAATGGCTATGGGGCTTCATTCTCCTCTGGATGCTGGTCATATCGCCGTGCTTTGCTCGCACGATGGTGGTCTCTATGAAGATCTCTGATTTCAGTATTTCTCTCTCCCCCCTCTCTCTCCTCTAAGGGCAGATTCATGCGGTGAAGAAGAAGAAGAAGAATGGATGACAGATGCTTGTCCAATGAAGACCAGATTGCTCTGTGGTTCAAGAGGAATGAAGATTACTGATTCCGGATTGTCATGGACATTAATGGCAGCTAGAAATCAGTCCCGAGACATGGCAAATAAAAACCCGCAACCCACAAAGAACGGTAATTTCATTTTAACAAAGGAAATTGATGTTTTATGCAATTTGCTTCATGAATACTTGCTCCCATGGGATGATTATGCATTATGTTGTTGTTTGCTATGAGTTTGATCAGTTTATGCTTAAAAAATCAGAAAATCCTAAGTGTTGTGACTGAAAGTAATGGTGTAAAACCCATAAAACACGCGAAATAGGGAAAAATTAGGTGTTTTTGATATATAAATGGAAAATATAATAAGATACACCAACTAAATTTGTGGTTTTGCTGCAAATGAACCTAAGGGCCACAGTCCACAATTTATTTTGCATTTTTAGTTATTTAATATTGTAAAAAATACAATAAAAATAGAAAAAATGGGTAAAAATAAGGAAAAAATAGGTTTTGAGTGTGCGAAAAATACTAAAAAATAAGATTCATGTTTGTGTATGTATGGGGGGTCTGAAGTATGAGGTTTAGCCTCAGTTCAGTCCTACCTTTATGTTTTAGTGAGTTTTTATTGCTTTTCATACAATAAAACATTGAAAAATATTACCCTAAACCTATGCATCGTGCACAATCTAAATGGTGAGGGGGTAAAAAGAATGAGAGTGGTGTTTAAGTGCTGAGAGAAAGAAAAGGATGATTGTTTTCATCTATGCATATCATATAGATCGGTCGTTAATTTGAAATAAGGATCTAGTTGCACGAGGTCTCCTCGGTGCTAGGTTCATGCAACGCCGCATACGAGCGATAGTCAAAATCATTGAAAGAAATGCTTTCCACATGTGCACAAAGGCTGATTTTCTTTTGTTTGAGCACATGGACATTCACAATTTGCATGAAGCATAAAATGATAAAAGGTATCAGACAATACCTCCTGGATGCATAGCACCTGTATTCTCTAGATCGTGACCAACGTTGAGTGAGTAAGGTTGTCCTAAGCTGTAGGCTAGGCGTTGGGTCCTAGGGGAAAGAAAGTGAGAAAAATGGTACATTCCTGGAACGAAATAATTGGTACCTTGAGTAGAAATATGTGCAATATTGTGTTTTATGTTTAGCGACGCATCGAGGGGCCAATCCCCAAGATGTAGGAGAGTCGTAGTGAGGTAGCGATAGTCAGCCGTGGGAGGGCCTCCTATGTTTGTACTTCGTGCTATTTGGCAATGTGTTGGGACTCCCTCTGAGGAGTGTTAATTGGGTTAGAGTTGGACTACGAGACGTGATACAAACGCAAGATGTTTAGGAATCTAGGAAGGCAATGTATGATGTATGTGTCATCAACGCTCTTGGCCGCGAGGCCATGGGGTTGTTGAGCGCATGATAGAGGTCCGGCTAGTGCATGAGCCAGTGCTGGCTTGTTTTAGGTCCCATCAGTGTTGCGTCTGCCGGGAGCCACTTATAAGTGGTGGTTTTCGGATCTAGGGTTTCTAGGAACCAGAAGGAAGTTGGTTTATGTCCTCTCATAAGGACCGTCAAGCCGAAACCCAAAAAGTTGAACGCGCTAAGAGGGCTAGACGGCAGTTAGAGATCGTAAGCTATTATTCTCCTCAAAGGAGTAGTCCAGTACGTATACGAAGCAGTGGTCTTAGTCACGTAACTGCTCCACCTATTTCATTAGGGGCAGGATGAAGCATAAGTTCTTCCTCTTCTCCACCAAGTCTATCCACTTTAAGTGGGGGTGTGAATCCATCATTTCAAGCTCCTATTGCTAATTCGATTGTCACCATGGCACAGCCTATTGCGATTCCTGCAGGGACGCCGGATTTACCAGCCTTAGGGGTTCCCTTACCCATTTTTAATGGGTTAGCGGAAGAGGATGCAAAATTTCACATTTGTGAATTTCAGAGATTGATGTTCAATTATCGCATCCAAGACGAGGGACATCTCATGATGTTCTTCAATATGACGTTAAAATGAAGGGTTGCAGTATGGTATCACAGCATAGAGTCTGGAACCATAACCACCATTGATAAATTCTATGCATCTTTCCAAGCGGAATATGCCCCTAAAAGAGGTGGCCAATATTGGTTGCGGGTCTTGAATATGACACGTCAAGATCTTCACGAGAATGTGAAAGCATATGCTAAGAAGTTAAAGGAAGTATTTCGTAAGTTGCAAACTTACATTCCCATTCCGTCGGCTGCCCAATTGCAATACTTTTTGCATGGGTTGGACTTTAATATCCAAGTACAATTGAGCAGTGTGGCCTTAGCAGATATAGACACCGCTATTATGCGGGCAGAGGGAGTAGAAGCACTATTACAAACGGCCTACTCCTCTCGAATGAATGTTAATGGGGGTTTAGTACCTAGTGGCAATCCATCATTGACGAATGGAAGTCAAGGGATGCCTATGACTAACCCTATTGGGAGAGGGAGTATGGTTTCTAGTGTACCTTTATTACCGGCTCCTCCCAATGTGACTATGCCCATGGCAAGTCAGTTGGCTCCATCAAATGTTGGAGGCCAAGTTTCGAGTTCTAATGTTGCTCCTGTGGGTCAGCAGCCAATGTCAAATTAGATTGTTAGGCCAATGGAACGACAGGTTGATGATCGAGGCTATGAGTCGAGTGCATCTAATGTCCTTGGTGAAGTCAAGGACATGATGAAGCATTATACCGATATGATCTCTGAGCAATACTGAAAAATAGCCGTCGACGTTAATTTCTTGAAGAAGCAACAAAATTTGATAGGGAGTCGACGCCCTGAAGAGGGTGGACCCTCTAGATTTAGTTGTAAATGGTGTGGTGGACAGCACTTCCCCAGGAATTGTCCAAATGTAAAATGTGACGTTTGTGGGAAGTCGGGCCATTTAGCTGCTACCTGTTGGAGTAAGATTAGTTCTCTCCAACAAGGGAGTAAACAGTCGGGCCCAGTGAATCATAGAGCGCAAGGAAATAACTTGCAGCAGAATGATGCACCTAGGCAAATATTGCAGAGGGGAAAAACAAATATAGAAGAGTTGCCACAAGGCAACGAAGTCAGCCTTATTGAGGATGTACGAGTCAATGATGCTGAAACCTCTAACTTAAGAGCTGTGGCAAGAGGCCAAATGGCTAAAGAGGTTGACAAAGATAATACAAAACCGGTTGAGGCAAACCCTAAACAAGGGGATAAGGGGACGCAAGTCCAGAGTCCTAGCATAGAAGGGGGACCGCTAAAGCCGGTTGATAGAAAAGGCGACCCTAAGAAGGATGAGGAGATGCCAAGAAAGAAGGCAAGAGCTAGGAAAGAAGCACCAAAACCGGTCCAAAGACCAAAAGAGAGGATGGTTTGGCAAGAAAAGAGGGCTTTGGCTACTTATCATGACTTTGATTTAGCGAGTTCTCTTTGCGAAGTTAAACTAGATGTGAACCTCTTGCAATTGATCAAATTATCTCCAGGAGTACGCAAGGAATTTAAGAAGATCCTGCGTATAAGGTATATTGTGGAACCTCTGGGCATAGCACGAGTAGGGGAAGATTGGTTTGACCATGCTGAAAAGAACTGCCCTAGGGTTCCAGCTTATGTGGATGGAATATTAGTGGAACATGCCATTGTAGACACTGGATCCTCCGTCAATATCATGAGTTCAGAATTGATGGAGAGGTTGGGTCTAGGCATCCAGAAAGATAGCTCCACCCTTCTGAGAATGGCTGATGATAGTCTAAGACAGCCAGAAGGTTGCGTTACTAAGGTCCATGTTACAGTTGCAAGTGTAGAATGCTTCTTGGACTTTAGGGTGATAAGATTTGCAGGATGCCCTAGCTATTGAGTGTTGCTAGGTAGGCCTTGGATCTTACGAACAGACTGTTAAGTCGATATACCCGCCGGTCGAGTGGTTCTAGGTCGAGGTGCTAATCGAGTAATAGTCGATGCTTATCCCGAGTCTCCTCAAAGTGAGAGAGCTCCTTTATCTTCCACTGAATTAGAAACAACAGACGATCCATCTAGTAGTGAGACATCATCTAGTGATGAATCTAAAGAGGGGTCCACTATAGAGGATATCTATCAGATAACACTAAATGAGCCAATAGAGCCGCAAGATAGGATAAGAGACACGGATGTAATTGAGTTAGACCTTGGCACGTCGATTGATTCACGGACAATTAAATTAGGTTTTATGCTTAGTTCAGCAGAAAGGGAGGACTATGTGTCCCTAATTCAAGAATTCTGCGATATCTTTGCCTGGAGTTATGATGAGCTGAGAGGCATCCCTCCCAACCTGGCTGTTCATACTATTCCTGTAAAAGAAGGCAATCGTCCTGTGCGTCAGAAGGTAAGGCGTATGCCTTTTGGATTGAGGGACGGGTTGTTTGAGGAGTTGCAGAAGTTAAGGAAAGCTGGTTTAATCTTCCCTGTACAACACACAGAATGGTGCTCACCAGTTGTATCAGGAAGAAGAAAAATAACCAGATCCGATTATGTGTGGATTTTAGAGAGTTGAATAAGGAGACGGTTAAAGATTACTACTCATTGCCGTTTATTGACCAGATTTTGGATCAACTAGCAGGTAGGGAGATATATTCATTTATGGATTGCTTTGCGGGATACAACCAGATGGCAATTGCAGAAGAGGACAAGTTGAAAACAACTTTTATTATTGTCTTCGGTACTTTTGCGTACCATGTGATGGCCTTTGGTTTATGCAAATGTACCTGGATCGTGGCAACGAACAGCAGAAAAGACCTTTGGTGACATCTCCCCGATGAGTTGAAAGTATTTATTGATGACCTGGGAGCAACCACTGTAAGGGAAAGGATGTTGATTATTTTGAGAAAGTGCTTTGAGCGTTGCAGACAATTTTGTATTGCTCTTAACCCACAGAAGTGTGTCTTTGGAGTACCTTATGGGCTATTGCTAGGGCATGTGGTCAGTTCAGTAGGGATAGCAACTGACCCTGAAAAGATCAAGGTCATAGTCGTTATGAGTCCGCCACGTACTCCAAAAGAGGTACACAGCTTTCTGTCATCAGTAGGGTATTATCGGAGGTTTATCAATGCCCTGGCAGAAAGAACCTTGCCACTAACGAATTTATTATCCTATAACTGTCTATTTGCATGGAGTGATGCTTGCAAAATATCATTTGAGGATGTGAAGCAGGAGCTCACTAAAGCACCCGTCTTAAAAGCACCTAGAAGGGGTGAGGTGTTCTACATATTTTCAGCCAGCCACTATGTATAGTATAAGCTGTTATTTAGCCCAAATTTGGGAGGAAAAGTGGTATCATCCGATAGCTTTTGCTAGTCGGAAATTGGGCATTTCAGAGATCAATTATACCTACATGGAGAAGTTGTGTCTTGCGATGGTCTTTGGGACTAAGAAATTTAGGCACTACATCCTCTATGAGAAGGTAGTATTCTATACGAAGGTGGAAGGACTTAGATTGCTTATGAATAAGCTGTAGCCGCCTGATCGGTTGGCAAAGTGGCTAATCACTTTGCAGGAGTTCGATTATGATATCAAGAGTAAGCCACCGAGGTTGCAGGGTATTGCGGAATGCCTTGTGGATTTCGGGGAGCCAAAAGAGACTTTGGCTGAAGGAAGTGATATTGAGGAAATGTTTAAAATTGATAGAGCTTCTATCCCATCTTGGTATGTTGCTATTACGCATTATCTATCAACACGAGAGACGGGAGCTGATTTGTCAAAGCCCAAAAAGAGGAAGATCAAACAACAGGCTTTGAAGTTTTCCTTGATCGCAGGGATGCTATATCGGTAGGGTGTTGATGATATCTACCGCCGATGTGTGATGCCTGACGAGGTTCCTTTTATCTTGGAGGAGTGTCATAACTCTGCATGTGGAGGGCACTTCGCGGGACGGTTGACGGCACAGAAAGCGTTAAGAGCTGGATATTGGTGGCGGTCCATCTTCCAAGATTCTTTTGAGTATGTGAAGAGATGTGATACCTGTCAAAGGCATGACAGTAGAGAGAATAGGAAACGGCCACTTACGCCTATCATGGCTATCCTTCCATTTGAGAAGTGGGGCATTGATTTTGTGGGTCCTATTACCCCGTCGTCTACTACTCAGAAGAGGTATATTATAGTAGCCACTGATTATTTCATAAAATGGTCAGAAGCACGGGCGACGAGGTAGGACAATGCAAAAGAGACTGCAAGTTTCCTGTTAGAGCAGATTATCTGCCGCTTTGGTCCACCGAGAGAATTAGTGTCGGACCGTGGAACCCATTTTTTGAATAAGGTGATCAAAAGCTTGACTGAAGCTTGGCAAATCAAGCACAATAAAATGACTCCTTATAATCCACAAGCAAATGGGCAAATTGAAAGTACTAATAAGCAGCTTGTGGGGATCTTGTCTAAGATAGTCTCTGAGAAGAAATGAGACTGGGACAAGAAGTTGTATGTGGCAGTATGGGCATATAATACCATGTTCAAGCACGCTACCGGCCATACTCCATTCAAATTGGTTTATGGGGAAGAGTATGTGTTACCCCTTGAGATTGAATTGCCAACCATACGGTTTGCAATTAACCATTCTTTGGGAGATAAGGATTCCCTTTTTGAATGTTTCACGACCTTAGCCCACCTGGATGAGCTGAAGTTGCAGAGCTTATTACACCAGAAGGTAGCTAAACGTCGAATGAAGCAATTGCATGACCTTAGAGCGAAGAAGTATACCTTTAAAAAAGGGCAATTAGTCTTATATTATGATGCGCGCAGGGCGTTGTTTCCAAGGAAGCTGGAACCTAAATGGGATGGTCCCTACAAGATTGTTAGATTAGGGAAGAATAGGTCTACGGCCCTCTTAGCTGATCTACAGGGAGTAGAGTTTAAGAATAAGGTTAATCTTAATAAGATTAAACCTTATTATTTTTAAGTGTGCTAATACAAAAGAAATGCATTGCAGGTCCATGCTAGGGACGATTTGAGACCTGCGAAAGAGCTTAAAAGTTGGTTGATGGGTCGGTTAATTCCTTATTTGGAGCACCCATATCTGGAGTAGAGATACCATCACGAGAAACTCATCTGGTGGAGCAAAGGATACAAAGTGATTGAGCAAGAAGACGGAACCTTTGTGTGGGAGATCAAAGTCTTCTGCCATCACTGCTTACGACTGTTGACAAGTATCCTTGTTGAGTTCAATGAAGAAGGTGGGATGGAGCCGTCAGTTCATCCTCTAAATATGCTAAACTTTGATTACCATAATTATGAATAGCGGAGTTTGTGATGGCCAGCTGTGTAAACCCATTGTGGACGTATACATTATATTTTGACAGAGCATCCAAGGGCCCTAATGAAAAAGGAAGTGTTGGAGTAGTAATCCGAGATCCCTGACGTAGAGTTATGATGAAGTTAGATGCTTATCTCGGGTAGGATTCACTAACAATATGGCGGAGTATAAAGCCTTGATTATGGGGCTGCATATTGCCAAGCAAGGTGGTATTCGTCGGGTGTTAGTAAAAGGGGATTCCCAGTTGATCCTGAATCAGCTAGATGGGATGTACACAGTGCGGAATCCCATTCTCTGTATGTATCATCGAACTGCTATGACCCTATTGGAAGAGTTTGAGAGAGTGTCTTTTCAACTGATTCCACGTTACTGGAATCAGTTTGCGGATTCATTAGCAAATCTTGCTTATGAGGAAGACCTATTCTTTAATTGTGGTCCTAGTTTGGATATTGTGATCAATGATGAAATAGGACCCGGTTGCTTGTGGGGTATGTTATCAGAGCATGCAATATATGGCAGACGATGGTTGATATGGGTGATGCAAAGAGTAGCCGAGACCAATCTACCGTTATTATCTTGGACCCATAGGTTAATTAGACAACATGTTATGCGTACGCCTCTTGCTATATATGCAAGAGGGATGGGTCATAACCTTATGCATTTAGTTTAGGGCTACAAGCCTGTTTTTCCTCCTTGGAAAGGAGCTTATTATTGTATATCTGTGCTATTCCAGGGAAGGATGTGTAGGTGATATTCTGTTTGATCTCGTTAAGCCAAGAGAGCCCGTTTTGCGAGGTTTTACCGTTCTATTTTGTTAGGCCAAGAGGGGCAGTTGTCTGTTTAGTGCAGGTACGGTTAATGGTTTCTTGTTTGAGTTCTATGCTAGACAGGTTCGAAGAAGAGCTTGGAAGGAGCCTTTTGTTGCGTGGAAGCTTCTCGTGGCCCTATCCAAGTGATATCTTTCCTTTATGAGTACTGTGGTTTTTATGTTATTTGTGTTTGTGTACTTGTTAAGGGGGGTTTTTCGTTTCTTCATGGGGACTGGCGTCCAAGGCATGAAGTCCCAAGGTTTAGGTTAAGTATGTTTGAGGGAGGTCTAAGTAGTCCTTGCCTACTGTAAAGACATTGTCAAGCATTGAACGACATGTTTTAGACGGAAGTCCTAGTGACCCTGTTCTGCTAGCCTGCTAGGCGGCCATTCTAGGAGCTCTTGTTAGTTGTGAGGCAGTTAGAGAAGCCTGCCAAAAGAAAAATAAAGATGAGAAAGGAAAAAAACCCTGAATATCTGAAAAGACAATAAATATATACAAAGGTGTGTAAAAAGGGGTTCTAACCCCTATAAAAATCGAAAAGGAAAGAAATAAAAATTTATGAGCAGTTGATCGTCGCCTTGCGAAGGCCTGGTAGGTTCCTGGGGACGAGTTAGACCTGGGGCTGATGCCTTGTCTTCCTAGGGGTGACATCTTGCCAGAAAGAAGAAATTAAGGAAGGTTGGAGCGAAAATAAAAGTGAGTGTCAGAAAATGATTAAGTGTCGCCTTGCAAGGGCTTGGTAGGTTCTTGGGTACCTTGAGTGGAAATATGTGTGATATTGTGTTTTATGTTTAGCGACACATCGAGGGGCCAATCCCCAAGATGTAGGAGAGTCGCAGTGAGGTAGCGGCAGTCAGCCGTGGAAGGACCTCCTATGTTTGTACTTCGTGCTATTTGGCAATGTGTTGGGACTCCCTCTGAGGAGTGTTAATTGGGTTAGAGTTGGACTACGAGACGTGATACAAACGCATGATGTTTAGGAATCTAGGAAGGCAATGTATGATGTATGTGTCATCAACGCTCCTAGCCGCAAGGCCGTGGGGTTGTTGAGCGCATGATAGAGGTCCGGCTAGTGCATGAGCCAGTGCCGGTCCGTTTTAGGTCCCATCAGAGAGAGAGAGATAGACACAGAGAGAGAGAGAGAGAGAGAGAGAGAGAGAGAGAGAGAGAGAGAGAGAGAGAGAGAGAGAGAGAGAGAGAGAGAGAGAAGTTATTATCGTCCATGGAAGGCCAAATTATGACCCATGGTACCTTTCCAGATATACAATGTTTCTCCTCCCCCATGGTAGGAAAGGGTAGCTACGGTGAAGGAACGATCTATGCAGTGTGGTTCTCCCAAAAACGTAACATGCGGGTGATGAGAGCCCCTAACTTCAATACAGGAGTAGTGGTCAAAAACTGGTGAAGTGGCCCATGTAAAAGGATATCAAAGTCAACCCGTATGTGTGCATATGCTGAGAGAGAGAGAGAGAGAGAGAGAGAGAGAGAGAGAGAGAGAGAGAGAGAGAGAGAGAGAGAGAGAGAGAGAGAGAGAGAGAGAGAGAGAGAAAGAGAGAGAGAGAGAGAGAGAGAGAGCCCTCAAATCAATAAGAGAGACAACTAGTAAGAGATGGTGAAGATATAAGAAAGTAGATAAGGTACGAGGGGCTTCAATATATGCCACTTGGTAGTCATAGAAGCATCTTCAAGGGGTTTACTATATGAAAACCCTCTATATTGATTTGAGGGCTCTCTCTCTCTCTCTCTCTCTCCCCCAAATTTTTAAAAAATAGATGTATGAAATGATGTTTCTTGATAACTTCTGTAGTGTGAAATCATGGCATTTGAATGATTAAACATGTGTATGTAATGTATACATACTCTATTAACATCCATAAATGTATATACATAGTTAAAAATGAGCTGATTTTTTTAAAATTGAACATATGGATGAAGTAATAATTTTAATGGTTGAACATGTTTGTGCAGTGTATATATACTCAAAATCCACACACAAGCGCACATAGAAGACTATAAAAAACACATGAACAATACATCCACACATACACATGTATGCATGCACACCTATGGAAACACATATGTACATGTATTTATATATACATACATCAACATAGGATATGATCATGAAAAGGGAAAATATAAATTGTGTGTGTGTGTGTGTGTGTGAATTATATGAGTTTGTATGTGGAGGAAAATAAGAAAAAGACATGGAAAGTGAAGGCTAATCGAGCCCTAAATGTATATAGGAGTCCTACAAATCAATGGTGTATGAGAGAGAGAGAGAGAGAGAGAGAGAGAGAGAGAGAGAGAGAGAGAGAGAGAGAGAGAGAGAGAGAGAGAGAGAGAGAGAGAGAGAGAGAGAGAGAGAGAGAGAGAGAGAGAGAGAGAGAGAGAGAGAGAGAGAGAGAGAGAGAGAGAGAGAGAAGTTTATTATCGTCCACAGAAGGCCAAATTATGACCATGGGACCTTTCGAGATGTACAATGATTCTCCTCCCCTATGGTAGGAAAGGGTAGCTACAGTGAAAGAACGATCTATGCAGTGTGGTTCTCCCAAAAACATAACATGCGGGTGATGAGAGCCCCTAACTTCGATATAGGAGTAGTGGTCAAAAATTGGTGAAGTGGCCCATGTAAAAGGATATCAAAGTCAGCCCGTATGTGTGGATATGCTGAGAGAGAGAGAGAGAGAGAGAGAGAGAGAGAGAGAGAGAGAGAGAGAGAGAGAGAGAGAGAGAGAGAGAGAGAGAGAGAGAGAGAGAGAGAGAGAGAGAGAGAGAGAGAGAGAGAGAGAGAGAGAGAGAGAGAGAGAGAGAGAGAGAGAGAGAGAGAGAGACCTCAAATCAATAAGAGAGAAACTATTAAGAGATAGTGAAGATATAGGAAAGTAGACAAGGTACGAGGGGCTTAAATATATGCCACTTGGTAGTCATAGAAGCATCCTCAAGGGGTTTACTATATGAAAACCCTCTATATTACACGCGTTCAAAGCTTACTATATGAAAACCCTCTATATTGATTTGAGGGCTCTCTCTCTCTCTCTCCCACCCAAATTTTAAAAAAATAGATGTATGAAATGATGTTTCTTGATAACTTCTGTAGTGTGAAATCATGGCATTTGAATGATTTAACATGTGTATGTAATGTATACATACTCTATTAACATCCATAAATGTATATACATTGTTAAAAATGAGCTGATTTTTTTAAAATTGAACATATGGATGAAGTAATAATATTAATGGTTGAACATGTTTGTGCAGTGTATATATACTCGAAATCCACACACAAGCACACATAGAAGACTATTAAAAACACATGAACAATACATCCACACATACACATGTATGCATGCACACCTATGAAAACACATATGTACATGTATTTATATATACATACATCAACATAGGATATGATCCTGAAAAGGGAAAATATAAATGTGTGTGTGTGTGTGTGTGTGTGTGTGTTATATGAGTTTGTATGTGGAGGAAAAGAAGAAAAAGACGTGGAAAGTGAAGGTTAATCGAGCCCTAAATGTATATAGGAGTCCTACAAATCAATGGTGTATGAGAGAGAGAGAGAGAGAGAGAGAGAGAGAGAGAGAGAGAGAGAGAGAGAGAGAGAGAGAGAGAGAGAGAGAGAGAGAGAGAGAGAGAGAGAGAGAAGTTTATTATTGTCCACCACGGAAGGCCAAATTATGACCCATGGGACCTTTCGAGATATACAATGATTCTCCTCCCCCATGGTAGGAAAGGGTAGCTATGGTGAAAGAATGATCTATGCAGCGTGGTTCTCCCAAAAATGTAACATGCGGGTGATGAAAGCCCCTAACTTCGATACAGGAGTAGTGGTCAAAAACTGGTGAAATGGCCCATGTAAAAGGATATCAAAGTCAGCCCGTATGTGTGCATATGCTCTGTGAGAGAGAGAGAGAGAGAGAGAGAGAGAGAGAGAGAGAGAGAGAGAGAGAGAG